>NC_136861.1:19210886-20410886 GCF_951799975.1 Gobius niger
TTTAGATCGTGTTCTAAATAGTTTAGCTAGAAGGTTTACAGCGGGTACGTGATCAGATACGATTATATAATTGGCTATGGCTACGTGCAGACGCATGATAGACATTCATAGAACTCAATAAACGGCTATGGACAATCGTAAATCACACCTCTCCTACGAGAAAATGAATTGGTGGTCCTCAGACTAAATAATAAGTGATATTATCACTTGTGATATTTAGTCTGGCGATAGCCAGGCTAGTAAAGCCCTAAATACAGTGCAAAATTACAAATCTGACTGCAAAATTTGACAGAAAAACACCTTGAAATCACCCATTTCCAAAAACTCTTCAACCCAAGTCCAGATTATTGTTTAGGTCAGGTTAAGTTTTCAGGCAGTGGGGCCCGAAGTGGCACCATCGGCCAAATGTGGTCCTTCACGGGCTTTCATTTAATTTATTTGTATTGAACAGCAGTCTGTAAATAGATGATATGGTGAAGCTAATGCTTTCAAGCACAATTTGGGGAAAATCCGAAGGAGTCTGTTTACAAATGATACATGCAGAACATCGTGACATCGACAGTTTGTGACCTTCCATGGAAATGAGCTTGGCCACATCTGTTTTCGGGGAACCTGCGCCTCTTTAACATTGAAAACACTCACTACTCAAAGAACAATTGAGATACAAAGAATATTTAGCCTTTAACTTTAACTGAACCTGCTCAGTCAAGGCTTTTCAAGAAAACAAATCCAAGACTTTAATAGACTAATATGCTGTTTCAGTGCTCTATAAACACCACGCTGCATGTTTCATTTTCTCCCATTGTTACTGTAAGCTTTTGGGGGTTAAAAACACTGTTTAACTCAATTCTGCAACTTCACCAAACATGTTCCCATGGCAACAATATCACTGGAAGAAAATAAACCCTCATCGAGTGTCAGTCTTTGGGTTTTTGAAAGTTCCCAGAGCGCATTTGGGCATGGGACCTGATGACTGATACGCTCATATTAGCATCCCCCCAGAAACAAAAAGGGATGACAAGTCGAAGGAACAATGGGCGCAGGGGGCGGGAAGACAAGGCAGGTTCTTGGCACGGTTTGTCGAGGCGGGGATTACCAGTGCTACTAAAACTGCCACTTTGACGGGAACATCGAGTGGTAAAAGAGACGAATGGTAAAACAAGCAGATGACTATTCAGATTGCAAATAAAGACTTTATGTTGCTCTTGGAAAGGGAGTCTCAAACTCTGGAACACATGGTACTAATGATACTGTGCAGAGCTTGTTTTCATTCTTTTTAATTCCATTAACCCCAGCAATGCAGCCTGACAGTCCGCCTCAAAACCATGGCTCAGGATACGAGAGATTGCAAGAAAAGTTCTTGCAAACCTTTTAGAAAATACAAATATTAACCGTTTGAAGGCACAAGAAAGACCATGTGGTAACTGCTGACCATGACGGGAATATCTTTTTTACACATTTTCTGTTTTTAAAGTTTCAGACCAATTATCAAATTGAAATAGTGGGCCAAATCTTCTGCCTGGCGCAAGGACAGCGCTGCTCTAAAAGTGCAGGTCATCTTCCATGGGTGCAGCTGTTGTGCTGTGAGCCTCAAGCGGTCGACTGAGGCGTGGTTTAATACACTGAGAGCGGTGCTCTGATGGGAGCCTCACATTCTTTCCTCGTTTACGTTACACTTTCTTGTGTTCTTCCTTAAAGCAATACTAAGTAACTTGTTTACCTTAATAAATTCTTTTCGTAGTCCCTCTGGGGGTAATACAAGTGTTAACAGAATGATTGGAGGGGTCTTTCATCTCCCCTTGGTGCCACAGGACCGGAGCAACCAATACACACTAACAGAATCACGAAGAAGAAGCTAACTGCGGGCTAGCACCACCTAAACAGTATTTACAGCCAAGTGAAAAAAGAGTGAAAAAAAAATATTTCCATTGTGTAATCGGATGTACAGTATCCCTTTCTCCCTTTGCTTTTTCTGTCAGTGTAGTTTTTATTTTCACGGACAATTAATAAGTTAAGAAATGGCAACTTGCTATGACACCTGCAGTTGCGCTTATGGCCTCTAGGGGCGAGAGTTACTTAGTGCTGCTTTAAGCATTATTGTCTCTCACAGGTCAAACTAAAAACTTTATCCCATCGTGAGTTGAATGATGTCCATGTCCCGAGAGCAAGAGATGTACAGCTGGTCCTGGTGAGGGTCAGCACTCACTCGGCTGTAATTGTGTTAACGCAACCCAAACAAAAGCACACGTTCACCCCAACCTCCTCCCCTCTCCCTTGCCCTCGCCCCTTGCTGGTTGCAGAGTCTGGGTGGAGGAAAAAGACAGTTCTAAATAACAACACCACTGGCCATCGGTGTTTCTCCAACCCACGTACTTCCCGCTTAACTGCGCCGCCAGGTCTGGAGCTGCAAGTTTTCACAGGGCGCTCCCACTAACCGCAAAAAGTGACGCTATAGTCTGCGTTTAGAAACACAAGATCAGGCCCAGTGTGTTTTATGGTCACCAGTTACCACGTAGCTGTTTAGCCTCCATCATTCTAAATTTCGTTTCGTCAAAAAGTGAATGATAAAAGCTATTACTTCCGTACCTGTTTCAAGCTGCTGAGGTCCATTTGGCCACCGCCTTAACCCTGGTGCAGACCCTTATAACCCCTGTGATCCTGTGGTCTTTAGGTTGGTTTTAGTTTTTCTGTTCGGTCTTGCCTTGGTTTGGTCCTGTCTTGAAACTTGTTTGAACAGTGTGTTTAATAAGACCGGTTAATCAGACATGCTCATTTTCTCTCATTTTAAGATGGCAGTCACTCAAATCCATGTTAAATTGAGAGGTATTTCAAGAGCCCCATTTTCAAGTATCGTGTAGTTCTTCTCTCTGTGCCCGGGGTGGTTTCAGTGCGAACTCCTCATTCTGGTTGAGGCTGTGTTCATCCAGATGAGGTCCTAAGCAACTTGTCAGTGATTGAGCGAGTGGCTTCCCCTCCGTCTGAGCTCAGGTCACATGGGGGTCGATCGGCAATGGGCCAATCAAAGACCAATTACTTTCTACTGCTTCTCTACAACAAAAGTCACTCTTCTTTTCCCAATAGCTTTAAAAGGCTATCTTGTCTCAAAATGTCAACTATCATCAGGCCAGTTTGTACCCTAAATCATTAACAAAGATAATTAAGATGTATAGATGTCATTAGCAAGTCACTTCCATTGGAAATCGATAGATACAGACGGCATCTCTGGAATCGCCCATATATGGTCATTTTTTAAAACAGTTCAGGGGGAAAACAATTTTGAAAACATGTTAATTTTCTCGAATTATTCAAAAACGACTGTAACAAACGCTGAATTATGAATATAGTTTTCTACTAAATAATGATACAAACACATGGGGAGGAGCAAAGTGGTTCAACAGCCCATAAATACATGAATAACGGAGAATGCTAACTTGATGCTACATATTAGCATCGGGCTAATGCTAACGGTTAGCTAGCGCTTGCTACAACTGCCATTTTTTCACTTCCACTGAACAATCTGCTGTGAGAAAATATCCATATGGGCCCGATTTACACTTGACTTTATTTATGTGATAAATAAGTTCATATTCCACCAGAAAATGGCTAAAAAGAGGGAAAATTGTGTTTCTCTAAAGATTCTATTTTCCCCTTCGGCAAAGCCACGCCCGCTTCTATGACGAGATGCCGTCTGTATCTATAGTATAAAACTAGCACACACACACTGAAGATTTAAAGGAACAGGCCACCGTTTTTCCATGCTGAGATATGTTCTTACCTGAGCTTAGACGAGTTGATGCGTACCTGTCTGGTCTTTGTGCGTGCCAGTGGAAGAGCTTGGTTGCTTCTAACTTCACCCCGTTTGGAGCTATAGGAATATACTGGGAATATACTAATAATAATAATAATGCATCAGTTTTATATAGCGCTTTTCTGGACACTCAAAGACGCTTTACATTGCATTATTCATTCACTCCATACTCGGTGGTGGTAAGCTACTACTGTAGCCACAGCTGCCCTGGGGTAGACTGACGGAACCGAGGCAACCAGTCTGCGCCATCGGCCCCTCCGACCACCACCGACCACTCACTCACAACATTCGCCAGGCTTCCTGGTGTTCCCACACGGTCTCCCATCCAAGTACAGACCAGGCCCTGCCCTGCTTAGCTTCCGAGGTCTGACGGGATTGGGCAGAGCAAAGGCGGTATATGGTCTTTGGTCTTTTTGCGTGACTGAAAGCACACAGTTCTTCCATACTGTGACATGTTCTTACCTGAGTTTAGACAAGTTTATATAAACATGGTCTTTGTGCGTACCCGTGGAAGAGCTTGGTCACTTCCAACTTCAAAACCGTTTGGAGCTATAGGAATATGCTGGGAGAGGCCAAATGCTAACAACATCGCTGGTCTTTTTGCATGACTGAGGGCACCCACAAAGACCAGACGTATCAACTCGTCTAAGCTCAGGTCAGAACATATCTCTGTGTGTAAAAAACGGTGGCCTGTTCCTTTAATGTGAAGTATGTTTCCTGTCAACTGGAGTAAGCCATTGTTTTCTTCCATTGAAAATGTACAGGTTTGTCAAGCAGCAAAATGCCCTTTACAAAACACGCATCTTGTAGCAACAAAGCAAGAAGAACTTTCCATTGATTTGTGCTTAAAGTTCAACACACTGAATTAGTTGCATTGTGATGGTCCAGTAGATGAAAGACCAATATTAAACGGCCAAGACTTTCTGTTTCTCGCATCTCTATAAAATTATGTAAATTGCTCAAACAAACACAAACTCTAAATAAAGTAGATTTGTATGATTTGAGTCATATGCTTTTCCATTGCTTGTGTTCTTGTTTTGTAAATAAGAAGTAAGCCACCCCTGGAATCTAAATAGCCCCCCCACTCCCATCAGGCCATCAGGCCCCCAGTAAAAACAAAAATAGCGTGGACATCTGGATTTAGGCAGCATAGGTTTTACTAACACCCTTTTCATTCAATCAACTTTGGAACATGCTCAAACCCTATTGCTTCAACATTGATTAATCCCAAAAATGTCCAACTCTGTATGTCCAGCTTTTGTTTATCCCCAAACTTTCAAAGCATCTTCAAAGTGCTGACTTTGACTTGAAGTGAACTTTTTTTTTCTCTTGTAGCAAACAGCACAAATGGTAATGAGGCCTAATATAAGCCCTCCAGCTGTGAACTTTTCAAAAACTCCAATATTTTTCCAGACGCATTCATTGGGCTGAATAAAAACTAACCCAGGGGTGGAACCGGCCCGGAGGCTGCGCTTTGTTCATGCTGCCATACCATCGTGGATGTTTATGTGAGTCGTGCATGAAGGCGATTCATTTTGGCCAACGCTCGCAGCCTTGAGCCAAGCACAAACTCGACCGAATCGACATAAATGTGATTGTTCATAAAGCCTGTAAAGATGATGCATACAGCTGTGAGCAAGCGGCGCCAGGGCCAACTATATAGCCAGTTTAATAAGCGAATATCAGCACAACGGCTATCCCTCTGGCCTCCCACTGATATGAAAAAGTGATAATAAAAAGCAAGGCTATTGCCGTCTGAGCAGGCTAGAGGGTCAGACTGTATCCCACTCACTCAACGCATGCAACAAACACTGCCAACAAGCTTCCATTTTTAGCAGCGTGTAGCATCCGCAAACGCCGCTGATGCTAACTTTGTGTATCCTCAGAGCTTGTAAGAATCAAATTATCTATATCTCCTCTCTCTCTCCCTCATTTTCTCCATGTCCTTTTCTGGTTAGCCGCCCACAGAAGGGAAAAGGCCAGGCAGAGTATCTCTCCAAGTGCACTAAAACACTGGAGAGCTCGTTCCAAGCGTGTTACAATTCAGCCCGGCTTCTTCCAGTCCCCTGCACTTGGACCCATTCCCAGGGGCTTCTGATGGATGCAGGCTGTGGCATGGAAGGGAGAAAAATAAAAGCAAGAAAACAAATGATTGCGGTAAGAAAAAAGAAAGAAAAAGGACAATAGCCCCAACAGTCCTCTAGAGACACTGCAGCCGCCCGGGGATGTACTATGTTATTACTTGATTAATCGCTTGTGTTAACGGGAGAAAAGGTGCAAGGAGTATTTGACCCTTTCAAATAGATGAGCAGTGGAGTGAAGGACAAGATATAAATCAGTCCTTTTTATTTCAGTTTTAGTATTTATTTTGCTTTGTTTTGTGTCTCTTTAAAGATCATTGTCGTACATCTTCAATAGATTGTGCTCACAGACAGTTCCGTTTCGACAGTGAATGCAGTGGTAGCTTCCTACATAGGGGGTGCCAGGCTGCCGCTGTGCTGTCAAAATGTGCACAGTCTGCACACTGTACAGCGGGTATTTAGCTTCATAAATTCTCAAGTTTGCCGTCTACAGGAATTGTAGCTGTGCTGTCTTGTCACTGCATTTCTATTTTAACAAGAAAGTCTTTTATCATTGCTTCAGAATTTGGTGATAGAGCGCCATTTTAAAGGGTTAAAGATGCTAACTCCATCCACGGAGGCGACCGGATTCTGATGCAAGAGGCCCAGCAGGAGGTCTCTGTATTCATGCTCTGGCCCAGTGCGTGGCAAAAGTGAGGGCAACATTTCAGTCAAAAGAAGTGATGGATCAGATTATAAGAGCAGTAAACTCTGAGGTCAAGTCTGTCTCTTGTTTGAGTCCACGTCTGTACTATATATTTAACACTGCGAGATACGACTGGTGCCATGATGGGGGTTGAGTCTGTATTGTTGGACAAAATTATCTACTACTTCTCTGTTTTGTGCAGCTCAAATACCGATTTTTCCCCCCACTCCTTTTATTGGTCAGCCTCAGACATGCTCTGAGTGAATGTGTTCAAATTAACCAATCACAATGGAGAGTATCCTACTGTAATGTAACGATACTAAGTCCACGTGAATTGCGATACCCTGAGGGGAAGTCCATTATTCTTGTACTGTCTTAGCTTTAGCCTCAGTCAAGTGAATTAGTGCGAGGGATTACGTGGGTATGCGAGCTACAAAGTTTCACTAAGCCTTTATAAGAAACACCTGGGGACAGTGGGTCACAAAAAGGCTACAGAGGAAAAAGAGAAGCACTTTGGAGCTGTAAAGTCTGAGCTAAATGTAAAACTATCCCTCTGTTTATGCTGAAGAATCATTTGCTTCATTTTGTTTAGAGAATAAATGGGTCCATTGTTGGGTAAAGGAAACGTAATACTATTCTCAAAACTGTATCGTTCATGACTCATTTAATCAAAAGGTTCTAATCTGCATGATTAACATGGTTTGTGTAACTTGATTTACGTGCGCTCTTGTGTACGTGTGGGTGTGTGTGTGTCTATTTGTGTATAATGTTCTCAATTTTCATCCTTTTATGTGAAATTCAATACAATGGCTGCACTGCCGGGTCAATCCCAGCCCGTCTAAAGTCAAAGACGATAATACTTAATACAGTAATGCTTTGAGTGCAACATATTGGCAAAATATGGGACATTTTGTTCACAATGCTGTCACACTGGGGGGAAACTAAACTGCTCCTAACTTCATCTAGGGGAGCATGATGGAACAACAGGCAGCTTACAAACATACACATTGTATTGTAAAAAATGGCTGATTCTAAATTCATGATGATTAAAATTCATGAATACGTTTGCATGCAGTGTTTTGTCTACTTTTGTCTGTCATGCACGTTCAGAACATCCTTCTATATAGTACATTTCTCCATTGTGAGATTATTAAAGTCTAATCTTATGGTTGTCTTTTTTTTCCCTTATGACAGTTTACAATTTGCAAACACATTTATCAGAGGAACAGCCCCTTGAGGTGAAGCTTGTCGTTTTCAAGGGGGACTCTTGCATTTACAAATCAAAATCATTAAAAGTCTTGGAAAAATGTGTGAGGTCAAAGTTCAGATGAAGGAGAATAAATGTTTGTCCTAATGGCACAGATGTCCCTCTCCAAACATACATGAGGTGCACGCTTCAGTGCGCACAGAAACGTTTGGTGCCATTAGAAAACCAGAGTTTGTTTGTTTTTTGTTTTTTATGGTGGAACATAAAAACCCGGTTATAATGGTACTGACAGTTTACGCATTGGTTTAAGTGGGTGGAATGATGTGCGCTTCATCTGGAAGAGTCTATCCAAAGACGCATAACGCATGAGGCAACCAAAAAAACCCACGCGTCCCACCTCCCCGTACAAAAGTGTTTAACCCTTTAGGCACATTGCATTATTACGCATTCATTTAAATGCACATCCCCTGTGGTTTACGTCTTGTGGGCTGTGCAGAGCTATTATTGGGATGTTCTTACCGTTTGTGCCCAACACAATTTCCAATGGATGTGTTCGTGGTGCCGTGGAAAGATGACGGCCAGGACATGCGAGACTTCTTCAGCCCGGGTCTGTCGCTCGTGTCCACGGCGTCCGAGCGCTCCATGTGCCGGTGCCTGTCCGTGTCGGAGTAGCCGCGGTGCTTGATTTTGATGGGGGTGCGCGGCTGCCTCCACAGATGCTGCGGAGGCTTGAGAGTCGCCTGTCCTTCCCTGGGAACCGGCAGCGCCAGGGAAAGGCTTTTTTTCGAGCATGGTGGTGGTTCCATCATAGTGCAATAAAACCAACAACACTGTGTTTATTTCTCCAAACTTTTGACAAAATGATATGGCTATTTGTTCTCAACGAAAGCAGAACGTCTCATGTCTCTTCGATTTTTGAGCGTATAATCAAAGTGACCAAACCCCACACAGTCCTCGTTTGAGTCGAGTTTTGATCAGCATCAAAAAATGTCACAGTGTTTGCCCGTCCTGTCATCCATAAAGCTCTTCTTTGTGGTTCATTCATCAGTTTGAATATTCTCTAGTCCTGGAGACACCAGTCCTGTTTCTCCTGAAGTTTGCCACCTCGCCGACCATTGCGCACGACCGGGTCTCTCCAGATGATTAAAGTGAATGTTTCTTTGTCGGCCACTTATTGTAAGACACGCGGATCTGCTATTGGAGCCTCCCTCTACTCTTATCCCCTCGCTTCTGTGTGAATATTATTGCTGGCAATATGTCTCTCAGTCGCTCTGAAAATCCCAAGCAATTTACATAAAAGTGCTCAATCTGTCAGGGTTCGTAGATTTATGGCATCCCCGCACTCCGCACATCTCTCCAGCATTTCCTTCACAGAGATGTGATCATTTTAGTCCAAATGTGAAATGTGGTCCAATAAGCCTCCTCAATGCTCCAGATCATCACTCAGAGAGAGGAATTCCCACATATTCACGCGCTTTGTTCTTCTTTGCTCGGGATGCATCAGGAGAGGGGGCGCACGGTAATTGCAGATGTTTTGTGCCATTATCTGCTCATCCTCGCGTTTGGAGTTGGAGCTTGTCTCCAGCGCATCTCCCTCTGTTTCTCTCTCTCCTCTCGTCCGGCGCAACTTGATTCTACTCTGTGGTTGGACGCCTGTTCTCCTCACTGATTTGTCAGCACCGGAGGCTTCTTTTGAACTATTCCGTGCACTCGGTTTCACTGCGCATTTCTTTCAGCATAAACAAATAAACACATAATGATTATAAATTGTTAAACGATGGTGCAGCGTTTGTTGGGAAGATGCTATATGGGCTGCGATCACATTTTATTGAACTTTTATGGTCGTAGCGCAGAGTATGGCGTGTGATGCATAAGCCTTGAACTGTGTGACACAACTGGGACATCAAAGAATTGATAAGACGAGCTCGAAGATTAACGCTATGGGGATCTGACAGCCCAATACAGACAGATGGGCACGTTGGATACATTTGACAAGACACATGACAGTGAGCTGACCACTGTCACTCCGCTCTTGGATCTTGGCTTAGTTTAGTGCTTTCAATTTGCATCGAAAATATGGCCATTTAAAGAAGGAAAAGTTTGTTGATCTTATTTAAACATAGACTTTTTCAAACAAGAAATATATAGGATATATCATTTTGTTTCAATGCTAAATTTGTGTAAATAGCTTACTTAAGAATTTCCACAAAATGTATTTTGTCTCCTTGGCACAGTGGCGTTTATGCTAAACTGATGCTTTTGTACATCAGTGTTTTTTTACTGGCCATGAAGAAAACAGCAAACAGCTAGCTGATGATCTTATGGTGGTCTTTGAGCGGAATTTAAGACCTGCAAATTCTTCTGAAACTCTGAAGAGGCACCAAGAGTCTAGCCTGGCATCCAGAATGATACCCCTCGGTATATTTTATACACAGGGGATATCAGTCTGGGCAGGGAGCTCGCTGTTGCTGCTTCTGCCAAACTCAAACCGATCCTTGCAATCAGAATCGTTCATCTATGGTCAGGGGTCACGTGTTGCTAGTTTTTTTGTTCTTCTTATCAGCAGTAAATGAGAAAAACACATCGGCAGTTGGTGCGTTTTGTGATTCATAATTGTGTTTGAATATTAACGCAAAATCATTAATAACGCCATTGACTGCCCTTCGCTGATTGGTTCACTCCGCTTCCTGTTTGCTTGCGAATGCTACGCTGTAGAAATCAAGTTGATGCAGAGTCTTACCAGAGTCACACCCTGGTACAGCGGTGAGTCTGGATTTTTCCAGGCTACCAAGAGTCCCCCATATCTGTAGTACAGTGGAGGCGTAACAAGAGGCGCTACAACAAAGAAAAACAGGGCAAACGAGGAGGTATCCGGGCAAGAATTGCAGCCAAGCCACATGATGGTGGGAAGGAGCCTGGTAGCCTCATCGGGAGTAAATCTTGTTTCTCCTTGTAACATCAATGTCAAGCTGTGAGACTTGATTGTCTGGAACTTGGAGTTTGCATGTCCTCCTAATGTCTGTGTGGGTTTCCTCCGCGGGTAGCCTATACCTCCAAAAACATGCTGGTCAGGTTGCCCACAGTGACGGCGCGCAGAGTCGCAGAGGCTCAGGACTAACCTAACATCGGATCTACACCATTTCGTTACACAATTCATTTTTTCATTCATTCATAAATACATTAAAACAATGCCTTACCAAAAGCACAACATTTTATTCATTATCTCTCCATACTTGGCAGTGGTAACTTAAGTTATTCTTGTAGCCACAGCTGCCCTGTGATAGACGTGACTGCAGTCAACCTCTCTGACCCTTCTCAATCACACACCAGGGTCAGACAGAGAAAAGGAGGGTGAAGTGTCTTGCCTAAGGGCATGACGACAGTATCGAAGATGGATTTGAACCCTCATAAACTATTCATAACCTGCTATTTCTGTTTTTATTGACTTACACTGAAGGGGATTGTGTTTTTTGATTAGTTAATCGGATGGTCACTAATGGGATGCTGAAAATGTCATGTAAACAACTGGAAAACGTTTGCTTATGAATCATTTATTGATATTTCATTACTTCAAAGGTCACTTGGGCTAAAAGTAGTGAGCTGTGCTAATGTATCGGTGCTGCGGGTGCTTTGTAAGAAGTTGATAATGGAAGCGTGTATTTAATGTTGCTAATGCTTCCCAGTTGTTTATAAGCGTTGGGCATTCATAAATCCTTTATGAAGCTGCCTGTAAAGTGGTGCTGCATCGATCAAAGTTACTGGGATTTATTCATGTTTAATTCATTTTGCAGACCAGATTTCATTGTTGTGCTAAAAGTTTGGGAATAGGCCATCTTTCTACTTGTTCAGTGACAAGAACCAGTCGCTCATGTTATAAGTGTTTGTTGCTGCGAATCCGCCTTATTTACTAAATGGTGCACTCGAATATAGGCAGTTTAAAAGTAAAAAGCAAGAAGTTCATTTATTTCAAAAGGTTACGTGTAAATGTTACTGAAAACTACTCGCTCTCTGCTCTTGCTCAAACAGTTATAATGCACTTTCACAGGCAGAGCTCCATGGTCACATCTCTCCAACTGTCTGTGTGTTGTTTTTTTGCTCGTAGGCTGCCTAAAATGGAGACTTCCTGAGAAGAGGGTGCTGCTGGGAAACGGGACATCTGCAGACCACGACACAGATAAGCAGCTTAATAAACAAATACACAAGGATAAACACAAGCGGATGTTTGGAAGAACTGTAAACACGCTAACACCCCTGCGCGCGTGCACCTCCTCTAATTAGGTCAAAAACAGTCCCTGGTGCTTGTGTGGAGGAGGAAGCATTTGTGACAAGAGAAATTAACTAAAGTTCACCTTTCTCTCGGGGTCAGATCGGCCTCGTTTTGCGTCACACTCGCGGTGACTGTAAACGACATGAAAGGACGTGACCTGGAGGAATGGCAAAGGAAACTATACGCGTTGGCTTTTCCTCACTTGTCTTTCTGGAACATGTCATAACACAGCTCGTGCGCAAAGAGTGAATCTCCAGATGTGAAAGGCCCTTAAAGCTCAGGGAAGGAAGGCGGGGAACTGACAATGTCAAGTTTGGACTAGAATTCACACTGTTTCAAAATGTAAATCTGACGAAGTAAGCTTGTAGACTTTCCATTTACTCCAAAGGGGACAGCGCCTTTCCTGTGGTCGGCGCCTAGACCCTATAACGCCCCGCAGTGGAGGGTTTTAAGTCTCGTCTTAAGAGCCACTTTCACCCCCTACAGGCTTCTAAAACCATGTGAGCTGTGGGGGCCTGATGACTTGATTTAGCCGCACTTCATGCTTTATGTTCAATGCCTGGATAAATGGCGTGAGAGAGGACATCTGATATAACAAAATAGATGACAAATCAATATGCAGCCTATAAAGCTCCTGGGGCGACTTGACTTGGGGTTGGTTTAACCTTTTTTGTCCCACGTACACCTTGAGGCATTCATTTATAGGGCCCGACCAATATATCGGCCGGCCGATACAAGGATATGTTAGACTTATCCTCTGCTAATTTCCATCTGTAATCCCTACATCGGTTGACCAATATTTCTATATATTTCTGTGATAGAAATCTTTACTATAATAATAAATGCTTAGCTTAAGGCTATTTGGGAGATTTTTAAAAACAACACATCAAATTAAATTACTTAAAATATCGGCCTTTATATCGGCAATCGGCCATGCCAACCCCCTTCATATCGGTGTCGGACCCTGAAAATCCATATCGGTTGGGCCCTATTCACTGGTTCTGTTCATTACCTTTATGGACAGAATTTCTAGGCGCAGCCAGGGGCCGGAGGGCGTCCGGTTTGGGAGCCTCAGGATCTCATCTCATGCTGTTCGCAGACGATGATGTTCTGTTGGCTTCATCGAATCAGGAGCTTTAGCTCTGGGGTGGTTTGCAGCCGAGTGTGAATGAGGATCAGCACCTCCAAATCCGAAGCCATGGTTCTCAACAAAAGAGCAACAAAAAAGCAACAAAAGAGTGACAGAAAAGTCACGAAAATTTTGAAGAAAAAGTTACAAAAACGCCACAAAAGAGCAACAAAAGCTTTCAAATTAGGCGTTACACTGGCCCTGTAGGCTATAAACATTCAGATTTGGGTAAAGCCCAAACTGGAGAAAATGCACTAGGCGGGGGATAAGAGTCATGTAATTCCAAGCACCCCCTGCCAAGTGCCCCTGGTTGAGAAACACTGGGCTAGAGCATCCACAAGGCCTAAGGTCAGCGGTTCGAAAACTGGTCCAAACTGTTGTGGTGCCCTTGAGCAAGGCACTTTCTCCACCCTGCTTGATTTAATAAGGAATGTGTGTGCGGTGGCCGGTGTGGCCATCGGCATCAACAGGGCAGCTGCGGCTAATAATGGCCACAGTGTAGGGATTTGGAGAAGCTTGTCAACTCAGGCAGTGATCGATTGACTCAGACGTATTTGTAATAAACAGGTTGGATGAGAAGAGTTTGTCTACAGTACAAATCCAGCCATCCAATCTCTTCCACTTTATCTGGGGCACAATACAAATGTGAGCCTAAAAAGGAGATGGCTGTCGAGGCAATGGAGGGAAAAGCCTAACTTACACTGTATTTATATTTTGAAATTAGGAAAACACTTATAATTAGAATTTCATGAGGGGAAAAAAAAGAAATTTTCTCTTTTCTTATACACTGCTCACAAAAACTTAGGGCACACTCAAAAAACACATCCTAGATGTCAATCAATTAGATTTTTCGGATGAAAATCTTTATTCATAGTGTAGGGCAATGTGTTTAGAACAAAATAACATAAGAATGATTAATGGAAATCAAATTCTCAGCCCCTGGAGGTCTGGATCCAAAATTATAGTCAAAATCAAAGTGACAAATCAGGTCACTGGTTGATCCAAATTCTGTAGAAATTCCTCAAAACGAGTCTGTATCATCCTCAGTCGTGTGTGTGGCCTCCACGTGCCTGAATGCACTCCCTACAACGCCTGGGCATGCTCCTGATGAGACCACGGATGTCCTCCTGAGGGATCTCCTCCCAGACCTGGATTAGAGCATCAGTCAGCTCCTGGACAGTCTGTGGTGCGACGTGGCGTTGATGGATGGACCGAGACATGATGTCCCAGATGTGCTTTATTGGATTTAAGTCTGGGGAACGGGCAGGCCAGTCCATAACATCAATACCTTCATCATGCAGGAACTGCTGACACACTTACAATAGGTCTGAGGATCTCATCCCGGTCCCCAATGCCAGTCAGGGAACCTCTGGCTCGCACATGGAGGGCTGTGCGGCCCTCCAATGAAATGCCTCCCCAGACCATCACTGACCCACCACCAAACCGGTCATGCTGGATGATGTTGCAGCAGCAGAACGTTCTCCAGGGCGTCTCCAGACTCTGTCACGTCTGTCACATGTGCTCAGGGTGAACCTGCTCTCATCCGTGAAGAGCACAGGGCACCATTGGCCAATCTGCCAATCGCTGTGTTCTCGGGCAAATGTCCATCGGGCTGCACGGTGTTGGGCAGTAAGCACCGGCCCAACTTGTGGACGTCGGGCCCTCATATCACCCTCATGGAGTCAGTTTCTGACCGGTCCTGCTGCTGGGTTGTTGACCTCGGTCGCCCCCCCCCAGGTCTCCTGGTGTACTGGCCTGTCTCCTGGTATCTCCTCCATGCTCTGGACACTGCCCTGGGAGACACAGCAAACCTTCTTGCCACAGCACGAATGGACGTGCCATTTTGGATGAGCATCACTCCCTGAGCAACTTCTGTGGGTTGTAGGTGCTCCTCATGATACCTCTAGTGGTGAGAACACTGGACAAATGCAAAAGTGTTCCAAAAATACGGTACAAAGGATGAAGACAGGGAAATGGTCTGTGGTCACCACCTGCAAAACCATTCCTCTTTTGGAGTGATCTTGCTAATTGCCTCTCATTTCCACCTGTTGTCTGTTTAATTTCCACAACACCAAGTGAAATTGATTCACAATAAGAGTGGCTTCCTAACTGGACAGTCTGATATCCCAGAAATTTGACTGACTTGGAGTTACATTGTGTTTTTTGAGTGTGCCCTAAGTTTTTGTGAGCAGTGTATTTCATTTGAGAAATTTGTGACGGCCTCCATTGACCAACCCCATGCATGCACCAAAGTGAGCATATCCCAGTTTGAGTAAGAGGAGCAGCAAAGGTCTACTACGATCATTTGCAGCATATTTTCAACGGCAAAGAAAAATCCTAGCAGAAAGAATGGTTTCTAATGCAGCATTATGAACTAAACCAATGCACTCT
Organism: Gobius niger; assembly: GCF_951799975.1. Taxonomy (NCBI): domain Eukaryota; kingdom Metazoa; phylum Chordata; class Actinopteri; order Gobiiformes; family Gobiidae; genus Gobius; species Gobius niger. Next base: position 19,226,455 of record NC_136861.1, read on the forward strand.
CGAGCCGACTTTGACCTCGAACATGCACGATAATGAGTTTGTCGAACTCAATTAAAAGAACCTCTTCATAGACCATTCGATTTGTGTTGGTTTTGTGCCCAATTCAGTCTTTCACAGTATTACAGGACTCTCCCGAAAGCAGTAAGATTAGCCTGGGTTAGCTGAATAGGAACTTGTTCAAAATTCACAAGGTGCAATTTACAGTTCATAATGGCTTCTTATTAGAAACTTTTCAAGCTTTTTTTCTTATTTATTCAGAGCTTTGCTGCTGACGTTAGGGCAAAGTGGTGCGCACGAAGCATTACAGCAGCTAAACACCAGACCATTCATCATTTTGTCTGTCCTTAAAGCCTTTAATTTAGAAGTGTGTCCTCAGCTGATGCTAGTCACACACTGGCAGTTTTATAATTAAAGGAAACTGAAAATGACCAAGGCACGATGAACATGATGCATCAAACAATATGTCAACTATTAACTCTAATTCAGCCGTGCAGTGACAAAGCCCTTTTGATTAATTATGTTGATCACGGCGGCTGCTTTTGCACAAAATCCATTGACCTCAGTTTCCTTGGGAAGGAATGAATAGTATGTATCTCCAGTGAAGGAGATAAAAGCTGTCTGTAAATAGCCAACGAGACACGGGTTTTCTTTCTACGCTGTACAGAGAACATGGTCTGTTCCCTGTCCTACACCGCGGCTTCGTGTCCAGTCCATTTGAACAGTGGAACCAGGTTTATTTGTTTATTTGCAGTGACGCATGCTTCGTGCAGTGCGTCACATCGAAGTGGAATAAACATACAAAACACTTTCTTGAAATAAGTATATTTTCCCCTTGATTTGAGTCTACTGCGCTTAAAATAACAATAATAGATCTTTTACTTGAAATAAGATGTTGTTTTCTCATTCCAAGTGCAAATGTAATTGTTCCTCTGGTAGATTTCTTCCCTGGGCGAGTCAGAATTCCTCAAATGAATATTGTTAATTCCAGGTATCACTTTGTAATTCAGTTTGCTTTGTAATTTTTAGTTTGCGCACACTGCTTAGTCTGTTTGCTTTCGTTTTCAAATTGTGTTTCACCACTATTTAGTCTTACTCAGGGTCATCTGCAATTTTAGACTTTATTCGTTCTGATTAGAGATAATTTCATTAATGATTTAGTAAGGCATAATTTAGTCCAATTCAGGTCTGTTTTAGAAACTTTCACATTGGTTTTAGTCACTGATTTGATCTTGATCTCAGGGGAAAATGTTGATGGTACTAAAAGAAAACTATTGATTTTGTCAATCTGACAAGGAGTTCTGACAAGTTAGTAAATACAGTTATCAAAAAGCTTCACACTTTGTCTCTTTCTTAGGTAACGGTGAAGAAAACCAATGGACCCACTGCATATCTTATATCTTCTCAAAGGAATGTATGTTTTAATTCACTGACGCACTGTTCGAGCAGATCTCGCAATTTCACCTTTAATTGAAAATCTCCATTGGCATGTATCCAATACAGCAAACATTTTAGCATTTAATGAAAGAAAAATACCATGTTTTAGAAATGCGCCCTGTGAATGCACTGGCCCAAGCAACTGCATATATAATGTTTCCAAATCTGGAGACTGAGGCAAAATGCCTGGTTCATTGGTCTATAAAAAACATATATCTCACATCATTGCCTGTTCTGATCCCTTGCGGCATCCTTGAAAATGGGCAGTGTGCCTTTTGAAACGGACAGAGAATCAAAGGAATGAGCAGAAAAACACATTTTTCAGAAGTTACAATGGAACAGAATATTGTTTTATTAAAAGGCTCCTCGGAGTTAAAAACATCTCCAGGCTGTTTATCATAATCACACATTAGAGAGTTGTTTTCCTGTGGATTAAAAAATAGGTATTTTTAGTCGCCCTACAAAGAATCCATCTCCACCAACACGAATTTATGCACAATTAAACACCTCGTTTAGCTGCTCCGGAGTCTGGGGGGGGAGCCTGTGGCGTGATTTCTGTGGCCAAAGAAATAAGTCTCTGCGTTATGTTCATTTCACTGTGGCAGCACCGTGTGTTTCACCTCGACACAAGAGCCGCTCCCCGGGAACAGCCTTGACCAGCAGAATAATAACCAGCAGACTGTGGGAATGTCTCATAACTGTAGACACGAGTTCAGCATATTTTAACGTGCTTACTCATAACTACACAGATACTGCACAGAGGGCGCTTCAATCTGTTAAATAGACGTAGAATTTAATTTTATTTAATTACGTTTTCCAACATAGGGATAGTTCGCTGTGGATGGCACAATAGTGTGGCGTCAGTGAATGGAGGATCGTGTCAGAAAGACATTTAAAGCAGAACTAAGCAACTCATGCCCCTAGAGGCCATAAGCGCCACTGCAGGTGTCGTAGCATGTTGCGTTTTTTTACTCATTAATCGTCCGTGAGAGTAAATACTACCCATCTCCAGATATGACAAGTCTAAGGTGGCGATGGTGGCGCAGATGGTAGAGCGGGTCGTCTTGTGATCGGAAGGTCGGGGGTTCCAAATCCCACTTCCTGAAAGTGCACACTGTCGTTGTGTCCTTGGGCAAGACACTTCACCCACATTGCTCCCAGTGTCTGTGTGCATTGGTGTATGAATGAGAGTATGAATGGGTGAGTGGATCCTTGCTGTAAAGCGCTTTGAGTGCCTAATGTAGGTGGAAAAACGCTATATAAGTTGAGACCATTTACCATAAGGTACATGTTTTTTGTGTGGATGAGGGAAACCAGTGGTAAAATCGGGAATGAAACCTGGGATCCTTGCTTGCCGTAAGGCAAATGTGGCAGCCATCAGTCACTATGAAAGAAAAATGATCTGGCAAAGTCCTGCTTCAGAGCTGATTTAGTCCTGGTTTATAGACGGCCTCTAGTTTTAGCCCTGGTAAAGTCCACAGTAAAAATACAAGCTGAAATCGATTGACTCTCTTTACTCTCTTTCGAAATTTGTTGTAGCCTACATCATTTTGAAGGGCAGAACCTGGAGAATTCAATCGCTGAGTTGTGTGTATTTTGTAACGCTGCGCAAAATGCCGCAGCTAGCAACAGTATGCTAAAGCTAGCGGGAACATGCTAATGCTAATGGAGGCTAATCAAGGCTGGGTCAGAAAGTCCATCCATTTTCTTCCGCTTTAGAAAGTATGATAGAAAAACCTATAGTTTGTGTTTTAGTTTATGAAATGCTGATGTGAGTAACTGACCTAACATATTAGTAATGCACAAGCTGTGATCAGATCACTTTATGTGAGCTCTTTATATTAATGTAAAATAGCCTGTCCCAAGGATCCTTGTTAAAACTGATCTCTAGCACCATAACATGAAAAGATAAGACTTTGTTGATCTCACACTGGAGAAAAGAGGACCATTCACTTTTTCACTCAGAGAAAAACACTTTTAAGAAAGTGTCTTGGTATCGGTTAAAGGAATAAGCCACCGTTTTTACATACTGAGATTGTTCCTACCTTAGCTTAAACGAGTTCATTTGTACCTGTCTGGTCTCTGCCCTCAGTCACGGACGCCGAAGTACTCCTGATATTATTGCGGCATACAATATAGTTTCCCTTTTAATCTGCTTAGAAAATCCACATATGTGTAAGCACATATCTCAGTATGTAAAAAACGGTGGCCTATTCCTTTAATTTTGGATATTCAAACCTCCGGTATCGGTATCAGAAGCAAAAAAGATAGATTGGCGCAACTCTAGTTTTGATGATGCATTTGCAGCTGGAAGTAAGGACAAAAAGCTTTATGTTGTAGGCCTATTATGTTGCAAAGGGTGAGCTGATGTTTTGATGGAAACTAATGCCACTGCAGTGCCCTTCGCCTGAGCTCATTTGTAACAAGTTATCACACAAAGTAGAACAACCTAAAAAACTTTCATAAAAATGCTTTGTCGGGTTAGTCTATAAATAATAAGCAACCTGTGTGTGTTGCTCGCCCATTTTCGACAAAGTATTTAAGCACTTTTTATTATTGTTGGTAAGTGGTTCACTGTAAATAACAGTATTAATCTTTTCGCTAAATTAAACACTGTCTTTTTATAATTGAAACCGGAAGCGCGTCCATCATGTGACCTGTTGATGCTAGTTTAAAAGAGCTAGGCCCACAGCCTCAGGGCAGAAGCTGTGGCGCAGTAGTCGGGCCGTGGCCTAAGCCTTGTTACATCTGGGACGTGTAAGTGTCGTTTTATCTGTGTATCCATGTTAACTTAATCCATAGTACGCTAAACTATTTTATTCTTTATTCACAGGGGACCTATGTTTACCTTTTCTTTTCTGTAAATATTTGAGCTCGAAATAAACTTTGAAAAGCCAACTGATTCTCCCTGGTGATTTCGAGGGGGCAACAAAATCTTGGTGTTTCTGCCCGGTCGGATTAAGTTTGTGGATGACCTGGATCGCTACCGTGGATTGTGGCTCCGGAGCGCGTGTGTGGACTATATTCGTGAGTGGAATACGCTACGAGAGACGCCAACACAAAGCTATCACGGAGCTAATGCTAACGGAAGCGAGGTCAAGGAAGACGACACAACCCACCGCAAGTCACGATCAAATCCAAGGTAAAAGACTTTCCAACCATGCCAGACTTTAACGAACAAGTGTCTGAATGGGAAAATATGCTGGAAGAAATCGAGGGAAAGCTAATTGCCTTACCTGCTTCGGAACTTCTTAAAATATGCACTACACTTGAAATAAATGTTGAAGATGAAGATAAAAACTCACCTCGCAAATTGAGAAGGCTAATTCTGCAGCATTTGGAGTGTGAGGATGTCACGTCGCTTGAAGATGGAGGAATGTCATTGTTATTGAAAATAAATGACAGAATTGATGAGCTGAGAAAAACGCTGTCTACGTCTGGTCCCACGTCGCCACGCCGCCCTCTGGCGGACACAGCTGGTACTGCGCCCAGCAACACGGAACCTGTGGTAAGACCACGCACCTCTGCCACCACGCTTACTGCCGTTAATAATTTGACTGAAAGAACTCAAACTGTTGTTCACCCAATGTATAGAAAAGACTTTAAAATTAATGGACAAATTGGTGAACATAATCAAACGGATAAGCTGGGATATGCAAGTCTAGAAAGACAAATTACAAAAGCATTAAAGAAGGGATATGATGAATGCGAAATTATTGATGCAGTCCTTCAAGCTATTATTCCAGGAACAAAACTGCGAAGTTATCTGGAAAGTAGAGATGATTTGTCATTGAAAGCTCTGAAACAAATATTGCGGACTCATTTTGTTGAAAAAGATGCTAATGAGCTGTACCACTCCTTAACTCGTGATGCACAAGATCACGGAGAGACTCCAGTCCAGTTTCTAGTTCGAGCTATGGACTTGAGGCAACAGATACTCTTTGCTTCAGAAAGAGCAGACACTGGCTTGAAGTACAGCCCAGAGCTCATCCAAAATCAGTTTTTGCAAACCATACTTACCGGACTTCAAGATGACACCATCCGTATTGACTTAAAGCCATATTTGCAAAATCCAAGAATAACTGATGAAGTTCTGCTGGAGAAAATGACCACCGCCTATAACCTGGAGATGGAGAGGAAGGGCAAGCTGTCAAGCAAATCCAGAGCCAAGGTGTTAGCGGTGAGTAATGATTCACATTTCACTGATTCAGAGAGCAGCAGTTATGACAGTAACTCTACCAGTTATAAAAAGCAAAAGTTTGAAAAACGTGACACATTGATGGAGAAAGTAGACCAGGGGAACAAAGCAATCTGTGAAGCCATTCAGAATCTCACCACTCAGCTGTCAAGCCTGCACCAGCCACCCGGACAATCACCACCATGGGGACAAGCCAGCCACAGCTACAACAGACCACCGCCAAGGACACGCCCCAACCGGCAGTGTCACCAGTGCCAGCGGACCAATCCAGGGGGGAAATGCGACCACTGCTACAAGTGTGGGAGCATAGACCACTGGGCCGTTGGTTGCCGCAGAGCGCCTAGGAACACCACAGCCTCCACCAACAAGATCGAAACCAGCGTACATCTTGGTAAGAACACAGACATATTCTGCACCACAGCGCCCCTCACTGGTAAACAACATCAAACTGCTAAGCTGGTGGGGAGGAGGTGCCTTGTTCGAGCCACAATGAACAATGTTGACACCAAAGTGCTGTGGGACACTGGCTCACAAGTGTCCATTATTGGAGATGAGTGGAAGCAGAGACACTTACCCCATGTTACTGTGAGGCCTGTAGAAGAGTTACTGGAAGAAGGAGGGCTGGATCTGTCCGCAGCAAATGGGACAAAGATTCCATACCAGGGCTGGATTGAAGTGAAGTTTGCACTGTCACAAGATGCTGTTGCTGGGATGAGTGATGAACCAGTAGTTGTTCCTATCTTAGTCGCCTCTACAGATCTGGAACGTCCTATTATTGGATTTAATGTAATTGAGGAGCTGGCTTTGGCAAATGAGGGTCTTGGAAGCTGTTTTCCTTCTGGTCACATGGTAAGGAGATTTTGTTCAGCACTTGATGTGGGTCAGGAAACTGCGAGGGCTGTTCTAACTGTTTTACAGAAGCCGTCACCTGAAAACAACCCCCACATTGCTCGTCTGGGAAGAATGCCAGTTACTGTCCCAAAGAGGAACGCCATCCAAGTGCAATGCAACTACCTACAGCAAGGTTTGCTCTGTGGAACTCACGTCGTGTTGGAGCCTAACCCGGAGACACCGTGGCCCACAGGACTCAAAGTAAGAGAGCAGCTCATTCAACATCAAGAGAATACGAGGATTAAGGTAACTGTTGAAAACACAACAGACTGTGATATTACTCTTTGTGGCCGCACAACGCTTGGCTGGTTACACAGTGTTGATGCTGTTTATCCACTAGAGCCCAAGTCACCAGAGGGCAGTGCCACATCCTCACTGGAGCAGCCCAGTCAAGCACCACAGAGGGAGCCCTGGGTCCCGCCTGTAGATCTGAGTCACCTCTCGGCAGAGCAGCAGCACAGAGTTCGTCAGATGCTGGTGGAGGAGGGTGACGTGTTTGCCAGAGACGAGTGGGATGCTGGTTGTGTCACTGGTTTGCAAATGGACATTAATTTGAAAGACTCTGTCCCTGTCCAGAGAACATACAATGCCATACCCAGACACCTGTATCAGGAAGTCAAGGCTCACATTCAGGATTTGTTGAGTAGAGGTTGGGTTCAAAAGTCCTATTCCTCTTACTCTTCACCGGTAGTCTGTGTCAGGAAAAAGGACGGCACTCTCCGGTTATGCATTGATTACAGGCTGCTGAATGAGAAGACCTGGCCAGACCGTCATCCCATCCCCAGGATCCAAGAAATCCTGGAAAACTTGGGTGGAAACTCCTGGTTCACCGTCCTGGACCAGGGCAAAGCATACCACCAAGGCTTCATGAGCGAGAAGAGCAGACCATACACAGCCTTTATTACACCATGGGGACTCTATGAGTGGACCAGGATCCCTTTTGGCCTCTCAAATGCCCCGGCTGCTTTTCAACGCCACATGGAGGGATGCCTGGGAGATCTGAGGGATGAAGTCTGTGTGCCCTATCTGGATGATGTCCTTGTTTTCAGCCGCACATTTGACCAACATGTGGAAAACGTCAGACAAGTCCTGCGGCGACAGAGAGCCTGTGGGATGAAGCTGAGAGCCGAAAAATGTGAGTTGTTTAAGCCACAAGTAACGTATGTTGGTCGTGTGATCTCTGCAGAAGGATACAGGATGAACCCAAGAGAGGTGGAGGCAGTAAAGGCGCTCACGTACCAGACCCCAGCTACAGTGAGAGAGGTGAGGAAGCTCCTGGGATTCTTGAGCTACTACAGAGCTTACATCCAGGACTTCTCCAGGACTGCAAAGCCACTGTATGAGCTGCTGGCAAAGCCCAAAGGTGAGCCAAAACACTGCCACAAAAAGGGGACAAAACATTCAGGTGCTCAGCTCCCACCCTCCTCTCCGGTTCAGTGGACAGAAAGACACAGAGCAGTTTTAGAGACGCTTGTGAACCAACTTACAAATCCACCTGTTATGGCATATCCAGACCTCGAGCAGCCTTTCATTCTCCATGTTGACGCCTCAGAGCAAGGGCTCGGTGCTGTGCTGTACCAGCGACAAGATGGCGCACTGAGAGTCATTGGCTACGGATCCAGAACCCTGACGCCTGCAGAGAAGAACTACAAGCTGCACTCAGGAAAACTGGAATTCCTCGCACTGAAATGGGCCATCACAGAGCGTTTCCGTGACTACCTGTTCCACGCGCCACACTTCACAGTCTACAGTGACAATAACCCACTCACTTACGTTACCAAGTCGGCAAAACTCAACGCCACGGGTCACCGCTGGGTTGCAGAGCTGGCAGACTATAGATTCACACTCAAGTACAGACCTGGAACAGCTAACACAGATGCTGACTTTCTCTCTCGCAGACCTAAGCCCATCAAAACCATCATGCAGGAGTGCACGGAAGAGTGTGAGCCGGAGGTCATGGACAGCATCTGTAAAGCAGTCAAAAGCAGCCAAACAGGTGAGATCAACTGGATTTCTGCTGTCACCTGTAATGTGGATGTCCTACCACCAGATGGCAGTGCTGTACCACCCCTTCAGCCCTTCTCCATCCAAGACATCCAGGCCCAGCAGAATGCAGATCCAGCCATCCAGAGGGTCTCCAACCTGAAAAGAGAAAACACTTACCTGAAGTACAGAGACAAAGCTGCAGAGAGTGAGCAAGTCAGAGTTCTCCTGAGAGAATGGCCAAAGCTGCAGCTGGGTGAAGATGGACTCCTGTGGAGGAAGACCAACAACAGGCTGCAACTGGTGGTGCCAGAGCCCTTGAAGCCCCTGGTGTACAAGTACCTCCATGAGGAGATGGGACACTTGGGTGCTGACCGGATGGTGGCCCTGGCCCGAGAGCGCTTCTTTTGGCCAAAAATGAGGCAGGAGATGGAGCACTATGTCACACGTGTCTGCAGCTGCATCAAAAACAAAAGGCCCAACAGAGTCACAAGGACACCACTTCAAAGCATTGAAACTTCTGCACCATTCGAGATGGTCTCAATAGACTTTTTACATCTGGAGAAAAGCAACGGAGGGGAAGAGTATATCCTGGTTTTAGTGGACCATTTCACTAAATACGCTCAGGCCTACGCAACCAAAGACAAGGCTGGGAAAACTGCTGCCAGAAAGCTGTTTGACGAATTTATCCCACGCTTTGGGTTTCCATCCAGGATCCACCACGACCAAGGGAGAGAGTTTGAGAACCAGCTGTTTCGGAAGCTCCAGGAATATGGTGGTATTCAACACTCTCGCACTACACCTTACCACCCCCAAGCTAACCCTGCCGAACGTTTTAACAGGACTCTGTTGAGTATGCTGCGGACACTGGAGGAGACACAAAAGGCCAGATGGAAGGAGCACCTCAACAAAGTAGTTCATGCCTACAACTCCACCATCCACGAGGCGACAGGGTACTCCCCTTTCTTCTTGTTTTTTGGACGTGAACCAACCCTCCCAGTTGACCTCTTGTTTCCCAAGAAGCTCGGTGACGCAGAGAAACAGACCCCTGCTGGCTATGCGGAGAAGTGGAGAGAGGCAATGCAGGAAGCCTATGCCATTGCCCTGACTAACATGAGGAAGTCTGCAAAAAAGGGCCAAGATTATTACAATCAGCGCGCCTGGAGCTCTACGCTGAACCCGGGTGACCATGTATTGGTGAGAAATCTCACGCCTCGAGGTGGTCCGGGGAAGCTCCGCAGTCACTGGGAGGACACTGTCCATGTGGTGAGGGAGAGCAAAGGCCCTGGAAGCCCTGTCTATGTGGTTGAGCCTCTGAATGCTGTAGGGAGAAGACGGGTGCTGCACAGAAACTTGCTCTTACCTTGTCCTTACCTGGTTGAACCAGCGCCTGTCGTCCCCAACCCTAAAAGGAGAAGCAGGAGAACCAGAACGTCGCCAGGAAGAGGGACAAGTGTTAAGTGCAACATCCAGCCTGCAGGTACAGAGAGCTCTAGTGAGGAAGACTACCATCTCGTCCTGCCACCCCAACCCGCTCTTCAGCCGCTCAATCCAACTGCCAGAGAGTTCCAACCTAGAGTCCCCACTCCAAGACAGCCGGAACAGGGAGCTGCACCTGCTGAGGAGAGAGCTGAAGTGGTGATCCTGATCCCAGAGGTTGACCCTGAGCCGGAGCCAGAGCCAGTGCAGGAAGCGGATTCATCTGAGCGAGAGGCATCCTCCTCAGACTCCTCGGAGGGATCTGCAAGACCTGTCAGAACCAGACGGCCCAGGCGCTTGTACACCTACGACCAGCTTGGTGAGCCCACGGTCCTGGAAGTGCAGACCTGTCCTGTCGGTGTGTCCAAACCAGCGAGGGTCCGAGACGGCTTCTTCAGCACCTCGGCCAACCTATATCCTTTTTAATTCCCAGTCGTAATGCAGTAGTAACATGCACTTTATGTACCTGCTAATTGAGTTGCACTTTGCACTTTGCACTTTAAAGTATGTGGCTTGTGTGCAATAGAGATATGTGCAATAGTAGTAAATGTACTTTAATTATTGTTTCAGTAGTACATGCCATTTGTTTAGTTGGTTTGCTATGCTGCTACAAAATCTTGGGTAGAAGGTATTTTCCTTGAGTCAATTCTGAAGATTCTGGGGCCCACCAATGCTTCAACGGACTATCTACCCAAATACGGAAATGGACCTTTAAACCTGCGCGTACCGCCGTGCCAAAGGACTCTTGGATGACGGACACTATTCATTTAGCCTGGACTCTTTTGTGAAGTATTGTTGTGGTTCAAATTGTTTATTTACTACAATTTATGGTTTAAGTCAAGTAAGACCCCCCAGTAGGATTAAGGGAATGTTGGTTTAACATTATTTTTAGTGGGGGAGGGTGTTGCTCGCCCATTTTCGACAAAGTATTTAAGCACTTTTTATTATTGTTGGTAAGTGGTTCACTGTAAATAACAGTATTAATCTTTTCGCTAAATTAAACACTGTCTTTTTATAATTGAAACCGGAAGCGCGTCCATCATGTGACCTGTTGATGCTAGTTTAAAAGAGCTAGGCCCACAGCCTCAGGGCAGAAGCTGTGGCGCAGTAGTCGGGCCGTGGCCTAAGCCTTGTTACATCTGGGACGTGTAAGTGTCGTTTTATCTGTGTATCCATGTTAACTTAATCCATAGTACGCTAAACTATTTTATTCTTTATTCACAGGGGACCTATGTTTACCTTTTCTTTTCTGTAAATATTTGAGCTCGAAATAAACTTTGAAAAGCCAACTGATTCTCCCTGGTGATTTCGAGGGGGCAACATGTGCGTGAAGATAAATGTTCCCGTACCCACCTGCTGCTGCTGCTCGCCGACATAAGTTTTTTGATTTACTGAAACACTCCTCGATAGGAAACAGCCCGTCCCGCAGCTTTTATGAATAGTGAGCGACCACATGACCAGACTGCAGCTCTCGCCTCTGCTTCATACAATGCCCCAATCTGATTTATCTTTCCCCCACAATCCCAAACACCTCTGTGGGTCATACATACATATTGCGGGGAATAATTGGAAAGGCCGAGGCAATACGTGGATGTGAGTGTAAGGGGGGACTGTAAGTGAGCCTTTTGCAAATGGTCAATTTTATTTACTTTTTCCAACTACGGCTTTCCCCCTGTGGTTAAAATCGTGAACAACACTGAAACATGTCTGGAGCGCTGTCCATCAGCCGCTGCCTGTTCGCCCCGCAGCCCCACGCCGACTCCCCGACGGCATGGGAGGGGTGTGGGGGAGGCTGCTGGGAAACAGATCCACTTTTGAGTCAGTGGAAGGTGCATGAAATATTAATTGACACCTCTTTTCCCGACAGAGAGGGAGCATCTACCTGACAGCTAATGTGTGTGTTAGCATGTGTGAAAGTACAGGAGGAGATTAGATGTGAACGCTAACAGATTTCCAGAAGGATACAGTGGGTCTGGGCAAAAAGAAAAGAAAGAAAGAACAAAAACGTAATTTCGTAGAGTAGTAGAAACTCCTGTACGACTGAAGGCCAACACAAACATGTCCCTGAGTCTGGTCAAATGACTGTTGCCAAGTAGTTTAGATCATAATTATGAGATTATCCAATGCTTAATAGTAAAAAGAAGTGTGTTTTACAAGACATATTACATATTAAGTTCTTATTTGGGTCATTGTTTGCCTCACAGGGCGACGGCTGGTCCCGACGTCATGCCACCAGTTGAGAACCACTGCAGTGAGCTATATGCTGAGTTGGAATTAACAGGCTTCCTAAAATAACTCCAGGTTGTCTCTTTCCTTTCTGTGGAGGTGAGCTCGTGGGGGTGGACCGAGCTCCTGACCATGTTTAAAGAATGACACACTCTGCAAAAATCCTCTGCGTTTTCGACATAGAATGAAAAAGAAAACTTATCTGAGATGCGATGAGAGCAGATGGCCAATGTGCACTGGTCAACCATAACATTGTGATCCTATGTGTTTTCAAAAGACTATTCATTGCAGCACAAGCAACCCACAACCTATTCAGTTCTTCAGCTTTTAAGGACCAAAGATGCACATGCCTAAAATGCCATTTCCCATCTCGGTTGTTGGAGGAGTCATGCACGGAAAGTAAAGAAGCCCCCTTTTTGAGCCCCCTGGATCGAAAAACGGTGCAGTGAAAAAACGAAAGACAATACAGTTGATCTCCCTGAGGTTTCTTTTTTCTCCCACTGGGTTTTTGAGTTTTTCAAGGACAAGGGACACTCACGCGGCTCGTCACCACCTGCTACCAACGCTTATTTCGACGTTATGTTTGCCTGGATACTTAATTTGCCTGAACTTTACATTGTTTACACTGTTTATTCTTTTTTTTTCATTGCTTTAAAGCAGTGCCAAGTGACTCATGCCCCTAGAGGACATGAGCGCCACTGCAGGTGTCGTAGCAAGTTGCAGTTTTTTACTCATTAATTGTCCGTGAAAGTAAATACTACACTGACAGAAAAGACAAAGGGAGAGAGGGATATTGTTCATCCAAATACAGAATGGAGATATTTTTTTTCACTCAAACTTGGCTGTAAATAATGTTTAAGTGGCGCTAGCCCGCAGTTAGCTTTGCCCATTAGCCTGTTAGCTTCTTCTTCATGATTCTATTGATGTGTATTGGTGACTCCGACCCGTAGGCAGTGAAGTTGCAATTGTGGTTTTCTGGACAGAGGCAACAGGGGGAGATGAAAGACCCTCCAATCATCCCATTAACACTTGTATTACCCCCAGAGTGACTACAGAAAGGATTTATTAAGGTAAACAAGTTACTTAGTACTGCTTTATAGCAGTACTAAGTAGCTCTTGCCCCTAGAGGCCATAAGCGCAACTGCAGGTGTCGTAGCAAGTTGCGATTTTTTAACTTATTAATTGTTTTGGAAAGTAAATACTACGCTGACAGAAAAGGTGAATGGAGAGAGGGATATTGTACATCCAATTACACAATGGAAATATTTTTTTTCACTGAAACTTGGCTGTAAATACTGTTTAAAGTGACGCTAGCCCGCAGTTAGCTTTGCCCATTAGCCTGTTAGCTTCTTCTTCGTGATTCTTTTAGTGTGTCTTGGTTGCTCCGGTCCGGTGGCAGTCAAGTTGCAAACATGGTTTTCTGGCCAGCGACACCAGGGGGAGATGAAAGACCCTCCAATCATCCCATAAACACTTGTACTACCCCCACAGGGACTACGAAAAGGATTTATTAAGGTAAACACGTTACTTAGTACTGCTTTAATGTTTGGTGCAGCCTTGTGAGCCTTGTGGTGATATTGGGCTATACAAAACAATGGATTGATTGAATTGTGCGGATTTAGTCTTTCTATTTTTTTTTTGCAAAACATGCAAACTTCACCTTGAAAGGCCCTGTCCGATTAAACCAAGGACCTTGATGTTGTAAGGCAAGAGCGTGAACCACTGCGCCACCACACTACTTTATCATGAGTTATATAATGCATTAGTCATGTATAGCGCTTTGCTCAGCGCTCAAAGTTACTTTACATTAAATTATCCACTCACTCCCCACATGAGGCACTGCTGCCCTGGGGCCGGCTGACGGAAACATGACTATCAGTCTGTGCCAATGGCCTCTCCAGCTACTACCAATTACTCACACACCACATGGAAAGACATTGTGGGTGAAAAGTCTTGCCCAAGGACATCCAATAGCCCTGCTTTGTTTTAAGACAATTACTCTACATGTTTCAGTGCTTTTTAGAACCTTTACATTAAGAAGGTTTCGAAGAATGTGTTTCATTTATTTTACATATCCATCCATCCATCCATTTTCTTCCACTTGTCCGTTGCCGGGTCGTGGGGGCCTAGGACCTGTTTGCCTGTTTGAGACCCTACCAGGGGCATGAAGCCCCCGACAACAGAGCTCCCAGGATCATTCGGGTGCTCAAACCCCTCCACCACGTTAAGGTGGCGGTTCCAGGATTTTATTTTATTTTATTTTACATATATATTACTTTATTTAATTCAATACTTCTTTGTGTTAAAAGTTAGTTATTCTTTCCAATAAACATTTGCTTTTTTTGTGTGGTGATGGCTATTCTCCTGAAGTATAGAATTACAGAATATAAAACCGGGTGAAGCTGAAATCCTTCCAGTGCCTCGCTTGGAGAAGGACAGCGAGGCAAACTGCATGAAAATAGCAATTGGTTAGCGGCAAGCAGCAGACAGGCTAACGAGAAATGTCAAAAGTCAACACAAAGCGGGCATCTGAAATTTATGTGTTGTTTTTTGCTGAAAATTGCCTACAGTTAAACTCCAGCTCAGCTCTAAGAAATCGCCTTGACTTGTGCTCAATCAAGCCTGTATGTGTGAAGAAGTGTGATTACATTGTGCAGTTTGGATCCGTATCTTTAAATGTTGGCCAGTAAATTCAGTAAACTGAAATTAGCAGCCATAAAAGCATTGGGTCATTGTTGTGCACTGAAAGAGGAGGAGCTAGACGGGAAAGCGTGTTGTTCTGTGGAAGTCGGGCAATGTTTCACTGCTGGGCGACGCAGACGACCAGCGTGATCTCAGATGATAGTGTAACTAGATTTGGGAGAGTCTAAAATATCCCACAGATAAAGTTGTGGAGCCGGAATGGCGATGCAGGCCGGGGTTGGATTTCGGAAAGACCAAAATGTGTTCCTAATTTTGCACAGGCCCAAAGAGTGGTGCAGGGCTCATATATTTCTGTCAATTGATCTTCAAACCTAAAACCAACCACTTGTTCCTTTAGCAAGCGCTTCCTTTTTTCACTTTTTTTCTTGTAGTGGAAAAGAGCACCTGGACATTTTTTTGACACAAACGGTTGACATTTGTCCAAATCGGTCCTTCAGAGCCAAAGTTAAAGATAAGATAAGTCTCAAAATGTCAACCTTTTGTGTCAAGGGACGTCCAGCACTTTTGATTTACTGGACTGATTATTTACCAGTATTTGAGCCTTGTTGTTTGTTGGAGTCCAGTTTGTTTGTCCTTCAGTATATTGTAAAAAAAAAAAAAAAAAACAGACAAATCTTATTGTAAAGCATTTTTATCGCCCATGAACCAGCTGGTTGGTGGCATTATTGCTCCCTGGACACTGTGAAACGTGCTTCTAAAGTCATCCATGCGGAAAATTGGGATTTTATTTTAGAAATGTGTTTTGAAAGTTAGGAATAAGTTGGACCACATTTAATAATTGAAAATGTCTACACTCCCACTTGCTTGTGTCCACTTGATCGTAAACCAAAAAGAAAAGCAAGTATAGAGCCTTTAAAACAGTACTTGTTTACCTTAATAAATCCTTTTCGTAGTCCCTCTGGGGCTAATACTGTACAAGTGTTAATGGGATGATTGGGGGGTCTTTAATCTCCCCCTGGTGTCTCTGGCCAGAAAACCACAATTGCAACTTTGCTGCTTACAGGTTGCCGGCACCAATACACACATACAGACGGCATCGCGTCATGGAAGGGGCGTGGCTTCGCTGAGGGGGAAAATATAATCTTCTGGGAAACACAGTTTTTTCACAGTTTTTACTTTTTAGCCATTTTCTGGTGAAACATTAACTTATTTATCACATACAAATAAAGTCAAGTCTAAATCAGGTTCATATAAATATTTTTCCTACAGCAGATTATTCTGTAGACGCGGAAAAAAAAACGGCAGTCGTAGCTAGCATTAGCAATAGCCCGGTGCTGACATTTAGCATCATGTTAGCATTCTCCGTTATTGATGTATTTATGGGCTGTTTAACCACTTTACTCCTCTCCATATCTTTGTATCTTTATTTAGTAGAAAACTACATTCATAATTCAGCATTTGTTAAATTCGTTTTTGGATAATTAGAGAAAGTTTAGATTTTTCTCAATTGTTTTCCCCTTAACTGTTTTCAAACATGACCATATGTGGGCGATTCCTGTCTGTATCTATGGAATCTCGAAGAAGAAGCTAGCAGGCTAACGGGCAAATCTAACTGCGCCCGAGCGCTACTTAAACAGTATTTACAGCCAAGTTTGTGTGAGAAAAAATATCTCCATTATGTAATTGGATGTACAATATCCCTCTCTCCCTTTGTCTGTTCTGTCAGCGTAATATTTACTCTCACGGAGAATTAATGAGTAATAAAACGCAACATGCTACGACACCTGCAGTGGCGCTTATGGCCTCTAGGGGCACGACTACTGCTTTAATACACAAATTGCTTCGAAAATCATTTTCTTTCTGGGAAAAACACAATGTCTAACTGAGACGCACAAAAGATGAATCAAGTCTTGGATGCATTTACGAGGAGGCATCTTGTAACATAAAATTGCTTTCATGTCAAATTGGTCAACAAATGGAACCTTTCATCCATGGCCTATTTTTATTTCCGACTTAGGGCTTCAATAGAACATGCACATATTAGGAATAATGATGTTGACATGAGCCTTTTATGACCATACTGAGTACCATTTATGGCCATTGTCTCTATGTAAATGTATGTAAATGCCACAGAGATGAAATTGCATAGGAAAAGATTGGCAGGTTGTGTGTCATATGCTGAACATAACGTTAATTGTAATAATATTAAACTTGTCTGGGTGTGGAATATTCTGCAAAGGATCTTTTCAGCTTCCATGTTTGTTATTTTTTCAAAGATACAGGTTAAGAAAAAGGCCAAAGACTGGGTAGCTTTTTCATGGGCTAGCAAGACATTTTATACTTGGTTTGTTGTGGGGGGAGTGGGCTGCTATGACTAATCCAGCTATAAACGGCGCTTGTGACAGACTCGATTTAGTTACACTATGTTGGTTCTGTGTTGAAATAAAAGATGGATTTGACCAAACACTATTTCCCTCATTGCACTAGTTCGAATGCATGTAAGACTTTTATCTTATTTTTAATTTTAATTGTGGGATATGTGACAAATGGTGCGACAGTGATGTGCTGTCCTCCTCCTGGTGCTTATACAGTCTGTTTTGGAGAATTGCAGGTTTCGGCAGTGTTCACAATTGGCTGCGCTGGGTGACCGTGTGGGTGGAGAATGAAAGGAGGAAATCTAAATGTGCGCTACACCAGAGCTGCGGGGATCCTGTAGAGGGCGCTGTGGAGCCTGGAGCCTGGAGATGTTCAGCAGCATGTTCGAAACATAATGTGCAAAATAAAGACATGACACTCCGACATAAGTATGTGACGGATATTAACACGGTATTTGGCAGTGAATAATAATCTGTATCTTTCACGATTGATGGAATGAATTGCAGTGAAGAGCTTTTTCCACTCAAGATACAGATGCTCTAGCTGTGCAAAGAATTGAAGCCGGCGGCGTAGCATTTCATCAAACATATAGAATAAAATACTAACAATTTTAAACTTCGTAACGTTCATTGTGTCTACTTGTGTTCTAGTATCACTTTTTAGGTTCCTTTTGCCAGACACTAAGGTTAGAGATCAAGATCTTTTACCTTTAGCCTACATGTTTCAGCCGCCCTCTGCAGGCCGTCATCAGAAGTATCTCCGGCGTGCGGTGACGTGTCACTTATCAGCTGTTCTTCCGAGGCGTGACCAGTCAGGTCCGACAGACTGGCCACGCCCCTGCCGCCCGGTGGATTCCAATGGCCGCTGGCTGCCCTGCTTTTTGACCACAAACGTGGGGGCCGCCATTGCTCCGCCGTTGCTGCAGTACCTCCATATCGCCGCTAGGCCCCCATTGAAAAGCATTGGACTTTAGACACGTTAAAAACTACTTTAAAGCCTGGTCTCAATTGTTTCAACACTAGACTAGGCTAGATATTCCTCCTGAGATAACGCTGGGTTAATAACAATATATGAAACCAGGCTGGTTTTCGTAATATGAATTTTTGAAATCTCGGACTTAATGAGGCTCGGACTGTTAGCATTGGAGCAGCGCGAGCTACACGTCACGCAAGGGCCGAGTCTACGGTGAAAATCCCGCCCGTATGTCCTTTTGAGGAACATGCTTCGTCAGAGCTGGGGAAGGGGAGCCTGTAAATCCGCCATGAATTGCCCCACGGCCGTGGTCAATCTGGTAAACGGGGAGGAGTGAGCATAAGACGTCCATTTTTTTTTAGAGTCTATGGTGGATTCAGGGCGACAGGGGGCGTAATCATTGGAGGAGGGTGTCCCAGGTGTGGGACAGGAGAAACGCTCCTTTGTCACGGTTGATGGTGTCGGTGCTCCGTTTCCTGATTTCTATGGCTTCTTTTATCCAGCGTTTGAATTTATTGGTTTCCGATCCAATGACCCGAGCCTCGTCCCAGTCCATGATGTGGTTGTTTCTTTTGCAGTGGTCCGAAATAGCCGATTTTAAATTCTCCTGTTCTGAATCCACCGGGCGGCAGGGGGCATGGCCAGTCTGTCGGACCTGTTGGGACCGTCAGACTGGTCACGCCTCGGAATTAAGAACAGCTGATAAGTGACAGTCACCGCACGCCGGTGATACTTCTGATGAGGCCTGCAGATGGCGGCTGAAACATGTAAAGGTAAAAGATCTTTAACATCTCTAACCTTAGTGTCTGACAAAACGAACCTAAAAAGTGATACTAACAATTTTACTTTAGGTGTAATGTTCCGGGAGCGGGACATCACCTGTTTGTCTGGATGTTGCTTCTTCCTTCAGCGCCGGCTCCAGAACAACCTGACTGAAGAACGGTGCATTTAAAGTTTGTGAAGGAAGTGTCCATCGTAGAAAAGGTTAAATCAGCAACTGGACTGGGTTTAGGTAAAGCTGAGAACGTTTCGCTTCTAGTCACAGAAGCTTCTTCTTCGCTCTTTAGGTCATAAAAGAATAGCACAGCACCGCAGGGAAAACAACAGTGGTCCACAGTCAGTGGGCTATCTCCATCTCAAAGCCACTAACCACACTTTTGAAGACAAAGAGGTAAAATGCTAGTGAGGGAAGAGATGATACGAGAGGGGAATAAAGGAAGCCATCCTTGTAAAACACAAAATCTCAATCTCAATAGAGAAGGTGGATTATAATGGCCTATTGGAATCAGGTGAACGACCCTCTTTTGTTAAAGGAACAGGCCATCATTTTTTACATGAGCTTAGACGAATTGATGCGTAACTGTCTGGTCTTTGTGCGTGCGCTCAGTCCCGCACAACGACCAAAGATGTTGTTAGCATTTGGCCTCTCCCAGCATATTTCTATAGCTCCAAACGGGGGTGAAGTTGGAAGCTACCACGCTCTTCCACAGGCACGCACAAAGACCAGACAGGTACGCATCAACTCGTCTAAACTCAGGTAAGAACATATCTCAGTATGGAAAAAACGGTGGCCTGTTCCTTTAAGGCTAATGGGACGTCTACGCCCATTGACTCAGCAGCAGAGCAGAACAAAGACCTGTCAAGTGATACTGTAAACAACTTGAGCATAGGGAAGTTTGGCAGTTTTGGTTCCCTCCTCGTGGGAGGAGCCTGGGTCCTAAATAGACCACTCCAGTTTGGGAACAAGTGTCTTTTATGACCTAAAGAGCTAAGAAGAAGCTTCTGTGACTAGAATCGAAACATCCTAAACTTTCCCTAAACCCAGGCCAGTTGATGATTTAACTTTTTCTATGATGGTGCTTTTAAAGGTGCATTGTGGAACTTTTTATGCAAAAAAAAAAGAAAGGTTAATATTAATGCGTATTTGACCATCCAGTGACCCCGCAGCTTTATGGGTGGTCAGCATGGTGCCTTTACTTCACATCCCGGTGGCCCGCAGAACGCAGGTTTCTGGTAGGTTTTCACTGCTAATGGAGCTGTCTCCATGGTTACATATACATTCCATCCAGAAAACTAAAAACCATACAAAATGAAATTGATCCTGTGGCATCTGATGCCACTGGGATGGAAAGCAAACGCATACAACCACTTGAGGGTGAATATAGAGATCCTCATCATTAAAATACATCGATGTTGCAACTGTGTGTGTGCTGTTATTATGACAAAGCATCATATATCCTGGATTGCTTTAAACAACATAGACATGAAATAGAACTGCTGCATTTCTTCATTTCTAATTTCTTCTCAATGTAAAAATGCAGCCAGTGTTAAATCCTCCTAACCCGATATCTGATCCAGTATATGCTTTGAAAGGAAATTCAAAATCAATACAAGTCCGAGCCAGGTCACGTCAAAAAGGAGTGAAGCAGGCGTCATAATTCTGTGGCATTTTTGTTGAATAAATCACCTTTTAGTCTGGATCATTATAGAACTCTGTCTCCTGTCGGTCTGGACTAAAAAAAGGGAGATCTATGAGTGACGCCACTGACAGAAACAATACGATTTGAGTGGGTTTTTTTGTGTCAAGGGAGTCTCCAGCAGCCAGGCCGAGCGCTCTCCAAAGCTCGGTGGGACCACAAGAATAACATCTAATCAAAACCTTTCATCCTGATGGCAGCTCCGAGGAGGAAGAGCACCACTTGGCCCTTAGCACATCAGTCTGAGCACCTCTGGTTTGCCTATTGCAGATGCAGGTGACTTCTGAAGGCATTTGGAGATTAGAGGACCCCGTCTGACCTGCTATCGTTAAGGGAGGAACGAAAAGCAATTTCAGTCTCTGTGGCAATTACTTGTAAATTGTATGTTGGAAAAAGAAAGACCTATAGGCTTTTATATTCAACATAGGCATGTATATGGCTGCTCCTTTTGGTTCTTTTGATCAGTATAGAATGGGTTACTATAGACAATATTGTTTACTTAGTTTTCCTTGACTGATAAGAGAATAAATGCCATTGACCAAACCAAGCCACCAATTTACAGATTTAACTCATTTCTCAAATACTTGAACAAAGATAAGTCTGGGATAAGTCCCTTAATCTCTTAATCCCCGCCTTAAAGGGGCTAGATGCAAGTTAGCCATTTTATGCTCACTACTGCCACCTCAGGTCACAGGTGTAACTGCAGCTTCTATATTAAGCTTGTGCATGACGGCACTTCGGACCCGAATTAACACCTTTTTGAGTGACAGTGCAGGATTTTAGAGGCAGTTGTGGTGAACAGGTCTGAGCTCATTCTACACCTTAGGACATTGTTGAAACATGTAGGGGAAGGAAAATACTTAATGTTAACATTTTTAAACTCCGTATAGTCCCTTTAACCAAGTGCATTTTCTTTACCCAAGTTGCACACTATAGGCCAGTGTAACGCCTCATTTGAAAGCTAAGACGAAATTGTCACTTTTTTGACATTTTCTTTCCATCACTTTTGGTTTTCATCACATTTTTGCCACATTTGCATCACTGTCACTTTTTTGTCACTTTCTCATTTTTCATCACATTTGTTGTGACTTTTTCATCACATTTTTGTCCATTTTTTGTCACTTTTTCTTCACATTTTTTGTCACTTTTTCGTCACATTTTCATCATGTTTTTGTCAGTCTTTTGTTGCTTTTTTACGCTCTTTTCAAAAAAACCTTTAGGTAAAGCCAAACTGGAGCAAATGTGGGGGTCATGTGAGGGTGAAGAGGTTAATCTCACTTTACACACTCGATAAAGAAAAAAAATCACAGGTTTATTTGCAATTGCAGTTTCATTTGAAAACACACTGAATGACTGATGTGTTTTTTGCTGTGCACCGTGTTATATCTGCTCTGTGTTCATAATGCAGGGTTTGATGTCAAATTCCTTTTGATTTTGTTTTCTACAAGAAAGTGTGATTTGGACCCAAGAGTGCAGCGTGAATATTATCCTAATGAAGAAAACAGTATGCAGCGTTTAGCCAAAAGTGTTTCATGTGACAGGAACAGTGTATTATCAATTGAGCAAAACTAGAACTTTGCATTGCCTTTCGCTCATTATTATAAGAACAAGCCCAGAAGCATGCACTGTGGTGTTGGCGGCCTCAAACTGGCAACATTATAATAACACTATAGGCTTATAATTATTTGTGTAGGCATAGATGGTAATTTCCGTTCTTCTAATTATAAATAAGCTGAACCAATGAGACATAAAAATGTGGGGGTTGAGGTCCGTTCCTCTTCTTAAACCTTAAATTAAGCATTAGTGGCTGCAAGTTGAGCCATTTTTAGTGCGTATAAAAATCAGAAGACATCATTTGAACCGTATACCATTCAACAGAACTTGAAACTATTTTTACTTAATACAACACATGAGAGAAACGCCTGAGAGATGTCCTTGAATACTAATCCATGACAGTAATTCATATTGGCAGCTTTAATTGCAGTAACCTGTGTAACCTTTGTGCAGGAAGATTAGACTAATGGACCTGGTTAAGCCATTGGAGCAACTATAGTCTAGGCTTTGTTTACGCGTTGTTTCCCCGCATCAGTATGCAGAGAGGTTGCCTTATGGTTGGCTAAACACACGCAACAAAGTGGAGAAGAAAATATTAGTGTAATGGGAATTGTCAGGAGCACTGGGTTGAGAAACTGGAGTGCCGACGTTAAAATGTTAAAATGCTTGATGCAGTTTCTCCACATGCATTTTTTCCCAACCAAGAGTAGGCGCTTTTTTAGTTTTCCTGAAGGAAATCTGCATGTGTGAAGCTCAAGTTTTACCTGTTTTTCAGTGTTGCTGTGAGTCACGTTGAGTTGCCTTGTGCATGATATGTGCTGGATAAATACATTTGCCTTGTCTTGCCTACTTAATAATCAGTGGTCGAAAGTAAAAAGTACAAATTACAGGTACTTTTACTTAAATTGTAAGATGAATACTTTTCACTTTTACTTTTTACTCATGTCCACTTAATAAAGGACTTTTAACCAGGTGCCTCGGGTTTTTCTCCTTTTGTTGCCTTTACTTTTTGCTTTTACTTCACTACATTTTAGAGCCTGTGTCTGTACGTTCTATTTTACTGCATTTTTTAAATTGGGTTAAAAGTAAAAGTATTTTATTTTCAAAGTGACCTCTCTACGATGAACTGGTTTAGCCCCAGTTTAGACTTGGTTTAGTGGTTTACTCCTGTAGACCTTGTTTAGATCTGGTTTAGGTCCTGTTTTTTTGAGATAGTGGTTTACTCGTTTAGACCTGGTTTGATTCAATCCTGCACATTAAACTCTTAAAGGGACAATACAGAGTTTAAAAATGTTAATGCCCTACATGTTCCAGCAATGTCCTAATGTGTAGAATGAGCCCAGACCTGTTCACCACAGTAGCTTTTTTGTATCTGCTTTTATCGAGAGAAAACAAACATAAAAAGAATGGATCTTTTTTCAAGACGATTGGTGTGGGAGGAAAAGACTAGATTAAATATTGAAAAGCAAAAAAGCTAAATGTGTCGGCCTCATAGCGATCAGCTAAAAGGCCATCTTTGGTGTTGAAAGGTCAAAGGTCATCTCATCTCGGGAACTCGGGCATCAAAATGATCTCCCAGTTTCCCAGTGGAAAACACGAGGTGAGGTGGTGTTGGTAAATACGAGACCAAATGAAGGCAGCATCAGCCATCGAAAATACAAAGGAACAAAATGTAAGTCTCATCCTCCATTTTTAACGGCATGTCTCTGTTTTTGCAAATTAATTTTGTAAACATGAGGTGGATTTAATGAAACACTAGGAATTTGTGTTAACTAGGTCTACTAAGTTAAATCCAAGTGGGTACAATAACATATCCTTACACAGAGAGTTCAGAATACTATACGACGGACATTCTTAAAGTCTGCAGAGTCGAGGCGCCCTTATTAATTCAAAGATCTCACTAATACTCACCCCTATTTTATAGAATTTGTGATGTTTTATAGCTTATGATTACATATGAAATAACAGTGACTGTATGGATAGTTACTTTTACAGTCCCATTCAAACTTATTTTTTGCACAATCTCTTGTGTGACACACTGGACACAATTTTTGCCAAAACATACTTAGCACGATTATATTTTAGATTTTGCTAAAGATTGTACCCAGTTTCCTTTAGTTTTGGCCATTTTTCTGATGTTTATAGTTTCACTTCCTGACTGGACACCAACAGGAAGTGACATAGAAGAAGGTAAACAATTTTAAACTGTTGCCGTGCCGACCATGTTATGTCAATGGGAAATGAGTCAAACTGCTTTGGAACCTTCTTCTGTGTCACTTTCTGTAAGTGGCTTAAAAATAACTTTTCTGCCCAACATTTCAATAAAATTGGATGGATGGATAAATAAGTCATATTTTCAAAAGCATTAAAAACGGTCATATGCACTTTAACCTCTTACCCCCCGCCTGGACCGAGTGCATTTTTTACCAATCAGCTTTACCCAAATCTAAAAGCTACTCGACCGGAGAGCAACTGTAACGCTTCATTTAAAAGCTAAGGCCAACAAAACTGATGATCATAACTTTGTCCCGTTTGTCTTTTTTTTTCATGGCTTTTTTGCTGCATTATTGTTTCCTTTCTGGCACGTTTTTGTTGCTCCTTTGGTGACATTTGTTGCTTTTTTTTTCATTACGTTTTTGCCGTGTTTTAACCACGTTTGTGTTTCATTTTCATCCTTGTTTTTGTTGCTATTTTGACACTTTTCTTTAACTGAGAAGCTTTCAGGTTTTTTGTTTGGGTAAAGCAAAACTGGAGATAATGTGCCGTGTTCAGGTGGGGGTTAAGAGGTTAAGGAGCACTGTACACAACAAGGCCGCTTGTTCACGATCAATAAAAAGGCATTATCAATACATGAACAGCATCACAGACGAATGAAGAACCAAAATTTGATTTCGCTATTGGAGTAAATAAAATATTGTGTAGGGCCTTTAAAATCAGCCATGTATAACGAAGCTCCCATGACCTTCTTCTTCTTCTTACACTTTTCCTCAAGCACAAATTGCTAATCACTGCAGAATAAAAACCGAACATGCACAAGTCCATGGGGTTTAAATAACATTTACTAGCTCACACCGTCACACATACAGAGACAACCATGGCGGTACAGAGAGAGGATACGCATCTCGTGGTCCATACACAACATGAGCGGTCTACTGTGGCACGCCTCCCATTCAAAGACAGCCAAAAGCACGCACAAATGAGCAGCAAAATTATTTTCCAAGCACCAGACCAGCGGCAGGTATGATCAAGAAAACAAAGGGGGGGAGGGAAGAGAGAAAAAAAAAAAGCTCAAGACTCCAGGAATATAGTCAAACTAAGTTACACGGCAAATAATACTGTTATAGGAACCGATCACAAAAAGAAAAAAAAAAAGAAAAAAAACTGTAGCTGCATTTTTATAGCAGAAGTCAGAGGTAATGGGTTATCACAATCAAACTGTCAGATAATTAAAAAGGGAAAAAAGGGGGGAGAACTACAACGTCACAGACCAATTATGAGCCAGTAGCTTTCATTAGCGTCTCAATGGACAGACACGTTACAGGACGAGTTCAAACATGGCCAGTGCCAAACAATGTAGCTGCCATATCCACTCATCCACAGGAACAAATTCAAGCCAGAGTGCTTTTGTTGACATTTGTAGGCAGATAAAAAGAGTCGCAGACCCTTCAGAATCCCGTCAACATTTATCAAAACTGTATCAACAAAAACATGGAAAAAATTTAACTCCAGGATTTTTTTTTTTTAAATGGTGACCATGGATGTAACCAGTGCATCGTTCACCAGTGTCAGACTAAACATTAGGATGGTGTGATTTGACTTACAATGTGAAAGAAAAAGAAAAAAAAAGTCTTGAAAATACGTCACAATAAATAGCTGTCTGTTTGTGGATGGAAAGCAGTGTTCTGAACCAAACTTAAGACTTGAACAACATCTAGAGAAAACAAAAACAGTGGAAGGAGGAAACACCCAAAAAGACAACTTCACACAAACTACTGAACTTTTTACATAGACAAGACTGAAGGGAGAAAAAAAAAAAAAGTAGAGCCCTTTTTCTATTAAAGCTTGGTTTAGACAGTGTCCCTTTGCCATGAGTAAGAGAGGATCAATTTAAAGAACAGGTTAAAACAAAAAGAGCAACCGTTGGCTGCTTTTGTTAACTGGTCGAACCATTGCTCTGAACAGAGTCAAACATAAAAAATAAAAAGGGTTAAGAAAATACTTAATCCAGTTTACCATTTTTTCCAGCTGTACATCTTTTCCAACAGAAAATAAAATGATAAAGTAAAAACTTAAATTACCAATACACTAAAAATCATATTTACACAAAACACACAGAGTAATACCAAGTGTTCCCATAAAGTGACAGCGTCCAGTAAACTCCACAGCGCCCTCCGCAGGTCACAGCACAAACTGCTCCTTTGACTGATTCCACACACGTATCCGGTGGATAGAATTCAAGCTCAGAAAATGCGCTTGCGCTTCAGGTAGGAGTCGGCATAGTGGCCTCCAAGACCCTGAGAGTGCTGGCCCACGTAGCTCCCCTCCGGGCTGGGCTCTGGAGACGGGATGAGCCGAGAGAACACGCGCTTGTGGCTGCCAATAGGAGTCTGGTATGAAAGAAGAAATTATTAATACAATAAAACACGCAGGAGTACAGAAGACTTCGAGACTGATGTCTGCGGTTACCTTAGGGATAGCTCCCAGACCTGGGGGATAGTTTGTGTGACTATTAGGAGGCATCCCCACTGCCTGAGGAAAACAAAACCAAAAGACTCTTTAATGAAAAATAAGTTAGGTGATTAATATCCTCAGTTCTGTATCACACTTGTTGAATTAAGAGGGGGGAAAAAAAGTTTAGCTGTACCCTATTGAGATGCGAAGGGCCACTGTTGCTGACCGTCTCAGGCCCTGAACTGAAGAATGAGGCCTGTGTGGGGCTTAGCGGGTAACCAAAGTGGGAAAACCTCTCATTGTAGTGCTGAGAAACCTGCCAAAACCCAAACGATCTAGTTGAGCCTACAATTTAATTCCACGTGAATATGGAACATCAGAATATACATGTGACTCATTGAAACCCATTACCAACTACATTTCAAAATGAGAACCATATAATCCGTTGCCACCACACAACACTTAGTAGATGCGACATTTGGTGCTAGTGGCGTATGTACCTGCTGTCCAAATCCTAACACCGCCGTGTCCAGATTCTCTTGTTGTTCATATAAACAGGTCAGAGGATCCTAAAAAAAAAAACAGCAAAGGATATTACTTCATGTAATACAAGGACATGCTAGGCCATATAAACAAAAATCTTACGGCCAGCAAATGGGAGAATTCTTGGGCGTAAGGCTCCTGGTAGTGAAGGTTGAAATTTGGCTGCATGTTCTGCACCGTCTGGTTGGACAGATTACTTAATGTGGGTCTCCTTCTGTACGGGTGAGGCCTGCCATTCCCCGCTAAAAAAAAAAAAAAAAAGACAAAGCATAAAATCAGTTTGAGACACTGAGAACTTTACATCGACTCAAAAGTAACAATGAGCACCTGCAGCAAACACGTTGGCATTCATGAAAGGACCCTGGGGAAGGTTCACATCTTTAGGTGGTTCTCCAAGAAGAGAAGTCTAGGAGAATAAAAGTGATTATTGCAATAAATAAAAAGAGCAAAAAAAAAATGAAAATAGCTTCATCCTTACTCCTTGGGGCGAGGAACTATCTGACCCCATCGCAGCGCCGATCAGAGGCATGGATAGCCCCTGCAGAGTGGGAGAGGGGGTCTGAGGGAAAACAGTCGGGGGAGACTCCTGTTCCCTGGACAAGGCTCTGCCCACAAGAGGCTTTAGGGGCGCAAGCGGATCAGCCTGTAGCCCGAGACCTGCGATCACAGCACCTATGATAAACACACACAAAATGTAGCACCGACCAAGATTGCATTGCAGAGATTTATGAACCAAGAAGGGATTAGCTGAAAATGTAATTACCTATATAGTTTTGGTTCAATACAAAATGAACTCAACATTCAACAAGCTAAAAACTACCCAATGTGACTGTTATTTTGAGATGAATAATGTAAAGAAAGCACAGTGCGCCAGTATCTACACAGAATATCAAGTTATTAAACAGCACTATGTCAAGCACACACACATACACACACACGATGCAGTTGTTAAATAACGCGATTAAAAAAGGTTACAGATGTTAAGCCTCGAATAAGAACTAAAAACCATGTGGTGTGTGGCTTTAGGTATGACTGAAATGGATGCCAAACCTTGGGGCAGGTCTCCGAGCAGATGGACTCCCTGCTGGCCGGGCAAAGATGCCAGAGGACTGTCCCCGATGAGGCCCGGTGCCTGCAGCCAAAGGACAGGGCAGAGGGCAATCAATGGGGTGGGGGGGTCACACATTTAAAAAAAAAAAGATGGCAAGAGCGGCTGCACTCAAAAACACTTAAATACCATCGTTATACTTACCAATGTAATTATGTGTTGAAGTTTTAGTATAACTACATCACCCCAAACCATGCGCAACAAATAGAGTAAAAGCCTATACATAAAGTCATTGGTTTTAAAATGTAGGGTTAGTTCCATATCATTGCACACAAGTCTGAAGTCTGTTACCACTCACACATGACATTAGAGGGGTATCTTTACTGGGCAGCACCTGAGTCCAAAGAAGAGGATTTCCCAAGAAGGCTTGCTGACAGTGACAAGTGAATAATCGCAATTAACTAAAATACATCAGCAGTACAAACACGGGAATGAATGAAGTACCTGCGGGGCCTTGGCTTGGTTCTGCAGGAGGATTTGTAGCAGAGCGACTGACAGGGCGGGGTTGGTCAGCAGAGGCATTGGTGGAGCTGCCCCCAGGATACCTGTAGAGACTCTTTTTAATTTAAGGATCTTCAACATTGCGACAAATATGGTGGACACTTGTACCTTGTTTTGGTCCCTGAGAGAGTGGGTTGAGCAGCATTTTAAGCGCAGCAGGATTACTGAGGCCAGTGAGAATCTGCATAGCTGTGGGGTCTGGAAGAAGACCTTTACCCCTGTTCACAGCCTACAACACAAGATACCGCACTAGTGAATAAAAAAAAAAAAAAAAGACAAATGTCATTAAAACCAGTGTGACTTTACATACCATTGTCTGGGCGGCAATCAATGCAGCCAGCATACTCCGCCCCGGAGGTCCAGGAGCACAGAAGGAAACTCTGATGTGTGTGCCACAAAGGAACCTGCCGTCCAACAAACGCTGAGCTTCCTCTGCCATCTCAGAAGTGGAGAACTCCAGAACTGTGAACCGCCGAAAACTCCCATCTTGCCCCTGAGCCAGCTGTAAAAATAAAATTAAAATATAGTTGGTATCCACATAATGTTGTTCTAAAAGAAATGTAACCCCCACCACCCCAACCCCTTTATTGATAGTGTAGGCCAGGGATAATGACGCCTATAAAATCAACAGTTAATGCTGAATATTGTGTCTTTTTATTGACTGTGACTTTATTGAGAGTGTTTGTGCCGGTTGTGCTCTTCTCTCCTGCTCTCATTCCAGAACAGCACAGTGGAAGTCAGGTGGTCATCACCATGGAAACCAGAAAAGCTCATGCTATTGAAATTTTGAGTGGACACATAGAAAGTAGGGTAAAGGTAAAAGTCAAAAAGTGTGACAGCCAAAGAACTCCCCATTTTCAAAAATGTTAGCCATTAAAAACAAGCTTGTTTTAGTAGGGCTTATATTATTAACATGTGTATAATGTTAGTGCATGATGCAAAGTACTAGGATCCACTGTTTTGGCAGGACAGTGGACCAAAGTAGGATGCACTATTCTGGCATATGTTTACCTGGCAAAAGACTGGTACATGGGTGTCAGAGAGGGCATTGCGGAGGTCCTGCGCTGTAAACAGACTCTGGGGCAGGCGGTCCACGCACAGACATTTCGAGTGCAGAAGTGGGTACGTGAGGGATCCCACCTCTGTCCAATGGACGTACAACATGCGGGATCCAAGCTGCTTTCCCAAGAGCTCCGACTTAGCTCTGGCAGCTGAATCTTTCTTCATGTATTCTACAAAGCCATAGCCTTTAGAGTGACCAGTGGAGGCACTATACACCAAGAAGCAGCGCTCCAGGTTGCCAAAGGGACGCACCAACTCTTCAAACTGCTGCTGGCTGAAGGCACGGGGCAGATTTGCAATGCACAACAAAGCATCTGTAGGCTGAAGCTGGACAGAGATTTCCCGGTCACGAAGCACATACTGGTGGAAGTCTTTGATGGCGCTTTGGGCCTGTTCTCCATTAAGCAATGTCACAAATGCTGTAAACAAGTGGACATCATTAGACAATAGACAAATGAAACAAAAATAATATATAAAAGCTGTCCGCATGTTAAGGTTATACAGGTCATTTAATGTAAGGCATTCTTGTGTAAGAAATGTAATTAGCAAAATGAATTTGGCTTAGCAACAGTGTATTAAACATTACTACAGAGGAGCTTTCACAGGTTTTCTATGCCCTTTGACTTCCAAACAATAGCTGTCAGCAGCACCACAAAATTCAAAAGAATGTCTCTTGGCTCTCTGTGCTCAACTGATTTTGCCAAAAAGTCAAGGAAACCAACAGTGTTATATAACAAAATGCCAACCTGTGCCCTTGTACTTGTCAACAAAGCAGTACTTCAGGTCATAGTTGCCCAGCAGCTCATGGACTTCCTGGAAATAAAATTCAACACTGGATTAGAAAAGCTCACGAGTTATTAAACATTTTTGAGAAACCAAATGCTTTCGCCATTTGGTTTATTGTTACACTATCTGTACCAAACAGGCAACAGCGTTTAAGAGCAGAGCTGACCCAGAACACCTGTGAGGTGACAGAGGTGAATGAGTCTTTGTTGTTGAGAAATTGTTCTGCGCTTTTACCCATTCACAAACGGAATGGTGATGCTGTCTAGCATTTTCTGAAATGTTTTGTCCCACACCTTCCAGCTTTTGTTGCAACATGGCTCACATCTCGAACTACCACAGCTCCCCTCGAACAATGGTACAGCCCAGAGCCACAACTCCCCACGAGTCAGACAAATTACCAAAATCTGGCGTAGGGAGCAACATACTGACAGGGCCACAACTTTATATTGTGTTTGAATAAAATGGTTGAGAGTACACACAATACAGACTGTATATATTAATTTTGATTTGCACCATCATTCTGGCAACGGAAACTAAACTGAGCAACAGGAAGGCCAAAGCAGCTGGCCTAACAGGCCAGGGCTGATAACTCACTGACAGCAATCAGACACTTTTCACACATGATGTCAAATTCAAACATTTTACATCATAATAAATACATTAGTTAGGCTCATCTGGAAGATGCTACCAGAATATTAATCATTACAAACTGTTGTGTTGTTCCCAATTAAAATATGATGTTACTGTGAGCTTAATCTTACATGCAGCAACAGACAGGGGGCAATAGCAAAGCTAGGCTAATGTTGGTTACTGAAGTTCACACACAATGCACAAGTTATTAAAAAAATACCTGGTTGCTAACGTCAGATGGGAGGTTCTTAATGATGATCTTCCTGCGGTTAAAAAACTCCCGACGAGTTCTTTCTAAGCGACTCTCGATCTCTTCGTGGCTCAGGGATGTCAGGTCCTCGTCAACCCTCCGCTGACACTCGTGTCCCGCTGTGGCGTCCTCTTCTTTCGCCTCGAGGTCTGAGTGGCGACGATCTACACCGGGCATCAACTTTTCGTGTTCGGCCAGCGCGTGGTCGTAGTCTTCTTTGTGAGGACGAGAGGCAAACCTGAGTCCTGGTGTGTCTGTGGTTTCATCTCTGGAAGTGGTGCTTGCAGACACAGCGGCCGCCATCACTCGTTTGGTGGAAGTTTTTGCTGCGTCCGAAGTGCAGGGGATTTGAGCAGTTTAAACAATACACACGTGCCCCCAGCGACGCCTCTGATTGGACGAGAGCAGGACGCAATCTCCATGACGACGACAAAGTCGGCTGTATGGGCGGGGACTCGATTAAAGTTAGGCATTTGGCAAAAGTTCATCCATTAACGGGATTGGGTTGGCCGGGTTGGCCTCACTGATCCTTTCATGTATCTTGGTCATTTTTAATAATATTTTTGGAGATTATGATAATCTATACGAGTTTAATTTAACTGGTTTAGGTTAGGTTTATCCGGCAGAGCTGGGTCAGAAATTGTGAACATGTTCGAATAAATGCTTTTCTTCTTATTCAGAAACAAAACGATACAAATATAAAGATCAGAGACAGCTGTGGTTTAGTTTCAGGCTGTTTGGATGGTGGTGCTGTTTCTGATAGACCCGCCCAGGACGAAATGCCGAGCAAGTCTCGTGCGGGCGGGGCAAATGTTAGATTAGCCAATGGTTGCTTGAGACAAAATGAGTTTTGGGGGAGTAACTAAATACATTATTTAGAATGCTCATTTTGATTATTGTATTCTGGTAAAGTTACTTTTATTTGAGAGAGAAAAATAAAAATAAAAAAATAAAAAAAACTTTCATTTGAGAGTATTTAGAATACAGTGACTTTCCAGATATCAAGGGAATACATCCCAGTACTCATCATAACATTTTAGCTCCATATTGCACATTATTAAGAACTCAATGTTGACCCGTTTCTCCTCCTAAAATAAAGATTTAAAATGCTTCATGTTCATACAAACACTGCATTTGAGTCACATGATGCTGTGATCTGCTGCTCCTGTGCATTTGCCAAGAGAGTTTTTGAGTTTCTCATTAATGGTGAGTTTAAACAAGTGTTCCAACAATCGTAGTCTTAATTTTTGTAGTTATACACACTATTTATACATAAATATAATGACAATCAATGTGGAAGCATTCTAGTATTCAGAATACAACAATCGGAATACAATACAAAATACATTTTAAGGCAAGCGTTCAGTATTTAGTAATACAATTTCAAATTATTCTCCCCAATAGTGGATGTACCTGTGGCATTTTTCACACTTCAGTAAAGTGTCACTGTAACTTAATTTACAACAAACAATAAAAGTAAACTATAACACAGCAAATACTTAAGAACAAAGATATAGACATAGTTACAGAAGAATAATTACAGAAAAACATTCAACATTAAGGCGTGTTTTTTGCACCTCTCGTATGACTCTTCCCATAATGCAAATATATTGTTTGTAACATTTAAAACTAGGTTTGATTATGAAGTATCAAAAACAAAAATTAAAAACATATAGACATAAAAATCTGATGATTCAAAGACTTAGCAAATCTGAGCAAGAGAAAAGCCGTTTGTGGGCTGCCAGAATGTTTGACGAATAGCCTCAAATCGTTCAACAAGTGAAGAAAAGCTATGTCGATCAGAGCACTCCGCGGCCCAGCATTCATTCATAATAGTCCTCACCTGGTGTGCATAAAATGTGGAGTTTTCAACTTGTAATTCTACAAATAGAAAACAGATTTTTGGTATATTTACCTCATTTGGACAGTCTCTGGGGCAAGGCAGTCTCTTCTGTTTCTCCAACAAGTGTATGAGTCCCATCATTGTCAGTGGTGGATTCTCTGCCCCATTCATTTCATGATATTTCTTAAAAGGAACATAAAAAGTGGGATTTTGGGATTAGAATAGATGGTACACCATTATGGTATACAGTGAGATACTTACTGTCGGGGGACTTTGACGAGGGTCACAGCGAGTCAGTATTTCATATAAGGTAACGCCAAAGGACCAGACATCAGATTCAAAAGAAAATTTGCCCTCCTTCAGGCACTCAATAGCATACCTATGTACAAAAAAGTGCCATTATTATGCTTTATATTTTCACAGTGCAATACTTTGATTTTTTTTACATACCAGTACACTGGACTGTCTCCATCCTCACGAACACGATAGTACACTTCCCCCTCAGGGATGTATTTTGACAAACCAAAGTCTCCAATTTTTACCAATTTGTCATTTTCCACCAACACATTACGGGCAGCAAGATCACGATGAATGTAACGTTCTGAATGTAAGTAAGCCATACCCTGTTTGAAAGTAACAATCATTTATGCATTTTCTAAATGAAGATTGAAAACAATTTTTCAGTGATGTAATGTACAATATGCTTACCTGACAGATTTGCTGAGCAAAGAGAAGACAATGGGGAATACTCAGCTTACGTTCACGCACATACTTTTGCAGACTTCCCTTAGGAACATACTCCATTACCAGTTGTACTAACTGTCCTCCTGTGTGACGAAAAAAAAAATGTTGTTTAGCTTGACTAACAGAAAAAGTATTTATCAACCAAAATCATACAGTGCTTGTTACAGCACTGCGACAACCAGTAAAAACACTGAAACGTTAAGTTTGACCCTTAATTCCATATTAATTGCAAAACAAACAAACATAGGGCATCTAATACAGACAAATTTAACCTACATTTGTTTCTCAATTGTAAATCAATTCGCAAACATTCGGGGCACCTATATTGTGTTAAAATTCTATGATCTTATCACATATTGAATATTGTATTACAAGTCTTTGATATAAAGCCAATGTCCTTCATATTTAGAACAGTTTAAATTCATTTTAAATATGCAAGTTTTGTTAACAAAGTTTTCCATGCATTAGTTCCTCCTCCCATGTCGGTGCCAGGACACGGGCCTCCTCAGAACTGACTGTGGTGCCTTAAAAAAGACCTGCCTTTGAACAAAAGGTTCTGTCTGAGTTTTGGATCAGCCTCCCCCTCAGGGAATATCTCACATTTCCTATATTCAAAACTCAACTCAAGGTGTGGCTTAAAGCAAACAACAATTAAGTATCTGTTTCAACATTTAATTTGCTGTACTAGCTGTACTCTGTACTTTTGCCATCTGCCTATGGACGACTGATGTGAGTAATTCGTCATGTTTACGTCCGTTTTTGTTGTTTCAGAGCAGATGTTCATAAATGTGCACTCCCTAACAAATAATTAAATAAATAAATAAAATGGTGACATAAAAAAGAAATTGATATCAAAAGACTATTATTTTCCTGAAATGCAAAATGTAAAAACAACCATTTACCTAGTTCAGTACAACATCCCTTGTACTTGACAATATTATTGTGACAAAGAGATTTCAGAGTCTCAATCTCCTTCATCCAGCCGTCAGGCACAATCCCACAATCTTGTTTCAAGGACTTTACAGCCACAAACTCTCCTGTCCCATCATTAGAGGGATCATACTGATACAGGGTGACCTTTCCAAAGTGACCCTACAGTGACACAACAGAAACATACATGTAACACGAAACATTTCAGCCAATAAATACATATGCTTAGGCTTTCTATGGTACGGTTCATCCTTTAGTTATTCCATTTTAGCTCAAATCCAAAATGAGCAAATAAACGCTTTTATCTGTCATTTAGTTATTACAGAAACACCAAATTCATAAATGAGCAACAATGCGACTGATATTGAGATTATTGAGTAACATGATCAGAATTTCAGTTTTTTTTGTGTATTACTGTAATCAGTGTCACATATGACCGATTGAGAAGAAAATTCTGACATTTTAGGATCATACTTCTACATAACAAAATATAAATGATTTTAAACAGCATTATGACACTATGTGTGATGCCCTACCGCTCCCAGTTCTCTCATCTCTTTCATGTAGCGTTTGTAATACTCAGTCGGATCCATGTCGTCCCAAGGTCCAGGCTGAGGAAATCTCCTCAGATCTTCTCACATAGAATCAAGAGGATCAAGTTTACTATTAAAGTTGAATAAAAACAAAAAACTTCTGTAAAAAAATAAACTCACCTGTGATGTCAGTGAGGTCTCTCAGCACAGTCCTGAAGGAGGGCCTCTCTGCAGAATCGTAGGTTAAACACATCCGGATCAATTTGGTCAGCTCCTCCGAGGATGGCTCAGCTAAACAGCCTCTTTGTTGGTAAAATCGCTCTTTCTGTTTGAAGAAATCACAATTCAGGGGACAAGACTGCACAAGAAAACTTCAAATTATCAGAACACCTGTGTCAGCAAATACAATGTTCACATCAAAATAAGCTAAATGTTTCTTGTAGACATCATGATCCAGATATTTCAACCAGTTTTTAAAATCTAAATGAAAAACAAATCCAATTCCCACTCATATAATGATGTTAGGCCTGCAAATACATGTGTAATTTGGGGCTAACCTCAGACAATTTCCAGGAACTCATTGGAATATTGCCATCATTGCAGATTTCAAGAAGTGTGACCCCAAAGCTCCACTGATCAGCAGACGTGCCAAAAGATGCCCCGCTTTCAATGCACTCAGGGGCAATCCATGGGATGCGCTCCACTCGCTCTGCAACAACATAACAAAAGAAATGAATAAAGTGGCAGTTATATAATAGTTATATAATATTAGATTTTATAGTAGCCTAAACTTTCACATGTCCATTTTCTGACATTTTGACCCGTCTTATGGTTAATATCTGTAATTATTGGGCATATCCAAAGTGCTGCAATCACTTGGCCAATCCAACAAAATCTGGTATAGTGTTTAATGTCAACATTGTCTGCATAAATGAACAAAGGTGAAAAAATCAGCAGAGTGTTGGACCAGGGGACCAACGTGCAAAGATAGCTATTTGACCATAAAGGCAGGGGGCCGACATTGCTGCAATACCACCACCTAGTGGCGAGGTGCGAATTCCCAAAAGCCAATGCAATGTGGAAATCAATGGGGACTTTACACATGCAAAAAAAATGACGTTGACCTCTTATCACCCGCCTTAACGAGTGGATTTTCTCCAGTTCAGCTTTACCCAAATCTAAAAGCGTCGAAAGCCTAAAAAACTGATAACGGATCTTTTTCCTTGCATTGTTGTCGTCACTTTTTTTTTTACGTTCTTTTTATCTAATTTTTGTCACATTTCTGCAGCACTTTCACTGCTTTTTGTTGCTGTTTTTAAGCTTTACTGGGTGAGTTTTTGATGATTTTTTTTTTGCGTTTTCATGGTCGTTTTGTTCTCGTTCTTGTTGCTACACTTTTTTCTAAGAGGCTTTTAGATTTGGGTAAAGTCAAACTGGAGGTTAAAAAGTAAAAGCCTGGTTTCAAGGAACGTTAGAGTTTCTAAAGCTAGATATTCCTCCTGTGAAACTCTGTGGTGGGTACAGTTGTGAAACCACGGGGGTTTTCGTTTTAGCTTTGGCCTTTAATTGGCAGGCCCTGGACAGCTGTGGAGGTTTGTCTGGAGAAGACTGGCAATGTAAATAAGCAGGGGTGAGAAATGACAGTCTACTAATAATATGGCGGGGACTCAAACCTGCAATGCTCTGGATAGGACAGTGATCAGATAAGATGATGTAAGGTAAGATGAGCCTTTGTCGTCTACAGGCAGGAGAAATACTTTTTGGACATCACGGACATCAGTACAAACACATCACTACCAGAGCGTTCATTTCTCACATCCGCATAATTGACCTCAGTATTAAACAAGCCAGTGCCACCATTATGTGCGGCAGTCTTAACAGACCACAAGTCAATCGGCTGCACATATCAGGCAAAATTTGTCGCTTGAAACCATAAGATTAATATGGAAAGTTTGTCGATAATGTCAGGAGATGTTCCTGGCATTACAAGGGCAATGTCCTGAGGAGGGAGCATGTGTAAAAGTGTTGCATAATACACAAGATGACGGATTTTTGTGTTATGAATGTTACATTTAAAAACTGTACCCCTCCATTTGATATATTAGCCCCTGTGCTGCATCCAAGATTTAGAAAATTTGAGAACACAAACCCGATCTACTAGCATTTACTATTTGGACATTGAGGACTAACTACGACAACAGGAAGTTAAAGGAAGTAGGTCGATTATAGCTTCCTGCGCTTTTAATCTCACCAAGATATAGGACAATATTGGTTAAAAACGGAAACGAGACTTCTATAGAGTCAAACATACCAATAAGAATACGCACATCAAGATACATGGGAAGCATTCAAAGGATGTGCAATATGGCCAAAATAATGAAAATGTATTCTCACTTTTATCAATCTCCATTTTTGGTTCTTTGTCACTTACCATTAAACACACACACAAATCTACAGAGGGCTTTGAATCAGCACATCACGGCAACAGCCATCTTGTTGCCATGTTATGACATCACACGCACAACCTTTATTTTACCCTTCCAAACCTGGCGCAGTAACTGTTGCAGGAGGCAGTAATCTGATTATAAGTCCTCATGTTGACAAGTGGGATTGACCATAGTGGAGATTGTGATTTGATGAGAATTTGATTCATTACACAGCCCTTAAACAACCTCAATTCATGTGTCACTTTTCGTGTAATTCTGACCTTGAGGTGAAAGAGCATTTAGGGCGATTCCAGGATCACTCAGCTTCACAACAGGAGCGGTCCCAGGCTCCAAACCTCGTCTCGCAACAAGAATATTCTTAGCACAAACATTTCCATGAATCAGTTGCTTGGTCTCCTGTATTTAATCAGAAACAAAGTTGAATACTGAAATTAATAAGTTGTGAAACCAAGCTGCCAGATAATTCAAGGATAGACACAGTATTACTACAGAATCAAGCAAAAGTAAATAGGGTTTCAACTCACAAGGTAGCTAAGAGCACTGGCAAGTTGTTTCGCAACAATCAATTTCCAATGCGGAGAAACATGTGCCTTTTCTTTACGAAGAAAGACATCCAGAGGTCCAAACTCCACATACTCTTCAACTAGGATGTCTGTTAAAATGCAAAAATAAAGCAGTATTATAACATATTGAAAAAATGTACACTTCTTGGTTGTACACTGCACACGGCAAACCACAAATAAGATGTAAAGTGCTTTTACTTTCAGATCCTTTAACGGCTACACCGTGTACAAACACCAAATGTCTGTGAGATACTTGACCCATGAAGCTTGCAGTCTCAAAAAACACCTAAAAAGGTGTAGAGAGTTATCAGATATACAGAGATATCAGTAATTATACAATTATATATTATTTTGATGATATGATTAGTACAACTTACAAGTGCAATATTTTTGTGTAATTCGTCCAGAATCTTAAGAACAACTTTAATTTTATTGCTGTCATTCGCTTGTTTAGTCGGCACCAAGAAGCCAGAGTAAATGTTGGCTCTGGTTCCACGACCAAGGTGTTTTTCCTATTTCAGTAACAAAACAGAAAAAAATAAATTGTAATTGTGTGAATTATATGAATGTACAGTGCAATGATCTAAAAACTCGTAAAAAATACCTTCACTATTTCTTTGTCCTTGATTTGGTTAAATCGTACTTCAGATAGGTCTGCGAAGCGAGGGTCCAATTCAATGGGTTTCCTTGACACCAGAAGATTGGATATCTCTACAAAACAGAAGTTGAGACATTCAGAATACTCCCTTAATTCACCGAATTCAACTGAGTGACGCACCGCGAGGCTTGGGTTTGCAGCATTTCTTCACAGTAAAGTTGTCTTCTCCCGATTGAAGGACAAATGTTTTTAGACTGTCCGAGAGCTCTTTTATGCTGGAGTATTCATTGTCCCAACCCTCAAGACAGAACATTGACCCCTTTTGCTCAATCCGAAACTGCTTGTGACTGGCCGAAGAGCCGTTCTATGTAACAAAAAGTGTAAATAACCACAGATGTAAAACCATCAATATTTGCATTTGTTTGTGACTGACCAAAACAACTAGGAGGAGGCGATGATAGTCAATAGCACTCCAGCGTACAAGGAATACTCCCTCCTCCACGGCCTCTCTTTTGAGCTTCATTAGCACAAACTCATCTCTACAATGACACCTCACATTATTAGTATAATGCACTTCTTCACCTGTACAAGAGGAGGTCGGCATAATATGAAAACTCACTGTATAGGTCCATGTAGTCCATTAGCTTCACTCAGCACTGCCCTTGGGGGTGCCACTTCACGACAAAGATAGTGGTGGGCGTCTGCAGTTAGTCTGTAGTATCCATCCAGAAGGGAGACGAAAGACTGAGCCTCCCGGGTGGAGTTCATGTAAACAATCTAAACATACAAGCAGTAACCGCTTAAAATTAAATGGAGTTTTCAAATCAGTGTATGTCTACATTACACTTAAAGTCTGAGCGCAAAGCACAATCATTGTTATCGCAGTTTTAGATGACACAAAGCCCAAAGTGCAAATCACTGAGGTCTTTCATCTTTGGCTAAAACAAAACGTAAACTACAAATGGTAATAGCTACATCTTCAATACTGATATATAACGTCATGTAAATACTGGGTCAATCTAAATTAAACAAAAACTTCTGTTAGCACAAATGAACTAAATAACATGATTCAATAATACGCATGATTATTGCAATTTAAAAGTGGTAAGCCACTACTTGAATACGGCAGGTTTTGCGTAATAAGAGAAACCCTTTAAGATCATTTTCAAAAGACGATAACATTCTCATAGAGTTATATAACCCTCTAACCCCTCCAAGAGAGAATTGATATCATCAAACTCGAGGATAAATGTTGCCAATTAGAAAACAATAATATCCAACAGGCTTAATGCATCTCAAGAAAAGATGTTTTACGGCTCGTAAAGTGGTAAGAGGACACTTCTCACCATGCAGCGGTTGTCAGTGCTAATGCGCACATTATCTTCTTTGATGGTTATATGAGTGATTTCAGGGAAATCACAGAATGGAGTCCATGTGTTGGAGGAAAGTCCAGTCCCTTCCATGGAAGGCTGTTTTGTCTTCATATAATCACTCCTCAAGTACGGGTTACACTGAGCCTGGGAGTAAATATTTCAAATGATAATAAATCAACTGCACAGTGATTTAAGTTCCTTCTGTCGGACTCAGGACATACTTTCTGAGTGAACACCTTCCGCCACTGGATGCCTTTCACACCACAGACCATTATTTCATGTGTGACTGGGGTTTTGTAGTCGTCTTTTGGTTCTCCTTGGTCGTGATTGGATTCAGGATACAGACTTCCCTGTCCATCTTCCTGTAGGTCCATGCGTGACACAATGTAGATTTCTGTGCCGAAGTTTGGAGCCAAGTGTTCAAGAGTTGAGATGTACTTGTACATTATTTCTTGAGCACCAAGTCTGCCTTTATCCACAGTTTGCTGTTGGAACGTCTGAATAAAATTTGTAAATATTCGCCTCATCCTGAATTTTGTCAGAATGTTGTCTCTGGAAATTTGTCTGGCAAAAGATTTTGGTATGCAATGATGGAACCTACAAAACAACAACAACATGTTTTAAACCAAGTCATTTTCTATTTTTATTTTTCAACACAATCATTGCTGCATTTACCCATACTTTTCTGCAGTTTCTTGTAGTTTTTTGTTTGTCTGCATTGCATAATGTGAAAGATGAAGAACGGCCATTCCCAAACTCTCATTTTTGAAGCGACTTATCTCCTCCTCCGACTTTATACCTTCCACATGTACTACTTCATTCACAAATTCATACTTGGCCTTGAAACGACAAAGAAATGACGACAGAGGTGAAGACAACAATTACAAAAATATGTGCTTCTTCTGAGAGATCAAACTTCAACATTTAATTGGTTAAATTTGGGGTATCCCTGACTCAGAGAATGACAAGACAGACCGATAGGAGAAAGTGTGTGGGGGAAAGTGCAGACATTAATCACAATATAATCTTTACAAGGATCAGATCGTTTTTATCGCCCAGCCCAACATAATAATAAAATAATAAAATAATAATAAAATAATAATAATAATAATAATGATAATAATAATAATAATAATAATAATAATAATAATAATAATAATAATAATAATAATAATAATAATAATAATAATAATAATAATGTATATGACTGTAAAACCTGGCAAAACAAGTACTCCAACGAAGAAACTTCAAGCAAAGGAGAACCCTTCTGATCCGTCTCAGACCGGGGACAATGACGGAATACTTTTGGCTCCTTCTCATTTTGACCATGCCAGTTCCGGAAATAAAACCTTATTTTAAGAAAACAGTTGTTCAGACTCACACACACTTGCACAAATCTTGATCAAAAATGCAGTATGCAACCAACCTCATCCAGTAGTATAGAACGAGATGTGTGTTTTCCTTCAAAGTGAACACATGGTTTGGACTGTACCAACAGGAGGATTGTGGTTCATAAAGACCATACAGCATGTAGCACAAAGGACTGATGCCTAGAAGAAAAATGAGTCTCATAAGCGGACAACAACATTACAGGGTATTATTGTACTGGTTGTAATGATGGCCCTCACCTACTGCCTTGGCAGCAGAGGTGCACAGCTCCTCTGCTGTGACATCTCCAGATGTGTGGGACATGTACCGCTCCCCATCCGGAGTCCAGAACAGGTAAACGTGCACTCCTGGACTCTGAGGAGGCTCCCCCACATCTGAAAGAGCCAGTGGCCGTGGACGCTCTTTTGATGACAGATTTCTTAACATTGCAAACTTGGCATCACTAAAGAAAACACAAACACATTTTAAATGATCAGAATCAGGATTGTTTTTTTTGCCATGGTTATGAACAGGTTCACAACTAGGATTTTTTGGGTCATTTGTGCAACATGAAACACAAAACATATAAATTAAGATAAATAGAAAACTACAAAGACTTTAAACTATAAGGCTATAAGGGCATGCGTGAGAAGAAAACATTTAAACTATGATAAAAGACAACAACAATTTGACATAGGACAACAGTGTAAGTGTGTTTACAGGATCAAGGAGTTCCTGCTCATTATACAGGTAGTTCATTTTTTCTTAGCAATAGAATAATTCATGTCGATAACCCCCACAGATGTGAAATGTACAATAATAGGGTGAGTTCACAAGATGTCACAACATTCAAAACAGCCTTTACTTCAAAACTGTTTCTGCCACTAAGTTGTATAGGGCCCTGCGGCCCTCCCACTGAAAATAGGACATGACATTAGAGAAAGCTGTGAACGCAACCAGGCTGTTATCTTAATTTGTGTTAAACCACTTCCGGCTTTTGCTCCTTCTCTTCAGCTTCTTTGTAGTAGTTACATTTTCCTTTTTGATACGGTGCAAGATCAAAAGTCTTACGTGTCTATAATTATGTTCAACAGAAAAATAAAAATCCAAATCCACATTTTTTCTAAATCAATAAGTTACTTCTTAATGTTAAAATC
This sequence comes from Gobius niger, assembly GCF_951799975.1. Classification (NCBI taxonomy): domain Eukaryota; kingdom Metazoa; phylum Chordata; class Actinopteri; order Gobiiformes; family Gobiidae; genus Gobius; species Gobius niger. The sequence goes on from NC_136861.1 coordinate 19,269,795, forward strand.
ACACAGCATGTTTCTCTTACGTTGTTTACAATCGCCGACAAAACAACAAACATGTCAAACAATAGGCTCGTCTTACCCATTTACAGCGCGGTTTGGACGGTGCGACATGATAGCGAACACTACCAAACGGAAATCACTTTAGTCTTTTCTCTTATGAGCGTGTTTCCCCATGGTTTCCCCTTCGCTTATTCTTATGTATTTCAGAGATTGTTGTACTTCCCGAAACCAGCGGCCACGCCTCCAACAGCGCGTGGCCTACGTGCGCGCGAGCCCTGAACCTGAACCTGCAGACTGGAGCAACAGCAGATTCAGGACCGCAGTAGATTCACGACCGCAGATTTAGGACCCCCGCTTTAATGGATTAATGGATGATGGATGAAAGGATGGATCGATTAATGGATGAATTAATGGATGATGGATGGATGGATGATGGATAGATGGATGGATGGATGGATGGATGGATGGATGGAGGGATGGATGGATGGATGATGGATGGATGGATGGATGGATGGATGGATGATGGATGGATGGATGGATGGATGGATGGATGGATGGATGGATGGATGGATGATGGATGGATGGATGGATGGATGGATGGATGGATGGAGGGATGGATGGATGATGGATGGATGGATGGATGATGGATGGATGGATGGATGGATGGATGGAGGGATGGATGGATGGATGATGGATGGATGGATGGATGGATGATGGATGGATGGAGGGATGGATGGATGGATGATGGATGGATGGATGGATGGATGGATGGATGATGGATGGATGGATGGATGGATGGATGGATGGATGGATGGATGGATGGATGGATTGATTGATTAATGGATGATGGATGAAGGGATGGATGGATTAATGGATGAATTAATGGATGATGGATGGATGGATGGATGATGGATGGATGGATGATGGATGGATGGATGATGGATGGATGGATGGATGGATGGATGGATGAATTAATGGATGATGGATGGATGGATGATGGATGGATGGATGGATGGATGGATGGATGGATGGATGAATTAATGGATGATGGATGGATGGATGATGGATGGATGGATGGATGATGGATGGGTAGATGGATTCAGGACCTGGACCTGGACCTCTTTGTAAACGGGGTTGGGCTGTCCACGTCGCACTGATCAACTGAACAACACAAATGGCATTTATGAATTGTTTATTGTGTGAATGATCAGGTAAATAAACATAAAGCAATAATTATTCAATGTTCATAAATAACTAAGGGTCCTTGGTTCTGCTGAGATGAACTTAATCAAAGGAACTAAATAAAATACTACACTACACTAGACTTAAATGTAGCCAAATAAACTAAGAAACTAAATGATAAAGAAGACGGTAACACTTTATAATTCCTACACCTTATTCAGCCTTAATAAATGACAAATTAACACTAAATTCATCAAGAGCATTCATTCATCATTTATTAGTGAAGTATGACTAATAATAACTAAACCACTACAGTTAATGCAGTTAATGCCTAGCTAATAATGATTAGTTCTCCACATACTTTACAAATATATTGTTAAGTATTTATGAAGTGTTAGTCCCACTAAACTAATGAATGATGAATGAATGTTCACGATGAATTAAGTGCTAACTCATCATTCCTTCAGGCTAAATAAGATAAGATAAGATAAGATAAGATAAGATGGTACTTTATTGATCTCACAGATGGAGAAATTGCATACGATGAGAGAGCATCTGGCAGCAGCACCCATTCAGTGCGCACCACTCTTTTTTTTCTTTTTTTTTTTCTTTGGTGAAAGATCGTTGTGTCGCGGCTGCCATCTTCACTGTTTTGGTCACAGGAGGAGCACTGGTTGATGGGAAATCCGTAGACGATGACCACGGCGGTGGAGCTCTTGCACTTGGCCACGATGTTCTTGGCCACACAGGTGTAGTTGGCCGTGTCGGACAGACGCGCCTGCTCGATGATCAGGTTGTGTCCACGGTGATGTAGAAGTTCCTGTCCTCGGCCGGGTCGATGATCTCGTTGTCCTTCAGCCACTCCACCCGCATGACCTTGGAGGATGGAGAAACTGTAGCTGCCCTCTGTCTCCTTTGATCATCTGAAACGGTGCACCGCCTCCTGGGCTTGTCCCCGTCTCAGAGCGTGGTGTCCTGCACTGGTCAGCTCCACCTCGTCCTTCCTCTTCCTCCTGCACAGCTCCCTCCACAGTCTATCACCATCTCCTCGTTGGTCCCTTTTGTTGTTTCCTGTAGCTCCTCTTGTGACGCCTCCTCCGTGCTGCAGGTGTGGGGGCTCTTGGTGCCTCTTCACTGTTCAGTGTCTCAGAAGAAGATGTTTGTAGATCTCAAATGGGTTTAGCTGATAAGCTAGCAGTTTGTTTACCTTCAAAAAGCTGCTTTCTTCAGGACCATTTTGGACTCTCAGAGTAAACAAATCCACCAAACCTCCACAAAAACACGGTAAAGACGTACAAAAGTATCCAGAAAAACAACGTGGCTCGCTGAAAAAGGCAAACAATTCACTGAAAAAGGCAAACAATTCAGCTGCACCAGGAGAGAGGGAGGTCACTTCCTGTTTTTCACGTCGCCAAAATAAAAATAAAAAATAAGGTTAAGGTTGATTATAAAGTGTCAAAACTCAGAGAACACAGGGTTAAGTCTCCCCCAAGTCAGTAACTTAAGATCCCTGGATCTGACAAAAATTAATGTAACCAAAGAAACTAGAACTAAAAGAAAAACTACACTACACTAAACTAATAATAAAGAAAGCCTCAGCAGAGACGAACCAAACCAAATTAAATGAAATAGTAGAGTTCCTCCTGGAACTCCAAGGTCTTCGTTCCCATGGCAGCGAGCAGAACCTCCAGGGAACCTCCGTACTCGTACATCAGGTCCCGGGCGGTGGCCTTGCCCAGCTCCTGCACGTTTTCCGGTTTGAGGTGGACTCCTTCAGGGACTTTGAAGTGGTCCAGGGCGGCCTTCACCAGCAGATCCACCAGCTTGTCATGGTAGGACCTCAGGTGGGCCGGCCGATTCTTGAGGAGTTTCTTCACCATGACACGAGCACAAAGTTCTCCAAAGTCTCAGGAGCTTCCGTGAACTCTGGGACTGTGTGTTTTGAGTCTTCGTCACACAGATCTTCTCTGGGATCATGTAGGATTTTGGACTCAATTTGATTTTCTGGGGCTGGATCTTGGCTCTCATCCAGGTTTTGGTGGCCCTCAGAGCAAATGTCATCAGGGCATGAAGGCTCCTTTGGACTTTCGAAAGAGTCTTCATAGATGTCAAAGAAGTCATCCATGTCCGAGAGTTCTTTGAGCTCTGAATCTTCACCTGGATCCTCTGTTGTGAGGTTTTCATCCACATCTTCAAGAGTTTCAGCCCACAGTGGACTGTTTAATGCAGTCCACTGTTCTTACCTTACCTCTAAGCTCAGGTAAGAACATCTCAGTATGTTAAAACCGTGGCCTATTCCTTTAAATCCAAGTGTCGATAGCACACATCATCATTTGATTTCAACACTATAAATGTTACTGGTATATATCAGCATGTGGCAACAGAATCCACTCATTATTATTCTTTATACACAAAGCTCTTTCATGGTGTCCTGCCTGAATATTTTTTTAATTTACTAAATGTCAGGTCAAATGCGTGTTGCTTACTAGTTCATGTCTAAGGATATTTTGACTTGTTAAGGCAAATTGGGGGTAAGAAGGCTTTGTGCTGCTTTGCACTGAGGCACAGAAGGCTTTGTGAGTGGACAGCCTTATGACCCTTGAACTCCTTGTGAACGCTCTTGTTTTTAAGTTGGCTAAGTTATAATTGTTGTGTTAATGCTGTTGTAATTGTTTTAATTGTATGTTGTTCCCATGTGCAGAGATGTCACTTGATACTTACAAAGTAGGCTATAGTAAAAAAGAGAGTAGAGTAAAAAATACTCCGGTAAAAGTATAGCCTGGTATGCAGAATGATAACCCTCTCTATATTTCATACACAAGAAAAAGTACAAAAATGTAGAGTAAAAACAGTCCATTTAAAAACATTATCCAAGGAGAAATGTCATTACATTAGGCTCTTATTTATAATTTAATAATTTTGACTTAAACCATAACTGCAGCAAGTGGGTTGGGGTTGCATGTGTTGTTGTTTTTCCTGCCTTTGTCCGGGTGTAGCCAATGCTTTAAAAAACGCTATTCTATTCTATTTATTTATTTATTTTTTAATGATTAAAACATGCCAATGTAGCTGTTGAAGTGTTTGAAAGTCTCTCTTGTAAATGAGACATTGAGCCTCAAGGGACACTTGCTGGGACAACCTCCGGATCCTCCAAAATAGTTACCCTGAAAAACTGAGAGATGGGGAATTCGGGTGATCAAATTAAGCCCTGAGCTGCGCCTAATACAAATAAAAGTGCCCCAAAATCTCTGATATCGGCACCGGCCTATATTTGTGAAGCAGCTTGATTCATATTTACAGAAGAGACCAGCAGATTTGTCTCTATTTCTGCTGTTTGGGGTAAACAGCTGTTTGGACCAAAGCAGCTGATCTCACTACATTAGGCTACAGAAGGACCGCGCCGGAAGGATCAATATGACGTTCATGCTGACTGTACCTGCACCGCAGTAGGAGCACGAGGACGTCCATCTCCCGCGTTGAGCCTACGCTGGTCCCTGTGTCTGTCTGTGTCTGAAATCTACATGTTTATTTCAGCGGATGCTCCCGCGAGGCGGCGAGGCCGTGCGTTACCGACATGCCCTTTGGCACGCGCGCTGACGAGACGGGCGCGCGCGGCTGCGTCGGAGGAAAGAAAAAGAAAATAAGGAGTAGAAAGTACAGATTCTTGTGTTTAAAAGTAATGAGTAAAAGTAAAAAGTCGCCAGGAAAATAAATATACGCAAGTAAACAGATACCTGAAAAATCTACTTAAGCACAGTAACTACTGTACTTCCCACCCCTGCCCCTTTGGAGCCAGGACTCCCCTGGAAATGAGATTCTTGATCTCAGCGGGTCTTTCCTGGTTGAACAGCCTAAAGGATACATAAATAATATAGATAAATAATATATAGGCTAAATACTGTATATATTCAGTTACTATATGCTTTTTGTTTGGCTGCCACCACTGATACTTCAGTATTTCTGCTGATTTTGATTAGTTTTACTGATGAACTGAGTATTTAGGCTGGAGTGCCTTCAGATAATCCTGTCAAATTTCAAAAATGTGAAAATGACAAAAATAATAATATTCTACTACTGCTCTGGTCTGCGCATTCACCTTTCTCAGAGATTGTACACAAAACTGGATGGGTGTTTTCCTTAAACTACATACAACACAATATCATCGCACAGCCAATTGGTGCAACAGTTTTATTTTAAGTTTAACATTTCATAGTTTACAAACAACCTCTTCTGCAAAAAATGGAGCAAACACCAGCCAGTACACACGTCTTGCTAAATGTAACTACCATCCCTGTTAAAAGCAAATGCAATATTTTCAGGAGTCCCAAGTGTATGAAATAGCCAAAGCATTAGAAAGGTCACTCAGATACTGCTCAACACTGAATGGGCAGTGCATCCATTTATTTTTAGAAGTAATACCTGGATCAAAAGCTAATTACACAGTTAATCTAAAAGGAATGAACTTTTGAAAATGTGAATGTGTCAAACACAAACTGTGAAGGGAATGAAGTCCAAATCTCTATTGTGTGAAGCGCTTTAGGTGACATGAAAAGCGCTATATACATCCATTCCATTCCTAAACAACCACATAAATATATTGGCAGGAGGGACATACATTATATCATCTTCGCCAAACAATGCGAAAAGGATAAAAAACAAAAATATATCTAAAATAATAGCGACAGTTCAAATGAGTAAATCAACAAAACGGAGCTCAGCAGAAAATATATAGATCTAACTATAAGAAAGTGATTTCATTGTTCATCATCCATTGCTTGGGCAACCTATGCATACACGTGGTAGAGATGCAAATACAGTGATTGAGTACATTTGGATTACAATTTCAGGCTAGCACGGTTGGTCACTCATTCTTCGCTTCCTCTTGTTCTTGTTTTACTTCCTCATATGTGGGATCCTCCTCCTTTTCTTCACTTTCATCTGTCTTTGAATTTGGAACCCACAGTCCAGACTCTATGCATCTCTTCATGTGAATTTTCGCTTCCTGTAAAAAAAGCCAGATTAGAATTTACTCAATTGAATGGTTTGTCAACTGTATTATAATAACGTATAACTGTATAACGTACTGTTGGGTCCATTTTGCTTATTACATCTTGCAACATCTGAATGTCCTTCTCGTCAAAGCATTTTTGCATTTCCTGCAAACAAATGAGCCACTTTGTAAAACACCTTCCAAGATTAAAAAGCAGAGGGAAGCTCGGCTATCAAAACAGTGACTTACAGCTGGGAGAGACTCATAAACGTCAACAGGGTCGAGTCCACCAGGTCCCAGTCGTTTTTGTTTCTCTTCTTCTTCATACTCTTTCATGGCCTTTTCAATACGGATCTTTGCCCTACCACGAACGCGCTCTTTAAACGACTCGAGCTCATCATTGAAAGCATCTTGGTATTGCTGATCCGCGGTCTGTGGACATAGAATGCAAAATGTGTTAAGTTAATCCTATTATTCTTTTAAATTTAAGGAGTATGTTCCAAATACCTTAATTTTGGCAAAGAACTGACGGAAGCAGCCGCGAGGATCCACTTTAAGACTCTTGGCCAATTCTAAAATGAACTGCATTACGATGGTCTGATGAGCCACCTGCTCCATTAGGGCGCGTTTCTGAGAAGAGAGAATTAGATTAAATAGTGTGACAGAAAAAAAGAGCAAACCCAAGATGCTACGTTACAATGTTTACCTCCTCAACTTCAAGGTCAATACACATTATAACCAAGTAATTTGCAGTTTCCTCACACACTAGATGTGGGTTATCAGACAGATACTTTTGGCTGTCATCCCAACGCCGTAACATTCCTATCAAAAAAACATAAAAACAAACTTAATTTCATAATCATCTCAACTTTTGTTTATAAAAAGAATGAAACTTCAACTCACCAAAATGCTTAATCTGTTTCTCATGTTTCTCAACAAAGGTTTTATGCTTTTGCTCCTTCTCCTCCTCAGTTTCTTCTTTTTCAGATTTCACATTTACAATGCTCTAGAGGACATAGAATAACATGACTGGTCATACATTTGCACAGATTGTGTTATGGCCTAGTAACATACAACATTTCTTGTTTAAATTGAAGAGGCTTTAAAATGCAAAACAAAAACATACTTCTTCTCCCATTTCAGTTTGCTCACCTTGCTGAAACCTTCTTTGCTGAGTGTATCAACATTCCAGGGCATTTTCTTTTCTTCCCGGTTATGCTCCTCCACTTTTTTCTCCAATTCTCGTTCCTCTTTTTTAAGTTTTTTCTCCTCAGCCTGGATTTTGCCGATTTCTGCTTTTGCATCGTCTGTTGTCGATAAACTCAGCTCTTTCAATTTCTTCTGTGTCTCTGAAAGCTTGCGTCGACAGTCACTGAGCGTTTTATTCATTTCACCACCTTTTTGCTGGAAGTCTTCCATTCGCTCGACCCGTGCCTGTTTCAGAGATTAGATGTTAAAAAAAAAAAGCAAGCCAATAAGTTGAATGTGACCACAGACCAGCGCAATGCAGCCATACACACATACACACATACACATGTACTATGCAGAATGAAGGATCAGTATTCTGGACTTTAAAATTAGGCACAGTCAACAAATAAGCTGACACATCACCAACATATAACAAAATGCAATGTCTCGAGCATAGGCTAACTGTTAAATGTGAATATTTATTTATGAACTGGGAATTACAATCATAACCATTACATCACAAATTGATAGTAATCTACAAGAGGAATCAGACACTCATGTTGACAAAGCTCCATTGTTTCTAAACATCTGAGAGCAGAACGCTTACCTGGTGTCTCCATCTGAACAGGCTCGGGGTATCAATGTTGGGGTGGGTATCATCTTCATCGTCAGACACTTCAATGTGGTCCCAAACGCTGTAATCTATTCTGGACATTGTGCTAGTACGACTCTACTACAACAATATTAGCCCGAAATAGAGAAGTTTCAGTGCTTGGCGTGGCTTACCAGCGTCGCTTGTCGGCAATGCACGTAGATGACACTATTTAAACACTAACCTATGTGTAAAAATGTGTAGTTGGTGTTTAACTAAAGGCGACTTTGGGAAATCCAGCGAGCATGAGCTAGCATTCGTGCTACAGGATTCTAGAAAGAATCGCTGTGGGTTTCCGCTGACGTCAGAGCGTAAAGGGGCGGAGTGGCGGAGGGGAATTAAGAGAAAGAAAAAAGAAAGAAAGAAAAGTGGAATAAATAAGAAAGTAAATAAGAAAAAAAAGAACGAAAATTGCTCTTAGATCATCTGAACACAATGTCAACAGTTCAGGACTGTGATGTCATATCGTTAAGCATCATGGGATAAGCAGCAATTAAAAAGGTAATAACTGGAGCCACTGTCCGCATTAAAACACTACAGCGAGTAAGATGTCCTACTTACAAGTGGTGACTCAACAGCTAACGGAGTTGTTCCCATCAATGGTTGTTCCACGGCTGTTTTATACTGTTTTTAGCTCATGTTAAGTCTATGGAAAATGTATGCTAACAACCACAAACATGGCGGATCTCCATGGTAACAGTGGATTTCCCCGAACGATACAACAAAATTATACATGAAGACATATATTTTTCTTATAACATGGGTGTGTAGACTCTGTTAGAAAACAGGAATACAAACAAAATACTTTTATTAATAAATAATTTATCAGTATTTACAACCACGAAATGCTCATATGTGCAAACATCTATGCGCGCGAGTTGCACCGAAAGCTTCCCAGAAGAATCATGGGTTATTTTTGTTTTCCGTGGGCGCAGAACCCTTGAATCCTGAGCAGCAAATGGAGTTAACGGCGTGGGTTTCGCAGCAGCGGCGCATCTCCCTGATGACATCCTCACACATGCTCTCCAGGTATTTGTTTGCTGCAAAAGGGGGGGAAAGTAATTTCTACATATTAGGTACCGTTTTAACATCGTATCGGAACAGCGTTAATGTTCATACCTTGTAAACACGTTTGAATTGCACATGCTTGTTTTTGACACGGATCCTTCTGTTGAGGCATAGTGGGCTATATCTGGCAAAAAAGGCGACGCACTATGATGAATCAGAACAATTACACAGAGCATTAAGCACCACTTGCCGCTGTGTCAACAAACAATTTCTCACATTAGGATAAAGTTCAATGGTAGAGACAACAAACTAAATAAAGGTCATCAGCTGAAGCTACTTCCTCAGCACGAGCATGTCTTTGTCACGTGATTCTATGGCCGCTAATGAAATTCCTTCGAAGTACAACAGTGCCATCTTGTGGTTTATCTACAGTATGCAAACAACGGAACAGATTATTTGAGACCGCAAAGTGGATTTTTTTTTTTTTTATATAACTTTTATTAATAAAGATGATGCTGAAACAATGCATATTTACACCAGGAGTTCGAGGTTACAACAGTTTTTAAATTCTAGTCTTTATTTGCATTGAATTTGATAATGCATTCATTCTGAGGTTGCTCATAAACACGTAGTAGCCTATTACAATGAGCATAGTCAGTACAAATGTGTTAATGAGTGATACAAACAACAATAACTGTTAATCTACTTCAGGTGGATCACAAATTAATACTGAGTAGGCTACATAAATAGTCACCAATGTGCCATTACAACAGCAAAAAACAAAACCTTTGATAAAAAAAAAAAGAAAAGAAAAATGTTCATGTCATGAGAATGGTCATCTTTTTCCATTTCTTGCTGGCTTTAAACTCCTAGTTTGAAACAAAAATAAATCTATTAGAGGTATCAGTATATATGCCAAAAACAACAACAAAATTAATTACTTCTTACCTTTGGTCTTGGCCTTAACAACGAAATTCTTGGTCTTTTTCTCCACTGAGTTTGAGGCAGTACACGTGTAAGCTCCAGGTACAAGTGAGGAAGACACAAGGATGGCTTCATCACCCACTGACTGTTGAGTGGGAGACGGTAACTGCCAAGAGTACACTGGGGTAGGATGTCCTGTAGCAGTGCAGTTTAGGACTGTCTCAGCACCAGCTATTAGCTCTACCACTTCGGTTTCTGGCCTTATGAAAGTTGGAGAAACTGGGTAGTAATTAGAAAAAGTAATTAATGTTCAGTTATCCAGTATTGACCGTATAAAAATATGAATGACTCACAGTGGACTGAGACATTGAGAGAATCAGATGCCACACTCGGAAGTGGCTGTGGTCCCTCAGGTCCCAGCTCGAGTTCAGCCACACAACTGTAACTGGCTCCGTTTTCAGCTCTGGTTGGTGTAATCTCAAGAATTGAGGACACTTGGACTGGTGAGGAAGATGTCAGGTCGGAAAAGGAGTGGTTGTGGACCATGGCTTCTCCTCTGTACCATTTCAGAGTCAGATACTGGACCGGAGCAATGTTCTGCACCTCACAGAGCAGCTGGTACTTCCGTTTCTCCACCATGGGGCCAGTGTGGTCTACGTGCCTAATATTGACGCTATCTGGCTTCTCTGTGCAAAAGACACAACATGCAAATGTGGAGCCCTTGATTGTAGCTTGACATCAACTTCAGCCAACTGACCACACATAAGAGGATTTCAAAGTTGAATTTGAGCTACCACTGGGAGAGCATAATTCTACACAGAACTATAATATTCATCAATTTATGTCTGTTAACATAGTTTAAGGATCAGTTATGGAACTGTACATATAAAAATAGTGAACATTCGGAATTGGTTCAGAATTCAGAATTAATTTATTTTAAAAAACATTTAAATTGTCCTGGTGAACTCAGTCTCCAGCACAATATATTTATTGCTCATAACTAAATTTACTGTACTTACTGTACAATACAAGGTTTAGTTTCTCCTCGCATTGTCTAGGTGCTGTGTGAAACACTCCATAACAAATGGGTTCCTCAATCCAGTCAATAAGGCTGTCCACTTTCCACTGCACAACCTGCTCCTGCTGAGTGTGTGAAGCGCCAAGGGTTGACTCCCAACCCAGGACACGGACCGGCCGAGTGGCTTCACAGCTGACGGACACAGACTCCCCAAAGCCCACTACGACCCGGGAGGGCTTTAGATTAAGGGAGCACCCCTCACCTGAAACTGAGACAGCATCAAATCAGTTATACAGTGGTCTACATGATACATCCTATACAATTCTTTGCACAAGCCTCCTCTTTGTGCACTGGCACTTGATGTTATATAACTTAGTAGGATGAATGTCAGATAACTACTACATCTGTTTTGACTAGACTTGACTACTACTGATAGCAGCTTTGTGAATATCATGATGTAGACTAGATCTGTCATTGCACCTGTGTGCACATAAGTGTGTATGGCATTTTTCCCCTTGTAGGCTCTGAGGTTAAGTCAATAAAATGTATTTTATAAACAGTTTTGTCATGCATTTTATTATAATTATTGTAGGTATACAGACACAGAAGTTGGTTGCAGTCCTGATCTGATGCATGTGGCATTACAATTGAGGAAGCCAGAAAACTAGATCTAGGTGTAGCTTTTGCTATGGCTCATTAATTGTAGTCAAGTGTAGTAAATGATCAACGAATAAATGCTAGGTTAGTTCATAACTGCGTCCCGTAGGCTATTCGGATGCCTAAAAACAATTACTTGCAAAACAGCATGATTCAGCTCTGCACAGCAACCGTGCGTAAAAGTAACTTTGACAAGTGCGCAAAAGGGAATTAATTTGCGAAAACTTACCCGAGTAGACCATGCAACACAAAATCAACCTGGCCGGAGTGTAGCTATCCATCTTATTCTTTTTGCAGTGAATAGCCGTGGAATAAGAGACGAAGTCAGTTCCGAGTTCCGACGTGAGAAAACTTGGTAACTCTGCAGGGAACTATGTTGGGACAAAAGGGCCCCCCTTCATCCCAGATGACTTTGGGGGTGGGGGGTATAAGAGCAAGGGGGAATTTAACAGGTGGCAGGCCTCTGCATCAAAGAGTATTTCGTGCACAGAACAACATCAAGCATTTTCAGAATTGCTAAACGTTTATAACTTTAAATATTCTTACACGGATGTAATCTTCGGAATATGTTTTTAGTGTTATCTGGCTCAGAGGGCCAGAGTGAGTAATCAGATGTAATCAGATGTTTATAGCTTATATTTTTGGTTAGTACAGCTGGGAGTGTCAAATAACACATTATGGTGCTTTATAGAAAACAGTCCAAATCCCATGAACAACTGAGCAATGTTACAGCAAGTTGCTATAGCAGCACAGAGGATACACAAACAAAGCTTTCTGGCAGGACCTCTAGTTGGAATGACCAGGGCCAACATAAGGAACACGCTTTTAGAAATAGCACATTAGAATTGGCAGGCCTCTAGTGATCCTCTTTACATCGACTGCTCTCAGCTAATTAGTATGGCAGGCTTTGCACTGTTTATGTAAGCCAGAAATGACCAGTCCATCGGCCAAATGTGACAGACAACATGTTAAAGATACATGTCAGGTTTTATCGAAATAAGGATTCTGAACCAGGATGTTACAAAGTTAAAGCTCTTTATTTCAACATTTATTAAGCTGGCACTGACACGCACACACATTGTAAAATGTTAAAAGGTTTTCCCCCTCATATGTATAAAGCTTAGAGTACCATTACCTTGCATTGAAGTGAATGTAAAAACATTTTTTTAGTGGCTCACATGCAAGCATTTCCAGTAAAGCATTTAAGAAACAACATAATCAAAGAACAATCACAATTTCAGTGCAAAGAGTAGGTGTAAAAGAATACAACCTTACTCATAATACAGTATTTTCATTTGAGGGTGTTTGGTTTTGTAGTTGTAGTATAAGTATAAAGTACCGCACCAATGAAAAGGACAAAGCAAAGATTTGGCAAAGTATAAATGTGTTTGCATCTGTATGTGAACTATAGTCGAGTACAGTTTAATGTTTAGTGTTATGTTTCTTGACTGATATGAAAGCAAATAGCACTTGCATGAAAATGGTGAATCAAATCAGGAAGAAAGGCAAAGTGTTTCCAGATGCTGATCAAAAGTGTCAATTGACATTTGCGTGACAGTATTATTGATCAAAACAACTTACTGCTTAAAGACAGCTGGTAACATCACACATGCAAAAATGCTAGGTTGGCCAATGGCCATGCATCGCAAAGAACCACACCCAACAAACACTCAGAAAAGAGCATGTCCTGTGAGACAGGATTAAAAAAATGGAAAAACAAAGCCCTTATACTGGTTTGCAGGCCTGTCCTGCGCTGTAGCCGCCTTTGTTGAGTGAAAAAGTCCCATCTTTTGTCACGATAAATGGTCCGCTGATGAGGAGCAGGACCCCGAGGGCAGCCGTGACTCCAATCACAGCTGCTAGCACTGTGTAGTCCCCTGTGGGAAATGGCAGTTTAGTGTCACCGTGTATCCAAAGACTTTCTCTGTCCGTAATACACTGCACATGCCAAAATTGCAATTAATACAAAAAACAGGGCGACTAATATTCCTGCAGTAGTTCCGGGAGCGCTGCCTAATTGGGAACAGTATAAAAAGGCATTATACAGCTATAAACGATGCGGATAAAAGAAAAGGAAGGAACAGTTATCTTACTTGGTGCATCTGTGATAACAAACTGCTTGATGCTGGAGCCTTGGGAATTGGCCGCTGTGCAGTTGTAAGTTCCTGGGAATGGCCCCTTGAGGTCCAAAATGGGTCCGCTCTCCACCTTCTGAGTGGGCTGCGGGACCTGCCAGCGGTACTGAGGCGTGGGGTTTCCTTGGGCAGTGCAGTCCAGTGTTAGTTTACCATTGGCTGGCACCTCCACCATTTCCACGTCCGATTTCTCAAAGAATGGTTGGACTGAATTGAAAAAAAAATTCAAACCATGTTTAGATAAAGATGTAAGACAGGCCTGAAATACAGAATGGAAACTGTTCTATGTAGCTGAAAGTATTTTCTGCACTTAACTTTTAACCTGAGTGTATTGTTGTGTTTTAAGAAGAAAAAATAGAAAAGTTTTCAGTGTCAGATATTGTCAACATAACATAGGAATAAATACTGATGGGAATGACTACTACTGATGTAAGAATTAATTAAAAATCAAAAAATCTATTTAAATAGATGTAATTTTTAAAATGTGAACTGTAAAAAAAAAAAAAAAACACAGTCAAAATTAGTTCATTTTCATGTAATGTTTTTTGTAATGTAAAGTTCTCTTACTGAGACGACAGTACAGTTTGTTACAAGGACAAACATTTAGATGTTAAAATAAAAGAAACATCTTTTGGTTATAAAATGAGTTATATTCATTTTATTCACCCCAAAAACATAAAAAATAAATAAAAAAATGTTGAGTGCGTCATTACATCCCTACTGACTCCATTGCATTAATGCCTAAATTTACAGACAAGGTCAAAATACTTACATAACACTTGGAGGTCCACCCCAGGTGATCTCGATGGTTGAAGATTTGGCCCCATTGGTCCAAAGTCAAATTTTGCCTCACACCTTAGTTTACCACCATTATCTGTTTTCTGAGCACTTAATGTGAAGACAGATGTGCAGTTTCCTGGTTCCTCATTAGACTCTTCAATAGTAAGGCATTCTTTCACAATACTCATATTATCTTTGAACCATGTCACAACAACTTTCTTCACTGGTGCCACATTTGCTACAGCACACTCAAACCCATATTCCTGTTGCTCCACCAGGGGTTGTGTTGTATTTTCGTGCAACATCACACTATCAGGCATTTCTGTAGAAAAAAAGGGGGGGAAGGTATTCTCAGCAAATTTTCTATTGTTCCTTATTTTTTAAATCTCAAATATCCTGACAAAATATGAATACATGCACAATTGTATAGACCAGTGGTTCTCAAACTTTTCCCACCAAATACCGGCCCAAAAAATGTTTGACCAAAGATTAAATCGGGACTAGGTCTAAAATAGTCTTGAACTACATTATGTCTAAACTGGGTGTACACCACGTCTAAACAAGAAAAACACGTAACATATGTGCATTACAAAAGCATAAATGAAATGATCTCCAAATACATTTAATAAGGTCTAAAGTTACAGATGAGTCGACCCAAGAAGCCCAAGTACCCCCAGTGGTACAGTTTGAGAACCAGTTATATAGACTTATTGATCAAAAACAAATGAATAAAGACAACAGTGTTAAAATATACCAGGACAAATCATAAATTCATACTCAAACAAATGAAGCCACAACATAACTTCATATCATAATTTAAAGAAAGATAAAGCAAGTGACACCAGCAGAAGCCAGTGTACCAGCATGGGCATCTGTACCACAGTCTAAGGTCAATGTAAAATACAATATTAGAGGTTACTTACTGTAAACTGTGATTGGAAGGTGTTTCGAGCACTGTGTACCGTTAATTAAATTTGTGAAGCATTGCGACCGTATAGCCCATCTGTCCACTTTCTTAATGTTTAACTGGACGTGATCCTCTTCGATGAGCCCGGTGCCACCGTAGTCGGACTCCCAGCCCATTCCTTCTCTCTGGTCTGAAGTTGAGTTGCACTCGACAGTAAACGCATCTCCATATTCCACTACAACACTGGATGGGGTCATCACCAAGGGGCAAGAGGCACCCACTGTCTGTGCTGTGGAGAGCATCAGCAAAGGTTTATGCAATATAAAAAGAATAGTCTGAACAGTAGGCGCAATGATCATTTGAATATTCAGATTTTAAGAATACGTAGTTAATGAAAAATCAAAAACTAATAGATAGACTTTAATTGCCTAAACACAATATAAAAAGCCACAACATAGCTGCAATTATTATTGTCTTTATCATCTTTTGTGGGCCAGATTGAAGGGATAGGCGGCCGCATTTGGCCCCTGGGCCTTAGTTTGCCCACCACTGGTCTATATCGTCTCGGCGTGGCCAGGAGATGGCACAGGCCAAGGAGCCACCCCACTTTTGGAGAGCCAAAGTGCTAATGTTTAGGTGTAGGCTACAATACACATGCTTAAATCCTAAATGTTGATTTCCGTGCCACCCACATGAAAAAGTGTATATATACTCATATCTAATCTTATAAAAAAGTATTCAAAAGTATTCAAAACAGCAACACTCCTTATACTTAATCTTATGGACCTTTTATGATGCATATCGGTTTCATTTAAAACGTTGTAACATACAGAATTACTGTAAATGTGTTTTTTGTTTTTTTGCAACTGAACAAAGCTTGAAGTGAAAAGCGATTATATTTAGAAGAAAAAGCAGTTTCAAGATTAGGCCAAAGTTTCACACATGGTTAGACTGCACATAGTAACGGAACCAAACAATGGGCGTAGGCTGATCACGCTCAACTGAAAAAAGTGATATAAAAAGGTCCTGGAAGATTAGACTACATCGATCTGCAAACACCACAAGCTAATGGGACGTACCTTTAGATAAAAGGAAACAGCTGCACACCACGAAGAGCACGCTTTGATGCATTCTTAGCCAATGTTGGCACACAACAAATGTAGAGTGAAAGTCTTCCATGTGTTGAGTTCCGTGGTTTCGATGTCCATTGATCGCGAGACGCTACTGAGTGGCTTTCATTTCATTTGGATCTAATACCTGCGAGACTTTCGAAAGTAAAAGTGTCCGCGTTGCCTTTAAGTGTGCCTCGTAAATAGCCACTGCCGCTCCGTAAACAGTAGCATGCCCTGACCATTTTGAGTGGCTTTAGTGGGCGGGGTACGAGGGGTGATAAAGAAAGCACGCGCAATGTGCCCTCAATGAACATGATATTATCATTATAACAATATTTATACACATTCATCTAAATGTGCATTTTCCAGCGGAACTGAAGGCGGCACAAGCGAGTAAAACCAGCTATTATGTTTTGATTATGAGTCATGGGTTTAGAGTAACTGCGACCTTGTTGATGCGTGTTTGTGTGAAATCCACTACAAAACAGTTTCCTAGTGAGTCGGAAATTATACAAAGCGTATTTAGTGTAAAAAGTCACATTTTAATATAAAAAAAGATTTACAATCTAAAATATTTACAGCAATATTAACACATTTCCGGCATGTTACTCCAGTTTTGTCTGGCACTAGCAGCCCTGCAGTTGTTTCCTTCTATTCTCTCTGCTACCATTAAATATAAATTATAAATAAATACTTTACATCTTTCATAACACAGAAAGTATTCAGAAAATACAATCAAGAATTCATCAAACAATTAAAATAAGCACAGTACAGTTTTGGCATGTCAAAAGGGCCTAAAGCTCATAACGATCGACAAGTGCATTTTGACTAAACAGAGGCAACACAAGGCAATGTGCTCAATGAAAAATGTACAATACAAAATACCGTGGGTTAAATCTTTCACACATTCAAAGTCACACAATGAGGAGATAGGCATTAGATTAAATATTTAACAAAATGCAGTAGTTTCGATTTAGATCTTGTTCAAACATATGATATAATAACCATCAACTTAACTGAATGTTTCAATTCTAGACAAGGTTCATCACAAAACACTGTAGTTAAGAAAAGTAACAAGCCTCTTATTACATTGTCCCTTATATTTAAAGAAAGCCTATATGTCATAATGTTTAAAGCAAGAGTCAAGATAAGCTTGAACTACCGTGATAAAACCTAGATTGATAATAACTGACTGGATGCAGCTCAAAGCTAAAGGTTTTCTTTTAATAATTATTCACAAATTCCTTCTTTTCATGTCCGTCTTTGCTCCAGTGAAGTGGTCAAAAGCAGTAGTAAATAGCACTATGTATTTCAAATGCACAGTACTATGCAAAGTTGGGTATATGTGAGGGTATAGACAAACACATAAAATCTTCAATGAAAGCAGCTCAAATAAAGGAATTCCTGTCTTGTCAACGAACAATGCAATAGCTGCCAGACCATCGGAAACTGGGCTTTGCACTGTGCCCTCATACCTTGCACTGATCTAACACAAATCAATTTGCCTAGTGAGTCAAGTCAATTTCTTCAGACAATTTCTGTGACTTGAAATGGTGCAAAATCACATTATGCACATACACTAAATACTATCCCTTTTATCTCACCAGATTCAAAACCTTTCCACAGTTGTGTGTTTGTATGAAACTTATGAAATATGTTGAGAGCCAGTTCATGTTGAGTGGTCGGCTTCTGTTTTCAAAAAGGGCAAAGTGCTACGACAGTTTTGTCATCGGAAGCGGCAGATCCCACCCGTTGTGAGCTACGTTGCCATTGTGGGTGCTGAGTTTGGGGTTCTTCAGATTGTAGCGCCGCATCTTAGTGTTCTTGTAATAAATGGAGTAAATAAAGATGAAGATGACAGAGATAGCCACAACAGTGACAGCTACAAATCCAGCTATGAGTGGCAGGTAGTCCGCTGTGAAAGATAAAATCAAACATTTAACTCAGAATGATTACACAGACGAGTGTATCTATGTTGTCCAAACAAATCAATGAACCTTTGATCATACATGCGCTTTAACTTGGGTGTAGTAGGACAAGCATAAAGAGTACACTGATCTATGTACTGTAGTTAAAGCATACATACTTTTTTCAATAACCTCAACTTGGTGATCGTCTGATCCATAATGATTTGTGGCATTGCAGGTGTATTTTCCTTCCTGGGTCACAGAGAGCACGCCATCGGAGCGCTGCAGTGGAAGATCAACTTCAGAAATCCATCTTATTTCTGGACGAGGGTTTCCATCGGCTTCACATTTTAGGTCTTCAGCAAAGCCGCTAAACACCGGGACAGTGCTAGAGAGCTTTGTTTTATTAATAGTGGGTGGATCTGTGAGCAACAACAGTATTGCCAGTAAAGAGATGAATACAGGATTTTACAATTACCATATATTTTGCTATGTTTAGCAATAAGTAGTACTTACAATGTACTGTGATGTTGAGTGGGATGGACACGGTTGAAAGTGTTTTTTCGGGTAAGTCCAATGAAGCAGCACATGAGAACTCCACTCCATTGTGCGTCCTGTTTACAGTGAAGTTGGTGCTAAACCACATGTCCACATTGCTCTTGGTCTCATCAACGTTGCATCTGTTGCAGCCAACATGAACTATGGAGGAACAAAAAGAGGAAATTGAGAAAAAAAAATAGTAGTAGATTATGAAAAAAAGAGATTCTTAATCTCAGTGGGACTATCCTGGTTAAATAAAGGTCAATAAATAAATAAATAAATAGTGATGATTTTAAAGTTCTTTTAATGGTTTTTAAATGTTTTAATGGTCTTGGTCCTTCTTATCTTTGAGAACTGCTTTTACCTTATGAATCTTCGCGGCCCCTTCGCTCCTCCGGCAGAGGTCTCCAAGTTATTTTTAAAGTCAACAAGAAGACTCATGGCGAGGCGTCTTTCCAATATTACGGCCCTCGCCTCTAGAACGACCTGCCGGAGGAGCTCAGGGCTGCAGAGAACGTTCATGTTTTTAAGAGCAGGCTCAAGACCCACCTTTTTAGCTTAGCTTTTAGCTGATATTTATTTTAGTCCCATTTATTTATTTATCTATTTTTTTATTTTAATAACTTGATATTTACTGATACTTTTTGATATTTCGATATTTAGTTTTAGTTTCTTACTGATTTTGACTTTGTTTTTAAACTTTTTATCAATGTTTTTATACTGCTTCTTATATTTTTAGAATCTCCAGTGTTTCCTCTGAAGGAGCCCTCTGCCTCGGGAGCGGTGACTGGCTGTGTGGGTGCTGTCCTGTGGGTGCCCAGGTGGAGGTGTGGTGTCTCTGCCGCGCCTCCTGTGGGGACCCTTGTGTCGGCGCCCGGGAGGCTGCAGCCGGTCTGCTGTTCCCGGGGAGGACGGCTCCTCTGATGGTGCTTCCTCACCTTGGTCATCTGTACCCAGCCTTATGTACTTGATTTTGATTCTGTGTGTGAGTGTAGAGTAAAGGGTAGGGAGGTAGGTGTGTGTGGGTATTGTGATAACTGTATATATTGGGAGGGTTTGATGGGCGATAATGTTTTTAATGTCTTTTTAAATGTCAAGCACTTTGCGATGCACCTGTGTATGAAAAGCGTTCTATAAATAAGGATTGATTGATTGATTGATTGATTGATTGATTGATTGATTGATTGATTGATTGATTGATGCCCACTGTCCAAATTTGTTGTCACATGCTTGTTTCTTACCTAACCCAGACATGTTTCCTTCTTGTTCCTAAAAGCTGATAAATTAAAACCCAAGAGAACTTTATAGTAGTCCCTATGTCAGTCTTCTCTCCGATAATATTGCTCCTGGACATGTTTGAAATGTGCCCAGAGAACTGAATGTACTTACACTTATTGTAATCAAAATCTCAATATTTGTCATTTAAATGTTCTTTTCCCAAAACATGCAGCGCTACATTGGACTTTACCTACCTTTATTGGGTGGTGGTGTGAAGGATTCATTTCCTTGGAACCAGTGCACGATGACCTTCTTTGCAGGAGCAACACTCGTGATTTCACAAACCAGGGTATACACATTATTCTCCTTCAGTGCAGTATGGTCTCCTTCAATACCGATTGAAACACTGTCCGGTTGTTCTATAGTAAATTCACAAGAAGTTAAAGTTGTTTCAACAAGTTTTGAAAAAAAGTCACATATAATGTCACACATACTGTAAAGAATGATGTCCAGCGTCTTGTTACATGGCCCTAATCCCTTAAAAGTTCCATAACAGACAGGACTTGAATCCCAGGTACCAGTGTCAGCAACCCATTCCAGACTGCTGTTCTTTATCCCTCTATTGTCCAGCCAGAACATTTCTAGGACATTTGTGGATGTAGTTAGTGCTTTACATGTAGCACTCTTCCACTCACTGTTGTACTCCAACACCATTTTCGCTGGGCTTATTTGAAGGGGACATTCTTGCTTAGCACCTGAAGGATTAAAACAAACAGGATGTCATTTAGACCATGATGCTAACACGCCTTATCTTAGAACAACAGTTGGAAAAAAAGAAATGTTTCTACAAAGCGCACTATGTCCCAGAGGTAACAGGAAAGGGCTCAGGAAGGATATACCCCACCCCATACCACTCAAGCATTACACTTGCTATGCGCCACTCTTTGTCCATATCTTTTGGCTACACGCCTAATCTAATGGGGAAAAGTAT
Organism: Gobius niger; assembly: GCF_951799975.1. Lineage (NCBI taxonomy): Eukaryota > Metazoa > Chordata > Actinopteri > Gobiiformes > Gobiidae > Gobius > Gobius niger. Next base: position 19,291,001 of record NC_136861.1, read on the forward strand.
ACACACTTTTAAAAGGTTATTGTGCAAAGTAAAGTTTAAATAATAATGTCCAGCTACAGCTTATACACAAAAAATTGCGCACATTGCCATATGTTCATTCCCTCATCAACATGAACACGACCCTCATACGCAGCGTTGTTTAAAATAGCTTTCTTATCACTCAGCACAAAAGGCCAGCCACATTGCCTGTTCCCCAAAACCACCAGCTGACATCAACCATTTGAAACCAATCAAAGTTAATGTAAAGACACAAGAGGACCTTCAATCTTACCAAACACAGCCCCATTAATAATGAGCGTCGGCAGCGTAAAAGTTACCCAAACTGTCAGGACGCATAAAGAGGCGTAATAATCCATTTAAGAAGCAGCCAAGTAAAATGAAAAGCGTTATCTATTGTCGCCTAATGTAAGGTCGACTGACTAACTTCCTTCAAGACTCACAAAGGTAGTTGGGAAATACCTCTAAACTTTGGGATAAGCCCACAGCCCTGTCTAAATAGCGGGCACTGGGCAGGGAGAGCGCAGTGCCACATTAGCGAGAGGAAACGGCGCTGGCCCCGCCTCCAACAATGACGCACAGGACGCAACTCTAAATGTGCAACAGCTCGATGTACTATATTAAAATGTGGTATTTGGGCATTAAGGACACCATTAAATAGCATTATATTTGACTATGCTTTTGACTATATAACTTTGAATGATAATGTTTTAAATGTCTTAATGGTCTTGGTCCTTCTTATCTGTCAGAACTGCTTTTACCTTACGAACCTTCACGGCCCCTTCGCTCCTCCGGCAGGGGTCTCCTAGTTATTCCTAAAGTCAACAAAAAGACTCACGGCGAGGCATCTTTCCAATATTACGGCCCTCGCCTCAGGAACAACCTGAGGAGGAGCTCAGGGCTGCAGAGAACGTTCATGTTTTAAAGAGCAGGCTCAAGACCCACCTTTTTAGCTTAGCTTTTAACTAACATCTATTTACTTTGTCCTAATATATAATATATATGGGCGGTTGTGCCAGGCGTATTGTTTTAAATGTTGTAATCTGTAAAGCACTTTGTGATACCTTTCGGTGTGAAAAGCGCTTTATAAATACAGTTTGATTGATTGATTGATTGATTGATTGATTGATACAAATGATACATTTATGGAGTGTATACAGATTTTTTGTGTATTTTATTCAAATATTCTTCTGTGTATGCTTGTGATTCCTTTTTATTTATGTATTTGTTTATTTAGTCGAGACAATGCATGAGCACACAAGGCACTCATGCAAACACCTTGCTGCTCAATAGAATAGCAAAGACTATTATGTTCACGTTATTCGAGGGACCTTACCTTCCACAGAGAGTCTTGCTGTTTTTGATTCACTTCCGTGCTCATTCCATGCAAGGCACGTGTAGCTGCCTATGTTGTACGTTGTTGCATTCCTTATCACCAAACGAGACACCCCGTCATCACTCTCCTCTGAGACGTTTGTAGCATTGAAATACGTCCAGTTATACTCTGGTCTTGGGTTTCCAGTGGCAGAGCACTTCAACGACACAGAAGAGCCAATAGTGAAGTCTGAGTCTTCAAGCTCAAAAATCTGTGACGGAGGATCTAAAAACAACAAATTGAAGGTTGAGGTAAAACGGAAATCCTTAAACAAAAAGTGTTGACTAAAGAGGTAGTAACCTACAATGAACAATTATCTCAAATGTTTGGTTGACACTTCGGTTTCCTGTCGAGGCCACAATTGTGTAATAGCCTGCTTCATTTCTTGTGATGTTTTCTAGATTTCTGACCTCTTCATCATCTTTATAGAGAGTGACGTCTGGTTGAGGATAGCCCCTAGATGTGCAGGTGAGGTCAATAGAGAAGTCTTCAAGTGCAGTATAATTGTCTGAGCAACTTATTTCTGGTCCATCTAAGACAAAACAAGGAAAAAATGATTAGTGTTCTCGAGGAACAACCTGGAGGGTGGGACACTCACAATTCACATTTCAATAAATAGAACAAAATACTTGGAATTATTCACTTAAAGTTGTTTGGACACTACCATGTATTAGATGTGTTTACCAGTAGTGGATTTGTTCTAAATGTTTTTTATATTGTTTTTAGTTAGAGTCTGTGTCTAGTGCTTGCTACTAATCCCAAACATGAATGAGTCCCATGGTAACAATTCAATTCTTAGTTATTGATCCTGTACTCTATATTCTGTGGTAGAATTGGTGTGATGTTTTGACCTGGTGTATGAGTTATATATTTGGACTTACAAGGCCTATTGAAAGGCCTGCATGAAACAAAAACTGACACCAAGTTCAATGTGTACTTTGGCGCAAATTCACTAGGCAAAATTATGCCAAAATAGTATCAAAAAGTGATAGCCTATAGAGTTCAGGAAAATCCACAGTTACCATGGAGATCGGCCATCTTTGCAGCTGTTAGCATACATTTCCATTGACTAACTAAAAACAGTATAAAAAGTGGAGAAAATAGCCGTGGAACAGCTCTGTTAGCTGCCGAGTTACTGCTGGTAAATACATCTAACTCACTGTAGTGTCCAAGTGTTTTAATGTGAACAATAACTCCAGTATTTTAACTTCTAAAATCTCCATTAGTTTACAATTGCTGCTAATCCCATAATGCTTAGCGATATGACGTCACATTCCCAAACTCTATAGATCAGGGACAAATTATGTTTAGAGACATATTGGCCACCAGACACCAGAAAGAACATGCAAGCACAAAAAATAATTAATTTAACTTACATAACACATGAACAAGGACATCTTTTTCAATAGAAGAAAACCCTTCTGCCTCCAGTTTGTAAGAGCCAGCTTCTTCACGCCTCAGGGCTACACTTGAGTTTATCTCCTCTCCATTTTTAAGCCACTTGACGTGAGGGGCGGGGTTTCCAAGTACAGGGCATTTACTATCCAAAGTCTCGCCTTCAGCTATTTCGATAGTTGAACAATCCACATCTGGACCAACTGTGGAAAGGCAACAATCAATACAGATAACGGAGAACATTCAATTCTAAGTTAACATTATGATTTACTTACACCGGACATCTATTTGGAAAGTTTGTGATGACACGTTGATGTATCGCCCTTCAGGGGTCAAATCCAAATGTGCTTCACATCTGAACTGGACTCCGTTGTCTTCTCTTGTTGGGGTGAAGTTGATCTCGCTTGCGTTGGTAAATTCATCCAGGTGAAAGCGTATGTCGTCTTTGTACCACATCACGGTCAGATTTTGAACAGGTGCTACATTATGCACTTCACATAAAAGGTAATAGTCTTCCCCTGCTTTCATGAAGCCACCACTGCTATTAGAGACGATCTGGACTTTTTCAGGGACACCTGAACAAAGGAAATACCATTGAGTGAGAAACTATTTAGAAGTCTGTTAAGTAGCCAAACTTCAAGTAAGGCTATTGTTGATGTTTTACACCTTAACATTCATGCATAGTATACTAATAAAACTAAATTAGTTATGTGCACTTTTAACTAATGCCTTGCAAACTGCCCATTACTGGCATTCAAGTTAGCTCAAATATCAGAAGTCTCACCCAGGCCAGGTAGAATTAAAAAGTGATGGTGTTGTTATAAAATTAGTTAAAGATACACTTGGAAGAATATATATTTTATTAAAAAGAAACACTTACTGTACAGAACAATAACAGGTTGTTTCTGACACTGTTCATAAGACACTGGGTTAATGAAGCAAAAAACATGCATGGACGGGTCTATGAGATTTGCCCCGGTCCAGGTCAAATGGTTAACTTCCATGTTTCCCGTGCCGTTTTGTGGAGCTTCCCAGCCCATTCCCTCATGTTCTGCCTCCGCTGTACAGTTGATGGACACAGTGTCTCCATGTTTCACTACAACCTTTGCCGGGTCAATTGTAATGGGACAGCTGGAACCTAAAGAAGGAAAAACATGATTACAGAATACAGTCTATATACAATATACAACACAATTCTTACCTCTATTGCATTTGATAAAAGCTAAGTTGTAAAGGGACTAGTCGGGCCCACCCTACACCCAAGCAATATTGTGTATTTCGTAGACAAACTCAACTGTTAAAACTTACTATGAACTCTTTAACAATCAGGCCTTTTAACCTCTTAACCCCCACCGGAACCAAGCACATTTTCTCTGGTTTGGCAATACCCAAATCTAAAAGCTTCTTGAAAAAAAGTGTCAATATAGCAAGGAAAACAAAAAATGTAACCAAAATGCGAAAAAAGTGACAAAAACGCAGTGACAACGCGACGAAAAAAAAAAAAGTTAAGATCAGTTTTGTAGGCCTTAGCTTTCAAATGAGGCATTACACTGTTGCTCTCCAGTCCAGAAGTTTTTAGATTTGGGTAATTCGTGGTAAGATGTCAACAATGTGAATAATGAGTGTACAGGTACTTTCTGCTGCATAATACTAAATAAAATATTCGAGTAATACTATGGTGTAATAACATAGCTATGCCAAAATTAAATAAGTTTGGCATTGATGCAGTCTTAAAATAAAAATAAAATAAAAAGAAGAGTAAATAAGGAAGAAACATCGCGAGAATTTGTGTTGCCATTAGTTATACAATAGAGGGCGCACTTTCGTATTTCTGTGGTTGATGTTTGCTGACAGTTGCACTCTCCCTCGCTACTTCAAATTATGTTTGGCTTCATATCACAACTTTTGAATTAAATATTTTAAAGTTTTATTTGGCAACAATACATTTTTTCCCTCTCACAGTAACTTCAGCAAACACTTCTGGACACGCGAGTGGAGCAGCCGTTAGCATACCGTTACCTGCCGCTGCTTCACAGGGTAAGCATTTTCGCCACTTTCACTCTACGTATCGTTTATCCCAACAGTAGTTAAATCACCAGTATAATTTTCAGAGTATGCAACAGATTGAGGTTTGTGTACTTAAAGAAAGAATAAAAAGTGAAACAACCTGTCACAATGAGGATAAATCCTGCGAAAAGTAGAAGAAACACGCTGGTGCCAGTCATTTGCCTTGTTTTCTCCAGTATTCACCACAACAATGTCTTCCTTTGTGGTGTATTCCAGCTCTGCTCAGATTGTGCCCCCGATACTGAGTCGCTTTGGTCCGCTGTAAACCGATGAGACTGAGCGAAGGAGAGGGAGGGAGTGAGGAGATCCAGCCAACGCACTGTGCGCACTCACTGACCAGTGTGCACTCAGAGATTGATATTTCTGGCGCCCGTCACGAGATAGTAGGTAGGCCTATGAGTATGACTTACTGTAAGTTCCCCTATTTCCGAGATGTTTGTCCTATGCGACCTAAGCATTGGTCCTAATTCAATCCAGTGGCTACTATTTTGTACAACTGGTACGGTGTCAGGACCCCTCCAAAATCCTTGGACGACAAGCCACGACCCAAATAGGAATGGAATTGAATTGAAATTAAAAACTGATTCCCTGACATATTGTTGAATTGAATTAGTCCACAATGATCAAAATAACTATAAGATGGTGTTTCTATTCTTCAGTAGTAGATACATATTTGAAAGAAATGTCTGTGTAGGCTCTCAGTCTTACAGGAGTTGTCCATCTTCAGTGAAGGTTCTTGCGTCGCCTTCTGTACTCTGTTCGACACTTCAACAACAGAATACAGAAGACGACTCAAGAACCTTCATTGAAGATTTGAAAGAAATGTTTACTGCTTTTGCGACCCACTGGTTGGGTCCCGAACCATCCATTGAGAACGAGCGGCATTGTGTATTAACTTTGAGATATATATACAAATAATCGACCATAAATAGACTGTTGCAACTCAATTCAGATTCATGCCCACACTTAATATATATGCAGTCGGCTCGATGTTTACTGTACATTACACAGTTTGTCTTTACATGGTCACTTACTAAAATATAAACTCCATCACACATAACTTTACTGTAACCAGCCGATGTCTACTTCTCAAGCATTTGCTGGACCTGTGGAATTTCCATTCAGCTTGTCAGCATCCTGTTTTTAATAGATTCAGGTTGCGTAAGGATTTGCCAGGATACACAGCGCAAGAGTTCTAGAATATGATTAAATAAAGTACTAAATCTCTGTCAAGAATAATGCTGTTTCTTGAAACATGTAGTGTAATCAGATACTTCCTTGCTGTCATGAGACACAGAATAGAAAAAGAACAATGCGCCAACAGAGAAAGTGAGACAGCTGAGAATAAACAGCTGCGCACAGCAAGTTGTCTCGAGGTCAGAGGTCATCGGTACAGTTCATCAGATGGGAGCACGAGGGAGGCAACCCGATGAAATTTAACAAGGGAGGTCTTTAAAGACAAACAAGGAGCTTCAGTAAAGAAAACAAGCATTAAGATTCCAGTCATGTTGCTGTTAAACTCCACACTCAGTAACACATAGCAGCACTAAACACAATCTCTTTCTCCTAATCTGGCAACAGGATGTATGCGCAATATCAACTCAGCCAACACATTTGTTTAGAGAAATTCCTTTCTCTAATTGTTATTGGTATTAATCCAGTAATCAGCTTTTATGTACTTTCACTCTTTGACCACTGTTTCCTGGCAACAATGTCAGAGGAACTGAAAAGGAAACAACTCTCAAACACAACTCAAATGTCAATGTTTGTTTGACATTTGATTATGTGATCATTATCATAAGGTCCCAGCAGTTCTTCCTGTCAAGACAAAATATCCCAAAACTGCTTCAGGGAGCTCCGTTTGATAAAGCGCCTTTAGTGGCTCAGTAGTATCAGAATTACTTTGTTGATCCCAAGCAGACATCTCAAACAAGAAAGATGAACCATTTTGAGATAGAATGAAAATATAACGGTGAACATTTTTTTATTCATGACCCCCCACATTAATTCCAATCAAATGAAATAGTTTGAAAAACACTTTATTAATGATAAGCTATTATAGTTGCCTTACCTATGTTTTATGGGGTAACCCGTCTGGCACTGTGGTCAAGCAATGGCAGCACTTGGGGAAGACAGTGGCTCAAATGGTAGAGATCAATTAACCGAGAGACTGGCAGTTCAAATCCTGGTGGAGACTATCATTGTGTCCTTGGGCAAGGCACTTCACCCTCTGCCTGAGTGAGTGAGTGAGTGAGTGAGTGAGTGAGTGAGTCGGAGGGCCTGATGTTGCAGATTGGCAGCCTCACTTCTGTCAGTCCCTAGGGCAGCTGTGGCTATAATAGTATCTTTCCACCACTGCGTAGGGAGTTATTGAATAATGAGGCTTATTAAGTGTAATACAAGTGTCAGCCATAATTACACATCTCCAGATATTGAGCTAGTTAATAAAGTACCATCTTATCTTATCTCTTAGTTTCATATCAAGTGCACCAAGCTGTAAGATATGACTTAGCATCTAAGAATTTATTTATAAAATAGTAAAATGCCTTTCAACATACAAAAGGATGTTAGTGTCACATAAGTTCAACTTAAATTACTGTTTTCAAACCATAATCAAATTGTTTTAAATTGATGTATGTACTGTTTACGTTGTGTCTGAAGAACATGAAGATCATGAGAAATTGAGATTCAGGATCTTCATGGTCTGAGCCATCATCCTCAGGTTAGTGTTTAGTTTAGTGGAAATGGCTTTATTCTAAATCATAAAACTGTAAAAGTGAAAGAAAAAAATGAAGGACAACCCTGTTCTGCCTTTTAAGACAATGACCACTGACTGCATATTGGGCATTTCCCCTTTACAACAATATTGAAAGTGAAAGGGATGTAAACCAGAAGATGTAATTTTTTCCCATTTCCTCTGAGTTCATTCCCAGTGGTGCTTGTCTATATATATAGTTTCACTTTGTGCAGTTGCCAAGACTAGAACAGGAGGCTCACATGACTGATCAGTGTGCTATGCAAGCAAAACGTATCCAGTGCTTCCCAGGAATGACCTGCCTGTTGACTGACTGATTTACCTTGAACTGGAAGATTAAAAAGCTGCGTCATCCTGTCACATCCAGATGGTCTTTCCCATGTTTTTAATATTTAACTCTTTGAAAACACAGAAATGACTCAAGGGACCAGACAGTAACAATATCAGTGTTGTTCGTTCTCTCACTAAGGCGCATCGTGTAATGCGATCATGGAAAATGCATGAGTTTTATCAAAGGGCCCCTGTCTCTGCTGATTCTTTGTTTCTCTTCTGGCATTCATAAGCCATTTTCTCCTGTCTATCTCAAGCGATAAACAATCCCCCTGTCAAAATGGCTGTAATGTTTTAACATGTATGAAATCATAGATGCACCTCTGCCCTGAAAACCCCCTGCAATTTATCAAGGGAATATGTGAAAGCTCCAGCTCACTGAAATCCCATCTTTGCCAATAGGTCTTAAAGTTATTGTGCAAGAAAATAAACTCTATTTGTGTTTCGTGAGAAATACACAGTGTTTTTCCCTCCTCTGCGAGACCCCACATACCACGGTGCTGAGAATGATAGATTTTTCTGCCAAACACTTCTTTTCTCTTAACAGTAAAGCAAGCCCGGGTCATTTCTGGTATGCATCTGTGTCTCTCTAACTCAGGGGTCACCAACGTGGTGCCCGCGGGCACCCAGGGACCCTTTGGGGCATGTCCAGTAGCCCTTGGGACTTTTTCTAAAGTGTAAAACACTTCATTTTCTTGAATCTAATTCTTAAAATTACAGTTATTTTGGTTCTTGTGACTCAGTATGAGTTTAAAATAAAGCTATTTTAATATAATATGGGGTCAATATCCTATAAGTGAACAGTGTACGTTTAAGCCTTTAGGATTTGTTTTTAACTAGTAGCCCTCGAACAACTTAATGCTCTTAAAGTAGCCCTCAGCTGAAATAAGGTTGGTGACCCCTGCTCTAACTGCAGTATAGACATATGTGCATCATCCCCTAACTTAAAAAGATTCTCATAACCCTCTTCAGTTCATATGAAAACCTTTTTTATGTAATGTAAGTACAAATTTATTAGAAAAGTGTTGTGTTTAAGTTCATAATACTTAAGATGACAATTTAAGTTGACGATGTATCAGGTATCAGCCTAAAATATAAATATTAAGTGGCAATGTATTCATGAACTGACCTGTGATTTGTAAAACACACACTAAAATCCATAAAGTTACTTCATTTGACTTATATCGTAAGAAATAAGGTTTAAAACAGGGGTGTCAAACTCATTTTGGGTCCTGGGCCTAAATTCAGCTCTCATGGCGGGTCGCCGGCTGCATATATTATAGGAAAATGTTTCCATCAAATGAATAATTATGAGCTATGATTTGGTCAAAGTCCCAACTTGACTGTAGCCTAATCAATAACAACAGCTTACACTTGCTTTGCACTTTACAAGCCTGTGTCACAAGTTTCTCAAAGTACTACATTGTAGTAATTATTCACCACACTCGGTGGTGGTAAGCTGTCATTAAAGCCACAACTGCCTTGGGGCAGACTGTCAATTTAATACGTGTCTGTAATGTGTTGTTCCTATCCTGATCTCTTATTATATTAGTGCCCTCTGCTGGACATGTGTGAAAATCTTGTATGCTCTACAGTGCAGGGGATGTTTAAATTATCTCGCGGCCGGAATAAGGCCCTAAACTGACATAATGCAATGTCAATTTACAACATACAGTATGTAAGTATGTTGTCAGTGAAAAACAACACATATTACTGCTGGCCTCCTAGACCAGAGTTTGCTCTGACAGTGTTGTTAACTGAGAGTCACCCTGATAGATAATTTGGTTCATGAGTTTACAATAGATACAAATTATATATTTGTGGAGTGTATACAGATTATTTGTGTAATTTAATCAAAGTGTATAGAATATATTTTTTATTGTCTACCGAGGTAGAAATTCATCTTTGGCTCACCAACATATAAAAACACAAGACTAGGGGCAATACAAACATGCAAGAAAAAGACATAACAAAACAAAAAATATTACAAAAAAAAAATATTACAGAACAGCTCAGCCCATTTCTGTGGCGACCATGTTTAAGTGGCTGCTTCATTCAGAATTCCCACAGCACAGGGGACAAAAGACTTCTTAAATACAGCCTTTGTAGCCAGTGGAACTCTGCATCGCCTCCTAGAGTTTAGAAGCTCACACTGAGGGTTCAGAGGGTGAGTGGAGTCAGAGGCAATGGCTCGAGCTTCCGTCAGTGTCCTCTCCTTGTACAGCTCACTCAAAGTCTCTGAGGTCTCCCCACAATCTTAGAGCCCAGTGACACCACCCTGTTCAGTTTGTTTTTTTTTGTTCTGCAGGTCATGTGATTGTATCGTGCAGTGAGGTGGAATGTCAAAACACTCACCAATTGATTTGTACAGATTCTAGAATTTGTGGACTGACCCCGATACTACTGAGTTTTCTCAGAAGGTACAGTTGCTGAGAGTACTTTTTTTTAAAGTTGTGATTGGAGAAAAAGATGTTAAAACAAGTTCCTTGGTTTTGGCCACATTAATTTGACGCTGTTACACCAGTTTTGTAAGGCCTTGGTGTGATCCTCCTGTGACCAAAACAGTGAAGATGGCGGCCGCGACACAACGATCTTTCACCAAAGAAAAAAAAAAAAGAGTGGTGCGCACTGAATGGGTGCTGCTGCCGGATGCTCTCTCATCGAATGCAATTTCTCCATCTGTGAGATCAATAAAGTATCATCTTATCTTATCTTATCTTAGTTCGACCCCCTCAGCTGACGAGTTGTTTGAATGCAGGAGACCAATGTGCATCATATCATCTGCGTATTTTAACAATTTGAATTGGGTGTCATTTATTTTAAATTCATTTGTAAAAAGACTTATTATCTATAATATAGAGTGCATGTTATGAAAGATTTTGAGCTTTCCTTAGAACTAAACTTATATACTGTATTAGAGCTGACGAGCACCCCAAAACAATCTGGCAGCACACTGAATAAGTGCAGAATATTACAGTGAAAGGTCCTACTGCTTTCTCAATAGAATAACAAAGAATATTATGTTAACATTATTATTTACTTTCCATAGACAGTCTTGCTGTTTTTGATACAATTCCGTTCTCATTCCATGCAAGGCACGTGTAGCTGCCTATGTTGTACGTTGTTGCATTCCTTATCACCAAACGAGACAACCCGTCATCACTCTCCTCTGAGACGTTCGTAGCATTGAAATACGTCCAGTCATACTTTGGTCTTGGGTTTCCAGTGGCAGAGCACTTCTACGACACAGAAGAGAAAATAGTGAAGTCTGAGTCTTCAAGCTCAAAAATCTGTGACGGAGGATCTAAAACCAACAAATTGAAGATTGAGGTAAAACCGAATTCCTTAAACAAAAAGTATGGACTAAAGAGGTAGAAACTTAGAATAAACAATTATCTCATGTATGGTTAGGGTGCCGGATGTTCTTAAACTTTTTAATATTGTTTTTAACTTGTGTTTGTCAACGGTGCTTGCTACTAACCCCTAACATGAATATGTCCCATGGTAATTATTAGTTATCGATATATTCTGTGGTATAATTGCCCTTTACAGTCAAAATACTGATGTTTTGACCTGGTTGTGTCTCTGTAATTACTCGGCATATTTGCATGAAACACAGACTGACACCAAGTTCAATGTCTACTGTGTTGTCGCAAATTCACAAAGGCAACATTTTGCTGGAATAGTTTAAAAAAAGGGGTGAAAAAAAGCTGATTGATCAGGGACAACATTTATGTTTAGAAACATACTGGCCCCTACTCTTTATCTGAGATTTTGACACAGAGTCTCCATGTTTCACTACAACCTTTGGCGGGTCAATTGTAATGGGACTGCTGGAACCTAAAGAAGGAAAATCATGATTACAGAATATAGTCTATATACAATATGCAACACAATTCCTACCTCTATTGCATTTGAAAAGCTAAGTTGTAAAGGGACTAGTCGGGCTCACCCTATACCCCAGCAATATTGTGTATTTCGTAGAGAAACTTACTATACTCTTTATAGCAATCACCTACAGACCTCTTAACAAAGTGAATTATGAGTGTACTTTTGAATATTAGATACGATATTATAATTGATCAGTGAAAAACAGGAGGCACAAAAAATATTCATTTAACTTACATAACACACGAACAAGGACATCCTTTACAATATAAGAAAATCCTTCTGCCTCCAGTCTGTAAGAGCCAGCGTCTTCACGCCTCAGGGCTACACTTGAGTTTATCTCCTCCATTTTTAAGCCACTGACGTGAGGGGCGGGGTTTCCAAGTACAGGGCATTTACTATCCAAAGTCTCGCCTTCAGCTATTTCGATAGTTAAACAATCCACATCTGGACCAACTGTGGAAACAGTCAATACAGATAACGGAGAACATTCAATTTAAAGTTAGCATAATGATTTACTTACACTGGACATCTATTTGGAAAGTTTGTGATGACACGTTGATGTATGGCCCTTCAGGGGTAAAATCCAAATGTGCTTCACATCTGAACTTGACTCCGTTGTCTTCTCTTGTTGGGGTGAAGTTGATCTCGCTTGCGTTCGGCAGTGTGTGGATGAAGTTGGTAAAATCATCCAGGTGAAATCGTGTGTCGTCTTTGTACCACATCACAGTCAGATTTTCAACAGGTGTTTTATCATGCACTTCACATATAAGGTAATAGTCTTCCCCTTCTTTCATGAAGCCACCACTGCTATTAGAGACAATATGGACTTCTTCAGGGACACCTGAACAAAAGAAATACCATTGAGTGAGAAACTGATTAGAAGTCTGTTAAGTAGCCAAAACTTCAAGTAAGGCTATTGTTGATATTTGTAAAAAAAATAAAAAAAATAAATGTTTGCAAAAGTAAGAAAAGGCCATGGAGAATTTATTTTTCTTCATTTGGATTTTTACACCGTAACATTGGTGTATAGTATAATAATAAAACTAAACCAATTATGTGCACTTTTAACTAATACTTTGCAAACTGCCAATTACTGTCATTCAAGTTGATTAGCTCAAATTTCAGAAATCTTGCCCAGGTAGAATACAGTGATTAAAAAGCTGTTGTTATAAAAGTAGCTAAAGATTTACTTTGGATAAATAAAACTAGAAGTTAAATAAATATATATTAAAAAACATAACAAAAAACACACTTACTATATAGAACAATAACAGCTTTTTTAGCACAGTCTTCACCGGACACTGAAAGAATGAAGCAAATAGCATACATGGACCGGCCTATGAGATTTGCATAGGTCCAGGTCCAGGTCAAATGGTTAACCTCCATCATTCCCGCGGCGTTTTGCAGAGCTTCCCAGCCCATTCCCTCAATTTCTGCGTCCACTGTACACAGATGGACACAGTGTCTCCATGTTTCACTACAACCTTTGGCGGGTCAATTGTAATGGGACAGCTGGAACCTAAAGAAGGAAAATCATGATTACAGAATACAGTCTATATACAATATACAACACAATTCTTACCTCTATTGCATTTGATAAAAGCTAAGTTGTAAAGGGACTAGTCGGGCCCACCCTACACCCAAGCAATATTGTGTATTTCGTAGAGAAACTTACTATACTCTTTATAGAAATCACCTACAGACCTCTTAACAAAGTGAATTATGAGTGTCGAATATTAGATACAATATTATAATTGATCAGAGAAAAACAGGCAAGCACAAAAAATTATTCATTTAACTTACATAACACACGAACAAGGACATCCTTTACAGTATAAGAAAATCCATCTGCCTCCAGTCTGTAAGAGCCAGTGTCTTCACGCCTCAGGGCTACACTTGTGTTTATCTCCTGTCCATTTATTATAATTGACCGGAGTTTACGGATGGCTAAGGCCAGGCTAACAATATTAGAGCAATACTATGGTGTGATAACATAGCTATGCCAATACAAAATAATTATATTTTGATGCAAAGTCTTAAAATAAAATAAAAGGACGAGCAAATAAGGAAGAATCATAGCAAGAATTTGTGACAATAGGGGGCGCACTTTTGTATTTCTATGGTTGATTGCTGCTGTTGCACTCTCCCTTGCCCTTCAAATTGAATTTTGCTTTATAACACAACTTTTGAATTAAATACTAAGCAGCCGTTAGAATAACATTACCTGCCGCTACTTCACAGCATTTTCACCACATTTACTCTACATATTGTTTATCCCAACTTAAAGTAGTTAAATCACCAGTATAATTTTCAGAGTATGCAACAGATTGAGGTTTGTGTAGTCAAAGAAAGGAAAAGAAGGGAAACAACCTGTCACACTGAGGATAAATCCTGCGAAAAGTTGAAGAAACACACTGGTGCCAGTCATTTGCATTGTTTTCTCCAGTATTCACCACAACAATGTCTTCCTGTGTGGTGTATTCCAGCTCTGCTCAGATTGTGCCCCCGACACTGAGTCGCTTTGGTCCGCTGTAAACCGATGAGACTCAGCGAAGGAGAGGGAGGGAGTGAGGAGAACCAGCAAACGGATATTGATATTTCTGCCGCCTGTCACGAAATAGTAGGTAGACCTATGAGTCTGACTTACTGTAAGTTTAATGTAAGCTATTTCTGAGAATTTTGTCCTATGCGACCCGAGCATTGGTCCTAATTCAATCAAGTATCTACAGTGCCTCTCGAAAGTATTCATACACCTTGAACTTTTGCACATTTTGTCATGTTTACAACCCTAAACATAAAGATTTTATTTTTGTTTTTTTACTGAACGTTCACACACAAGTAACCGACCAACTGTGAAGTGAAAGCAAAATGATACATGATTCCGTTATTTTTCAAAAAATAGAAAAGTGAAAAGTGGGGCGTGCGTAAGTATTCATACAGAATACTTTGTGGAACCCCCTTTGCTGTAATAACAGCAGAAAGTCTTTTGGGATCTGACTCTACAAGATTTGCACATGTAGAGACTGACATTTTAGCCCATTCATCTTTAAAAAACAACTCAAGCTCTGTCACATTAGAAGGAGAGTGTTTGTGAACAGCAGTTTTCACATTATTCCACAGATTTTCAATAGGATTTAGGTCAGGACTTTGACTGGGCCATTCTAACACATTAATTTGTTTTTATTGAACCATTCCATTGTAGATTTATCTTTTTGTTTAGGGTCATTGTCCTGCTGAAGGTGAATCTCTGCCCCAGCCTCAGTTCTCTTGCTGACTCCAGCAGGTTTTCCTCCAAAATGTCTCTGTATTTGGCTCCATCCATCTTCACAACTATTCTTACGATGTCCCCTGTCCCCGCTGAGGAATGCAGCCCTACAGCATGATCCTCCCCCCCGTATATTTGACACTGGGGATGGTGCACTCAGGACCATGAGCAGTGTCAGGTTTGCTCCATACATAACGTTTTGCATTTGGGCCAAAAAGTTCAATTTTTGTCTCATCTGACCAAAGCTCCTTCTTCCACATGGAGCTGTGTCCTCCATATGACTTCTAGCAAACTTCAAACGGGATTTCTTATGGCCTCCTTTCAATAATGGCTTTCTTCTTCCACTCGTCCATGAAGGCCAGATTTGTGTAGATACGACTTATAGTTGTCCCATGTACAGATTCCCCCAGCTCAGCGGCAGCACTTCACAGCTCCTCCAGAGTTACCTTGGGGCACTTGGTTGTACTTCTGACCAATGCTCTCCTTGTTCAGTTTGTTAGTTTACGTGAACAGCCGTGTCTTGGTAAGTTGGCAGTGGTGCTTTACTCTTTCCATTTCTGAATGATGGATTGAACAGTGCTCCATGAGATGTTTAAATCTTGGGAAATCTTTGTGTAACTTAATGCTGCTTTAAACTTCTCCACAGCTTTATCCCTGACCTCTCTGGTGCTCCTTGGCCTTCATGATGTTGTTTAGTGACCAATACACTCTGACCACAGCTCTGAGGGCCTAAAAGAACAGCTGTAGTTATACTGAGAGTAGATTACACACAGGTGCCTCTATTTAACCGTTAGGCCAAGGAGTGAACATTCTGGAGTCATGAGGAATGTTATAAAGGCAATTTAATGAACTCATAAGATGCTGTATGAATACTTATGCACGCCCCACTTTTCACTTTTCTATTTTTTGAAAATTAACAGAATCATGTATCATTTTGCTTTCACTTCACAGTTGTCTGTTACTTGTGTGTGAATGTTCAGTAAAAAAATCAAAATAAAATCTTTATGTTTAGGGTTGTAAACATGACAAAATGTGCAAAAGTCCAAGGTGTATGAATACTTTCGAGAGGCACTGTATTTTTGTACAACTGGTACGGTCTCAGGAACTATCCAAAATCCTTGGACAATAAGCCACGACTCAAATAGGAATTTGTTTTATAAACTACTGATTAGATAGATTCACACCCACACTTAATAGAGATGCAGTCGGCTCACTGTTTACTGTACATTACACAGTTTGTCTTTACAAGGTCACTTACTAGAATGTAAATTCCATCACACATTTGATTTCCTACAAAGAGTGTAATTTTACTGTAACCAGCCGATATCTACTTCTCAAGGATTAATTCGCTGGACCTGTTGAAATTTCATTTTGCTTACTGTCAGCATCCTGTTTTTAATAGATTCAGGTTGCGTAAGGATTTGCCAGGATACACAGAGCAAGAGTTCTGGAATATGATTAAATAAAGTACTAAATCTCTGTCAAGAATAATGCTGTTTCTTGAAACATGTAGTGTAATCAGATACTTCCCTGTTGTCATGTGACACAGAAGAAAAAAATAAAATGAAAAAATAACATAAGACTGTTATAAGACTGTTGCGACTTCTGACCAAACCTTATAGCCGCGGAGAGGATGAGGCTGGGTCCTATGGCTTAACATTGTGACGCGCAAAGAGGCAATGGTGACAAATGCGCTGAGATCCGCAGTTAAGTTTTTGTGCATTTATTGCATACAAAAAGGACAAAGCTATTACAGCGCATTAAGATTAATATGACAGAATCAAAGAAAACCAGAAGGATAACCGGACAAAGAATGATAAATGGAATGGGTGCTATGTGGTCAACAAATATTGTGGCTACCCAGACCAGAGGTGAGTGCGTGTTTTTACACGCTTACACTTCCGCATGCACACGCCCATGTGAGTCCCCGCCTCAGTAGCACACAATCGCACCGTGCACATACTCAATCACAGATGCGTCTCCTACAAAGACAATGGCTACTAAGATAAGATAAGACTGACTGCATATTGGGCATTCCCCCTTTACAACAATATTGAAAGTAAAAGGGATGCAAACCGTAAGATGTCATTAATTTACCCCACAAGTTCATTCCCAGTGGTGCTTGTCTATATTGTTTCACTTTGTGCAGTTGCCAAGACTAGAACAGGAGGCTCACATGACTGATCAGTGTGCTATGCAAGCAAAACGTATCCAGTGCTTCCCAGGAATGACCTGCCTGTTGACTGACTGATTTACCTTGAACTGGAAGATTAAAAAGCTGCGTCATCCTGTCACATCCAGATGGTCTTTCCCATGTATTTAATATTTAACTCTTTGAAAACACAGAAATCACTCAGCCTTTCTTTGTGGAGTTTGCATGTTCTCCCCGTGTCTGCATAGGTTTCCTCCAGGTACTCCGGTTTCCCTTACCACTAAAAACACACAAAAAATATGTACAATAGGTCAGGATGTATGAGAGTGTGAGTGTGGGACAACGGATAGAAATTAGGCTACAATCCGGTGTTGTGTGTTTACTTGTATGTTCATTAACATGCACTGTCCCGATCAAATAAACCAATAAATACATTTATCAAGGGACTATGTGAAAGCTCCAGCTCACTGAAATCCCGTCAATAGGTCTTAAAGTTATTGTAAAAGAAAATAAACTCCATTTGTGTTTAGTGAGAAATGCACTGTGTTTTTCCCTCCTCTGCGAGACCCCACATACCACGGTGCTGAGAATGATAGATTTTTCTGTCAAACACTTCTTTTCTCTAATCATTAAAACAAGCTCAGGTCATTTCTGGTATGCATCTGTGTCTCTCTAACTATATACATATGTGCATTAATTCCCTAACTGTTTGAAAGATTCCCATAACCCTCTTCAGTTCATATAAACTCAAACTCATTTTGCGTGTTGGGCCGAAATTCAGCTCCCACGGCGAGTCATCGGCTGCATATAATGATGAGCTGGGATTTTAAAATAAAAGTTCAACAGGACTGTAGCCTAATAAATAATAATATTGGCTTACACTTGTATTACACTTTACCAGCCTGTGCCACTACATTGTAGTCATTATTCATTCACTCACTTGGAGTGGTGGTAAGCTACTACTATTGTAGCCACAGCCGCCCAGGGGCAGACTGACCATTTACCACGTGGCTATAATATGCTATTTATATCCTGTTCTCCTATTATGTCAGTGCCCTCTGCTGGACACTTGAAATTCTTTCCTTTTTAAATTTAAGCTGCCCCCTAGTGGCTGGAGTGAGCACACTGGGCATTTCTTCAAAAATTCATAACTCTTTTTTTTTTTTTTTGACATGTTGTGTTTTTGCTTTACTTCCCTTGTGTTAATTGCCTGCCCCACCCTGATGTGTTACACCTGTACCCTTGTGTTTCCCATGTCCTTTGTCAGTTCATTGTCTACGTCAGCCGTTTGAGTGTATATAGTTCTATGGAGTTTTGTTGTCTCTGGATTTTGTTATTTTGGTTTTCGTCATTCATTAAACATCACCAGTTTTGTTGCAGTCCTGTATTTTGGGTTTTATTTTCTTCGCACCACCACAAACCATGACAGAATGACACGGCCACTGGATGAGCACCCTGACCCTGTTCCTGAACCACCGCTGGACACGTACCTCCGTCCAGGGTGGTCATCCCCTTCTCCTGTCCAGAGCCACCGCCGGACACAACTTCAGTGTGGGGTGGGCTCCTTTTGTCCAAGGGCCACTGCCGGACATTTATCTCCGTCCGGGGTGGGCCCTTCAAACTCCTGTCCCTGCTCGTCTACCAGGGTTGTCTCAGCTGCCTCCAGTGCCTGCGCCTCATCTGGAGTCTCACCTCAACTCTTCCTGAGCCACTGCCAGACAGCGACCTCCCTCCTAGGTGGGCCCCAGTCCCGGAGCCACCGCTGGACACAATTTTCCGTTCAGGGTGGGTTCCTTCTGTCCTGGGGCCGCCGTCAGCCGAGACCTCTGTCTGGGGTGGGCTCATTGTGTTCCTTTCCCTGATCCTTGCCTGATCTCCACCCGACCTGCCTCCGCCAGCATGGCCCTCAGCAGGCCTTCCGACCTACCTGAGCAATATCCTGGGCCTTCTAGGGTCCCTCCGGACTTTGACCTGCCAGCTCCCTGACCTTCATGTCCCTCCTGCTCTTACCCTAGTTTTGACTCTGTTTGACATTTTTTGGTCATGATAAACATTGGGCTTGTAGATTTAGTTTAAAACAAATGTACTCTAGCCACTAGGAGTCAGTAATGTGGCAAATGAATGGATTTTATGTTTACTACTACTGAAGATTGTTGATCTCTTATATAGACCCTTAAACTACATCAATAAGTCTAAGTCTGGGCACATGTCGGTCATGGTTTGGGTGGGGATTGGGTCAGCAGTTGTTCAGCATTATGTGAGTTTTACATGCTAGGACTTTATGCAGAATCAAAATAGCTTCTTCCTTACAACAAGCATTAACCTTAATTCCCTTTTAGCAGCTTCTTACAACGGCATGAAACATAAAACAGTGCACTGTATTTTATTATTTGCTTTATTGCACTAAACTAATGGAAAAGGGCAAGTGTGAAGCATGCAGGAACAAGATAACAAACAGGAAGCTGCCACTACAGTTTAGTCAAAAGGACAAAAGACAGGAAGAGATTTTAGAGACTGAGTGCGTCCCAACCGGACAACAGTAAATAATCTTTCCCAGGTCATGATGAGGAATGACCTCTTCTGATTTGGACATGATGTCAGCTAATAAGACTGTGCTTTTCTTGATACAAAAATACAAAACCAAAAATTTCGGAAAACCCCCGCTCTTATCATTACCTTTTTCCTACACTTTAACAGACATACTTTGCCTTTTTTCTGGCTGCTGCTTTAATGGTCAAACCTGTCACACAGGGATTTTGCAAATTTGAAACCAGCCACATTACTGTGAAGTGGAGACAGTGTGTGCTCCGGCTTTACTTGCCCCGGCGGCTTTCTGACTCCCAAAAAATATAGTTATAATTTCACTTGGGTCAAACATACATTTTTATTATGATGTGTGTGTTTTGGGGAATAAACTGCAAACTATATGGTTGGACACAGTCATTTTTAAAAGAGCTTGTTTCATTTCAATCCCTATATATTAAGCTTCTTCTGACATGTTTTAGTTAGTGTTAGTACAGTATGTGCATATTCTTGTTCCTGGACCATCCTGTGCATACATGAAAGTTTGGTAGATTTTGGTGCATTTCTGAAGTTAGTCATCAGCAAAACATGCTATCAATTTCCACTTTGTTCTATGGGTGGTCAAAACTTTAAACATTTCTGAACTACTCCAGATAGAGCCTTATAATTTTAAGGGGACACAAATAAACTTTTTCTTTTTGTTACCCCACCCCCACTGACGCTGTAACATTTTTGCTTTCTCTTTTCCCAGAATTCTCTTTGATATGCAGCAACTCTCTTCAGCTGGAAATGAGGGAATGTTTAGTCCCGATGGCAATGCAGCTCGGCAGAGACCTCTTTTCATGGTAATTACACTGTATTGTTTTATTGTTTCAACAAAGGGAGGCTTACTTCTGTCCAGCTGAGTCAGATGAGAAAGCCTCTTAAAGAAGAACGCCGTGGCCCCTACTACAGCACCCCTCCCTCCTGGTTTTTACTCTACTGTGCACTGATAACTATCTCCAATGAATCATAGGAATGTCCACAACTTGGCATTCCTAAATCTGGGCCAGGCTAAACTTACAACACCTCAACAATGTTCAAGCAGCATTCATTATCTGTGACAAGCACCAGACAGTGGATTTTTCAACAATTTTACAGAGAATAGAGTTAACCCAGGCACCGCGGTCCCGTAAACAGATCATCCCACTGGCGCACAAGCTAAAACCTGACATCATCGGCATGTGGGAACACTTTGCCGCTGGCTGCAGGGAGGCATATAAAAATTTGGATGACGTTTTACTTTTTAAAGCACATTGTTATATTTTTTATCATTTTTTTTGAAGAGTGTGTAAAGTTTTCCCATCGCTCATATGTGTGTTGCGAATTTTGTGTAAGGGCTATATAGGTATTGTGTTAATAGAGACTACTTGCAACCTTTTAGCTAAGGTCTAAATTTGTGGCCTTGATTATTTTGAAACATTTTTGCTTTAACCCCTTAACCAAGTACAGTTTCTCCAGTTCGGCTTCACGTAAATCTGAAAGCTTCTTGAAAAAAAACATTAAAAAGGCAACAAAAACTAGACGTAACTGAGGATGGAAACGCATTAAAAAAGGCATCAGAAGAGTGACAGGAAAGTGATGAAAATGCAACAAAAACTCAACAAAAAAGCAACAAAATAGCAGCAAAAATGAGACAAAAATGAGGATGACAACGCAGGGAAAAAAAGCATCAGAAGTGTGACAAAAACGTAGCAAACGGGCGACAAAAACTCATTATAAAGCTGGAAAAAAACGCAACGGGTGACAAAAAAGCAAGAAAAATCTAATGAAAAAAGCAACCAAAAAATAGAGGACAACATGAGGAAAAATCCTAAATGAGTTTTGGCCTTAAAGCTCTAAGCTCAAGTCAAGAAGCTTTTAGACTTGGGTAAAGCCAAACTGGAGATAATGTGCTCGGTTACGGCGGGGGTTAAGGGGTTAACCATTATAACATGTTAAGAATCTGTCCAAGAGCCTTTGTGCAAATGAAAGACACTTTGGCCTGAAACAATGAATCTTTTTCGAACTTGTGTGACCCACTTCTGGCCCTAACCCACAATTTAGGATCTGCTTTTACCCATAAAGTGGCACAGTCTTGTAGTTTGTAAGTACTAGACTGCTCATTGGTTACATAGTTTGTAACCAATGAGCAGACGTTGAAAGTGTGACTAAAACACAGTCTGGTAAATGTGTTTGGCCTGCTGTTCCCATCATAATCATTAATCCTATCTATCAAGTGGGTCAAAGTTCAGGCTTGATATGTAATACTTTCCCAGCTTGTGTTTATTAGCTTCAGTGGAAGACGAAATGAAAGCATGTGTCAGGGCTTCATCCTTTGCCATATTTTTTTCTTTTTCTTTTTCAAGATCCACAAGAGTTTACTTCAGTTCTTACTGGAGTCTCATCCTCTACCGCCCCCTTGTGTTCAGGGAAACAAGTCATCTTGGTAGGTTGCTGCCGCAAAACACATACAAACAACCATTAACAATTTCCTTTTAACCCAATGATACATGATGATAAACAACTACAGCATGCGCTTTAACCGCTTAAGCCTCGCCCAAGCACATTTTTTCCAGTTCAGCCTTACCCAAATCTACAAAACTCATCTTAAAATGATAGTTTGTAAGTTTGCAAAGTAATGAGAGATAACATTTTTAGAGTAAACAATCAAATTCCTCCCCACTTTAACCAGAAAGCCGGGCTGGTTCACAGGAAAAGCTCGTCTCATTGGTCAGTGCGGGAGGATACTAGACTCTGATTAGTTACTTTAGAAACTTTAACGGATCATTTTCCTCGCATTGTTGCCACATTGTCATCACTTTTGTTTAACTTTTTTTTTCATTGCTTTTTTTTTATCGTCACATTTTTGCTACATTTTCTGTTGCTCTTTTGTGGACTTTTTTGTTGCATATTCTTCACACCTTTTTTTCACTTTTCATCACTTTTTGTCACTTTTTCATCGCTCTTTTGTTGCATTTTCATCCTCGTTTTCTTCTCGTTTTTGCCACGATTTTGCCACTTTTTTTTCAAGAAACTTTCAGATTTGGTTAAGGCCAAACTGGAGAAAATGCGCTCAGTTTGGGTCGGGGTTAAGAGGTTAAGTTACGATGAAGAGCTTTGGCCAACTCAAGGAAAACAAATATAACCCCCATCAATTAAGTTGGGACTGAGGGCTGAGGGTTATACGTGTACCATGTGAAATACAAAATGCTTTATTCTCCCACAAATTATTGTTGAGTAAACATTAGATAAGCCTAAAAAGCTAAGGAAGTGATCATTCTTTTCAGTACATTTTGAAGATAAGATTTGCAACCCACAAGCAACATGACGTTTTTATAACTGTCTTCAACCACTAGGGAGCAGTATAATATAAACTCTCCAGTGCTGCTCTGTGTATGAAATATGGACTATCCAGACAGAGTGCTCTGCTAGGGGGCCTCTGCTAACATGAAGGTATCATATGGATTTGGGAAACCTCAGCTTTGTAACCACAGTGACCACATGCGCTCACACTGAGACCATAACAAAGTCTAAAAGAAAATCTAATAAGGCAGAACAGAGGCAACTGCCGCAACTCCAGCAGTTTCCAATTAGTAATATTTGAATTGTTATTAATACTAGCCTAAAACAGTAGTCAATGCGCCTCTAAAGCTGCTTTGGTGTAAAAAAGAAAGAAAGAAATCTGCTCAGTAAGTGTAAATTTAGTAGTTTTGTACTTATTTTTTATTATTTGTTTTTGTCGTTGTACTGCATGAGATTCAACATTCTGTTTGTTTTTCATTGATGTAAAAGTGATTCTGTTGCGCAAGTTTCAACTGGGTTTTCCTCAGAAGAGGCTTACCAGTCAAAACACGTCAGAAACAACTCAAGGAAGAAATTAAAAGTTGATTTTGATTTTAGGTAGATGACGGAAGAGGAAGAGACGTTGGTGAGTCAGGACCCAATAGTGGGTGGCTAGACCATTTCCAGTCTGTTGCAAGTGTATTTTTTTGCCGTACGGTTTTTGATAAGCGGCCTTCTGGGTAATTCAGACAGATGCCGATATATACTAGGAAGATAGGCCCAGAAAGTTAGGTCCCTCTGAAATGTACAGTGCACTATGAAATGTTTATGGTTATTGTCCATCTATGTTCTCTCTGTAAAGTTATTTTACACGGTTCGCTTGGCAACATTAAAAAAGAGGGGCACTATATCATGAGGGGAAATTATAACGGGCTGTGCAGCAGTACCACCAAAAGTAGGACAAGCCGTCACCCTACACGTACACATTGCATTTTTGTTTCATGTTTTGGTTTGTTTGAGGTATGATTTTCAATTCAGTACTTTTGTAGAGAAGTGCAGAATTTCCTCCGTTGCCTGGCACTGTGCAATCTGGGGATCTCACAAAACCTTTATGATGATGAAGATGCTCCAACTTTAGCATTATCTCACCACTGTACATTGTGAGGCCCGACTGCGGTGTAGTAGCTGCACTGATTATTGGTTGTTTTGTGGCCAGACCAGCCACTAAACTGACAATTCCTAGACATTTTCATCACGGTAATCCTTTGTTTAGATGTACTTTAAACACCATAGTTGGCTGCCGTTCTCCAGTTTAATTTTAACTTGTTTGTTTTGGGCCTTTTCCAAGATATTCTGCAGATGGACACGTTCTCACAGCGCACCACTCCTTTTTTTTTCTCCCCCCCTCTTATCCCTTCTCTTATGTGAGCAATGTTGAGGTCTCAGATCCACTAGCCGGCCAGAATGTTGTTATGTCGTCTAGCCTTGTGCCCCTTTATCTAAGTTGAGTTAGGGCTGAATATTTTTCTGAAGTGTGGCTGATGCCATATGAACGGAGCAGTCCAAAGCTGTCACTGACCTTGTATTTTATCATCGGGCCATACGTCACAAACGAGAAAAGAGATCGCACTGTGGTTTTATTGCAGTTACATGTGCTTCAGTATTTAAGAGGCAATTAACATATAAAAAAAAACATGTCCTGGGGCGAGTATTTGGCAGTGTCCCATGGAGAGATAGATAGGTCCTACAAATTGTTCCCAGCTTGGAACATTCTGAACCTGATAGGAGAAGTGAGGATGGTGATACTGGATAACTCCTGAGAGTAGCTATTGATTGGGTGATAAGATGCGGCTGACACTGACACAGGATGGACCAGCCCAAAGTATGAAACCTAATATAGTCAGCAGCACCACTGACCATCTGGAGAGAAAATAACTGAGCAGGACTTTGTTATACCATTTGTAGCACACCTCTATTCTCAAAACTGACCAGGATGTCTTTCTTAACCACACCCTGGTTGAAACCTTGCAGAAGACAGATTGGTAATTACCCTGTGAAAGGGAAAGGATGCCAAACTCTTTTTATAGGCACAGTAGGAGTTTGAAATGTCTTATGACCCCCTCATGTGCCCCCTCCCCCGACACTGGCCTCCTGGGCACCATTAACACCAGAGAGGGGCATTGGTTTGGAGTTTTGGGCAGGACCAGAGAATAGAGAGTACTCACATCTGGAAGGCATTATGCTGCAGCCTCGGGGTGAAACGCAGGGAGACGATGACGAGGGACTGACTGTGATTTGACCGAGCTGTGTGTGTTTTACATGGGGTTACTTGGCTGTATTGTTGGTAGGAATCAGTACACTCTCTGGTTTCTTTACAAATGGGTTGATAGAGAGAGATAATGAAGTACAGTGTGAGCCTTGTGTGAGGCGTGCGAATGCGTGTGGCACAGCACTGATCCTGTATGGCTCTTTGTTCATGTGACTTGTTTGAAGAGTGGGTCTTTGGCTCAGAGGCAGGATGTAAAGCCCTGGACCCTTGGCAACAGAGCAGCTCCATCGGAGCTGGGCTCAAACAAGCTGTCTTTGTGTGCTGCCCCTCCCTTCCTTCCCCTAACCCTTACCTACAGGGCTAACTCTACCTATAGGTCTAATGCACCAGGTGCTGTGCCTCATTAGCCTCAGAGCGGCCCGCCTGCTGCTGCCTATAGAAACTTACCTCAGCACTTTGACCTTCAGGCAAGTGGCTTTCAGAGCCCTGACATCAGCCAGAGGCAGAGAGCCGTCAGCTGACAGGGAGCAGCCTGTGATATCGCAGACGCCCTTATGCCATATATAGGACTCTTCCTCTGGTTCAAGGGCTGCTGTAATAATAAAAAAAATCATCTGGTTAGTCCAAGCCTCATTTGGGCCATGAAATCTCTTGGCTCAGTACAGTACTTGGAGACCTTCATCTCTGACAGCAGTTACTGAGGACACATGTGTCATTAATAAAATGTTTCTCAATGTCCTTGAAATTATTTCTTGCTATTTGTTATATTTTCCTGGCCACACTTTTACACCTCCGCTCCCGGTCTGTTTTTAGTGCTCTGTAGCTCTTGACCACATGTTACCCTGGGCTCGCTGCCTCTGCTCTGCACTCCTGCCCCTTCTCCCCTTTTCAGTGCATCTGAGCCGCCTCTTTGTCCATCCTCCTGCTGTCAATCCACTTCTAGTGAGCTGGTGTTTTGCAGACGCTCCCTCTGAGACCAGTGACCTCATCAACAGGCAGGAAGTCGAAGGGTTCAAGTTCCTCCTGAGAGAGTCGTCCGGGACAGATCTGCTGGACTCAAGGAGGGGAGTGCTGAGGGGCTTGGGGGTGTGGAGACTGGAGCCCTGGTCCATTCTCACTGTCAGACCACGCCACATCATTATTATCTTTCTCATGGTCATAAACCTTTTTATAGACATCATTTGTGACTTGGATATTCCCAGTGGAACCAGTTTGATCCAGGTGCCTCCACTTCCCAACTTTGAATCACTGCAACGTGAGAATGGAACAATGAGCAGGAAGAGTCACATTCAGAAACTAAAATGACAGAAGGAAGAAGGAGTCTTTTAACAAATGACTTCAAAAATATCCACGTTGTGTTTTTTTAAAAGGCTCTTGATGAGTTCTGGCCACAGAGGTCTTTCTCGTCAACCCAAGAGGCAGAGGAATAATCATCAAGCCTACGTGACCGTGATTGGGGCTTCTCAGTGAAGCAGGTCAAGGACTGTTCAGCTTAGTTTCCTCAACAATGAGTCAGTGGGAACATAAACTAAAGCTAATATGACGCCTAACTGACCACGCCCACACGGCCTTACCAAGACCACTCTGCACGTTATTGCTTTGTGCTCATGTTGTAAGGCTTAAGTGTGTTTTAATGAGACTGTTCAGAAAACTGATTATAATAAAGATTTATTGCAGCATAAACATTTAGATATAATTATAAAACACACCTAAAAAATAAACTTTCATTAGTTCTGTTAGATGTGAATGCCCTTTTCCCCTACATTATTGATCTTTTGCTGCTGTATCCTGAGAGCTCTGGCATGTGAGTGCATGTTCACACTAGATCAATGGAGTAGCAATTAAATGTAACCTGCAGCTATCATGTGAACGCAGCCTGTCAGGATCCTGGCTCTAAAAGCATAAGCAGACAGTGCAGTACATACTATACCTTCACATGACCACACACTTCTTTTGCCTCTGTGGGACTCCCACTTTCACTGATAACCTCCACCACTGAGTGCTGTGCTGCACATCTGTTATGAGCAGAAAAACACTGCTGTTGCAGCCAGGCACTGCCACTCCCAACATGTTGAGAAAAAGATGCTCCCTCTGCCAGAAAGCCCATAGCGATTTTGTGTAGAAATCAGAAGACAGAATACAAGACTGAACAGAAATGTAAGCGGTGGGTGGGGAATGTTGAACTGGGCACAACTCAGATTTTTGCCAAAGGGGACATTGTGCCCAGATGTGTGGGAGCAACACAGAACGTCAACTCATCAAGGCGCAGTCCATTCTCCTCAATAAATCTGCCGCACTTCCAGTCTCTTGGCGTCAGTGACTTGGTCGCTTTTTCTTGCACGTACAAATAATGAGCTGTTAGGGCTTTGACAAGGGTCTTCCTGTCTGTCCGCACTTCTGCACTGCACAGGGCTAGCAGAGGGACAGAAGGAAGTGTTAACATGTATTTTTATCTTTAGTCTTATCACTCAGGAAGAAAACGGCACTGATAGATTGAGCCCACAGAAACCCACAGGCCCTGAAAAGATAGTCCTGAAAAATGCTTTAACCTGTTACTTGCCGTCCCCAGTGATCAGGGAGCTAAGATTATGATTAGGGCTAGGGACGGCAAATGTGATGTAAGTTGTATTTCTCTCACTCAGATTTTACGCATATTTTTAGAAACTAGAAGTTCTTGTGAAGTTCTCAGTGTCAGATTAAGTGTTGAAACACTGCTGCTTGTATCCCATATGCACATAAAGACATTACTATCATAAATTATTGTAGGAAAGCAATATAAAGTCCATGTTTGTTTGCTTTGTGAGTTTGTGCTTGTTAACCTGGCAAAAAGCAGATTGGTATTAACACAATTTTAATCTGGAAAGGCTACACTTTCAATCTTTCTGGAAAAGTGTGGGCTTTGAGGGGATGATATTTGTTGCATATTCGATCAAGCAAATCGTATTAGCCAAACACAGCAAAGTCTCAAACAACAGCTTTAGAAAAAACACTGAAGCTATTAAATACTTTTTTTTTTATGTTACTCATGTCTGTCTGTCTATATTAGCGCCTCATGTTTTTCCTGCCGGTTCAGTGTTGTTGATAAGTATTGATAAACATGCTTGTTGCCGGCGATATAAAACCCGCCTATTCACAGAAATACCGCCCTTTCATTGGTTTAAAACACCAGGGTTTTGAGCCGAACGTTGAAGATTGAAGTCTCTTAAGATAGGGCTGTGCAATTAATCAAAATTCGATTACAATTTCGATTATTACACTAAACGATTACAAACA
Source organism: Gobius niger (assembly GCF_951799975.1). NCBI lineage: Eukaryota > Metazoa > Chordata > Actinopteri > Gobiiformes > Gobiidae > Gobius > Gobius niger. The sequence goes on from NC_136861.1 coordinate 19,319,596, forward strand.
TTAGCATAATCGGAATGTTATTTATTTATTTTTTCAATTTTTTTCAATTTTTTTTATTTTCCCATCGCATTTCACGTGCAATGGCTCATGCTTTTGCCTGACATAAAAACAAACAGCTCTGTGTGATGAGGTCATCAGGCCGCGCTGCTCCGTTTACTTGCGCAGGTGTGAGGGCTGGCCAGCAGGGGGCAGGTGTGAAACAGAGACCTCTCCTTAATCGGGGCACACTTGAAATCATTTGTACTCTTATGACTGTTCAGAAAACAGAATATATTCAGCATTTTGATTAATAAATATATAAATAAAATAATCGTTTGAATAATCGTGATTTCAATTATGACAAAAATAATCGTGATTTTTCTTTTTTCAATAATCGAGCAGCCCTATCTTAAGATGTGCTTTTACGAGTTTGTGAAATCACAAATGTCGCCAGAAATAAAATTATGTTTCTGTGCTTTGTGATTTATAACACATTTTTAGAAGAATTTAAAAGTTATGGTGTTAACACTGACAAACATGTCCAATGCATGTCATATTCTTATTTATCTTACTTAAAGTTTTGAAATGTAGCCTATGAATGTCTAGTTTGAAATTAGGGCAAAGCCTGGTTCTGAATCTGAAAGTGCCTCAGTTCTCTTATCGAATCACTCAGACATTTTCCTACAAACCGAAGTTTGGATGTTCTTGTGATGTGCTCATGATGAAATCAGGTTTTAACATTTAGAGACTTGCCTTTAATAATGATGACGCCCACTGGTCATATCACAATTTCCCTCTGTAACACAGTCGCTGTGAAGGCTGTGCGTGTTGTTTGAAAAGCTTCTTCTATCCTGCCTGACTCTCTGCCAAATTTCATACATTAGTGGAACATTCAGATAGAGACAGCGGCGATGCTGGGAGGACAGTTACTGATACACTGTGACCCTTCTCACTGAAAACAGTCTAACTTTGTGGACATGCTTTTTGCTGTTTGCTCGATTCTCAAATTACATGCTCTCTGCTTCAGGAAATGTACCTTGCTAAAACGATTGGTTAAAGATTAGTTTAGTTGGAACGCGAAGGTCTCTGATTGTAAAGCCTTTTCCCCCCCCCATAAAGCCTATAGCTGTTGATAATTGTACAGAAAAAAAAGCATTGTGTGTGTGAATAAATTGCGTAGGAAAACCATGTGAAAGTGGCTTTGCTGATAAGCGCAGGTCACTGGAGACTGGCCGCTTTCGGGGTCAAGAAGGTCAGCACTAGAAATGCAGAATGTCAGTCACAAACCCTGTAGCGCAGTGTGGGAAAACCCAGAGTCGGAATAGGGAACATTTTCAGGTCGGTTTGAGATAATTGAAGTGCGTCCCGTGGATGGTGTGTGTGCGTTGGTCATGAGGAGTGGAGAGAAGGGGAGAGTGGACAGGGGAATGGAGATTGGGTCCTTGAGCAGGTCTGGTTCCCATTAGACCAGGGGCCCGCGGCCGGTTTGTTTGCACAGGCAGAAGGTCCCAGAGGAGAGCAGCTTGCCTGATGTTGCTCCTCCCAAATGGACCGCTTTTTTATTTTACAGGGAAACCCGGAATTTTACCCTCATCCTCTCTCCATCCCACCCACTGTCTTGGAACAAAGTCCAAAAGGGTCATATCTATCTAAACTGTTTACGGATGTTTGCTGTTGAGTGGTTTTAGAATGTTTTCACACTGCTGTAAAATTTATTAGCTTCCTGATTTTAAAAGTTTAAATGTTTTGGAAAAATTTACATTTTAAGCATTAAAACTCTATAAAGCAAATGCAGATCTAATACATCAGTCTCAATCGTAGTGGTGCTGTTTTTGAACATTCATAAAAGTTTGCGTCTGCTGTAAATCCTGTTCATTGACCCTTGCTCAAAGATATGGCCTCCATAAAAGCCTGAGTTGGTTTTTGAACATTTACAGTTTCAGATTTCACATAATATATACTATTTTTACTTACATAGGAATAGACTGACACTTTCTGAACACACTGACTAACGCACTTCTACTACTATTATCTGTCCCCATAAATAATGGGTGTCCAAATTATGACCTGGGGGCTTGAATTCGGCTTGATTGACTGAAATTGCCTTGATCATAAAGTTCAAAGCCATCGCAGTAAAACCTGCTAATGCACTTATTTTTCAATATTCACTACATAACTAACCTGTAAATGTACATTAGACTTTTTGTATAAGAGCTGATTTACAACATCATCAGTCAGTAGCTCGCAATTATGTATCTCTCAATGAAAAGTTGTGGCCACCGCTGCCATAAATTGATCCAAAAGAGTGCATCATCGTGTTCCCTGTAATAATTATCTCGCCGATGTGTAATGGGCATGCAACGACAGGTTTGCAGTGCTTATGGGTTGGGCTTCAACGCGGCACTCACACGCTGCTTGCAGGCATAATCACAGGGCTATCAATAAAAGCTTTCCACCAGAATTATAAAACAGGACTTGTGCAAGACTTCATTTTATTAGCTGTGCTCGTGTCATGGAACATTCTCCCAGTGTAAAATGTACGGCACGCTTCCTTCTCCTTAAAGGTAATGTCTGTAGGATGCAATCTTAGTGTTTTTAAAGGCACTACAACTACAACAGAACTTGCCCCAAGCTACACATGAGGACACAAGCATTAAATGTGGACATGTCATTCCTCATTTGAAAGCTAAGAACCTCAAGAGTTCAGTCACTGAGCCTTATGTTGTGGAAATTGTACTAGCACTTGGTTGCGGACAGGTGCTGGAATTGTGGAAGTAGGATCCCTTTCATTTCAAGTGGTTTTAACCATAAAGTGCTGCTTTCTGATTGAATAATTGTCTTGAAAACTAATAAACGCTTTAACATCAACATCATGTAAAATCATCAGTCTAAACCGTGTAGTACCGTATTTTCTGGACTATAAGTCGCTCCGGAGTATAAGTCTCACCAGCCTTGGCAACTACCTGGGTACGGAGGCGTAACTGCACCTTTTACAAGCCTCTCCCGGCATCACGTTGTTCAAGCTCTCATTTGCTCGTTCCTCCAGCTGTGGCCATCTGGCTTTTAGCCTGCCATTAGCTTTTTTTGTTTTCTTAATTGCAGTGAGAGTAACCTCCGCTTTTCGCCCGTCCTTCACAAGTTTCTCACTCACTCCACACTTTCTTTCTGCTACTCGATTACCTTTTTTTTCTTTAATCTTCAGTGGTACAGGAGTCGCAGAAATTATATATTTTGATATTTAAAAGTCGCACCTGAGTATAAGTCGCACCCCAAGCCAAACTATGAAAAAAGTGCGACGTATAGTCTGGAAAATACGGTAATTTACAGCTGTATTGATTTGGAGTGGATTCTGTTTATTCATTATGTAAAATGTTTTTGTAATTGTGAATTGTATATTATATTTCCTACATACCTCACCTTTAAGCAGCCCCCTTGAGTATACCCTTTGTTGCTTTACGTCAGGCGCTGGGATTCTTAAAGGGAACAGACAGCAGCCAGTCACTTGACACAGGCAGACACTGTTGCAGATTGACGGCAATAAAGGTCTCCTTGCCGCGACCACATGCTGAAACGATATAACCGGTAAAAATGGGCCGGGAGCCTGGTTGGTAGCAGCATGACTTTGACGCCACCGCAGTGTGACAGACAAGGCCGTAAAGATCTAAGTGGACAATGAGTGACTTAAAGCGAAACGCAGACCTGGTAAAACGCCGAGGAAGTTTGACCGGGCAGAGGAGGGGAGGGGGGGATTCAGGGGGCCGACGTGGGATGATGTTTCTCTTTGGACGCTCTGCAGGGAGTGGGGCCGTGATATATGGAAGCCAGAGCCCCGCTACATCTTTTCCTGGAAACATCTGAAGGAGGAGGTGGGGTTCGTCCAGAAACGGGGTGAGGGGGCAAGAGCGGTCCGTGGAGCCAGGATGGGAGTAATATTTCACTGAGGCCGTTAAATCAATTCGTCTCTTAAAGGGGCTAATGAACATTGAGTCCTTTGCTTTTGCAGCGCTCTGTGACTTACAAGGCCTGTCAGGATCCCAGGAGGTCCAGAGGTGGAGACCTATAGCATTTAACTCTGTTATTGGAACATGTTCAGTGTGACTTGTGTTTATCTTGTTGAACAAAGCAGGAATAGAAGTGGAAGTGGAAAAGGTGATTTCGCCATAAAAGATTCACATAGGCTTTTTCACACTATTCATGCACTAAAAGGAAGAATAACGTTGTCCCTTTTATACCAACTAAACATTATATAATGTATAACACCTGTAATGATGAATATGTATCACATACTTATATTATTTTTTTCACATACTGATATTTATATATATATATTTTTCATATTGGAGACAAATTTTGGCTTTAGCTAATTTCATTTGATCGACATTTCAAAGTAAACCTCATTTTATACAACAAAAATGTAGCAAAATAGTTTCCATTTGATTTCTCCTTGGTCCAAAGTTCACTCCAAACAATGAGCTGTACCTGTCATATAGGATTGGCTGCAGACCTGTAGATTACGAAAATTACATGTGGATAATAGCTTCTGTTAAACTTGAATTACCTGCACAGCCTTAGATCTTTATTTAATTGTGCTACACGCCTCCTTACCATTACGCACATTTCCTATTCAGTCTGCATTTGTACGTTTATTGAAAGCAGAAATGTTAACTTTTACTCCTGACCGGCGATTTTCACCACTTTTATTGTTGTGTGGCAGCTGCATTGTTGCAAGATTTCTCCTCTTGGCTATAGAGGCAGCCCTGTGAGTTTGCATTCCCAGCATTTAACCTCCATGACTCCGGCTGATATAATTACTCCCAGCGATGATTGTTTGCAGCAGATGCTATCAAACTACTGGCCGTTCACTAATGAGTCTCTCCTCGCCAACGCAGACTTTAATGACTTATGACTCATTGAACTAAGTACAACCAACAGGAGGCAAGAAGCAGCATGAGTGAGCCATCAGCGTGAACACTGGTAATTCTTTTTACATGTTTTCACTGGCCGCTCTAGTTTGGCATTAACGAGTCCTTTTTGCTCAACGAAGCGCCATGTACTGACATTTTATATAGGGTGTTTTCGAGAAATCATATTGGTTATGAAAGTCGCCGATATGTTAGTCTGGTCTGCTGCTAGAACTGGAAATGGCATTGTCTCTACTGTCAATCTCTACACATATTTAAAAAAAAGAAAACATTAAAGTAAATCGAAATTACATTACTTCCACTCCCTTGGCGCAATAGGAAAAGAGAGAAAAGAGTTCATTAGAGTTTTTGGGGCTGGGGAGGTGACAGGGACGGGAGAGAGTTCAGCTTCCTGAAGAGTAGGACAGGGTCACATTAAACGATACCAATTTGGTTTCGGAAAACAAAAAACAAAAACAAAAAAAAGTATTTGTATCGAAAAAATAAGTGTTCATGCCTGTTGGGTCCAGGGGCAGCATTAAAGACGGGGTATTATGTTTTTTTCAATCACATAGCACCAGTCTATAGCACACTACAATGATGACGCAACCTTCTGTTGGTCTGTAAATTAGAATAACTGCCTTGTATAAAATTGCTCTCTCAAAATGGCTGTAGCAAATGTCTTGAAATAGGCCTCTGTCTCTTTAAGAACCTCTGACTCTTTCCGACACGCCCCCTCCACACGCTGTCTGTGGCATCAGTGGGGAGGGGGTTCTGCTGAGGAGCAGTGATTGGTTACTCGGCTGGTGACGAAAGCTCGGAGGCGTCTCCAGGAGGTGGGGGCGTTCCTAGGAGGACTCAGGCAAACCTATCCCTAAAATGGCCGCCATCAGAGTTTTTACAGATTACTCAAAAATACGTGAATGTGCCAAGGCAACACTTCAGGCATGTTTTTAATGAGGTAATGACATAATAACATGATGCAAAGCTTGAAAAAGTCGAGTTTGCATAATACTCCCCCTTTAAATGAAGTTACTTCACCTCAAATAAATTAAACAAATTTAAAATAAATATTTTATATTGAATACATGACCTGTTCGGTTTTCTGGTTTTAGATGACAAATATTTTAGGTATTGAAAAAAGTATTGTTTTGGTATTGTAAAGCAAGCAAGTACCAGTGACGAAAATATGTAACAGTACAAGACCGTGATGGGTGTGTTGGAATCACCTGAGGAGAGGGGCTCTCATGTGCAGGACGCAGCGTTGACACCACACAGTGATGCAGCTGGTCAGGTCTACTGTGCACCTGCAAAAGGTGCACATGATGGGAGACAGGGCTCTTCTCTTCTCAGCTTACAGAGAAAGTTGAGACGATGAAACCTTTTCTTAGACAGTAACGTAGTGTTTGTGGAGTGGGATAGATTATCTGTGATATGCACATCCAGATGTAAACAATTATGTCATTAAGTTGTAAATTCTGCCATTGTCATGTAAAAACAATAAATGACAGCTTCACAGCCCATTGGCCCAGGACAACAAAGTGAGCCTAGGCTTTGGATTTCAATTCCTGCCAAGTCTTTGCAGACTTCATGAAAACAAATAGATGAAATGATTTTTCCCCTTGCTGAATGTTTTTTATGTGTTGGTAACAGTTTGATGGGATGGTGCTGGGACCACAAAGAGAAGGTGATATTTTGAAGGAAGTTAAAGGGACTATACGGAGTTTAAAAATGTTAAAACTAAGTATTTTCATCTCGCTACATGTTCCAGCCATGTCCTAATGCAGGGGTGGCCAACCAGTCGGAGACCAAGAGCCGAAATTTTCAACCTTGATCCTGTGAAGAGCCACAAAGGCACCGACCATTAGCGAGATCCCGGGGCGGTACTTTATTGTGATTAAATAGAATGTGACCGTTTTATTTAATCACAGTAAACTATAACTTTATGCCTTTTTCTTTTTTTTTTTAAATAATTGTGTTAGATTGAATGGTTTTACTCCTCAACAAGATTGAAATACATGTATATTAAATGACATTTTGTGTTTCCTGTTCTGACTGAGACAGAATTAGATTATTATTATTATTTTTATTATTTTTAATGCTGGGGTGTGTTTGTATGTGGGGACCTGCACACTGAGCCCCCTTCTCTGATTCGCCCCTGGCCTGTGCGCTCAGTGCCTGCAGCTTTGTCCTGACTGGACTGTGCAAAGAACGCACTCTAGGCTGCACAAAGTTCATGAACTTTAACCAGGAGCCTCTGGAGGATCTGAGAGTCTGTTTTAAGTTGCATCTGTTACATTTATAGCACGTGTGAAAGAAAAGTCATGACTGCGTATTTCCGCGTTACGATGTCGCGCTTCGCATCATACGCTTAATAAGAGCTCCGCTTTTTTCCATTTCCTAATTTTGATCTTTTTCTGTGAATATGTGGCCAAATTACATAAAATAAAGAGTAGCTGATCAGAAATCTGAAAAGCACAGAAGCTAATCCTAGTGCCACGATCTGCCTGCCTGTTGTTCAACCTACATCCCGCTGTGAGTGAGGCTGCACGGGCTCCTTTTACACACTGCCTCGAAAAGGAGAGAGATACGGACTCTCATTCATGTAGAGATGGAAACATGGTCTGTAGGACGATGGTTGGATTTTTGGTCAAAGACTGTTACAGTTTATGGGAAATATTTACCAATTATTTTGCAAAGAGCCGCATTGTATTAAACATCTCCAATCATGCAAAGAGCCGCACTCTGATTGGCCAAGAGCCGCATGCGGCTCGAGAGCCGCGGGTTGGCCACCCCTGTCCTAATGTGTAGAATGAGCTCAGACCTATTCACTACAACTGCCACTAAAATTCAAGTCACTCAAAAAGGTGTTAATTCGGTCCGAAGTGCCGTCATGCACAAGCTTAATATAGAAGCTGCAGGTACGCATAAGACCTGAGGTGGCAGTAGTGAGCATAAAATGACTAACTTGCATCTAGCCTGTTCAAACACTTTTTTTTTTTTAATTTTTAAAATGATTTTTTTTTATTTAGGAAGGAGAAGTCAGAGAAGTCAGAGCTCAAATCTCAAGTCAACGGGGCAGTAGTTAGCACTAGAGCTTCACAGGTTCCGGGTTTGATCCCCGGATGGGGCCATTCTTTGTGGAACTACAAACATGTTGACTACTCCAGCGAGGTGTTTCTGTAGGTTTAAGGATTAAGTCTAAACTCATGAAATTAGTGACTCAAGTGTCTTGAAAGTCCACACCTCTGCTAAATTCTGACCATGTACCTGTGAGAAAAAAGATCTTTGATAAATATGTCAACATGTTTTTCTGCCGTGGCCACAGAGAGTGACTCCACTGTTACCCGAGTGAGAAATGAAGGGTGGTGCTCTTTAGTCATTGTTGCTCATAGTGGACGTCAACTTGGAAAAAATGACATGTTCTGTCTTGATTATTTATTGATGGCTCTGCTTTCTGCTGCCAAGTCTGGGGAATGTAGCTACAGTTAATTATTATTTTGTCCTGGCTTATTATACTGGGATTGAGCAGAAGAGCTTTTAATGTGTTGAAAGGGGATTAAATTGCAGAGACTTTCCTTTAATTGCCTGGCAGTGGCTCATAAGTAATGCTGAATTTGATTGGATGTGGCCCGCAACCCCATGATGCAATCACTGTATCCATAACACTCCCTGTAAATCCCCCAACTGTGTAACTGCAAGGAGTTTGGAAAAGTATTTTCTTTGTAACTTGGGCAAAGAAAAACTTTAACCGAAAGGAGCTGGAATTGCAGATTTCACTTCTGTATTTCTAAATATAAGTGGTGAATATTGCTTAAACTTCAAAGGACCAAGTATTTCTTCAGAACGGGAATACAAAATGAGGCAAATTTTATCTTGCAAAATGCCTGAGGGACAGCGGTCTCCTGACAGTTTTCAACTATAAAATACTGTGCACTGCCATAAATGTGTTAATTTATCTTCTAAGAGCGTATTAGAAAGTAGCTGTTGAAAGAAGTTGTAGCTTTGCAGAAGCAGTAGTAAAAGTTACTTGAGTTTTCATTTAAACAGGTTTTTAATAACCCAACAGAAAGCCTGACATGTTAAAAAGATGATTCAACAAAACTATCAGGCAAAATATCAATAGTGTTGCTAATGCATAAACACTGATCTTTATTTTGACAGACAGAACAACATGTTTAATTCATTTGAAAAGCGGAATTGTACAATGACTCCATGTGACCTCAGACGCTGCCTGGTGTAAACATGTCTCGTCATAAACACGTCACACCTGGCGCTAAAGTCATGAAGCAGTGTAACATGCATTATTATGAACAGTAAATGAACTATACCGAGCAAATACAGCGCTCTTCTCTTGAGAATCATGTGACTTGTTATATTTTAGCTCCTGCCCTTTTGTCCCGTTTCAGACTAGTGGGATATTTGGAGAAACTGCTGGCTGTGCACAGTGTTTGTGGCTCTTGGGAAGTGACTATTTTCTTGTTTGGAGAAGGAAATGAAGTAATGCTCTACATATGGACATGAATTGAAGCCTTTGCTGTGTATTGCATAATAAACTGGAAAGCAGTAATTGAAACCAAAAAGGAAAACATTGTTATATCATATTATAGTGAAGCTAGTAAGTGTAGTACTGTAAGTTATGTTTTTAATGATCACCGTTTATTTTTGCGGACTGAAAGTATTTTTTTTTGACTACCTACTTGGATGACGTTGATTAACCCCTTAGCCCCCTCGCCTTAACCGAGTGCATTTTCTCCAGTTCGGCTTTACCCAAATCTAAAAGCTTCTGGACTGGAGATTGCCTGTAGGCCAGTCCAACGCCTCATTTGAAAGCTAAGACCTAAGACCATTTGAAAACTGATCTTAACAGATGTTTTTCCTCGCGTTGTTGCTGTGTTGTCGTCACTTTTTTCACGCTCATTTTTTGAGGCTTTGTTATTGCGTTTTCGTCACTTTTTTTCTGCACTTTCACCACTTTTGGGTCACATTTTGGTTCACTTTTGGTTGGTCTTTTGTTCCTTTTTTCATCACTTTTGACAAGCTTTTTTTTTACTTACTTTGTTGTCTCTTTGTGGCTTTTTTATTGCGTTTTTGTCAAATTTTTGTTGCTTTTTGCTGCACTTTCATCGCTTTTTTGGTCAGTTTTTGATGCTTTTCATCCTTGCTTTCTTCTCCTTTTTTGCATTTTGCTGCACTTTATTTCAAGAAGCTTTTAGATTTGGGTAAAGCCGAACTGGATTAAATGTGCTCAGTTCATGCGGGGGTTAAAGATGCACAGCGTTGCAGGACTCAACAAATCATCTGCCTCATTTGCATATTTTGCAGGATTTGTTGTGTTTGTCGTTTGGTCACTTCTTTGACTTGGACTTACAGGGCAGACAGGAGGCTTTTACGGGCTTTGCTAAATGCAGCTTTACTCCTACCCTTACCAAACACGACTTGTGATTACCGTAACCAAAGTGCCAGATTAGACTCGCTGTGTGTTAAAATGGTTAAAACCTGTTTCGCGTGCCTTCGGAGGGGCATTTGTCGGGGGGGGGTTTGTTGTCAGCGTGACCTTGGAGGAACGAGGTGTTCCAGCTGCAGCCAATAATGAACGGTTTGGTCTGAAAAAAAAAAACATGTGATCGGGTGATGGGAAAAATGTGTGGTGTGCGCTGGGGATCAAAGCGCCACTTCCCGGGCGGTGGGTGCAGCCCGACCACAGGGGAGAGCCTGCGACTGTGTCTGCTCAATAAACCTGACAGTTACAGGCGGACAATAAAAACAACTTCAAATGACTTCCTATAAATAAATATTATGCACCTATTATCAGAGGTGGGGAGCCAAAATATTTACTCAAGTGAGAGTAGCTTTACTTTAAAAGAAATGAGTCACCCAAAAGCACATGGTGAAAATACTGTTTGTACAAATGCAGAACAGTTTGAGCATAAAAGTCATATTTATGTTTTCATACTGACATAAACCAACAAAATAAAATAATCTATAAATGCAAAGATCATGCAATCATTCAAAGAAATAATTATTAAAGCAGTACAAAGTAACTTGTTTGCCATAATGAATTCTTTTCGTAGCCCCTCTGGGGTATTACAAGTGTTAATGGGATGATTGGGGGGTCTTTCATCTCCCCCAGTGTCTCTGGCCAGAAAACCACCCTTGCAACTTTCCCTGCACCGGGTCGGAGGAGACTAATGGAATCACGAAGAAGAAGCTAACAGGCTAACGGGCAAAGCTAACTACGGGCTAGCGCCACTTAAACAGTATTTACAGCTAAGTTTGAGTGAAAAAAATTCTCTCCATTGTGTAATTGGATGTACAATATCCCTCTCTCCCTGTGTCAGCGTAGTATTTACTCTCACAGACAATTAATGAGTAAATAAAATGCAACATGCTACGACACCTGCAGTGGCGCTTATGGCCTCTAGGGGCATGAGTTACTTAGCTCTGCTTTAATTTAAGGCTTAAAACATATTTTTTACAACGTAAAGCTTATGGTAGAGTATTTGGCTTCTTAGCGAGATGGTTCCGAGTTTTATCACCATTCAGAGGGGCTGATGGCACAGACTGGTTGCCTCGTTTCTTTAGCTTATCACCAGAGAGTATGGTGTGAATGAATATTGACTACAGTGGCACTTTGAGAAATTTCACAAGTGTAAGCCATTGTTATTAGTATTCATGCTTAAAGTAATATTGCTAAAGTACAAGTAAATTAATGTCTAATAGACAAAGATTCATAAGTTGTCATCAGCTTTGTTTTGTTTTGCTGCTGGGATGAGAGGTGAAACATCCTCAATTCAACCAACCCAGTCCAGTCGACATAATTTGACAATCTCTACAATATACAATAATGATATTTCCTGCATGACAGAGATAACACACACAGCCTCATATTTGCTTGTTAGTAACATGATGCCTTTTGTGACAGTTTAAACCGTTTTACTCAGCTTCCCGTTTGCGTCAACAGACAGTCAGTCTCATCTGTCCACTTCCTATGTTGTAAAGGTGGCCCATAGGCTGCACCGGTCTGGGTCATGTGCAGCTTAAGTGTATGAGTGACTGTCCCGGGGGCGGTATAAGGTAAGTGTGAGCCGCCCCCCACCTGCTGACCTCCTGTCATGTCTGCCTTCATGCTTTGTCTTTCCAAAGTCGCTGTTGGTCTACGGCACATATGTCAAACACAAGGCCTGGGGGCTCCACGGCCCTCTGCTGTTGTTTGTGTCCCATCCGGCAGACTTATGCTTGAAGTTTAGTCATTTCAGACGGCACTGTTTACTTTATATTTCAGCCATAAAGCTCAAAAGGGTAAAGGGATATTTTCATAGACGGCCAGTGACAAATTGATGAGAGAATATATTTCAATGTGAATTGGAATCACGGTGTTTAGGACTTTTGTTGTGGTTGGTTCAAGGCTAATTTTGTCAATCTGTCTTTTATTTAATGCATTCTATTTATTTATTTACACATTTTAATTGTCTTTCAGTTAGTACATGGTAATAGGGCCGCCTATTTATTCTTCAATTATCCTTATTGTAATTTCAAGTAAGGCAAGAAGCTACAATTTAGCCTCTACGGCAGGGGTGTCCAAAGTGCGGCCCGGGTGCCAAATGCGGCCCTCAGACCAATTTTGGTGGCCCTTGGGCTTCTTGCTGAATTGGTACACATCATCAGGCAATCAGAGATGGTCCTTTTTTTTAATATGTAGTAATTCCACATAATTCTAACCTAACAACTAGCACAATCTAACTCCCTGCTAGTCGAAGGTTTCACCCCCCCCCCGAAAAGTGTTTGGACACCCCTGCTCTAAGGTCTTCCATCTGACAGAGATTCATATTTGTTACTAACAGAGCCAAAACACATGGCAACAAAAAATGTGCAATGGTTGATGTTTAATTTGATGAAAAAACAACTTGCTTGCGTTTTTTTAAATGGCTTAGTAAAATATGTCAATAATACTTTTATTGCAAAATTCAAGACTGTTGAATATCAGTAGTTTTTCCCTCTCATATTGTGCAGCCTTGTATGGTAGCCAAAAGCAGTAAATAAAAAGTGACATTAATAAAATTAGCATTGTATTTCACTAAAACTGAAAGTAGAGGCGCAGTTTGAATCACAAATAAAAAATATCACATAATAGTGTTCCCATATTGGCATCATGATAAAGTAAAATACAAAGATTGTGTGAATGTCTAGAACAAGCGCAGTTCAGTCTTTTTGTGATGAAAGAATACAAGAACCGTTGATGTCAATGTGGGGGGCTCTTTATTGACCGGCCTGAGTCCGTGGGGGTCATGAGAGAGTCTGGTACCTACAGCTGGATTAAACTAATGGCCTCCCTGCTCCCTCTTATCAGATCAACCCCTGTGACCTAATGCCAAGCTACAAAAAAAAACCTTCTGCTTCACAAGACAAATGCTTGATGCATAGCCAGAAACATTCTTATTCAAACAAACAGCAAAGACAACGCCTTAAGGGAAAATAGACACATCCTCTCCCATCTCCCCCAAGTCATTTCACAGCAAAGATCATCAGAGCTCAATTGGCTTCTCGCACTACATGGCCATGCTATTTCTGAGTGCCAATGCAAATAATTGTATTTTTAAAAAGCTGACACGGTGGACAGTGAGTTTAAGTAGCGAGACACTAACCATAAAACCAGGTGGAAAGATCTGCATTTTGAGCAATGTTTCTACCATAAAGTCCAGCTCATATTAAGCTATTGATAGTTTCCATTGACATTCATGGGAGGGCAGTAACCATGGGAACAAACTATGGTCACACAACTGGTGGCAGATTTAGTTATGCGCTTGACAACTCAATAAAGCAGTACAATATAGAATAAAGTACACATTTTCTGTAAGCTGAGGTCCATACAACGTTTCATGTAAACTTTTTCCTACGTACGCAAAAACAAAATCTGCCTTTTTTCAATCACTGAGTTAGTTTTAACCTTCGCAAATGTTTTTTTATCGCTGTGCAAAATATCCGGGTAGCAATAGCATGCTAAAGCTAGCGGGAGCATGCTAATGCTAGCGAAAACTAATCAGCTCAGACACTATGATAGAAAAACAAATAAAAAAATAAAATAAAATCAGCCACTGCTGAAGCCAAGTGTTTGTATTTTTTTTAAAGAAATAATTGATCTAGCACAGTCTATACAAAATGATCAGATCACTTAATGTGAGTTGTTTATATTAATGTAACCTAACCTGTCATATATCCAAGGATATTTAGTGTAGAAAAGTAATCCTTGTTAAATGCTCGCCACAAGAGTTTATCAATAGATATATTTGATAATTGATCTGTAACATGACAGTAAAATATGACCCTCTTGATCTTACAATGGAGAAGAGTCATTTAATTTTTTTCACTCAGAGAATGCAACTTTTAAGAAAGTCTCTTAGTATTGGTAAATATCAGATATTGGCAGATACTCAAACCCCAGTATCCGTATCGGTGGCCAAAAGCTGTCGGTGCATCTCTGCTAAATATTACATTATTTCATTATTTAGAGGGCCTAATACAAATCAACACATTAGCTTGCTTGTCGTTTTTTAGAGCAAGTATAAACAAAGCCCATGCTTTTGAATAACTTGACTTGAAACGTTAACATTTCAAAGCAGGGATGTCTATGCTCTATATGCTCTTTACAAATGAAACTTATACGCGTATGCTTGACCTGGTCACCGGCAGCTTATTTTACCCGCTGTTGATCAACTTTGCTTCCTGCTCCATCCATCCTCTTCCTATTTCCTTCTTTGACTCCTCCGCCGAAGTAACCTGGCTAACACCAGGCTGCTGTGTGCGCTCGAATTATTTCGAACTGCACAACAGCCTGGGGACCATGGCCCAAATTTTCCGGTGGATTTGGGAACCAATCACAGAGCGAGGAAGGACGGCAAGACGATGACGCACGGAAGCTTGTAGTTTATTTACGGATAAAAAATAAAAAAAAGTTTATTTACGGATCCAACATGACAGCAGCAGACACGATGGTATTTTTTGATCAAGCTTTAGACCGTGTTCTAAATAGTTTAGCTCAAAAGTTTACAGCGGGTACGTCATACGTCATCTCATGCGATGATACGATTGGCTATGGCTACGTGCAGACGCAAGATAGACTTTTTTTTTCTTTTTCGTATCGCCCAATAAACGAGTATGGACGATCGTAAACCACACCTCTCCTACGAGAAAATGCATTGGTGGTCCCCAGACTAAATATCACTTGTGATTTTAGTCTGGTGTTAGCCAGGCTACCGCCGAAGCGCTTCATTGACTCCCACTGGCTTGTAAAAACGCTCTCAGATCTTGCACGCACAGACAAAGGAAAGACCGGCCTGCTTCTCTGCGCGCCAGTGTTGAGTGATTATGGCGTGACATCTGGACTAATTCTCTCGCTTACCTCTGCAACACGTATTAGCAGATGCTGTATGCATTTCACAGATGCGGGAAAAAAATATGTCATGATCGCCTTATCCAACCAGAATCTGCCTTGAAATGTGATTTGGTAAATCATGGCTAACTTCATTTCTGTTTCTTAACTTTACCTGACATATGTGCACTCAGGAAGAAAACACTAACCTTTTGAACTTATTTTATGGTTAATGAATTAGCTACAAATGCCAGTGTTGGGTTACTTTTTGCAGTCGGAAGAGGAGACACTGATGGCTGCCATATGGTTTCAGGTCAAAACAACAGATTTCTTCTTTTTTTTTTTTTTTTTTTGCTTTGGCTCTATTTGAGGTTAGCACAGATTAAATGTCAAAGACGCTCAACATAAACGACAAGTTCAAGACCACGAAATGACAGTTGGACCACAAATTTGACATACGTTGCATCACTTCTGTCATTACACTATAAAACCCATTATTGCAACTTAAATAATACTTTTTTAAAGGTAAGAAGAATTTGTCGCTCTCCAAGTTTGAAGAGCACCTCTTATTGTAAGTTACGAAGCTCTCGTCTTCTACTGTAATGATCCAGTGCAGCCATTTTGTTTTTTAAATAACGCTTACTGTAGTTGTAATCACCAAAACTGAGTACGTGCTCTGTGCTGCTTCATTTAAATATAATAAATATAACCGGGAATGATTCAATGCTCTATAATTTACTCTACAATAAATAATAATACAAACAAGTACTGTGGGATATACTGTAGTCGTGTGATCTTCTGCACAAAATCACCAGCTAGAATGATTTGTGATTAAAACACTAAAAGAGCTGTTTCCGATTGTTGACCGCAATGAAAGGGTTATACCTTTTGTTGTTGTTAAAGGAACAGGCCACAGTTTTTCCATACTGAGATATGTTCTTACCTGAGCTTAGACGAGTTGATGCATATCTGTCTGGTCTGTACGCGAGTGCTCAGTCACGCAAAAAGACCAAACGTGTTGTTAGCATTTAGCCTCTCCACCTCTCCTCTATGGGGCCAAACAGGGGTGAAGTTAGAAGCGACCAAGCTCTTCCACATATTCCTTATTTAAATACGGATACATGAGTAGTTACACGATCCAAGTATAGTTACACAAAATCAAACATGTTGATTTTCTAAACGGATGAAAAGGGGAACTATATTGTAAGGCGTAATAACAGCTTATGAGTGGTTAGACGTCCACACAGTGAAGTCGAAGTGCTGCTGTTGTTATTACGCCTTACAATATAGTGCCCCTTTTTATCCGACCAGACAAGTACACATCAACTCGTCTAAGCTAAGGTAAGAATATATCTCAGTGTGGAAAAACGGTGGCCTGTTCCTTTAACTCTGAAGGGTCCAACATGCACAAGAAATTATAGGTTTTGGTTCTTCATTATAATATAATGCAGTCATAAGTTACTGTTGTTACAATAATCTATGATACTGGTGGTTTGGGACCCAAAAGAGGAATCATATTCAGTGGGTCGTGCTTCGTCTAAAATTACTGTTGATTAACGTTTTTTGACAGTTCCTACTTTCTGCAGTGAATCCTAAAATAGGGCTATAAGTTGAAATTGACATTTTTATTTGGGTCACAGCTGGTTGAGAGGCATTGAAAGTGGGCCGTGAAGCTATGGTTGAGATCCTCTGCTCTTCGGGGGGTAAAAGGATTTCACTCTACAACAAGTAAGTATATTCATTGTTCTACTATGGGTACTCAATGTTTTTCCATTTATAAACTTCAACCATTTTAGTTCATAAACCTTAGGGCAGTTATTACTTATTTATTTATTTATTATAGGGACAGTGCATATTAATATACATTATACATGCAAATATGCCAGAATTAGCCTAAGGGCTATTTTTCATCTGTAGTCCCTGGACAGTTGTTGTGTGTCCTCCTGAAGGGCGTAAAGGTACAATTATACACATTAAAATGCAATACAATAAAATATTTAAAAATGTAACAGAAAACAACACACTCAATATCGCAAACCAATCATGCTGACAGACATTACAAGAAGACTACTACAAACTCAACAACTACAGAGACAGACACAACAGACGAGGACAAGAGGCCAGCAGGGAGAGACCTGCATTACCTACATTTATTTGAGTTGACTTAAACTGTTTTAGAGTTTATTAAACCCTTGCAGTCACAATCCTGCTAGGACAATATTAAGATAATGGACTTGTGGATTTGGTGCTGTTTTGCTTGGGCTACTTTAGCAAAGCTCTGTAAACACTGGCCTGATCTGCCGGAAGTCATGACTCCCCCAAATGATGAGGACCCCCTGAACACTTTAGTATCAACTAACACACTTCTCTATTTTTGAATAGAACATTTACCTCATGTTGATACTGTGGGTGCAGAGGTTGACCATGGGAACAGGTCCGGCTGCCAAAATAAGGTAATCTTACACTTGTACAAGAGACATTGTAGTAAATGGAGAACCTTAGAGCTGAACGTTCTTATGTTGCTTTTATGTGGAAGTACAGTAAAATAAGATTGAGATTTCAAGCGTTGACCACATTAAACTGTTAACTGTTACAGGAACTTAAAATGTTTAATGTAATTGAGATTAACAGAGAGATAGTTCTTGGGGAAGTGAATACAGGAAGGATTTCTGAAACCTGTGAAAAGCAGCTGCTCTTGAGCTCACTGTTTAGACACTAAACTTTTGAGTGCAAAGAGAGATAAGCTTTACTTACAGCAGGCAAGAACATGAAATGCTAAGCTATTTTTGTCCTTCTGCTTGGACTAATATTGAGTGGCCTTTTTGAACGATCAATCCCCTGAGAATTACTGTCTCTTGACTGTTTATTCAGCTACAATTAAGGATCTAACTTCAGACATCAAACTGAACTTGCACACATAAACCCTATAAAAAAAAAAAAACATACAAAAAAGAAGCTTGATTGGTGAGGAACGTCTGTAATTTGTAGCTTTTGTATTCTAAACAGCTTTTTGTTGAGCCAGTCTGAATGTTTTAAGGTGTAATGCTGTCGTCAAATTTAAAATCAAATTGGTCTGTTTATTCTCAGAGCCACAATGTTTAGCCTGTTCTATTACCTATTATTAATATCTGTAAGAGGAAGCGTGGACTGTCTGTTGTTAATCTGATGCACCCTTTGAGCTTTGCTTTTTGTTGTTATTTCAAACACTGATATCAAGCACATATTTGGTCTGGTGCAAGTCTACCGTAAGCACGAGGAAGTGAAGTGTGCAGAGACACATTTGACAAGTTGATACAGACATAGATGTAGCAGATGAGCCTGAGAAACTGGCTGTGAGTTTTCCAAAGCAGCCTATATTTATAACTGCTTTATAAATACTAGAATGAATCTTTGGCCATTTTCGGTCTCAGCAATAAAAGATGCAGCTGCAAATAATAGCAGATCCTTATATGCATGTTCAGTCGTTTGCATTCATACTGAAAATATGCTTGCGGATAAGTTTGTGCTCAGTTCAGGCCAAGGTCAGGCCACCGCAGTTCAAAAACACTCTGCAATGGAGACAGCCTTTCCACTCATTTGTAGAAAGCTGACAGCGATACCTGTCAGGAGACTCTGCAAACTGAATAAAAAACATGACAGTAAAACGTTTCTGTGGGAAACTTCGACTGTTAATGTGGTTCGGTCGTGCAGCTGAGCGAGACCTGAGTTGTGCGGAAGATCGTCTCACATTGTCACAAGGTACAGCCAACCACTGCAACCTTCAAAAACAACATGTGACAACCACAAGTGAAGAAGAGTGCAATTCTTGGTTTGGAGAAAACTTAAGTATGTCATAAGAAGCACCTACTCTCAAATAGATGTGTTGTGTTGTGTAATCCTTTGCAAGTGATCACTTCAGATTCTGATAGACTAACTGTGTTTATTTGTGCTAGTATTCACATGTTTATAACTGCCAAACATGACAGGTAACTTAAAATAAGGATCTGCTACCATAATCAGTGAACTTTGACACAATTACAAATATGACAGACGGTATATGAAGGTATATGTGTTAAATGACTCATTGCTATATATTTCCTATAGTCGCTCTCGTCTTCCTGTTGAAGAGCAGAACTTCTTTCTGCTCGTTTTGACGTTAGAGCTTTAGATAACTATTCGGATTTCTGGGATTCCTGGCACATTACATAATAATAAAACCATTGGAGTTTTAAAGGAACAGGCCACCGTTTTTCCGTACTGAGATATGTGCTTACCTGAGCTTAGACGAGTTGATACGTACCTGTGTTTGTGTGTGCCCATGAAAGAGCGTGGCAGCTTCTAACTTCACCCCATTTGAAGCTATAGGAATACATTGGGAGAGGCCAAATGCTATCAACGTCTTTGGTCTTTTTGCATGATGGAGGGCAGTGCCCACGCAAAGACCAGACAGGTACGTATCAACTCGTCTAAGCTCAGGCATGAACATATCTTATCATAGAGAAACGGTGGCCTGTTCCTTTAAAAATGTTAAATACTGCAGTTATCATTCACATACTCATACTTCACACATTAAATGTCATTAAGTGACATCAAAAATACAAAAATTATGTTACAAAACGCATTCAGCTGCAGTTTTGACTGAAATGGGGCACATTTATCCGCTCAAAAGTTGCCCGTTGTGTCCAATTTGATGAAATGTAATGATGAAATCTGAAGTGATTAGATATGTAGCCTACAAATTATTTTGCATTTGTGGCATTAAAATTGTAGTATTTGTGTATTGAAATGGCAATAAAAGCATTCAGCTACTAATTTATGATTAGAAATGAGCTAATTTCATGATTCCGCCCTTGTATAATGAGGACACATCTTTACAATGGACACCTCGACAGCAGTCCAGTTTAGTACAATGTCTATTATATTCAACAATGGAAACAGATGTCTTTCTACCTATTACTGACTCGCCTCAAGTTCACAAATAACCCCACGCATTGTTTATTAGCTAATGCACCGAGGGCCATACATTATTGTGGTCTTCCTCAGGGGCTGCATTGGGGAAGTTGGTACACAGAAGGCTTTGCTAATAACCGCGTCCAGATGTGAGAGTCCCATGAGCCGCGTACATTCTCACAGACAATGGAATGCTTGTGAGGACCCCAACAGGAAGTGAGGTCATGTCTCTTGACCCCTCCCCCTTTCTACTGCCTCTCTCTACCCCTCTCTCTCTCTTCAGGGGCGACACATGGGATAAAACAGCTCCCGCAAAGTGGACCATCATAAAGTCGCTGACAGTGAGCAAGTCCATAAAAGTCAGTCTCTTACGCGTCCATAAAAAACGGGTACTTCAGCACACCGTAAACAAAGCATCCTTTGAACAAGTGTTTCACAAACATTTCACACCAGACAAGTGGCACCATAAAATATCACTAGACGTTCAGCTTACAGTTACCAAAGAAATTAAATGACTGTTGCTGATATTGAGGGGACTAAAGGCCGAGTAAACTAGGTCCTAAAGGGTATAAACGCCAACTTGGTAATCGTGGTCTCCTAAACCACGATTACCTTATGGTCTGAAACCAAATTATTTAGGGGAGAGTGGGGTAAGATGAGCCACTTTTTGCTTTGGTGGTTGTTGTGTAAAAACTACTACTACTACTAAATACAAAACTATTTTCATACATTTTGGGATGTTTTCTAGTTGTTTGCATCTTTAAAGGAATAGGCTTAGTCCGCGCAGACAATACGCTTTACGCCTCGCTTACAAAATTGACATGTTTAATTTTGTGTGACTAAACTTGGATTGTGTAACTACTCACATAACCGTATTTAAATAGGGAAAACGTGGAAGAGTTAGGTCCCGTCTAACTTCACCCCCGTTTGGGTCCATAGAGGAGCAGAGGAGAGGCTAACTGCGAACAACAAGTACGCATCAACTCGTCTAAGCTCAGGTAAGAACATGTCTTAGAATGGAAAAAATGGTGGCCTATTCCTTTAAATATCGTCTGGAATATTTGGTTTTAAAGATGTTGAACCAGGTCTTGGGGTAAATTGAACAACCAGATTTAAAGGTGAAATTGACAATAAAATGTTTAAATTGACATTAAACATCATAAAGTTTTTTTTTTTTACATTTTAGTGTTTCCCATTAGCAATTTTGAAATATTCCATATTCTTTTCATACTATCTGTAGATTATGACATTTTGGCTCTAAAAAAAACCCATGATTTTATGTAATGTTTAATTTTTATTTGCCAGACCCACCTATAAACTAGGCAAAAACTATACAATTGTACATTCATATTTTCTGTAGTTTGTTATTCATTGTTTCTTTTGCCCCATTTTTTCTTTGTTGAAAACACCAAGATACTTGTGTTGATTTAAGAATAAATCTGAAGAAATCTTTATACCGAACAAAATGACTAACCGACATGAGGGGGAAAAAGCCAAGATGTATTTGTTTCTTTGTGACAATCATTTTTGCGTCAGGCCAAAAAATTACTTTGAGTCTTGAAAAACACTTTTTTTAAGGGACTAGATGCAAGTTGGTCAGTTTTATACTCACTACTGCCACCTCAGGTCATACGTGTAACTACACCTTATATGTTAAGCTCATGCATGACAAAACTTTGGACCAGAAGTAACAAGTTTTTGAGTGACAGTGCAGGATTTTAGAGGCAGTTGTGGTGAAAAGGTCTGAGCTCATACTAGGACATTGCTTTCATTTTCAAAATATATGGGTGGTTCATCTTAACCACTTGCTCAATTTACCCCACTCTCCCCAACGCACGTATTTACAAGTAAACAGCAGTCATTCCAGTAATAACTCAAGTAAGAATGCTGAGTAACTTTTTGAGCAGTGTGATTCATGTTTATGTAGTAGTGTAAATCAGTTGACACAACTTTGTGGCATATTTATGAAGAATATTATGAAACAACTAAATAAAGCTACTAGATTATTGCTTCATTTGTAAACCTGTAGTTGAACACTCATTAAACACATCTCAGACATTGGCTGGATCATCCATAAAAATGCTCCAATAAAGAAAGAAAAATCGAGATCTAATTATGCTCGAGATATAATACAGTAAAAACGATACAATATTCTAGTCTATTTCATCTTAGATTTACGTATGATTCAATGGAAAAAATAATTATTACCTCAAGAGTATTGTTACTTCAAAATAACGATTAAAAAATGTACTGTGATAATACTACAACTACAAGTACAATTTCCTCCAAAAGTTGAGTAAATGTGAATGATCTTTTCCCACCTCTGTTTAAGGCCAAGCCCTTGGAGTAAACCGTGACTAACATTGGACTAAACCATGGACTTAGACAGAACCCAAGTCTAATCCAAGTCTGAATCAGGACCAAAACCAAAAGACCAGACAGACATGACAGAAACTGAAACTCTTAGGCTGAATTTCCTTCTTTGTCAAATATGGGGCATTTAGTTGCTCTTGTCTTTCCAGCACAGCAATAACAAAACTGGAATAAAGACAGTTTCATGTAATTCACTGCTCTGTTTTTTTTTTATGTATTTGTATTTTACCCTGAAAATGCTCACAATATTCCCTGGTGGTTACATAGTCTTCATACATAGGTTAGGATTACTCAGAATCACAGCTTGCCGACCACCAGCGTATATGAATGTAGCGTCATACCACCACTAAAGGATTTAGAAGTTTCAGTATCAGTAGTTTTTGTTCTTGAGCGCGACGGTACACTTTCCAAATACCAGCTGTTTTGCGGGGGCTGGGATGAATGTGGCGAGAGTTGCTCAACGCACGGAATCTCGCTGCGTTTTACGTAACTAAAGAGCGTGTAGAAAAGTACAGAAGGAAACTTAAACTTAGATGTTTGCCCCCTGACTTTGCATGAGGAGGTGAGGTGTGAAGGGTTTTCCTCCACGCAAATGGGTGACGAAATGCCAAAATGTACTTTTCTGTGGCACTGTGACACTGGTGGTGCTTAGACTCATTTGAGTTCTAGTCGTGGGTAAATTTACAGTTTTGGATTAGTCCTTTCCTTGATGATAACTACTTCATGGTCATAGTTTTGTCCCATTTTAGTCTGAGATGTGATATTGTTCAGTCTGAGATGTGACATGCTATAGTCCTTTCATAGACTAGGTTTATATCTGGTGGTATGTGCAGAGACATTTTTTCTTCAGTGGTACTTGGTGTGAAAAACCATAGACATTATATAAATATGTTTTGCCCATAACACCCTCTGGTTTAGAGTCTTTCTGTTTAGCTATAACCGTGAAAAACCTTTTGTACAATAGAAATCTTCTGTTGTTTTGAATCAGCCTGGATCTCAATTTTGATTTCTACTCACACCTTTACTACAACTACATGTTCCTGATAAAGTTGTCTTATGCCCATAACTTTTACTCCAGTTATCAAAGCAGACGAGGCCCCTCTCTGCTCCTTTCGTCTTCCATAACCACTATTTTGTCTATCCCAAAAATGCAGGCCAAAACAGGTATCTTATCTCCACTTCAGAAGCCGGGGACCCCCCTGAATGTTTTGCGAGATAACCAACACTAAAACAACATTAGCCAGGTTCCCGTACTCCTCATCGCAGACGCTGACTTCATGGCCTCTCGGGATGACTTTGACTTTTAACGTAATGACTGCGAAGACGTTATGATTACGTCCTCTGGGGTTGGATAGAGGCTCTTTCACTGATGAGGGAGCACCTGCCCGGGCGTATGCGGCCGACATGTGTTGAGGCGCACCGGTTTTGATGACTAACAAGCCCTGACTTACCTGCACGTCACCTCCCGCGTGACTTATACCTCTACACCTGGGGGAAACACAGAAATTAAAATTGAATCACTTCAGACATGAGAAAGGGATTGGGAGCATGAGGTTAAAAAAATAAAAATAAAAAAACACTGCACAATTCAGCCACTAGTTCTGCAGTTGTGTTATAAATAGGTAGGATGGAAAAGTCCTGTCTTGTTTTTATGTTATTTTATTTATCCTTTATTTATACAGGTTTGCACAAGAGAGTAGAAATAAAAATACAAATGTGGCTAAAAGATTCTAGTTAAAGTTTAGTTTTGTCATGCGAATAGAAAGATTACACTGTTTACTCTTGTTAAATGTTAAAGATAGACACAATAAGACAAAGGAGCTTATGCATGAGATATAACAATAGTCTTTAAAGGAAACTGAGGCATGCAGAGGCTGAATGCTGGGAGTAGGAAGTGAGGAGGAACATCTGGTCTTCATTTGGGCGCTCTAGAGTGAGGAGAGACTCCAGAAATAGGCTTAAAAGGTATTTTCCATACTATTAATTGCGGTTCACATAAGCCGTATTATCATTACTTCGAAGGGCTCGCGACTCTACGCCATGTGACGTTTCATTTATGAGCTGCCTGCCGCTGCCTGTCTCTCTGGTGGGTGTGCTCATGTGCACGTTGCACGCGCGCGCGCTCCACAGCCCCTGTTGTTCCCAGACCGCCAGGAGCAGGACAATCAGACGAGCTGCTGCTGGATTAGGACCACAAAGGAGAAAGTGCAGTCTTCGCGTGAAATACAAGTTTCTCTAGGCGCTCGCTGAAAGGGATCGCGGCTCTCGCTGACGACTGATTGGCTCTCATTTGCCTTTTACGCATGGATTTACCAGTGACAAGACACGCCGCCTGATCCTGCTGCAAACTTTTTGATTGTCATCGCCTCCCCTCCTCTCGACCCCAGTGCCGGAGGTAGAGCGCTGAAGTTTGACGCGGCATTTGGTGGAACCGCTGGACACATGTGAAGACTTTCGGTGGGCAGTGGTCGGAGCGTTATTTTTTTTGCCGCTTTTCAAGAAACCATTCATGGGGTAAGAAGTGTTTTTAAATGACAGTTTTAGCTCTTGACTGGCGTGACATCATTGTTCTTTGGAAGCGCACAAATCACAGGACATGTTATAACTAAAACAGCTCAGCGCATTTCACTGGTCTCCGGAAACCTCACCAAAGCCTATCGTGCTGATGGTTGTACTGACTCATAGCGCACATGACAACAGGACGGTCCGTATTAAGCAACACCTCTGCGCAGTGGACGCGATGTGATAGTTGCTTTCTAAACAAATCGGTGAAATATTAACTTCAGCAGACTTGCAGGGGGGGAGCGTGTGTATACATCGCGTGGTTAATCTAGTAGTCCATCAGTTGTGCATGCATGTGACCCCCCCCTGTAGCCACTGCTGAGTCTAACCCCCCCTCGCTGACCCCTCCGATGCTGTTGGGGCTTGTTCATCCGTCACTCTAAGGAAAGCATTGTTGAAAGGATGTATTAATAAGACAAAAGCCCATATTATCCTTTTGTACTGGAGTTAATCTGGCTTGAAGAGGGTTTAAACTCGTCAATGAAAGTGTGTTATGAATTTGGAGCAGTAGCCTACTAACACTGACCAATGCAGTTAAACTTATCTTTACAGAGGATGTATAGGTGTTAGCAGTCCAGTTGGAAGCATCCTGATGCAGCTGAGCTCCCATATCGCCCTCAGATAAAGATGATAAGGCAGAGGAACTTTTGTTTATTGGCCTGATAAAAGCTACCATCCATCAAGCTTTATCCTGTGGTTGCCCTCTCTCTCAATCCATGTAGTCCATTAGTGCTGCTGCGGGAATGGTTTGGTAGTTACAGTTGAAGGGGAAGAAACCAGATGAGAAATGTATGCGGAGAAGCTGGAGACCCTGTTAAACTGGGATCTGAAAACACCCTAAATGTAGCAACAACACTGGTTTGTGTGGGGTGGGGTGGGGTGGGGGGGTTAAAATAGGAGGCTGTTTTGCAGCTTTCAGAGGAGACTATCAAGCGTTGAAGGTGCTGTCAGCAGGTTCATTGATGACGGTGTTAGTCGAGAGGGGTTTGTTTTGGGCAAGCCTGTTTATTTGCAGACCCTTCTCCCAGCCGACATGCATTAGGAAGAGGGAGACACAGACACAGGGGATGATGCAGCCTGGGCTTGCAATCTGTCTTTTCGGACCATATGATCGCACGGGTCATCGCACCAGAACAACACCAAATTACAATCATCACTCGGCTCGCCAGGCGTCTTTTCTCTCCGAGGAGCTGTTTATTTGCCATTGCCACCCAGAAGTTAATAATGTAACTGCTGGACTTGGAGGAGATGGCTTCTGGAGATAGGGGCTGTTTGAAATGGCATAAATAATTGCAGTTGCCACACCTGGGTGGAAAACAGTCACCAGATTGACATTCTCTAATGGAGCAAAGCAGTAAGGAAATGACTTTAAAAAACAAAAGAAATAACACAGTTTATAGTTGAGGGAGTTGAGGTTGAGTCTAGGTAAAAGAAATCCAAAGTCCGTAAGTCATTCAAAGCGTTTTATGGAACAGGAGTGTACTAAAAGTCGGCTATAATGAATTTACACGTAGAAGGCACATAAAACCAATAAACCATAAAGTATCATGAGATTACATTAAAGCAAAGAGTGGAGATAAGCTGCCTTCATTCATTTTCAGCCTGGATCTAAAGCTACTATGCAAGTGGATACTTTGGCAGAAGTGTTGCGTTGTACTGGGATAAATAAAGTAATAGAGATGCTTGGTTGGCTTCGGTCCACCATTCGTAGCACATTCACAGAGTCTCTTAGTGAGTACAAATACATATTATTTAAGAGATAGAAAAGAAGAAAGAGAGAACATGAGATTTAGTGGCCGAAATGGGTTATGCATTTCCTGTCTTTTATCATTTTCTGCTATTTGTCAGAAAATTGGCCCTACAATGAAGTGAATGTGGTGGAGACTTTCGTTTTTAATTTTTCATGCCTCGCACCGTTTACAGAAGAGTCAAATGAAAGTTTACATTACGCATTACGTACTGTACTGTGTCTAAAAAAAAACCTTGTGTCACTGAACCAGATTCTACTCTCCGTCCCCGTTCCTCCTCTCGACACCAATCTTCGCCTTTTCAAAGGATGTGAGCGTGAGAAAGCGAGACAACCAGATGAACAGAGCAAATAAATACGGCTCTGGAGTTCACTCACAGCGAGGAGAAGAAGAAAAAAAAAAATGTTGTGATTTAGCAATGGGAACGGGATTTGCGGGACTTTTTAATAGGTCACTGGGGGTTGAGGAAAGCATGGACTGGGTGGTGGTAGCGATGATGTTTGGTGGGTGGCGTCGCTCCCTGAAGGATGCTCGGGTTTCAGCAGAGGCCTGGGAGCGGCCCGCTGATAGAGCACAGCGAGAATGCCTTTTCCTGCGGGACGCTTTCTGGCCTTTTGTTGTCTGCGCATACAGCACTTTATCCAGATCAAGCTTTTTAGAGAGACACACTCAAAACTTAGGAGATGCGTCAGATGCGTCATGCTCGAGGCAATACACCCTTTCTCTTTCTTGGTGAAATGAAACCTGCTTAGAGAGTAGGAAGCTGTGGATGACGGCAAAACAATGCTGCCATGTAAATTGAGCTTTTCATATTGCCAGCATGTCTGAACAATCCTGCTACTGTGTTGTTGCGGTGGACTGTGTGCCAGTTCTCAGCCTAGATAATACAACAATTGGAAGAACATCAAGAGCAAACATAAGCCAAGGCAGTATATTAATCATTGAAATATTCAAGTTTTTCTGAAAAGCATTACGATTTTATTTGGGATTCATGTTTTAAAATTAAGGTTCAGTCCACTGTGCACATTTACACTTGAAACTGAAATACGAACTGCTAAGCAAATAATAAAACCATGCAGTTTAGGACATTTCTAAAGGTTAATTAAACTACAGGGTTAGCAGGTTTTATAATACTCCAGAGAGACACGATATTTTGTTTGTAGAGGATATTGTCCTGACTAATTACTTGACGTTTTTTGTTATTTGCAACATTCAAATTGCAATTTCTGTTTCATTGCTATTACTTGAGATTAAACGAGCATGTGATTTGTTGTGGCAACCCCTAAAAGCAAAACAATGCCAGATCCTACGTAATAATTACGTAACAATCCGCCGCAAGGGGTTAAGAGCCTTTGTACAATTTGGCCAGTCCCAAACACTGATAAATGGAGGTCAGGATTCCGTCAAATCAAGATGCAAATCATCATGATACGCTTGGAAAGGATAATATTCAAGGAAAAGAAGAAGAGCTTGTGTCTCAACAACTCAGACATCTGGGATCCACTGCGTGCTCAGACTTTTTGAGACCGAAAAACACTTTCATTGGGTGTGGCAGTGGGAGCAAAATAAACGCCTTCTGTTCTTAAGCTGCCCATGCACAAGTCGCAACACACAGCTGACGCTCAGTGATTCACAGCCAAGATCTGGGAGTGGTTTTCGATCAGACAGAAAAATAAAGCCATCTTTGCACATTGCCAAATTTGTAAACACAGTCGCGATGTCATCAAAATCCTTCCTTTTAAAGCAGTGTGGCAGAAGTCAGTCCTTTTGTGCTGATAAACAGTTACAGCGCTGTTTAAAGTCAAGTCAAAATGAATCTTAGTATGAACAAATAAAACCGTTTTTATTGTACACACATACTACTGGACTACTGGACTAAATGATTTGTTGTGATGTAAATAACTTACCGTTAGACCTCAAAATGGAGGAGCATTGTGTGTTTTTCACATTTAATCTGAAGGGCCATTTGTAGTTTATATAGAGCTTATAATGTGCTTTGTGCGTAAATCCATGAAAAGTGTTTTGTTACATTCCTTCTTTTGGAGAAGTGACTTGGACAAACTCTAGGACCCCCCATGACAAGCTTGTAGCAGCACGCCAGGATTTCCTGACACTTTTTTAGAAACTGATAAGGGAGTTCCTCTATTGTCCCATATATCCCTTTTACTAAACGTATGCCAGCTCTAAAAATGGTTTTCGGATTGCCTGGCATTTTACCTTGTGCCAAAGCAGTCTACATGTCATAAGCATATTTGGGAAACAGTGATAAGTCCTTTCAATTAGGGTTTCTTGTTACCGCTGTGGTTTGAGCTGGAGCTCATCTTCAACGTTGATTTACGTCTGTGAAGCGAGCTCCCTGCTTAACCTCTGCGGTCATGTTGTGGTTTTCTATTCAAATCCCGGTCACTCTCTGCACTCACTCTTGGAACAGGTACACATGAAGATGATGTGGTCTGCAGGCGCCCCGTTGCTTCTCTTTTCTTCTCAATCACTCTTGGAAGCCTTTGTCATGCAGTCAGCTTTGTTTGTGCAGCTGGAAATCTCGCCAGGATTACCTCAACACCCCACCTCCCCACATCCAGGAGTTAACGGCTGGAGACCCTTTTCTTGGATTTCTTGGATTGTCTCGTGCAGCCAGTGGGAGCTCTGAGCTTCGAAAGCCCATCTGAAACCATTCATTTGGTACACAGGGGAAAGTTATCTCCTCCTCTAACAAGCACTTTCACACGTACAGCCTGACAGCGAGTGGTGCAAGGCGATAATGAGGGACACATGCAGCTTTTCATAAAGGAGCAATAAAGAAGTTATTACTTTGATTGAGCTCAGTACAAAAAGAGAAACTGTGCAATAAGGACCCAGCTCTTGGGAATTCAATTATTCATTAGTTTATTTTAAAACTGCAAATATGAGAGAGAGGCCACTAGAGAAATCAACCGGCCGCACACTCCCAAAGCATAAATCTCTCTGACAAATCTAATTGAGTTCATTGTGGAAAATTGTGTTTATATTATGACCATAGCTGGACAGGAGCCACTCTCAAGAGCCGGTGTTGTTGTATTGGCTGTACCCTTAAGCTCAAAGTCCGCCATTTCTTTAAGTTTATCGAGTTTATTTATGCTGGAACTGTTCACATGACAAAATGATCCTCCAGCCATAGTACATGAGCAGGGTCTCGAAAGAGGTCAGACCGTTTCAATTAGCCGCGGACAGATTGAGAGAAAGTAGATGCTGTTTACTCGCAGCTCATATGACATGCGCTGCAACACGTCTTCTTTGAGACAACAAGTCGAGGTCAAAGTCAAGTAGCTGTTGTCTCGAGTGCGCTCACAAGGCCACGGAAGCAGGAAACCCCGCTTTCTAACTGCAGAGATTTCGGTCCGAGGCTTGAATGTGAAGTTTCAGAAGAGCAATGTGTTGTTTTTGAAATTCATACTTGCCTAATTTGCCCACCCATCAAAATAGAGTCACAGCAGTGATCCAACTTTGTGATTTTATTGCCTTTGGGTCTCTTCACTCTCAAAGTTTTATTGATTTAAATGCAACTCCTGACTGTCAAGGCGCTAAACAAACACCATAAAACTGAAACTATAATATTTAAATTCTATAAAATGCTGCGGAAAACCTTCTGGACTCTGTGGACACAACAGTATTCCCTCCCTAGGCAACACTGTTTTTCTTCAACACAGCGACCATGTTTTAGGGGTCTGTTTTTGCCAGAGTCTGGGCATGTTTTTTCTTAGCTGGACCGTAAGTGGCCATGGAGACCCTCCATCAATTCATCAACGTATCATGGCCAGTGAACACAGCCAATCATGGTGGCTTTGTACCCCTGCAGAGAGGAGATTGTGTCATCCATCACTGCCTTTGCTTTGCCGTTTTATCTTTAGTACTTTTTTAATACGTCTGGCTTTTGGCAAATGGATCTGCACTTAACAGTCGAGGTGAAATTTATGAATACTTTTGTTCAATTGCTATTTTGGTTGATTTTTAATAAGAATTAGTGAAAAAGTTGCTGTATTTGTTTGTTTTGTTTGTTTGTGTGGTTTCTGTGGAGTGTCCTGCCTGTGTCTGAGAGAGTTTTCCTCTGGCTGCTCTGCACTGGCTTGCACCATTGGCAGTGGTAGACATATTAGTAGCATGTGCAGCAATACATTTTTTCTGCAGTTGTCAATGCTTTAAAGCGGAACTAAGTAACTCATGCCCCTAGAGGCCATGAGCGCCACTGCTGGTATCGTAGAATGCTGCGTTTTTTTACTCATTCATTGTCTGTGAGAGTAAATACTACGCTGAGAGAAAAGACACAGGGAGAGAGGGACATTGTACATCCAACTACTTGGGATCAAACTTGGCTGTAAATACTGATTAAGTGGTGCTTAGCTTGCTTCTTTCTTTAGTTAGCTTTGCCCGTTAGCCTGTTAGCTTCTTCTTTCGTGATTCTGTTAGTGTGTAGTGGCGCCTCCGACCCGGTGCAGGCAAAGTTGCAATTGTGGTTTTCTGGCCAGAGACACCAGGGGGAGATGAAAGACCCCCCAATCATCCCATAAACACTTGCATTACCCCCAGAGGGACTACGGAAAGGATTTATCAAGGTAAACAAGTTACTTAGTACTGCTTTAATCTTTCAATAGTTTTATTTTTACTTGCAGACTTGTTGAAAAATCACAACTTTCCAAACATCTTGCCACTCTGATGCTGGGTGAGACACTATACACTTCCCACTTCAAACTACGTACTTCACACTTCACTTTTTGGTGTGGGCAGTGGGCCTTCCCACTCCACTGGTAGACAACAAATAATCTCTCACGACAACCTCTCAGATTATCTGTAGCACAACAGAACATGAGAAGGGGTGGAGTTCAAGGTCTGGCAGAGCAGGAGAAAAGGATCGGAACACCGGGACAAAAGAGACCAAAAAAAAAAAGGGTTCAAAGCCTTTTATTGTAGGGCCGAGCTCGTTGTTAAAACAGAGCATGTGAAGGTGTGAAGGGGGCAGAGCTGCAGTGCAACCTTATCACACCTCTCTGGCCGTGGTGCGACTGATGCGTGTGTTTAAGTGTACATGTGGTTAATGCTATAGCTACATATACGCACGCTTTGCTTTTATTTGGGTTTAACCACCGCTTCATGTGTTAAGGCAACAGTTTCATATTGTCATGCTGTGTTAGTCAGTTGCATGTGACCTTAAGCATTTTCGCAAATTTAAGTTTAATTGAATTTGACAGCTGAGATTTTTTCTTTTGGCCTTACATTCTTTGCAATGTCTGATATTGATCTTTGAATCTATTTTACTGTGGCCGTGCAATCATATCATAATCATGGGCCATGAGTGAGTGAGAGTGCCACGGACCTTCCCTCTTGCTATATTGCTAATTTATGTCAGTACAGTTATTTGCATTATTTTGGCATTTTTCTAATGTAATACTTACTTTCCTAAAGTCTGTTGTGTCTTATTGTATTTCATGTTCATTGTGGGATTTTTAAGATGATTTAAGATTAAGTACTTTTTCAACAGAGCTTAACTGCCATTTTTTTTTCAGCCTTAGAATTTGTTCCTGTGATATAAGGTATTCACTAACTTTAGATTTAGTTATCGTGACCTACGCATATGTTCTTGAAAATGTTCTTCACCTTTTCTTCAGAAAATTGCCACTTCACTGGTGTAAAACTATTATTAAATCATCTCACATGCATTATCCCAGTCAAGTCATAAATATAAAAATCTGAAAACCTGTTGTGCGTTTAGGTCCAATGATTTTCATACAAACTCTTTCTTTTGGGCTTTTAATTCTGGAGTAGTCTGACATCATACAGGGCTTACACCACACTCTGTTACACTCTGTATTTAGGCGTGTGACCTCATGTGGCTAGTCTTAATAAATAGTATCATATTTGACCTGCATTTCTGAACAGACGGAGGTGTTTGAGTCCCTTATCGCTCGGCTGTTTGTGCTTTTCTGCCATAATGAAGTCTTTAATAGCTCCAAGCCTACTGCAGATGCGTGCTAAATAAATCCTGCTTGATGTGCTTTTAATCACCTCTTTGTGGCCTGCGTCTTTTGATCTTTGCGGCAGAGTTTTAAATATACGAGAGGAGGGGTGGTGGTACGAGGACGCCGTGGTTTCTGCAGATCAGGGAGGCAGCGGGAAGTATGCAAAACAGTGAAAAAACATGAATAATTTGAGCGACTTAGCTTGACAGTGGTATTACAGTAATTGCGTCTGAAACACCCTCCTCTCTGGAGTTCCCCCACCTCCCCCATTGGGACAGACACGGGAGAAGGCTGTGGGGGAGTGTATGTCTGCTGGTCATTTGGGCTGTAACTTCTGTAATGCCCTTCTTTACAGCGCGTCCTGTCCCACGCTGCTGCTCTGGCGCTATACGGCACCGAAACGCCTGCTATAAATAACACAGTGGAGGCTGAAGCTGAAGTGTGAACGAAAATGAGACAACAAGTCACCAAGATGTATCAAACAAAGCTGGGAGAGGAAGCAGCTTGAGCGTCTCACAGACAGGATCTCGAACAAGACGCTGTGCCCAAACTGTCACCCTGTCTGGTGGGCTAATCCCTAATTATGTGATGAAGCACATGTATTGGGGCCACTTGTGGTATCATCACATTGCTTATGCATGGGTTTGAAAGTATCACTATATTGCTGTGAATATCTACATTTGCACACAAAGCAAGCACCTTTAAAATATAGCTCTGGACTCTCTGTTGGGCCAACCGAAAATAAGGAACGGAATTGTTTTTACCTCCTCTGAAAAGGAACTAGTTACTTACTGCTCGCAATCTAGACGTCAACTGTTACAAAATACATATTTTCTGAAGAAAGATGAGGTTTCCCTTGACCATGGTGTTGGCACAGCATTATTTCTGTTTCCCTTTGTGAAGTCCACTAGGTCTAATATATTGACATATTAGGTAGGTAATGCAATATCCAACGTCAGTGTCACTCAGGTTAAAGCTTAAAACTGTGCAAAAGTTAAATTTTAGTCATAATTTTCTATTTTAGATTGGCTTTGTTCTTTTGACACATCCATCCATCCATCCATTTTCTTCCACTTTTCCGTTGCCGGGTCGTGGGGGCAGCAGTTGGAGTTGCCCAAATCACATTGCACCAGCCCCTATAGCTCCTCTTGCAGGTGGTGGGTCCACGGGAGGACGGCCTCATGGTTCTGACCGGGCTTCTGAACCGCTCTTTGTCTGACCCGTCACCCCGGACCTGTTTGCCATGGGAGACCCTACCAGGGGCACGAAGCCCCCGACAACAGAGCTCCCAAGATCATTCGGGCGCTCAAACCTCTCCACCACGTTAAGGTGGTGGTTCCAGGAGGGTCTTTTGACACAATTTGATGAAAAAAGTCTTCAATGCCCTTGTTCCTGATAAATTTAAAATAGAACCGCACTATTTCATATCAGTAGTCGATTGGATTTTCTGCCTCTTGAGGCGTGTTTAAACACTGGCAGGCCTTACCCAGCCCTGTGCTTGGTCTACCGGGTTAGAGCGTCCCCACTGTCCTAGGTTGACCAGGCACAAGCGCGCTGAACTGGTACTAACATCCACAAAAGCTGCGGTTCTTTACAGAAAGTGATCACTTTTCCCTTTCTTTGGTTGCTGTGGGTAAATACGGAAGTTGATCTTGTGATCCTTGTGATCCTTGTGCCACTTTGACCTTTATATACTTATATTTCCATTTCTCTTTCTTAATTGTTTTTATTGGTGTGTGACAGCGCATGAGTTTTTGCTTTTAGAGCAACCTCTACACACAGTGGTGTGCTGGACCCTCATTTATTTTATTTATTATTCGACATTTACACAATCAGAGCTTTAGCTCAGCTTTGCGCCTGCACTTTCTTTGCCTTATTCATTTATTTATTTTTCTACAGGCCCAAAAGTGCTGCAAAATGTCCGTACTCTCCAGATTACACAGCACATAAAACATTACTGTAGAGCTTATACTGAATTGCCAAGGACATACCAGGATGTTGATCTTTGTGTGTGTTTAGTCTGGCTAAGGTCTTTTAAAGGACGCGACATAGATTGCACCCATCGCTGTTGTCATGGTATCAAAAAACATAAATGATTTTGTCTGGAAATTGACTTCGGCAAATCAATACAAATTTCCCCATGTGGCCTTGGGGCAGAGTGACGGCATGACAGCGTGAGACTGTGCCACCTGCTGCAACAGCCATCCAGCATGGGGCTGTTTTTAGCTGCACTGTAAGAAGCTTCATGCAAGGGAAAGCCTGTCTTGATAAGGCTTGTTGGATCATGCTAAGTCGGCAGTGTAAACACAAGCGAGCGGAGTCCAACAAGTTATTATACCAAACAAAGCAGGAAGAGCACACGGGGGTGTCTTGAGTGCACATTAGTCTGTAAGGTTAGCTCACTGTAGCCAGTATAATAATGGGGCATATTACAGCACAATATGTACATTTGTTATGGAAACTTATTTGTATAGCGCTTTTCACATGACACACAGTCACCCAAAGCGCTTCACATAGTGTAGTTGATTTGCACACAGTTGCCCCAGGAATAGACTGACATAAGCGGGACTGCACACACTGCGCCAACGCCCCTCTGACCACCATTCATTCACGCACATACATCATTCATCCTGGCCTATTGCACATGTTTTTAGTGGTAGGGAAACCCAGGACATTCTTGCTGTGAAGCATGAGTGCTGACCGCTGTGACACGGCATAACCAAAACTAAAATCCATAAATCTAGATCCATCAGATTCAGATTTGATTAAGTTCATGCCCATAATGATAATAATAGAATATTTCTGATGATCAAATGTAAATCTGATGGTGACCAGTGGTTAAAGCGTGTTCAGGGACCCAAAGGTCAGAGGTTCAAATCCAGCTCTCTGTCCTTGGGCTCGACACTGATGTATGTATCCATAAATGTATGAGTGAGTGATTGGTGCTGGTCAGAGCAGATCTGATGGCACTGTCATATCCTCGTAAAACACACTTTTCTCAGCTTTCAACATTTGAGTTCATATCTCTGGGCGAAAAACGAAAGACGGCATTTGGAAACTGCTTTTTCTTGTGCGGCCGCTCGTCAGTGGAATAAGTTGCCTACAGAGCTGATGAACAAGCGCAAACTCTTACACTTTCTTACGCCTGGCAAAGACATGGCTCTTGTCAAATCAAACTTGCACCCACATGTGACCGGATGTACGTGTGTGTGTGTGTGTGTTTTATCTGATTGTTGTGTATGTGAAGATTTGCTTTACTATTATGAAATTGGTAAATGTAAATGCCATTATCCATGTTTGCATGAGGTTTTATATGTATTTTAACATCAGCTTGCCCAGGGACTACAGGTGGAAATTAGCACTTCAGCTATAACCTGGCACAATGCATCTCTTCCCTTGAGGTTAATGTTTATTGTACACTGTCCCTGTTTAAAAAAAAAACAACATAGATTGGTAGTAAGATGACTCTTTCCCAAATAACTGTTTTCTTCATTTAGGCTTTATTTTTTAATTGCCCACTGCAAAGCATACTAATTTGCATATTGCCAAGGAAAAGTTTGGTGAGGCAACCTCCTTCAATACCAGCATGAAGGAAACATTGGCTCTTTCTTGCGGATCAAGACTGCTTAGTTTTTAGGTTTGACATTTCATAAAACAGAAACCTTTCCAATTAAATTGTCTATGTATCACATCTCTTAACATCTCTACTATAAGTAGTATTAAACATGCATTGCTTGTTCAGCTCAAGAGTTTAGCATTAGCCGTGCTTTTTCCTCTGTGGCGACATGTCAACACTTGACTTGAGAAAACCTTCTGACTTTCTCTGCTGTACTTTTGCATGTGGAATTTTCCTTTGAGGAGCTTGAGTGAGTCTCCACTATGCAGACACCTCGAAGTTTACTTAAGTGGACTGGAAACGTTTTCCTGTGTCTAGCAGGGCACAAAGAGATGGTATCTTCAAGACGACTCCATTAGTATTAATGTTTGTCAGCCGGACACCGTTAGAGGGACAGGGGGCCTTTCACGCACACATTTGTCCAGCACTGATAGCCCCAACAAGCTTCAAAGCGGTGTATTGGTAACGGATTGCCTCGATTTTGTAATCAGATTAAGTTTGAGACAAAATGGCGTGGGCAAGTTGGGAGAGCACAAGTTGATTAAAGTGGTCGGAGTGTCTTAGCTTGGGTCAGAGCGTCCTGAACTAACTCAAAATGACTCACAATGGTCTTTTAAACCAATGAATCCCTTTTTTATGTGACGTTTTTGGTGCAGCATCTTCGGATCCAACAGTGATCAGGGGCATCAGTTGTTAGAGAGGGTAGTCTCATGATCAGAAGGTCGGGAGTTTGAATCGAGAGCAGCCGACAATATTACAATTTCCTTTGGCATCAATAAAGTTTATATTTATCTATATCTATCTATCAAAACGGTCAAATACGCTCAAAACGCGAGCAAAGATCAAAGCTAGTCTCATCAAAGTTTTTTCCTGTTTGTTGCGTGGGGGATTTTGCTGTGTCAAGGTTTGCAAAGCTGTTTTGAGAAAGGGGATCCATGTTGTTTTGTGTGCCAGGATGCATTGTGGGATGTCGTCACCCTGGTTTCTGCCGAACAAACACAACTAATTGGGACTTATCAGGTGTTTCTGGTAACAGCACCTCGTCCCTGTCTCTTCAGGGGGATTAGCAGAAAACAGGGTTCAGATTTCATCATTGGACTGAGCTCACAAAGACTGACAAATACGTCTGTTTTGTTGCTCTCAGCGTAGTGTTTCCTGTCATGTCGTGTGGACAGCAGTTGCCTTATGTCACTTGCGATTGCTTGCAAACGTACAGCAGCCCTACACAATTTTTCTTGCTGTAAAACACACAGGGGGAAGTTTGTCTTTGTGCAACCTTCCTACTCTTTGCCCTACTACATAGCACTCTGACATCAGCAAACAGAAACTTTCCATCCATCACCTAAAAGCAGCCAACTGATTACACACTATAATGCCTAATGAAGGGCGATGATTCACATGGCGCTGCCGCCGTGCGTGAAAGTCATAGTGGAAAACCTGGACAACTGTTTTAGAGCGTGGCCTTGTGGGTTTACCATTTTCTCGATACTTATAGGAAATCTGTTCAAAGTGTCATGTCTTTTTTCACTTTCAATTATCATCATCTTGAGTTTCATTCCAAGAGCTCACTGTTGTACAATACATTTTACGTCATAAGGGGTGGCCTATATTGTTAGTGCACTCTTATCGCTTGCGTCACTTTTGGTTGGTTTCTTGGCATTGGCAATCTAATCGATAATTCCGTTTTGCTCATCTCCTAAACAGCAATTGCGACATTATCAGGTAGATTATATCTTGCGCATCAAAACGTCTTTGAGATCAATGAAGCCATGAACTGAAAAAGTGCAACAGGATACTTGTTTATCTCTGAAGTCAAGACATGATGCTCCTCCTCCTCATTTGATCACTTGACGTTATTGTCTTTCAAGTCCAAAGTCTAAGTCAGCTAAAATAACAAACGCATGATGTAATTTTTTATTGGCTTGCTTTGTCACTTCATGTCACAGTAGAATCTGGGTCGAACTGCGGGCACCGATTGCAGTTCAGCAGGAAGTTGCCCTCCTGCGTCGTCCAATCGTCTCGCAGATATCATAATGATTCGGGACAGGCGCAGGGAGCGACACGCCAAAAACCAGCCCGTCAGGTTTTCATTTGCAAACACACACACACACACAGACTGAAATCCCCTGATGACAGACGCTAAGATCTCTACGGTGACAAAAGAAGCTCGAACTGTCTGCACAGCATCTCCGTGACCTCAGGAAACCCAGACAGAGACAAAAGTGTAGTTAAACAAAATGAGACAAGTGCCTTTTTTTTTCTTTTGGCCGGATACAGTTGAAGCAGCACAGTATCTGGTTTGTATCATCTGACTTTTTTCCATTTTTGAAAATCATTACACGCTCCTATAATGCAGCCTAAAGTGATTATGCACGGTGCGGCTGCCGTGTGCTCAGCCTCAAGGCCCTATTCAAGTCTATTAACAAAGTGGGGCACGGGGCACATTATTACATTGAAAAAAATAATTAGATGAAAATTGGAAAAAGCACTGGTCAGATCCCGTAAAAAGCAGCAGCACTGTCTTTAACGATCTACTTTATTTAGAGAAATCGCAGGCGAACCTGTCTGGAGCAGTGGCTAGCCACAGTGCAGTGCCTGGGACCCATCTCCAGACCATAGTTTCACTAGTTTTGTGTTCTGAAGTACCTAGTTTGCCAGTTGTACACGGTTTGGATTAATGGGGGAACGCAGAGTCCCAGACACGGAGAGACTTTGATCATCCGCTCAGCCATTGTGCCAATCTTTTATGAGCTAATGTTGTCATTGAACCTCTGTACTGGTATAAGGAGGATAAAGTAATTTCTTACTTCAGTTTTGGTCCTTTTGATTCCGAATAATTTCAAACACTGTATTAGGACAACATTGATCTAGAGCAGGGGTGTCCAAACTACGGACCATGGGCCAACTGCGGCCCGCGGCCACTTTTAATTGGCCCGCTGCAAATTCTATATATTTTTTTATTATTATTATAATTTTTTTATATATAATTGAGTATATATAAAATAAGTGGAGAAAAAAACATTAAATGAAAGCTTTGCTTTAATGGGACTATATGCAAGTTGTCATTTTATGCTCACTACTGCCACCTCAGGTCTTATGCGTAGCTACAGTTTCTATATTAAGCTGGTGCATGGCGGCGCTTCGGACCCGAATTAACACCTTTTTGAGTGTCAGTGCAGGAGTTTAGATGCAGTTGTGGTGAATAGGTATGGGCTCATTCTACACATTAGGGCATTGCTGGAACATGTGGGGGAGGAAAATACATAATTTTGACATTTTTAAACTCCGTCTAGTCCCTTAAAGCATATTCAATTAAAAAGCATAGTTAACATTGTATTGAATTTGCTAACTTTAATACAATAGAGTTATACATCTGACCTCTTCTGAGTGCAGCCCAGCTGTTTGTGTATTTTTCTGTATGTGGCCCTCAGTAAAAAAAAGTTTGGACACCCCTGATCTAGAGCCTCACCAATGGTTATACTTTCTTCCAAACTTTGATTCTGCATAAACGACTTTGACACCTCAGTGAACCTTTGCACACCTCTGTCTCCTGATAAGGGAGTAATTGTATGATTGCACACACCAGACTATCAGACTATTGAGTGCACTATCCCACTGTGAAGAAGGCTGTCGGACAATGTCGCCTACACTGAAGGAGACTATTGTTCTTGGTTGCAGCTTGAGGACACAATATGCTAGTTATTACAGATAGCCAATAGCAGCAGTGTTGAAGGGTGTTCGTTTTGTTACCGTCTTATATGGGAGGACACACTAGGGCAGCTCCTACGTCATGTCTCTCAATCCTGTTTTCGTATCTAAATGCCATTCCACATGCTTGATCACTGGAGGGCATTGTCAAGCCATAATAATTAAATTTGACACAACTTTACTTGTAAAATTTTCCAAGTTTATGGGAAATTCCTCACACATATTTTCCTTCATAAATCACCTTCATAAATTGCAAATCTACTCGTAATTGCAAACTAGTACCGGGACTTAAAAAAAAAAAACAGTTGTTCAGCCCTCGAAGACAAGTTGAAAATCAGAGGTTAATTGTAGCCTTTTTATAAACCAGGCAGAGCATGTGGAAAGACAGCTGCATAGCAATAGAACGGCAATATGGTTTCTGCATTATACAACTCCATCCTTTGTCTCTTGAGTCAAACATTGGCAGAGACGGAGCACACAGTCCGAGCCCCAGTTTCCATTTCAGATTTTTCACTTTTTGGCTGCAGTCGTCGTCACAGATGCAGAGAGTCCAGGCATCAGTGTTGAATTACCTCCTAACGTTTAGCCAACAGTGGGGTCTCGTTACAACAGACAGGTTAGAGACATCAGCTTCTCCCCTTAATTACATTTCCAGACCCTTAACTTCTCCTTTGTTTCCATCTGATGCGCATTATTTGGCCTCGGAGTAAGTTTTCAACTTTGAAATGCCTTTTGTTGCAGTTTGATGCTAGATTAGTGGTTCACAAGCCGTTTCATTTTCACAATGATGTTATGGAGCTGTCATAACTCACAAACAATGCATGTGCAGCTGCAAGACGTGTTTAGATACATGGTGACTTTTGCCCTTAAATGTCAGGGAGGCTCCCACCTTTTCCTCTCGCAATTGTTTACTTGTCGTTATTTATAATTCTGTTTGAGAAACGTGGATCGGTCAGACAGGATGTGGGGCTATACACCAATGTGCATAGTGTTATTGTAATATCACCCTACAGTTTTCTGTTTGGGTCGAAAACATCTATAAATCCTATATTAACATTGCTATCTTCATCCAGCTTTCAATATTCATCAAGGTTTTTGAATATTGCATTGTTTCTCATATTGTGCAGGTTTAACAGGAAGGTCATTTCAGAGGATCTGGGTTGATCCAGAGCTATGCTAAAGTTTCATGTGGTAGCTCACTGGAGTGGAATGGTTGGCTCCCTGCAACAATGCTGTGTGTTGACAAGGATGGAGGAATGTCCCCTTCAGTCTGTCAGTAAAGACTTTTGTGTCTGTATATGCCAGCACTCTCTTGCACAAAGCTTCATTGTGCTACCTGAAGATAACCACCTTCCTGTGTGGGAAAAAAAAAAAGATGTGACTCTTGCTTTGTATTTTTAGCATTGTTTCACTAAACAACACGTGTCCAGGTTTCTCCGGAAGTCACTGGGTTAAAATTGCCATTGCTGTGACAAAGGTGCAACAATTGTGTCGACATGGAGACAGGAGATGCCCTGATGTGTGCAACCCAAAAGGACTTATTTAGTGGCCCTGTGAAGCTTGATTTTTATTTATCTAACAAATTAACTGTTATTTCCAGAACATTCTCTTGTCTGTCGGTTTGCAAGTGGTAGGTTGGGACACAAAAGGGCAAACTGCAAAAACTATGTGCAATAACCTCTGTATCTGCGTCACTTTATTAACCACTTTCACTATGACTAGAACTTGCACTGCTAATACTGACTTGTTTTAATATAGTATGCTTATTTTATGTTTTATTGTTTATAGTTTTTGCCCTCTTAAGTATTTGGTAGTTATTATACTGTATATAAAATATCTCTATTTAATTGTTTGCACATTTCCTGTCTATTCTTGAGAGATAAATGTAACAAATGAATTTCTCCATTGTGAGATCAATAAAGGCTGTTCTTATCTTATCTCTGTCACATGATCATTTTCAGTGGGTCATTGACCTTTGCCAAAGATGACATTGATACATTTTTTTTTTGAAAGTCAGCCTTATGATCAATGTTTAATCCACAGGAAGTCGATCTATATAATATATTCTTTGTATTTACATATGATGTACTATACAAAGGTCAAACTGCAAAATGTTTCACTATAAGTTGAAATAAAGAAGCTTATAGGTTGAAGGTAGGTTTTGTTTGGAGCTACACCAGTTGAGAACCACTGCTTTGGTCTAAAAGAATAGATTTTAATAACAGAAAAAAAGGTTCTCGGGGACATTGTTCCCTAAATTTGGTCTATCATATTTCTCTGTGCAGAGAAGTTACACGTGACTAACCCAGGTGTTGTGTCTTTGCAGGTGACCCGCCCCGAGCATCTGAAAGTGTGGACATGGCCCGGACCCCCCTCGTGTCCTCCACCACAGGAAGCCCCACCACGTCGTAGAGGCTCCGGAGTCAGTCCAGAGTGAATGATTCTTTGGCAAAACGCCTCTGGGCTCTCCTCCCCAGCCACCATGAGGAGCAAGTATTCGCTGTACTACGACAAGAACCTGGTCCAGTACTACTATGTCTACGCCAGGAACATGACCAATCAGGAGGTGGCAGAACGCACCAGTCAGAAAAACACTGGCTTGAACACCTTAAACATTGTCATCGTGGTGCTTTGTACTATTATTATTTTGGAGAATTTGCTTGTGCTTATTGCAGTCTTTCGCAATAAGAAGTTTCACTCAGCAATGTTTTTCTTCATTGGAAACCTGGCTTTCTCTGACCTCCTGGCTGGTTCTGCCTTCATAGCAAATGTTTGTCTCTCAGGGGCAAAGACTTTTTCCCTGTACCCTGTGCAATGGTTCATCAGGGAAGGCACAGCGTTCATAGCTTTAGCTGCCTCAGTCTTTAGCTTGTTGGTCATAGCTATTGAGCGCTACATAGCCATCACTAAAGTCAAAGTGTACGGCTCCACTAAAACGTGCCGCATGTTTCTGCTGATAGGAGCGTGCTGGGTGACCTCTATCCTGCTCGGAGGACTCCCTATCCTTGGCTGGAACTGCATTGACAATCTCAAAGACTGCTCGGCGGTTTTACCGCTCTACTCCAAGAAATACATTCTGTGTGTCGTGACTATCCTCAGCATCATTCTGCTCTCTATTGTTATTTTATATGTGAGGATTTATTTGATTGTACGATCCAGCCACCAGGAAGCCACAAACTCTCAGGCCTATTCTCTTTTAAAGACGGTGACAATAGTGTTAGGTGTCTTCATTATGTGCTGGCTGCCAGCTTTCACCATCCTCCTGCTGGACTCCTCCTGCAGGATACAGTTCTGTCCAATCCTCAACAAAGCAGAGCTGTTCTTTGGCTTTGCCACTTTAAACTCAGCACTTAACCCCATCATCTACACACTGCGTAGCAAAGACATGAGGAAGGAGTTTCTACGCGTGTTGTGCTGCTGGGGGGTGCTTCAAAGTGGACGTCCCGCTGACCGTTGCCTGGTCCAACTCAAGAGCTCCAGCTCTCTGGAGCACTGCACCAACAACAAACATGAACACCAGACCACTCCCATCATGCAGAACTGTACCACGTGTGTCTAACGCTGCGGACATCAAAGTGCTATTGGCTGAATGAGCATGTGACAAGCCATACCGTGAGACCAAACAAAACTTTGGCTGCCAAAGAGTAGCTGTTAAAAAGTGGAACATGGACTGGGCAAAGCATCCCGGTAATGTTTAAGTTGGTTGCTTGGTTAAGCCTATACAAAGAGTAAATCAAAAGTGCAGATGGGAAATTAGCCTTTTTTGGGTGCTCTTGATAATTAATATGGAGGTAAAAGCCATTTATTGTAAACCTGTCCACTTTTCTATCCTCTTCAACATAAACTCACTGTAGCCAAATGAAAAATGTAACATCATAACAATAGTGGAATAGAGTACGATGTCAGTGACACAAATGTACACTTTGATTGTTTTGCCACTAGGATCAAACACATGACTTTACATTATCCGATGTACTCTACGGTTACATTAGGTCTGAACAGGAATCTCTTTTGCTTTACTGAACTGAAGATAAGTAGTTTGATAAAGTGAAGTTAATTTTTAGTGGTCCCTCAGCAAACCAGGAGTATATAATCCTATATAACCTTGCTTGAACTAATTGAATAACCACAACATACTTACACAATGTGCATACATGTAATGCATGAATTCTAACTCATTTCTATTGGTGTGTATACTATATTACAGTTCAGCTCCACCCTCTGCCCCAATTTAACCTCTGACCTGTCCATGTTGCTTTACCGGTTGTCTTTGTACCTTGACTGTTTCCTTTGAGGAAGGCCGCATCAGAAAGTACATTTCCTTCAAATAGTGGCACTGATTAATTTCACTTAAATTGAGCTGTCCAGCAGCTTTGACCGATGGGTCTGGTGCCCTGGTGCCCTGTAATGTACTTTTATTGGTTTTGCTTTCCTCTTGGGCAATAAGGCTGAATGTAAGTATGAAGTGTTTGGGGCAGGTGCTCCATCGTTGACAGTATTATTGTTAATTTTCTATGACAAGCAGAGAGTGGGACGGACAGGATAGGGCTACTCTCACTGTGAAAACTTTTAACAGGCCTTAATTATTACCACACTGGCCCAAGCCATCCAT
The DNA here is from genome assembly GCF_951799975.1 of Gobius niger. Taxonomy (NCBI): domain Eukaryota; kingdom Metazoa; phylum Chordata; class Actinopteri; order Gobiiformes; family Gobiidae; genus Gobius; species Gobius niger. Next base: position 19,364,383 of record NC_136861.1, read on the forward strand.
GTCTTGACTCCAAAACTCCCCACTAGAGTGACTCCAGTTTTACTACACGCAGAGGGGTGTGGCCTTTTGATCGGTCACCTTCATCCCCATCCTCTACAGCACACAACTTCCTTTGACCCAAGGAAGTCCCGTTAAACACTGTCTGTTCCTGTTGTTTGGGGTCACACTTGCCCTCTTCCTGCGTACAAATGGAGATGATCTCGGCTCCCTCAGTGTTTTCATTTATGTAACATTTCAAACTCCATGTAAAAATGGTAAAAAGAAAAAGAAAAAAAAGAAAAAAAAAGCACTTTGGCAGCTTCATTTATTTGCTTTCCAACACAGAAAATCTGATTTCATTGTGTTGCCCAACATTGTTTTGTTAAAATGAATAATGAGTATTTGTACTATTTTACAGTGATGCGTGACTGTATTGTATAAATTGTCTTGTGCAATAGCCTTGTATGTAGTAGCACGCTGCCTTTGTTAAACCGGTACAATCTGAAACACTAATGTAGGTACATGAATAATGTTAATAACATTCCCATTTTTTATATAAAATAAACGGAAACATTTACTTGTCGTGTCATTTTTTCCTGTGTAAAACTGATGTGAGCTGTACTGGCAGCTGCAGGTCCAGAGATGTCTCGCTTTTGTGCCTCAGTCTGAGAAGTCTTCCAAACGCAGCGCTAAAACCAAACATGCTTCAACAAGGTCAGAGAAACACCAGCTTCAACATGAAATTCTGGAATCGTCTATGCAAATCCCACTATTAATCATATTGTTCACTCATCTTACAGCGCTTTTAAATATTAAATCCCTGTAAGGCTAATTTAGACAGGTCTATGGTGGGAAAATGCTCAGATCAAAGTGTGGTATGGTTGAATGTCTATTTAGAAAGTTTGTACGAAATAAGCATTGAGACAGGCCCCAAGAGATGCTTGTGGCCCGGAGGGAGACATGGGGTGAGGGGATAGGCTGGGTTCGAGTGGCCTTGGGAAAGTTGGGCCTATTTCCTGTCAGACATCCAGGATTCCTGGGTGGGAACAGGGCTGAATCAGCCCCAGGAGGCTGCGTTGCTGGGACCTCAGCCAAGTCTCCAGAGCACTGCAGGATGTGACATCAGGCTCACAAACCTGAGCTTGTTTATAAACAATTAGAACTGATTGAGGTAATATTTCTTCATAAAACCTTATATCAGGGTCACATTGCAAGTTTAATACAATTTAGTAAAATTTAAACTTTAAGTGGTAGGATTATTGCGTGATTTATGTCAGAATCAGGATTGTTTTATTGCTATTGTCATGAACATATTCGTATCTTTGATTTTTTGCGGTTCAATCGTGCAACATGGAAGATATAACACATAACTTAAAGTGATAGTCTGTAAGTTTGCAAAGTGGGGAGAGATAGAGTGAAATTTGAAAGTAAACAGTCAAATCCCTCCCCTCTTTAACCAGAAAACCCTTCTTAGTTTGCAAAATGAAGAGCGCAGGAACAGAATTGTCAAAAGCAAACAATCAAGCCCCTCCCTCCTGATTGGACTGACAGGCTGGTTCACAGGAAAAGCTCAACTCATTGGTCAACATGGGAGGATACTAGACTCTGATTAGTTGCAGAGATCCGGGAAGGAGGGACTTTACAAGAAATAATGTATATGTATTATTGCTTACTTATTATTATCATTCTTTATTGAAACAGGGACAATGTACAGAACCATTAGTCTTTACAAGAGGAGATGGTTTGTACCAGATTTAGCTCAGCAGCTATTTTCCATCCGCAGTCCCTGGACAGGTGTGAACATAAAGCATTACAATTACAATCTATAAATCCCATCTACAATAAAATCACTGTATAAAATACGTTCTATGCTTTTCCTAAAAGTGTACACACACAAAAAAACCTAAACAATCTCTATAATATATATACTTTACATCACAATGCAAGACCAGGTGGTAGATTTTGAACATTTAGTAAAATTTGTAATACATGTAGACTTCCAGACTATCACTTTAACTATAACTATAAGACTATAAGGATGCATAAGAAGATTTAATTTAAACTATGATAAAGACAACAACAAGTCTGGCGTCTGTTTATTTAGGTTGTTGTCAGAGTGAGCCAGATTTCGCCTGCGCCTCGACCTTCGGCCAAGTGCGCCCTCTTGTGGTGGTCATTTAGCACCACATCCTTTGCTCAAAGAAGCCAGTTGTGAAAATCTGTTTCGGTGAGAGATTCAGCTATTATTTAATACATTAATACATGCTATTGTTGTATGCACGTGTTTCCCCCCGTCTTTCAAAATGACAAAGAAAGATACGTCACATTTTAAGAGTTTTACAAGCATCAGGTTCAAACAGTGAACGTACATAAAACAAGGAGGCTGCTCAGTTTCGCCTCATGAGAACAAAAGGATGCTTACTCTACTCAAAAAATACAACTATAGCCTTCAATAAATGAATCCATTTAATTCAGAAAGCTAGTCCAGTTGTTAACACCCTTCTACATCCATGTAAACACCCAACACCACGCTGTCAAATGAACTGCTTCCGCTTGGAGCATTAGCGGCAAACTAAAGGGGTGTTTTTAGTTTATGCCCTTTTCATTAAACATGTACGTAAGTGGTTATATACAAAATATGAACTATGCTGAGTATAGATTTAGCTGTCTGGTCGTGTGTGATTTATGTTGAACAAGCAACTTTGAAACAGTATTTAGCGTTTTGCGTGGCGTATGTAGGGACCTCCCCGCGCCGTACTAAAATGGTACGGTCCACAACACCCGGGAAAAGACGGCCCGCGCCCGAGCGCTTATAGCATCCATTGTAAAGACCACAGGCTAAAGTCATCCAGGCGCTCTGTGCGAGTGGAAACTGCGCCGCAGGATTTTAACTTTGTTTTAGCTCATTTTAAAGCCATTTTAATACTTTGTCTCTGTGCAATTGTTACCATGCCAACCACCACTTCCCTGTCACTGCCAGAGGATGTCAGAGAAAGGTAACGATGATATTGTGAATGTAAATAAAGCGCTGTATCTAATGCATCCTCATGACTAAATGTTTGCTAAAGGTTTAAAAAGAACTAGTTATACGCATCCGATGTTTGAAGGCCAATACCTACGTCTTTAGCTGTTGATAGCCTTGCTGCGCTAGCTTTAGCTTATTTCATGAGTGGTGTCGAGTTAGCCCTTGTGTTAGCATGTAGCCTGTCAAAGGTAAAAACGGCATGGTGGATTTGGCGCCACTCAAGTCTGGATTTGTTTACAGTGCGTTGGCGGCATGCCCCACGCGTTAAATGGAAGATTCAGCTACAGAATGGATGCATTGTGTTGTCTCATTGCTACACTGCCTTATTCACATCAACATTTATGTGACTACTCTTTGTCCGCAGGCTACAGGTGCTGGATGAAGATGGAGTTTCAGATGAGGTTGGTGAAGATCCCTTACACACGTCTTTAACAAACGCAGTTCAAAAGAACACAAATAACTTTTCAGAGGTTTTCCTTCCACTGCCTATTTATTCACACATTTGGCCATTTGTTGACAATATATGCATTTTCATAAAGTGGCCAAAGTCTAATAAACAAAGCGGTCAATTTCTCAGCTCCATCATAAGTGACCTGTTCAATTTGCTTGTAGGATCAGGTGAAGGAGAAGCTCAGTTTGTTGCAGGACTTTCTGGACTCCAGCACCCAGGATCATCTCAAGACCCTGAAGGACAAAATGACCAGCTCAGAGATCTCAATGGTTTGTCTCCGTCTTCTTGAGGGTGTGCTTTTTTTTTGTGTCCAATGCTTTTCCCTTAATTTTATGTGCCTTTTTTAGGAGGCGTACATCTCCAAAGTTAAAGCTGTGTTGGGAAAGAAGCTTTCTGTTGAAAATGGCTCTCATGCTGAAGGTTTGGAGCAAAATGGAAGCTCAAATGGCCTAACTAATGGTTCTCATAAAAATGAAGACAATGGTGATGTGATTATGGAAGATGAATCTGAATCTGTCAAATCTCCCGGAGCTCAGAAAGGAAAGGGTGGCCGCAAGAGCAAGGCAAACTCTGACTCAAAAAGTTAGTAATTCATCTCAACAGATTTTACAGAGAAGCTATTATTATTATTATTATATTATATTTATTTATTTATTTATTTATTTATTTATTTATTGTTTACCCATTTATGATCATCTGATTTTGCATTTTTAGAGTCTCCAGCAAGTTCTAGGGTGACAAGAAATGGTGGAAAACAACCAACCATAATGTCCATGTTCTCTAAAGTGTAAGTAAAGTCAAAAAGAAAAATAAGCCTGTGTTTCACTTATTTACATTTTGGGGTCTTAATTCAGGCAAAAACGCAAGTCTGAGGACTTGAACAATGAAGCTGAAGCCACCAATGGAAGTGGAAATGGACACGAAGATGTAAAGGAAGATGATGATGTTGAAGAAGTTAAGGTATATTTCGTAATTCACATGTGTGATATCTGCTATATTTGACTAATTAGTCATTCATATTTTAATAATAATAATAATAATTACATTTTAGGTCCGTGAGGAGAAAAGGCTCAAAGTGGATGCTGATCAAAAGTGAGTAGTGTTTGATAAACAACAAAACGTGACTTTGAACTTTGTACAAATAATGATTTTGTGAATTTAGACCAATCCAAGAATCAAAAACTGACGTCACTAACTCCGTTGCCACTGCAAAGGTAGTTTAAGATTAGATTTTTGTTGACAAATAGAAAGTGACAATGCAATTTTTATTGAGCTTGGCATTTTCTCACAGGCACCGCCTCCAAAGTGCACAGACTGTAGACAATACTTGGATGACCCAGATCTGAAATTCTTTCAAGGAGATCCAGACAATGCTGTAAGTGTTAACTTTTTATTTGTTTTGTTTACTTTGTCAAATGCTCAGTGATTTAAGAAACGTGTCTCATTTCAGCTGGATGAACCTGAAATGTTGACAGACGAGCGCCTTTCTCTGTTTGATTCAAATGAAGATGGGTTTGAAAGCTACGATGATCTGCCACAGCACAAAATCACAAATTTCAGGTTTGTTTTTGGCACAAAATATTTGATAAGACGTGGTGCAGCGGTTAGCGCTTGTGCTTGGCAGTTAGAAGGTCCCGCACCAGACCGGCCTTTCTGTGTGGAGTTTGTCGTCCCATGTCTGTGTAAGATTCCCCCTGCCACTAAAAACATGTAAAATAGGCCAGGATGCAATGTGTTGTGGCGTGTTTGCATGTTAATGAACACCCATGGAACTCGTGCATGTACGGTCCCGAACAAACAAATATATAAAATAAAATAAAAAAGCCTGTGTAGACTCTCGGTCATCCAGGTGGTCATTTCAATCTTTTTTAAGGAAATGAATTGGATTCATGACTCAGATACAGGTGTCTGCTGGGTGTGGTGGTCACCAAAAGCGGCCATGAGGAAGCTCTCTAGGGGGGAGGGAAAACTAAAATTGGGTTGTATCAACACTTATCTATAAACTGTGTTTCCATGTAGTGTGTATGACAAGCGCGGTCACCTTTGCCCCTTTGATTCTGGATTAATTGAGAAGAATGTGGAGCTCTACTTCAGCTGTGTGGTCAAACCCATCTATGATGACAACCCATGCATGGACGGTTAGAAAATCCATTGCTTGAACTTTAAAGTATAATTACAATGAAATATTAAATTATGGCTGCTCCGATCTTCAGGTGGTGTTCCTGCCAAAAAACTTGGACCAATCAATTCTTGGTGGATCACCGGCTTTGATGGGGGAGAGAAAGCACTTATTGGTTTCACTACAGGTATTCAATACAAAGGTCCATTTAGTAAATATGATCACCATGGTATCTAATATGTATAAACTTCTAATATCTTAAATCTAGCTTTTGCGGATTACATCCTGATGCATCCCAGCGAGGAGTACGGCCCAATCTTTGCTGTGATGCAAGAGAAAATCTACATGAGCAAGATTGTGGTCGAGTTCCTCCAGAAAAATCCTGACACCAGTTATGAGGACCTTCTCAACAAGATTGAGGTGAGCGTTTTCCTGTGAGGAATGTAGTTTAAATCTTTCATAGTATGTTCTTACAAATGAATGTGTACTCCAGACGACCGTGCCTCCTGTGGGGCTCAACTTCACACGCTTCACTGAGGACACGCTGCTGCGTCATGCTCAGTTTGTGGTGGAGCAGGTAGAGAGCTACGACGAGGCTGGAGACTCGGACGAACAGCCAATCATCGTCACTCCCTGCATGAGGGACCTCATCAAACTCGCTGGAGTCACTTTAGGAAAAAGGTTGGTCTTTTAACATTGTTTGTAATTTGAGAACCTGCGTATTGAGGTTTACGCTTGACTAAACGTGGAGGGTTTCTTGCTTAGTCTGCTTCTCTTCTAATATTCTTTCTACATTTCTCTATGCAGCATGCTGCTGTACTGGTAGGTGGGCCCTGTTGCATCCGCCTATAGTGTTTGTATTGTGACTCCCGGAACTAAAAACGTTTCATACAACATATTTACTACTTTTATACATGCTGTACTTTGTGTAGTCATGACCCATGTCTTATTCCACAGTATTTTACATGAAACATGGTTTTGGCCTGTGCATCCAAGTGCAGCACATTTCATGATTTGTGATAAGATTATTTACTGCTTCTTTTGTTTGCTTTGGTTCTCATTTCTTTTTGCATGGCCCAATGTGATGACATCCACTGGCTTCTCGGCTCCATTTGCTGAATACAACGTGATGATTTGTGTTTTTTTAAATCAGGAGAGCTGCACGAAGACAAGCAATTCGACATCCTACAAAGATTGAGAAGGACAGTAAAGGTCCAACTAAAGCGACTACAACTAAGCTTGTGTACGACATCTTCGACACTTTCTTCTCTGACCAGATCGATCAGATTGATAAAGAGAATGGTCCAGTCAAACGACAGCGCTGTGGAGTCTGTGAGGTTGGGAACTATACATATCTTTGTAAATGACACTGTCCTTAATCAGTTCTGTTTTAACACCTGGATTTCGGCGTGTTTTCAGGTGTGCCAGTCTTCTGATTGTGGAAAGTGTAGCGCCTGTAAAGACATGATCAAATTTGGAGGAAGTGGCAAGAGCAAGCAGGCCTGCAAGCAGAGAAGGCATGTTACTGCCTTTAACTTGCAGCAGGATGTTTGATCACAGCAAGTGGCTGTCATTTTAATTCTCAATGGATCGTTTAGGTGCCCTAACCTTGCTGTAAAAGAAGCAGAGGATGATGAAAACATTGAAGAGGAAGATGCTCCTGTGGTGAAAACCAAAAAGGCTCCTCCAATGAAGAGGAAGAAGCAGAGCCAGTCCAAACTCTCTTGGATTGGTGAACCTATCCAGGTTTGCGCTAAGATACATTTGCACTCCTAGTGGCTTAAGTAATGAGTGCCTTTTTGATGGATCTTTCATTAATATTTACATTTCTCATTTGTACATTTTTAGGTGGAAGGAAAGAAGCATTATTACAGAAAGGTCTGTGTAAATGACGAGGAACTTGAGGTGGGAGACTGCGTTTCTGTTTTGTCAGAGGACCCGTCAACCCCTCAGTATCTGGCCAGGTAAGGCCTTCAATTGATCTCCTGTTACTGTGAGAGTTCATTAATGCAGCTGCCATGGTCTCTCCAGGATCACTTCTCTCTGGGAGGCAAGCGGTGAGAAGATGTTCCACGCACACTGGTTTTATCGTGGGACCAACACCGTACTTGGAGAGTCCTCTGACCCTCTTGAGCTGGTCATTGTGGACGATTGTGAGGACATGCAGCTCAGTTACATCCAAGAAAAAGTCAGCGTCATGTACAAGGCTCCATCTGAAAACTGGTTCATGGAGGTAAACCTTGCACCTCTGTATCTAGTGTACTCTTTCCCCCTCATCATGATTAAGCAGATTTCTCTTTGTTACAGGGTGGGATGGAGATGGACCTGAAAGTGGTTGAGGATGACGGCAAGAGTTTCTTTTACCAGTTTTGGTACGACACAGACTTCGCCCGCTTCGAAACGCCTCCAAAGACCCTCCCTTCAGAAGACACAAAGTTCAAGTAAGAAAGATTAGAAATTCAGAAGTATAAATGACAAGCAAAGTACATGTTTATGTTTATCAAATACTTTGTTTGGTGTCAGGTTCTGCAGTAGCTGTGTTAGGAACAACGAGAAGGAGGAGCAAGCAACACCCCGTGCATTTGAACCTTTGGCAAATGAAGATAATGATGCGAAAGCCCTGTACGCTCTGGCCTGCTATAAAGGAGAGCAGTTCAAAGTAGGAGACAGCGTTTACCTGCCACCAGATGCTTTCAGCTTCAGGTAGGATAAGTAAAAGATGTTGACAGGTCTTGTGTTTTTTTACTAAATTTAACCTATTATTCTGCACGTTTTCATTGTGTAGTGTTAAACCAGCCAGTCCAGTGAAGCGCTCCCACAGAAAGGAGGATGTGGATGAAGATCTGTATCCGGAGTATTACCGGAAGTCTTCGGATTACATCAAGGGCTCAAACCAGGATGCGCCGCAGCCTTTCCGCATCGGGCGCATCAAGGAGATCTTCTGTCACAGGCGCAGCAACGGCAAACCAGACTCTACAGAGGTGAAGCTGAGACTCTACAAGTTGTACAGGTGATGGCTCTTAAATATTTTTAATGTACTTCATGCTTGTGAGGTCAAAATGAGAGCGCGAGGTCCAATGGGAAAACCAACACTAATAAATGTGGTCTCTCTCTCCAGGCCTGAGAACACTCACAAAGGGGTGAAAGGCAGTTACCACACAGACATTAACCAGCTGTACTGGAGTGATGAGGAGGTGACCGTCAGCATGGCGGAGGTGCTCTGTCGCTGCCAGGTTGAGTACGGAGAGGACCTCACCGAGTCAGTGCAGGAGTACTCCAGCGGAGGGCCCAACCGCTTCTACTTCCTGGAGGTAAAGAACTACCTTTTAGATTGGGCATCATTTTCTTAGCCTGCTCTAATAAAAGTATGTGTTGAAATGTAAAAATTATGTCAATCCTGTTTTTTGTTTTGTTTCCCAGGCCTATAATGCAAAAACAAAAAGCTTTGAAGACCCACCCAACCATGCCCGCTCTGCTGTCAATAAGGGCAAAGGAAAGGGCAAAGGAAAAGGTAAAGAAGAGCATAAAGGGAAGTAGTGCTTCGCTTTGAAACTGTAATAACATTTTCCTCTTGACTCTGTGCTTCCAGGTAAAGGCAAAGGGAAGGCAGCGGCTGCACAAGAAGCACAGGAATCTCCAAATGAGTCGCAGCAAGTTAAACCGCCCAAATATCGCACCCTGGACGTCTTCTCTGGATGTGGTGGCCTGTCTGAAGGATTCCATCAAGCAGGTGAATGGATTTCAATGAATTGTGCTTTCAATTGGTCCTCAAACACTGCGGCGGTTATTTTGAATTAAAACACAATGGCAATTTAAGTTGTGCATTTAGATTCGGTTCAGTGAAGTTTCAGAAAATGTTTGAGGTCTAAACTAACGGCTTTGTAGGTTTAAGCTCAGGGCTAGATGGAGATGGAGGCTGTTGTACTGCCGAAATGATTGCAGTCTTGTGATTATTTGCGCTGCCCTTAAACCCGTGTACTCTTCTCGCTGCAGAAATCTCTGAGACTCTTTGGGCCATAGAGATGTGGGAACCAGCGGCTCAGGCCTTCAGGCTGAATAACCCTGGCACCACAGTGTTTACGGAGGACTGCAACGTTTTACTGAAGCTGGTCATGTCCGGAGAGAAGACCAACTCTCTGGGACAGAGGCTGCCCCAGAAGGGAGACGTGGAGATGCTCTGCGGCGGGCCTCCATGCCAAGGCTTCAGTGGAATGAACCGCTTCAACTCTCGCACTTACTCCAAATTCAAGAACTCTCTTGTTGTCTCTTATCTGAGGTATAATGTGCTGCGCAAATGACTTGACTGATATTTTGGTGCTAACTGCTTTTTGTTTTTTAGCTACTGCGATTACTACAGACCCCGTTTTTTCCTACTTGAGAACGTCAGAAACTTTGTCTCATTCAAAAGCTCCATGGTGCTTAAACTGACTCTGCGGTGTCTTGTACAAATGGGCTACCAGTGCACGTTTGGAGTTCTGCAGGTTAGTTTTTCTTCAGCCAAATAAAGCATTGTTTCCTAGTTTGCTTTCTGTCATCTAATACGTGTGTTTTATTTTCAGGCTGGCCAGTATGGTGTTGCCCAGACTCGCAGAAGGGCCATTATTTTGGCAGCGGCCCCTGGAGAGAAGCTTCCTCGCTACCCAGAGCCACTGCATGTGTTTGCACCCAGAGCATGTTCTCTGAGTGTGCAGGTGGATGAGAAGAAATACGTCAGCAATGTCACAAGGTAAATCCAACTCGTCTGTGACCAGCATGACCCAAATATGCTCCTTTTTTTTAAACGTTTTTTATAGCAGTAAGATAACTTTGCTACAAACTTCTCTCAAACTAAACTAAAACAACTAAAACAAATCTATGGCATCTATAAGCCAGCCTCCCATGAAAAGTCACGAATCCCATCATTACAGTCACATTTCAGATTTTCTTTTTTCCTTTTTCCTACAGAGGCAATGGTGGAATCTACAGAACCATCACTGTAAGAGACACTATGTCAGACCTGCCAGAGATACGAAATGGTGCGTCTGCGTTGGAAATCTCCTACAACGGAGAGCCTCAGTCCTGGTTCCAGAGGCAGATCAGAGGCACACAGTACCAGCCCATCCTCCGAGATCACATCTGCAAGGTTCATGGGTTTTAATACACATTCTCCTGATGATAAACTCAATGATTTCAATGTGACTTTAATTTTGACATCGTGTTTGTTTCCAGGACATGAGTGCTCTGGTGGAAGGACGAATGCGACACATCCCTCTGGCTCCTGGCTCGGACTGGAGAGACCTGCCCAATCTCGAAGTGCGTCTGAAAGATGGCACGATGACCAGGAAGCTGCGCTACACGCACGCCGACAAAAAGAACGGACGCAGCGGCACCGGGGCCCTGCGAGGGGTGTGCACCTGTGCTGGAGGTAAACGCTATTTCGGATGTTCAAATGAGGTGTCCATTTCATACACTGTCAAAGACTAAACCATACTTCTTTAGGCAAGCCATGTGACCCGGCAGACAGGCAGTTCAACACACTGATCCCATGGTGTCTGCCTCACACCGGGAACCGCCACAACCACTGGGCAGGACTGTACGGCCGACTGGAATGGGACGGTTTCTTCAGTACAACTGTAACCAATCCTGAGCCCATGGGCAAGCAGGTAGATCCTGATTATCTTGTGTTATTTGAAAACCTTTGATCATTAATGTTTAAGATTTTATACCATGGTCTGGGTGAATACTGGATTCTGATTGGCTGGAAGGTGTCCATTAAAAAGTGATAATGTACACCTAGCCTGGCATCAGCTGTTTCCTTAGTAACGATAAACGACTGAGCTGGAACTACTTTCAGGTAAAACTGATTTAAAAAGTGAAATAACTCAAACAAAAAATAAGCAAACAGGCCCCAATGAACAGGTTCAGTTGGCGGGACCATGGTATAAGCGGGATAATGCACTCCGAGGTGTCCATTATCAGTAATATCTGGACACCTCGTTGTGCATTATCCGTTACGTATGAGATGTACAGTGTTAACAAACGTGTGTTGTCATAGGGCCGCGTGCTGCACGCCGAGCAGCACAGAGTGGTTAGCGTTAGGGAGTGCGCGCGATCTCAAGGATTCCCTGACACTTATCGCTTCTTCGGAAATATCCTGGATAAACACAGACAGGTAATTGTTAAAGAAATGGTGCGTTTAATTTTACTTGGCACGGAAAAAATAAATCACTAAATAATCCATTACACAGGTTGGAAATGCTGTGCCTCCTCCACTCAGCAAAGCCATAGGTTTGGAGATCAAAAAGTGCATTCTGGAGAAAATGAAGGAGGAGCAAGGATCAGGTGAGTTGTAATCTTTGTCCTAGTGAATATTCATTCAACAAACCTAACATGTGTTTCCTCTTGACAGAAAACATCAAACAAGAAAAGATGGAGGCCTCTGATTAGTCTCCATGTTCAGGACTTAAATCCGTTCATTTTAATACTGCCATTGTTTTATCTCAGCTGGTGTTTCAATGTGCTGTATCGTTCCATGCGTTTTAAATGTGCTTTTAATCATGTTATGAATTGTTCGCATAAAGTGGAATGAATTGTATGTAGTTTTTATATGTGTAATATTTCAATTAAAGCTCCTATGGAAATTGTTTCTAAAAAAAAAAAAAGTGTCTTCATTCTAATTCTTGGCATTTTGAGCCAAACTACACATTAAAGTTTGAATGATGGGCTTATGTAAATGATCCGACTCATTTAGCCCAGAGAAAATGGAAAGTAGTTAAATTTATCTGTCTAATGCCCAGAAAGGTGCAATTCTTCCTGTACATTCATTTTATCCCTTCACCCTCATATTTTTTTTTTTTCTTGCATTGCAATGTCTTTAGCAGCACAGTGGCTGAGTGGCTATTGCTCTATCCATAGGACCCAGGCTTGATTTCCTGGACAGGGCCTTTCTGTGTGGAATTTGCATGTGCGCCATGTGTCTGCATTGGTTTTCCTCAAACTGCTGGTCAGGTTGGCTCTCAGTGGCCTAGGGCTAAACCAACATCTGATCTACACAATTACAGCAAGTTATTGAAACATTAAAGGGACAGAGTTTTAAGGTATTTTCCTCGCCCTACATGTTCCAGCAATGTCCTAATGTGTAGAATGAGCCCAGGCCTGTTCACAACTGCCTTTAAAATCCTGCACTGTCACTCAAGGTGATAATTCAATACGGGTCCGAAGTGCCGTCATGCACGAGCTTAATATAAAACCTGAAGATACGCCTAAGACCTGAGGTGGCAGTGAGTGTAAAAATTACCAACTTGAATCTCGTCCCTTTAAGGCCCTTTCTAATAGGGCCCAGATTGTTTTTTGGATAAAGGATCTGGTCAAAAATGAAAGATTTTTAATCTTTTTTTAACTTTATCATGGAACTTTTGGTGCGGGGAAAGAAAAACCTTTTTGTGAGCCAGTGGCTGTATGGGAGGTCAGCATGCCTTTCTTTTTACTTATCTCAGTGGCCTCTACACTCTAGGACCAATTGTTTAGTTGGTTTTCAGATGAGGCAGTCCTTCAGATAAGAGCAGTGAAAACTAATTCTCCCAGATCAATTTTTAGAGGTCAATGTGATGGAAAATAAAGGTCAAATAATGTAAATTAAGAAGTTATTTTCACATAAGTTCCATAATGCATCTTTAATATAGCACAAGGTCTAAAGCAATGATCCAGATAAAATGACACTGGCACTAATGTTGCGGGTTTCTGTACATTATTGCTAATATAATAATATAGCTAGTATTTTTTAGACCTGTCCCAAATGGATCCTTTCTGAGGAAAATACTTTTTTTTGTAATTTCTAAAATTGCTGCGCAAACCCTGAATGAGATTTTGATACAGAAGACAGACATTTTCTTTATTTTAGGTCGAAGTTTAATTTTTCCTAAATAAAATGTATTCCAGAACAATTCAATGAATTCAATTGTTTGAAGGTCTGAAAGAAGAAAAAAAGATTGTTAGTGAAATGTTTGTTTGTAAATGTACATTGTGGATTGAAAGCACTCACTTGGCCCATTCAACATTGAGAATAAGATGGTCATATCCAAATCCTGACACTCCAGCGATGGCTCTAGCAGCGTCCTCTCTGCGATGAAAACTAATAAAGGCAAAGCCCTGGAGCACAACACATTGGAGTGAATTTAAAACATCGTGGACACAATGGTATTTGACATTCACCACCACATGCACTGACTGACAGACCTTGGACTGCCCTGTATTCTTGTCCTTGGCCAAATAGATCCTGGAGATGGAGCCAAAGGGTCTGAACAGCTCCTGTAGATCAGTCTCACGAGTGTCTTCAGACAAATTGGTCACGCGGATAGTGGCATTATCATCAGCTTCAAAGGGAAAACATACAGTGTCATTATCAATCAATCAATACTGTAAGAATTATGTCGAAGTGAATGAACACCCACCTCTGCGGTTCGGCTGCATGGACTCTCCTCTCCTGGTTCCTCCATCCCGAAGACTCGGAGGAACGTATTTACCAGTCTTGCTTTGAGCAGGTTGTGCAGGCTCTGGTTCAGCTAAACGAATCAATCCAACAAATTAGGAGTAAGTAAGGAAACAAACAAATAATGCGGCACATAAACTCATCTATACCAGAGCCAGCAGGTTTTTCCTTGTCTCCAGTGGAAAGCCCGAGCTGTTCGGCCAGCTCCTTCTGCATTGGGCCCAGAGTATCTTTGTAGGGACATCGTGTGGTCCAGTGGTCGCCTTTACAGATACGACAGGACACAATCTTCTGTCCTTTCAGTTTGTTCATGGGATCTTCATCTTGGTCTTGGGAATTCAAATCCTACACAACACAATGTGATATAAATAATCCTAAATGGGCGCAAAACACAAAAGATCACCCTCTTACCTCTTTGCTGGAAACAAAAGTCATAAAAACATCATCGCTGACTGTGGTGGTGGCAACATTAGGACCTGGGGCATCAAACTCAGAATTGCCAAACTTCTTCCAGTTCTACGAAAGATAGAGAGTAAATTATGCAGTGCAACGTTGATCTTGTTGAATCTTCACCTTCAAACAAACAAACCTTTCTCCTGGCCACAGCCTTGGAGGCCTTCCTGTTCTCAATCTTGAAAGTTCGCACGATCTATTGAAGAACAATAACACAAAAGTTGAGTCATAGAGAAACCAAGTGTATATTTTACTCTTCAGATGTACAAAGTGACTGCGCAATTTACCTTAAACTTCTTTCCATCCTCTATTTTATATTCAGTCACTGTTTTAATATTTCCTTTAATGGTTTCCTTTGGAGAAGGAAGTGTACCTGTCACAAGAATACACGTTTATAATACAAAAGTTTGATCAGAGACTTATTTGACTAGTTAACGTCTAGTAAACAAACATGAGGAGTAGATGTGTCCACAGACCACTTGTCCTAATCCTGAATTATGCCGCAGACTGTCTATTTCATCAACGTCCAGCCCCACCAAACAATGTTTCCCTTACATTTTAATTACGTTCCTGAATGAACGTGGATCTTTACATAATATTTATAGCTACAGTATCATGACATAATCATCAGTGAAGAGACAGTGAATGAATAAATACACAGATTAAAAAACACGTGGATAGAGAACTAAACAGCTGGCCTAAAGGCGAGCTAACCGCGGCTAGCTCTTTACCTTCATCGCCCTCCTCCTCGACCTGGTCCGCCCAGCTGGGCTTGGAGCTGTAAAAAATGAAAGTGTAGGTTCAAGCAATGACAATGATCCACCAAAAATGACACAATTGGAATAATAAACACTCACTCGTCGTATTCATTAGACGGCATCCTGGAAGCTAGCTTAGCCTCGAGAGCGCGGAGCCGCGAAAAGGGACGTACACCGGAAGTCGACAACACATACTTCCGACATGTTCACTTCACAATAAAAGTCTGTTGACTTTTATTGCTAAAGAGAAAATCATGCTGTATTACATATTTCATTATACCTTTGCCAGCAAGACAAAACATTCCGGATTGAAAAGCTCAATCTGAAACAAAAGCATTTTAAAATAATCGTTATTCATTTCTGGCCTTTGGTTTAATCAATCATCAATATTTCAACAAAATGTAACCCAAAATATTCACTATTTAAACATTATGTAAATTCATAATTTTCTATAAAATGTTTTGTAGATGTTATAGAGCCTGATTGCAGTAATAAATGTCTAAAAGAGTGAGAATGTGTGCGGGAGCTTTTGAACATTTTTTCCCCATTAGCCCACAGCGTTGCCAATAGGAAACAAAAAAAAAACTTAGATGGGGGGATTCCCTAAACATTTATGTGAATCAATAAAATGTCTTAAAATTATCTATGATCCATGTGTGGAAATATTGTTTTGCATTTGCCTTCTGTGCAGTACATAGTTAAAGCTACTGTATGTGAAAATTGTTTGTATATATGAACTGATCTATAATTATCATCCTGCAGTAGTATTATTTATTTTATTTTAGACCTTTTTAGCAGTCATTTGTATTGCCTTTTTAAATTAAATATTGCAATCAAAAAATATATGAAAAGATGGGTTTGTTGTGCTTAAGGTCTTCAAAAAGATCTATGGTTCAGATAAGAATATTTTTTAAACATACTTGTGACATACTTTTTCCAATATGACATATGAAACCACTAATAATGCTTTTCAAATAAAGAAACATACATTTAATCAAGCAACGCGTTAATAAAAGGTGAAACAATACAAAATACAATGTCACCAAAAGAAAACACAGACATACACTTTTACTTCATTGAATTTCTTGTGTTTTATCCTCTCTGTTTTCCCCACAACAAGCCACTCTAATACTGTCGACCACTGCCATGAACAGAAGTGGGTGAATGCACATATTCAGAGTCGCCAGTCCTTTTGTAATTTGGTACGTTCTGAACAGTGGGCAGCTCACTTGCTTCTTTATTTTTTGGTAGAAATGGATCATAAGAAAAACATGGTAGGGCAAGAAGGAAATGGCATACAACACAACAACCGAGATCACCAACAAAGCAACTTTGCGTTTTTCAAGCACTGTTATGCTTATGCTTTTCCAAGCGACTTGAATCACTACAGAATATGAGGCAAAGGTGATTAAAAAGGGGACAACACACCCAAACACAGACAGGAACATTTTGTAATTAAAATGTGACCACTCTGTATTATGCTGGTTACAATGAGAGACACACACCGTTTTATTGCTGCTCATATCAGGGCAGGTTGAGGCAAAATGCAACACCGGACTTGAAATGACCCCAACCAGGATCCAGATGATGACACTGGTGATCTTTGCTTGTTTGGGCCTCAGATGCGTTCGGCTAAAAAAGGGGTATTTCAAAGCCACACAGCGGTTGACGCTTATGGCCGTGATGAAGAAGATGCTGGCATACAGGTTGCAGTTGAAAAGGAAACGTTCAATTTTGCAAGCAGCATTTCCAAATATCCAGTGTTTCTGCAGGGCATAATAGACGATGAGCAAAGGCAGGGTCAGGATGTAGAGCAGGTCACTGATGGCCAAGTTGCAGGACAGGATGATCCCAGAGTGCCAGTTTCTCCTCTCTTTAGTCAAAAAGAGATACAGGGCGAAGGAATTCCCGACTAGAGCAATGACAAACTCAGTGCTGTACAGTGAAGGCAGCAGGTGGATTTGAAATTTCTCGCAATCACGAATGTCAGGCTTCATCTTGAGTGTGGGCACTTGGTCGCGGTTCCAAGAATCTGCAAAGTAGTAAAATGGGTTCAGAGTTCAGGCAGGTTTATGTGCTGTTTTTCGTATTATTTTTTATTATCTAGCACTTTAAAATAAAATATACTTAACATTTTGTCCCCAATTGACTGTGCATAACTTCAAATCATAACAACGCCGCCCAAGAAGTGACTTCCTGTTTCGATCCAGCACGTCTTGATTGATTAGTTCAGCCGGTACTTGCAACATTAGAAGAATATAATTACATACACACATTTTAAGTGTTGTGTCTGTTTATAGTAAGGTAGAAAGAAAGTTGAACTAATGAACTGCTAAACTAATGAATAAGATGGTGCTTTTATTTTGGCGTGCTGGATCGAAACAGGACGTCACTTCTCGGGCAGTGTTGCTATGATTTGAAGTTATGCACAGTCAATTGGTAAACATTCTACAATACACAGAGCAGATTTAAACAAGGTTGATTTATTTTTAAACAGGAGAGCCTGACAAAAAAAATGTGTGGTGACCTGACTTGACCTGACCACCTCACAACCTTCCAGGTGCCCAGAAAAAAACACCTCTCTTAAATAATTTTCTTAAGTAAATTAAATTATATGTAACTAACATGAATAAAGTCTAAAAGTGTAGATTATCCTGAAAACCGTCTGAAGAAGGCCACGCATCACAGTTTGAGAGTCCATGTACGACAACTTTATAAACTCATTCTATTGCTCTCAAACATTATGTTGTTTTGAACATTGACAAAAGTTTAGGTTTGCAGTAAATGACATTAACTGTCCTTATGGCCAAAGGTACAACCTCTATATCGTCTGCGTGTCATTTTCTTTAGGAAAAATGTTATTAAAATGTCAGTCTCAGAATCATACAACAAAATAAATCGAGAATAATATACCTCCTAAACCCACTTTATCTATTATTTGTGTGAAGTAGGCTATATAACATTTAAATAGGAAACGGTCACTCACCAAAATGAAGATATGCTGTTTCCGTGCTGCATTTGCTCGTTTGGCAGAAGATAATGGTTTGAACAGCACAAACAGTGGCCAAAACAAGTGACTTCCTCTTCATCTGTTTCACAATTTGAAGAAGTAAAACTGATGCAGATTTGCTTACATTAGTCTGCTCAACTGAACAATTAGTAAATCAAATACATAAAAAAGTGTCTTCAAGACCCATGTTGCATCATGTAAAGTAATGCTTATATTTGTTTCTTCCTGCACACTTACTCCAAAATGACTGTATTTATTGAGATCTTCCTCAGATCAGGGATTGCACCACAAATGTGGGAAGTGACAGCGTTTATACAGTGGATCATGGGCGTAAGTTTGCGCAGGCGTAGGTTTGGTTAGTCGCAACAAACCTACGCCCTTGGTAGTCATTGATATTTATCCATTCACAAGTGGGATAGGCGGATCGATACCAAAGGATCGATATATCGATACCAAATGGCTACTTTTGAAGTATCGATATTGGGCAAAAAGTATTGATACTAATTTGCATATGTAAAAGAAGGCGGGGCAGCAATTATCAACACAAAAGGATCTGTTGTTCTGAGCCAAAACAATCCACAACATCAAAGGACTGAACTGAGCCAGTCATTCTGGGTTAGGTGCTGTTTGACATTTAAATATTAATTTTAAATTGTGTTTATGTATATCATTTCACATTGGCATTGTTTAACTAACCAGTTAAAGTCCAATTAATTATAAAAAATAACCAGTTTTATAAATGTATATTGATTGAAATACATTCACCCATATGAAATGACCAGCATCGTTATCGACAAAAATGACCCCGAAAGTATCGGTATCGTATCGATTCCAAAAAATGTGGTATCGCCCATCCCTATTATCCGACCACTACCCACCACATTGATGCAGAGGCCGGGCAAGTGTATTTGTCTGGCACATTTCATGTTCATATATTCATGCAGAGGCAAGGCGGGAGGACGTCTGTCTACAGTCTGTGGTCTACACCAGTGCAGGAGCAGCAAGTCCCACTCCCACCGTCTCCTTTTTACAGTGCAGGCGTTTCTAGAGAACAGTGGTTCCCAAAGTGGGGTCGGGGACACTGAAGTGTGCAAGATGACTTTGAGATAATTGACCATCATTTTTTTGATTCAATTTGATGTTTAATTGCAAACAGCAGGTTTTGATGAAATTAAGCCAAATATCGAAATATGGAATCCAAACTAACATCATTGAATCAGAATATGTTTTGCACCTAAATTATAAATCCCAATTACATTTTACAGAAGTTTTGGTTGAGTGATTTTAGGGGTCACAGCCTGAAAAGTTTGAGAACCCCTGACTTTTAAATTCATACAGCCACAATCCACATTGTAATGATCCTTTTTGGCCTTTGGAAACTAGCCTGGCAAACACCAGACTAAAATCACAAGTGATATTTGCTGTGAAGTTCGAAATGATTCGAGCACGCACAGCAGCATGGCGCTAGCCAGGCAATTAGGAAACTGCATTTAAATGGAATCTTCCACACACACTTTTTTTAAATGTGGTCATCTCTACAATCTTTCTTTTAACCCCTGAGATCATGAACTTAATTTCTGCCACTTCTAAAAAATACTTTTCTTTCAATTCAATCAACAGCTTTAAAAATGTCTACTGTGCACCCTAATTGCAAAACAGATGAGCTTAAAAATGTTTCCAATTGTAGCTGAGGAATAAATCCAATCTCTATCCTTTCTAAACGGTCTATAAAGATGGACAAAGGCAAATGGTAAAACGGTTTAATATTGTTGTACAGTGTTTGACCACTGGTACGGCTACAATAATATGGACATGCGCAAATTTAAGTCAGCGTTATCACATTTATTCAAAATGAAAATATAACAATTTATCCTGCCCAGTGTCATTATAAATTGTATTTACAGATGCCAACTGATGTAGAAACCACAACTCCTGTGCAGCAAGTTCA
The DNA here is from genome assembly GCF_951799975.1 of Gobius niger. Lineage (NCBI taxonomy): Eukaryota > Metazoa > Chordata > Actinopteri > Gobiiformes > Gobiidae > Gobius > Gobius niger. The sequence continues at coordinate 19,384,593 of NC_136861.1, forward strand.
GTCCGGTTTCATTTCCTCTTTTTGAAACCTTGTTTTCCCCCTGTTGGTTTCTTAAAGCCTGGTTTTCCTTTTTGTCCTTCAGGTTTAAACTTGTCCTTGTTTTTATTTGCAAATGTTCTCTCCGTCTGAAATTTCCTTTTTCCAAAGTTCTTTTCAGCACCTCCGGGTTTTTTGTTGTTAAATGCCTTGCCTCCAGGTTTCATCTTCCTTCCAAAAGTTTTCTCTGAATCTCCAAATTTCTTCCACTGCTTTTTCTGAGGTTTGTCTGTGTAGTCGGCTCTCGGGCCGTTCCGCTTTGGCGATTTGCCGCGTTTGTCTCCGTCTGAAGATTTGCCAGGAAAAGGCTTTCTCTTTATGGGGGGTCCATTCGACTTGTCCCTCATTCGTCTCTTCTTTGCTCCAGGGAACATATCTGCAAACACATTTATAAACTGAATTACTGGCATTGGAACACTTTTTTTTAAAAAGGAACAGGCCACCGTTTTTCCATACTGAGATATGTTCTTACCTGAGCTTAGACGAGTCGATGCGTACCTGTCTGGTCTTTACGCATGCGCTCAGTCACGCAAAAAGACCAAAGATGTTGTTAGCATTTAGCCTCTCCCAGCATATTCCCATAGCTCCAAACGGGGGTGAAGTTAGAAGCGACCAAGCTCTTCCACGTTTTCTCTATTTAAATAGGGTTACGTGAGTAGTTACACGATCCAAGTATAGTCAAACAAAATTAAACATGTTGATTTTCTAAGTGGATAAAAAGGGGAACTATATTGTAAGGCGTAATAACACCTTAGGAGCACTTACATGTCCGGACATTGTAGTGCTCCTAGGGTGTTATTACGTCGTACAGTATAGTTCCCCTTTTATTCGCTTAGAAAATTGACATATTTAATTTTGTGTAACTGTACTTGCGTAACCGTATGTAAATAGGAAGAGCTTGGTCGTTTCTAACTTCACTCCCGTTTGGCCCGATAGAGGCGGAGGAGAGGCTAAATGCTCACATCAACTTCAGTCTTTGTGCATGACTGAGCACACGCACAAAGACCAGACAGGTACAACTCGTTTAAGCTCAGGTAAGAATATATCTCAGTATGGAAAGCCGGTGGCCTGTTCCTTTAAAGGTAGATTCCTATACCTTCATCTGGGTCCAGTCCGACAGCCTGTCTGTAGTACTCAGCGTCGTCATCTGAATGCGCTCTGGCCGTGTCATCCTCCGCCCCAGGATCCTCCACTTCACTGTCTTCATCAGCCTCTGGGAACTTCCTTTTTATACCTTCGAGACTCCTCACCCTGTTAAAATAAATAAAATAGCGAGGATTTCAGTAAGCACATCAAGTTTGATATCAGTGCATTAAAGTGGACTTACTTGTTCTTTTCTCTTTGGTCTTTCTTTTGAGCTACATTTTGCTCTTGTTTTTTCCGCCTCTCTTGTTTTGCTTTTAGCTGCGCCTCCTTCCTGTTCAGGATTTCTTGGATCTCCTCTTCTGTCTTGGAAACTGCAAAAAGGAAATCAAATGTTTTGTTTTAAAGGGTGTTTACATTTACACATTGATAGAGCGCAATTAAAAACAAAAAGGTGCATCAGTAAGCGTTTACTTTAAGAGAGAAATCATTTAATTCATAAAAGGTTTGACATCATGTACACCATGATCCATAAAGGCCAGAGGTTTGCAAACATGTACTTACTGACAGAGTGATAGAGGACGTTTCCCCCTCCCATGCCTTCTTCAATCTTTGACAGCTTCAGCGTCATGCGAGGGCCGATCTGAGACAAAATCACACATTACTACAACAAACACAGACTCCATGCCATCTTAAAGGGATGTTAAAGGATTTTTGACATAGGGCCTTATTTCCTAGTTATCCAGAGAGTTGTTGATTTGAAGAGTTACGTGGCGCTAGGCTAGTGCAAGGCTAGCGCATTTCTATGGTATCAGCTAGCATGCATTGAAAACAGTGACTCACTCCACAGTGCACCTGAGGCAAATCACTTATAACGCCAGACTAACCATATAAATGTCTGTCGATAGAAAAATTGCATGTTAAAGAAATTTGAGCAGCATTAGCTTTGTGGTTGTATAAGCTACGCATATATAAGAACTGCATGAATTACAAAAATATCTCCAGCAATCAACAACACTCTGGAAAACTAATAATTGAGGTCCTATGTCAAACATCCTGAAATATCCCTTTAAAGTTTTAAAAGCTTAACGACTTACCTCAGTTAATCGCACCGCACTTTGTTGAGATGCCATATTGCCCCGTCCAGAATAGGCCTGGGGGAGCTCCGTAATGTTGTGGTCCCCGTCTTGCTCGGCTTCACTTTCCGACAGGTTTGTGCCCCTAGAAAAAGAAAAGAGTAAATTCATTTGCAACAGTGTCCACACAAAGGCGGTCTTCGAACCCAATGCCCGTTGGCTGCTCTGCTTTTTGGCCACAACACTAGAGGCCGCCAATGCTGTAGTACCTCCATATCCCCGCTAGTCACCCATTGAAAAGCATTGGACTTTAGACACGTTAAAAACAACTTTAAAAAGGGACTAGATGCAAGTTAGCCCTTTTATACTCACTACTGCCACCTCAGGTCATACGTGTAACTGCACCTTCTGTATTAAGCTCGTGCATGAGGCACTTTGGACCCGAATTAACACCTTTTTGAGTGACAGTGCAGGATTTTAGAGGCAATTGTGGTGAACAGGTCTGGGTTCATTCTACATATTAGCACATTACTGGAACATATAGGGAGGGCCGAGTCTACAGTGAAGATTCCCCCCCCCCCCTTATAGGAACATGCTTCGTCAGAGCTGGGGAGGGGGGAGTCTGTAAATCCGCCATGATTTCCCCCTCGAGTGTTGTCATTATGGTAAACGAGGAGGAGTGAGGAGGAGACGGCCATTATATATAGTCTATGTTCAAACCATTTCATTACACCTTTAAAAAAAAATCCTTACTTAATCAGGAGTTCACTGATGTCCTCCAGCTTGTTCATGTTGGGACACCTCTCCTGCATCAGCTTCTTCACCCCACGGCTCATACCCACAGGGACCACCTTCAGGCTACTGCAAGGAGGAAATCTTGCATCATTGCAGGCCAAACAAAACAAAGAACCCTTCTGTAAAGCTGTGGTTCATCAGTGCGTTTACTTTGACATATAAATCACTGTCAGTCAAGTCAGCGTTTGTCATCCTTTGAACCATTGATAGTAATAAATGTATGAATAAGCCACTTACTAATGCCTGAACTCAATTTCCTCAGACTCTGCGTTGTAGTTCAACAACACACACCTCTTTATGTTGTTTAAATTCACCTGAAACACATCACAGGAGTCAAGACCCACAATTCAGCATGTTTTTAACCCATGCTTCAACAGATTTAAACCCCTATATGTCAGAAAGCGTTTACTTTTTATACTGCTCATCAAAGAGAACTCAGCAGACTATACTTTCATCATGTCATTCAGGGCTACACATAGGAGTCACCGCCTTCACAATGATGTACCTTGTGCACGTTTATGGAGGGGAACATGTTCTGAAACATGGTGGCCATTAGCTTGATGTGCATGCCGCTGGACCCAAAGTTGTTGAGGATCAGTAGAGGATGGTGCGTGAACTGCTGCTCGTGCATCCTGTGCTTCTTTAGAGCCGACACCACGTCTTTGACAAGGGAGTACTGGAATAGACAAATGGAAAAAAAGCCTTGTCACGAAAATATAGCATTTCTCAAAATATATGAATGCCTCAAAGGGTTCATCAGTGCGTTTACTTTGAAAACATCACTAACAATCAAAGAAGACATTTATCATCACGTGAGCCGTTTACACTTAATGCTTTCACTGAAGCGATATTTACCTTGACAACTTTGAAATGAAGCGTCGGGCCTTTTGGGAGCCGAGCAACCCTCTGAAAAAGGAAACACGTTTGGATTAATTGCTAAACGATCAAACCTCTTACCTCCCCGCCTGATCCGAGTGCATTTTCTTCAGTTCAGCTTAACCCAAATCTAAAAGCTTTGAGTGTATCGCTTCATTTGAAAGCCAAGACTTACAAAACCAAGAGTCACCGTTTTGTTGGGTTATCGCAGCATGTGTAACATTCAAGCATTTTGTCATGCCTTTGTCATTTTTTTGTTGCTTTTTTATGCTTTTTTTCCTGTTGAATTCTTGCCACTTTTTTTGTTGAATGTGTGTCAAATTTTTTGCCCCCTTTTTTATTCTTGCCACTTTTTGGGTGAGTTTTTATCACTGTCAAATTTTTGCACCCATTTCTTTGTCACTTCTTGATGATTTTTTTGCCACTTTTTCATTGAACTTTTCAGTTGAATTCTTGCCCCCTTTTTGGTTGATTTTTTGTCACTTTGTTGAATTTGCCATTTTTTGGTTGAATTCTTGTCCCCTTTTTCATTTCTTGCCACTTTGAATTCATGTCACTTTCTTTTGTCTAATTGTTTGCCACTTGTGTTTGATGAATTCTTGCCACTCTTTGGTTGAACTTGTGCCACTCTTTAAGTTGAGTTTTTGTCACTTTTGTCAAATTTTTGCCATTTTAGGTCGAATTTTTGCCCATTTTATTTTTATCCTCGTCACTTTTTGGTTGAATTCTTGCCACTTTTTGGTTAAACTTTTGCCACTTTTTCATTGAATTCTTGCCACTTTTTGGTTGAATTCTTGCCACTTAGTTTTTATCCTCGTTTTTGTCTCCGTTTTGGCACGTTTTAGATTTGGCTACAATGTGTTTGGTTCAGGCTTGAGTTAAGAGCTCAAACCTACATCCAAGTACTTATAATTCACTCACCAGGTTTACCGAGCTGGGAGTCTTGCTGAAGATTACAAAGTGTGTGACTCCAAGTGGTCCAGCTATGGAGACGAAATCTTTCAACACGTTCTTCTTTCTAACCTAAAACAGCGACAACAGATAAGTTAACAAATCACATCAGCACAATTGCGATGTTGGTTTCTGCGACAGCACACACACACCTTCAGGCTTTCTGCCGTGTATGGCTGCATGACTTTTCGGACATCCAGAATAAGTTGAGCCACGTTTTTGCCGATCTGACCGCGTTGAAACACGAAGGTGTGGGGGACAGCGCCGTACGTCTCCTCGGCCACATGGTTGGCAGAGACTCGAGCTTTCTTTTGATTCTTTGTCTAGGATAAAATCAAGCAACACACAATCGATTATTACACATGCAAACGTATACAACTTTCAATCGCATCTTTATACACAAACTATAATATAAAGCGGATACATGAGCATAACATGTGCATGGCTACCACACCACAACTTCGCCACATCACGCCTTACCTTTGATTTCCCCATTATTACAAACAACTACAAAAAACAACGAAAGAAAAATGGTTTCCTTCTCAGTAGTGGGACAGACTTATGACTGACATAACGATAAAGCACATAAGTTTAAGTGTGGAGAAGAAACTGACATCGAGAGTGAGCAGTCCGCATGGTGCTCTGGTGGTGCTGCGTTTGTTGTGTCACACTCTCTCCAATCCGTGCAGAAACAGCAGAAACTACGGTTCCGCCTTAAATACGTGTGACTTTATTATTTCTGTGTCTGACAAGATTTAAACTTTGCTTTGTAACATAAATTATAACATTTAGACAAATAACTATATGCTGAATATGGGAAGATTATTATTATTTTTCTTACCATTCAATAATAATAGTAATAATAATACAAATAAATAAAAATAATAATAATAATACAATAATAATGCAATAATAACAATAATAACAATAATAACAATAATAACAATAATATTATAATAATAATAATAATAATAATAATAATAATAATAATAATAATAATAATAATAATAATAATAATAATAGTAATAATATAGGCAACTACAAAACCAATACACAAATCAACAATTTTGGCTGTTTGTTAAATAATATTATACTTACTATATTTATGATACTGTATGTTCAAATCTTGAATATGAACACCTTTCACACTGCTGTGTTCATGTTGCTGCTCAGCCACAAGGGAGCGATAGAGTGAGTTACCAGGGCCGGTCCTGGGCATGGGCGACCCAGGCGGCCGCCTAGGGCGCCATATGTTGGAGGTGGTGCCGAATTGCGCTTTATTATTATTTTTCAAACCAGAGAGATCCAAGCTCCCGCCATCTACAACATAATAATCTACAACATAATCACCGATATTCGGACATGGCAAACGTTCAATCTTGCCTCGGGCGCTAAATTGGCAAGAGCCAGTCCTGTGACTTAGAGTCCGTCAAAGGCGCAAGTGATTTTGATTTTTTTTTTTCTTCAGCAATTAAACTAAAATAAATAAACAGAGCCTAATCCCAGGATGACAAACACATTGACAGAGATAGTGAGTGTCCTTTCAGTGTTGTGTGGTACCTGAATACATATACACATTTTGGGTAACTGTATTCAGGCTTTGAGGGTATTTAGAATACAGTTACTTTCTTGATATCAAAGGAATACATCACAGCAGGGGTCACCAACGTGGTGCCCGCGGGCACAGGGGCCCTTTGGGGCATGTCCAGTAGCCCTTGGGACTTTTTCTAAAGTGTAAAACACTTCATTTTCTTGAATCTAATTCTTAAATTTACAGTTATTTCGGTTCTTGTGACTCAGTATGAGTTTAAAATAAAGCTATTTTAATATAATATGGGGTCAATATCCTATAAGTGAACAGTGTACGTTTAAGTCTTTAGGATTTGTTTTTAACTAGTAGCCCTCGAACAACTTAATGCTCTTAAAGTAGCCCTCAGCTGAAATAAGGTTGGTGACCCCTGCATCACAGTAAGTACTCAATCATTAAATTTAAATTACATAGTCATAACATTAATTACAAAGAAAAGATCAAGACAATCGGCGAAAAGCTCTGTCCTTGACTGTGGGCATTTGCAAAGTGCTTTTTCATTCCTAGGTGATTATCAACTGTAGCCTAAACATCTTCTTAATCATATGCTGCTTTTATGCATAAATATTATGCAAATCAGCATGAAAGCATTCTAAGTATTCAGAACACTGTACTCTGATTGGTCAAATTAACGGAATACGTAACTAAATACATTTTAAGGCTTCGATATTCTGTAACTAATTTCAAGGCATTCTCCCCAACACTGCTTATACTTGAGAACTTAATATTTCCATAATAATGTGTTGTACAGCAGGTTGGTGATGGAGGGAGGAGACAGCCCCGGCTCCCTCCTGGAGAGGCGGTGTCATTGGGACATTTGGGAGGCAGTGTCTAATTAGCTGCTTCTTTCCTGAGAGATCCCAGGACATTCCAACAAAGACAGACCCTGAGGAGAAGAAGTGATCTGCCTTATATCCTTGACATTCAGGCAATATCTACAATGCTTTACCCGTTTGATTAATTGAGAAGTACTTACCTGAACTGCTGTGGAAGATTTTCATTTATTTTTTTTACTAGTTTTGCCTGACCAACTTTAAAGATGTAATTATGATGCAGAAATAACTTACTGTAAGACATCACCATTCACCACTTTTCAGCAGCTAAAGGTAAGACTGAAGATGCTTTTAGTTCTTAGCGATTCGCCTCAGCCGTCAGTGCCTTCCCTGAGAAACCGAAATGAAGCAAGTTGTCAATTTATCTAATGGTTTTGCGGTGTTTACTGTGTTTGATGATGTTGGACCCTCTCAAAAGGCTCTGTTGACCGTGAACTGGAGTTCTGTTGGTTTTTGCAGCCCAGTGTTGACAGTTGCCTCTTCATTGTTGACCTGTTAATAAATTCCAGCCTCAACAACCGCAGCACAATGTTTTTGCTCATCAGCATGCAAAAACATACTGTAGTAACTCACTAAAAACACCTAGCATAGTCGTTTTATGTGGTTTCTGTTTGCAGTTTTAACAGTTGCAGGGAAATAAATCGCTAGGTCGGCAATATTTAGATTATTGATATTTGCTCTGTAGATACTGTGTCTCTTTTGGGTGCGAATCTTATCACAGTTGTCATAAAAATCACATTGAGGTGTTTTCCCAAATTCGTGCAGCTCTCCTGAGGATCACGCTGAAGCGTGTTTTCGTTTCCCTTACATCTTGGCAGATTTCACTCAACTAAATTTACATGCAGCGTGTTTTTTAAGAACGCCTGCATCCGAATTGTGGTTTTAGTTCCTTCCTACTTCTTCAACTGTCACTTGTATTATTTGGGGTTCATTTCTAAAAGCTGAAGATACTGCCTACACAGTGGGAGGAAAATGTTTGTGAACGCTTTGGAATTTCTCACATTTCTGCCTAAATTTGTCATAAAATATGGTCTGATCTTCATCAAAATCATAAGAATGAATAAACAGTGTCTGCTTAAACTAATACCACCCAAACATTTACATGTTATCATATTTTGTAGTTGCAGATTGGACGTGCACAAGAGGAATAGATCTTGGACTATTCCTCTTTACAGAACTGCAGTTCAGTGAGATTCATGGGTTCACTTACTTTTTTTCCTCCCTGTCCTGTGAATGTTTACATGTCATGGCCATTAAAAATATAATAACATGTAATTGTTTGGGTGGTATTAGTTCAAACAGACACTGTTTATTCAATCTTATGATTTTGATGAAGCTCAGACCACATTTTGTGACCGATTTAGGCAGAAATGTGAGAAATACCAAAGCGTTCACATACAGTACATTCCCCTCCCACTTAATGCAGTGTGATAATTAAATGAGTCATATCCATATTCCATGTGGAGTTTGCTTGTTTTCGATGATTTCCCACATCTACATATAAAACATGCATGACAGGTCTGCATAAAATAATGACAGAATAATCACAAATTAATCAGTCATAAAAGTCATAATTTCAATGATTGCAATTCACAAATAAAGATTGCTATAATTATTTCAGTAACACAATGTACTCTACAAAATATAAACGGGGTCAAATGCAGAGAACAAATGTCTTTTTTCAGTAACTGAGGAATGTAACAAAATACGGGAATAGTTTAGTCATTACAATTCAAGTAACTCGAGTTACAAGTGCATTTAAATATTTGAATGAAAAACACCAAACTCCTCCCAAATAAAATGCAGCACCAGATCAGGTTGGACACTGGTGTAAACAATTTGCAGTCAAATCTTTGACTGCACTTTTGCTCGGTGGCATTATTACTATTATCAGTTTATATTTTGCCAAAAGTAACTCAGAATTTAGTCAAACTACAACATTTTTGAAGCAGTAATATGTAATACAAACATATTACATTGTTAAAACTGTAGCTACTAATATAGAATATTTTACAATTTTAAAGTGACTTGCCCAACACTGATTATTACATCTCTGTTTTTCTCTCTCTTAGGTGTCTGGACGTTACACATATTCATGGGGAAGACACTGACCATCACCCTGACTCTTCTGGTAGCACTTTGTCTGGACATAGATGGCTATGACAAAATCCTATCTCGATCAGATGCAAAAGGCAGCCGTTGCTCCTACACCTTCATCGTGCCCCAGCAGAAGCTGACGGGAGCCCTCTGCGTGAACACAGCCTCCACAAACCAGTCTGAGGTGCTGGCGCTGAGGACGGAGCTGAAACGGCAGCAGGAGCAACTGGAGAAGCTCCGGGGCCAGATCGAACACGAGGGGTCTCTGGTGATGGAGGTGCGGGCTCTTCGCAAAGAGAGCAACAGCATGAATTCACGCATCACCCAGCTCTATGCCCAGCTGTTGAGCGAGGTCATGGCCAAAAAGGATCAGATGTTTGAGCAGAGAAGAGTGGAGGGCCTGCTGTTAAATGCGACAGCACAGGTGAGAGAGCTCTGTAGCCTATTAGAAGAGTTCTGGTAAAATGTACACAATGACACACTGTCTTTATTAACTTAGTATTGTTTTTTTCATTTGGTGAAGGCCTTGCAGGTGTCTAACAACTACAGAGAACTTGAAAAGAAATATGGCGCCCTGACGTCCATGATGAGCTCCCAAAGCCAGTTTATCTCCCGCCTTGAGAAGCAGTGCCAATGCAAGAACTCACCCCACTCCACTCCAGTAAGATCACACCACTCTACTACTGCACTATTTTCACTTAAATATAAACACTTTTTTTTTTTGGCAGTCTTTGCAGGTCATCTCTCAACCACCCACCAACACTCCAAAGCCTAATGTGCATCATAATTACAGCTCAGGGGCAAACGACATGGCCAACGATGTTCAAAGGGACCAAAGTCTTCCTGCAATACAACAGCAGCAGGAAAACACTGTGGCGGTGGGACCCCTCCCCACCACCGCCACCGCCCTGCCCACCGAGCCACCCTTCATTAGCTTCCCCGTGACCAAGACGCCAGGTACAAAGCAGCTCTGAAGTGCAGTTCACACATGCACTGCTGGCCACAAATCTTAACATGTTTTTAATAAAAGAAAGAAGTGTCAAAATAGAAAGAGGTGTCTGTGTACAAAATACTTCATGTCCTTTATAGTCAGTGTTGCAGTGCCCCGACATGGATCAAAGTGATTTAGTATTAAGAGTAAATGCTTCTGTATGTACTTTAAATGACCGGGAAAAAGGGGTTTTCTCACATAACCGTCATCTTGAAACAACTTTTAATGTAGGCAATATTCACTCATCGTAAGGTTTTCACACCTCCCTAATGTTCTGCACTTCATGCTTAACCAGCTTCACTCTGTGGTTTTCCTGGATTCGAATGAAACACACACTGAAGTCAGTGACCTAAATGCAGGGCACATATCTCTATGGGAACATCTAAACACTGTCAGAAACATCTTGCAGCACTGCATAATGAGCAGGGCCCATAGCCACCTTATCAAATCTAGCAGTGACACTGGAAGATTGTTTCCAGAGACCAACATTTTTAAAATACCAAACCATTCATTAGGTCTTTTGTGATAATTTACTTTTATATTCTCATTTGCACACATACAGTTGGGCAAAAAAGTATTTGGCTGAAATCCTTGGAGGAAGTCTATGGGGAAATGACCGAATACTTTCTTGCCCAACTGTTTAACTGAATTTATAAAGTATTTTATTCAGTGCCAGTAATTATTGTAAGCAGAAGTGACTCAAAGTAAATGACCCTCAGTAAATGGAAGATCACTTGTACCTTTCCATTTAACAAAACAGAAACAAAACAGAGCGTTTGTTAAGACGCACGGATAGATCCCCGTTGTAACCTAGATTATAGTTTTGGTGCTGAGAAAGCCAATTGTGTTATTAGGTGGTACTTGGTATAAGAATGTGAGAGTTACTGAACTGAGTAATCCTGAGCTTTTTATTCATAAACTTGCTTTAATTTGTTTTGCCCACTCTTTCTCAGGCCCGTGGCGTGACTGTAAGCATGCTCTGGACTCCGGCGAGAGCACCAGTGGGATCTACCTGCTGCGTCCTCTGGGCACAAACCGCCTCTTCCAGGCCTGGTGTGAGCAGAGCCGCGCCCAGGGAGGCTGGACTGTCATCCAGAGGAGACAGGACGGATCTGTCAACTTCTTTCGGACATGGGAGCAATATAAGGTGAATTTAATTGACTGTAAACAATAAGCCATTTTATGCTGATGTCATAAAGAAGACCTGAATGAATGTAGCTGCCAAGAAGGGCGAAAGTCGCTCAGGACTTTTCATGATTCTGTGGTAGCCTCCGCTAAGTAACATGCGCAATAACCTCTTGCAAACTATGTGCAATAATCTCTGTATTTACGTCACTTTGTCTGTGTCACTATCAACCACATTTTTGCTGTATATACTTTTTTTGTTTATATACTTTTTGCTTCCTTACTATAGTCTGTTTAGGTTATTTTATTTTACTGTATATATTTTTAGCACTTTTGCCCCCTTAAGACACCACTATTTGCTATCTAACTGTTTCCAGTCTATCCTGCACACCCTGAGTGTTTCTGAGAGCTGAATGTAACAAGTGAATTTCTCCTTGGGGGAAGCCTTATTAACAATCACTCAAACACCACTTTCATACCTAGGCAAGGGGGGCGAAGATACATTTTCACCACCAAGAAAGTTACTTGGTTTGACCCGTAGATTGTATTTTCAAATATTACATTGTACACTTGTGTTGCAGCAAGGCTTTGGCAATCTGGATGGCGAGTACTGGCTTGGACTGGAGCACCTGTACTGGCTGACCAAACAGGGCCAGTACAGGCTGCGGGTGTCTCTGGAGGACTGGCAGGGGCGGCAGGTGTTTGCGGAGTACGACAGCCTCCACCTGGAGCCCGAGACGGACTGGTACCGGCTGCGTTTGGGCCAATACCACGGCACCGCTGGGGACTCCCTCTCGTGGCACAACAACAAGGCTTTCACCACTCTGGACCGGGACAAGGACAGCTACTCAGGTTGGTTTCACTCAATGAAGGTCTTGGGTTTGGTATCTCTGATTGATTTGATCTCTCTTCTAAAATGTAAATTCATGTCTTTAAGTGGAGTTACATTTATATGAATAGTGCACTCTAATAAACTAATCAATTTTGATTGAGCGGAAGGGAGTTTGAATTCTGAACTTACTATAGATGTAGAGGGCCCTATCTTATGTTTATGCAGGCTGTAAACTAGATTTTTGTTTTGTTTTGATGGGGTGCTCTGTGAAATCTTCAGCTTCAGACCTGACGGAGTATTTTCCACAGACGGGGTGTGAACACGCACTGATGTTTTGATCACACTGCCGCGTGGAGAGCCCAGCACTCTTTGATGCCAGAACAGGACCATCGGTATATTCTCTTTGTCTCGGGACAGTGTTTAACTCACAGTTTGTCCTGTGAGAGCTTAAAAAGGATGCTACCTAAATGGTGGGTGATCCAGTTGGGGAGTAGCAACTTTGACAGCACCAGGGCTCCACAGGGGACAGTTCTTGCGCCCCTCCTCTTCACTCTGAACACCACGGACTTCAGGCACAGCACTGAACTGTGTCATGTGCATAAGTTCTCGGATGACACTGCCATCGTCATGTGCATCCGTGGGGGGAACGAGCAGGTGTACTGGTCCCTTGTGAAGGACTTCACCACCTGGAGTCACCTGAACCACCTGCAGCTGAACACCTCCAAGTCAAAGGAGATGGTCCTCAACTTTCAGAGGCGCCGCCCATCTCCTCAGCCTGTGACCATCAATGGCGAGGAGATGGAGGTGGTGGCCTCCTATAAATATCTTGAGCTGCAGGTGGATGAGAAATAAAGTGCAGACTCTACTTCCTTAGGTGTCTTGCCTCTTTCAAGATCTGTAAAAATGTGCTCCAACTGTTCTACCAGGCAATAATGACTCTATTGTGTCAATCACGGAGAGAAGAACCCTGGACTATTCTGAATCCAACAAATATGAAAATTTTAAGGCTTTCTGAGATTCAGACTTTGTTACTTATCTCTCAAACTTATTTTTGTGTTATCAGGTAACTGTGCCCACTACCAGAAGGGGGGCTGGTGGTACCACATGTGCGCCCATTCGAACCTAAACGGTGTGTGGTATCGGGGCGGACACTACCGCAGCCGCTACCAGGACGGGGTCTACTGGGCCGAGTTTCACGGAGGTTCCTACTCCCTAAAGCGCGTGTCAATGATGATTAAGCCCATGTAGCACAAAGTCAGAGGTGGGGAGAGCAGGTGATATGTCCAGCTACTGTGACAATCAGAATAAATCAAAATATAGATAATTACTAGAGCAAAATTCAGGTTGTGGATGGAGTGTGAGGGCATCTGAAAATTATTATTGTAATATTATTAAAATATTCATATTATTGTGAATAAGTGAATGTATTTAACAAGTATATTTGAAATGTCCTAAAAACATTGTTTCATATCCCAAGTAAAGTACACATCTTTCCCATCAATCCATTTTTCTAGATGGTTTCTTTGTTTTGTACATAAAGAACAACAGGGTCACATCATATTACAGTGATGTGTTTATGGCGTTGTCACAATCAAAATAAATTACAGTTATTGATTTTTTTTTCTACCATAGTATAACAATGGAAATGTATTTGAAATGTACTGAGATGATGTACAGTTCACCTGTACCAGGGTTTGTAAGTTTGCCATAGGATGAATTTTTTTCTTAATCGAAAGATCATGGGCCAAACTTCTCAAGCACCATTTAAAAAAAATACTACTTATTTTCATTATAGGTAGAACAGAGGGGTCATTGGTGGCTTGCTCAAGATATTTCAGAGGAATTAATATTTATGCATAATATAATATTTGTGTGTGTTTTTGGAGTACTTTAACATTGATCGTTGTTGTGGGCAATCATATTTCTGTAAATCTGTTGTGGGCCATGGGATCTATGCTGGAGGACCAGGCTCTGCTCCAAGGCCTGACGTTGCCTACACCCTGTTGTGCACCATTGATATGTGAATTTGTTAACCTGCTACCTTTTAATCTGTTGTTAACCTCTGGATTGTAATATGCAATGCTAAAAATCTGTGAAATGTCTGTGTAGGCTCCCTATTCGTACAGGAGTTTTCCATCTTCAATGAAGGTTCTTGAGTCATCTTCTGTACTCTGTAGCTGAAGTGTCAAACGTTAGGCTGACGAGGCGCTGACGAAGCCTTTTGGATGAGCTGTGAATCATTCGACACTTCAACTACAGACTACAGATGATGACTCAAGAACCTTCATTGAAAAATCTGTGAATTAAAGTTGTATTGTTCTGTAATTGTGACAAACTGATCACTCGGCTTCAATAAATCATGCAAACGTTTTATCTTCTGAGCAGGTCATATGTGATTGCTCAAAAGCGAGGGGAGGGGTGCATGTGTTCAAACAGAGGAGCTAACAGGGGGGTTGTGGTGTCACCGTTTCCGTTTGCAGTTTCCTGTTCTACAGGGCGTAGAGTTTCCCTTTATATATACAATCTGCTTTCCCTTCTGAGCCTCTTTCCAACTGACAACGGGCCCAGGTCATTCCCATCCAGAGCGGCTTCAGGACAAGCGCTGGCTCCACAGCTCAGCATCCTGAATCCTGGCACCCTCCTCTACCCATTTGATGGTCCTATAAGCCAACATGCCCCGCCACACAATGTTCGGCCCCCTCGTGCTTTTGACTGCGCTGCTGGGTAAGTAACACGTGCTTATAGGGTTATGTGAAGATTGAATTAGATTGTTCGAAAGGATATTCATTTTGCAGTTGGCACTTATTTTTAAAAGTTTTATTTTAAAGAAAAAAACTCAGCAGCATATTTTGGCATGTGACAAACTAAACTCACCTCATCAATGAGACGGGCAACTTTCAAATCTCTTTTACTTGATCTTATTTCACCAATTTGTTGATATTTTTGGGTGTTTAAGAGTAATACAGGTTTTTATTTCAAACACTAACTCTTTACTTTGTCTTGATCCATGTGTGTAAAACTACTGTATCTTTGCACAGACTGGTCCACTGCGTGCCCCCTGACTCTGCAGCCTCCTGAGGTTGTGCAAGCATTTGGTACATCCATCTCTGTCAATTGCACCTCAACAGCTGATGGTGACAAAGGCCTGTACTGGACTCTCGGCAGTGAAAAACAAGACGAAGGCAATTTATACACCATGTTGGAAATACCACGTATTGACTGGAATACATTGGCCTACTGCACAATTAAACTCAATGACAACCACGCGTGCAGTGAAATGCTTCAAATAAAAACTTACAGTAAGTACAGTGATGGCCAGTATTTAGCGTCAGGGCTTGACTTTAACATGAGCGATCCGACCAATGTGTCACTATTTTACTCTAACTACACATATGCCCATTTAGTGTAATACTATAATGATTCTGAACAGGTAAATTTGACTGTTCTGTCTCTCACTGTTTACAGCCTTGAAATAACATCGTAATAGGCTGGAAATAGTATCAATTTGTGTTAACAGGGGGATAATGCATTTTGCAGCTTTGTTTCTATATTACTAAGAAAATACTAACCATGCTTCCTGGTACTTTACAGCATTTATACTGTTTGAGGAAGGGAATGATTTGTTATATTACTACTATATATAATTAACACGCAATTACACTTTCAGGTACTATTTCCATCTTATGACCATGCTATTCCTGTGCTAGGCTTGTTTATTAGGCTACTATACTACTATAGATTTTGATGGATCCCGCTCCATAAAACCAAGATAGGACTGCATGATACGCATGACAAAAATTGCAATATTCACTAACTCTCAGTATGTTACATTACATTTCTAACAAAAATCCTTTATTTTATGTCAAACTGTGTCAAAAAAAGACCGAACCAAATCTAAGAAAAATGAAAACTGAATACCGTTATCTGTTATCAGTCAGTTTCACTCTCACAAAAAAAACCCTCAGTGATTCAACATGGTGTTTTTTTTTTATACAGGTGAAACTCGGAAAATTTGAATATCGTTTAAAAGTGCATTCATTTCGGTTATTCAACTTCAACTGTGAAATTAATATATGATAGACTCATTACATGCAAGCATTTGTTATAGTTTTGATGATTATGGCTAACATTTTCAAAATATTCTAATTTTGTGAGATTTTTAATTTGGGGTTTTTACAAGCTGTGAGCCATAATAATCAAAATTATAACAAATAAAGGCTATACATATCTCACTTCGCATGTAATGAGTCTGTCATATATTAGTTTCACAGTTTTAGTTGAATAACGTTTGCATGATATTCTAATTATATGACGAGCACCTGTATAGCTTTCAGTATCATTTTGAGTATTATGGCTCAGCTTGTAAAAATGGACTGTAAGCCATAATCATCAACATTATAACAAATAAAGGCTTGACATATCTGTATGTAATGAGTCTATATCATAAGTTTCACATTTTAACTTGAATTACAGAAATAAATTAACTTTTGAACGATATTCTAATTTTCCGAGTTTCACCTGTATTATGGATATTGCTTTATGGATATTGCTTGGTCTAAATTATTTTCAAACATCATAGCTTTATTTATATGGTAAAAATATATGGAAAAATGCAGACAAGAAAAGGAAATCCACCCATAACCCTCCCACACTCTTCACACAAAAGTAATGCAGACTGAAATAAAACAAGCCAAGAACAATAACAGCAACAATACAATAAAGTCAAACTATTCAGGAAGGCTGTCCAAGTCAGTTCAAAGTCACATTGTTGGTGCAGTGTGTCACAGGTCATTTGTCCATTGTTTTTGGCTGGTCTTTATCTTTCCCGCTAGGACAGCTGTTTTCTTCGAGTAAACTTTATAACAGTTCAAGTTTCTATCCTTGTTAATTGACTCTTTTTTTTGGACAGAGAAACCAACTAGTGTCACGGTGCAAAGTAATGGAATAAAAGGGAAACAGCTTGAGCTCAAGTGTGACGTCCGTGATGTTGCTGTAGTGCAGAACCTCACCATCACGTGGTACATGAACAACGACACAGTAGTGAACACAACGAACCATCTCCCAACCGGGGCCAATCTTCTAATGAATGTGTCGACTGCCCTGACCCGGCCTGTGCAGGACGCGGCGACTTTCACTTGTGAAGCATCGGAGTGGGGACCACAGGGACCTCTTTTTGTTTCAAGTGATACGTGGAAAATATGTGAGTACTGCGTCAATCAGAACGATGCCGGTGTAAATTCACAGTTGTACCAGAGATGTCTGTTGTGTAAAGCAGGGGTGTCGAACTCGTTTGGGTCGAGGGCCGAAATTCAGCCCCCACGGCGGGTTGCGGGCCGCATATATGAGGACTGTGGCCTCATAAATAACAACATCTTACACTTATTGCGCTTTATCAGCCTGTGTCACATGTTTCTCAAGTCATTATTCATTCAGTCCCCACTTGATGGCAGTAAGTTACTTACTTACAACCACCCTGGGGCAGACTGACCATTTACCATTATGCTGTTTATATCCTGATCTCTTATTATGTCAGTGCCTTCCCTTTTTAAAGGGATATTTCAGGATTTTAGACATAGGGCCTAATTTCCTAGTTATCCAGAGTGTTATTTTTTGTGTGATTCATGCACTTCTTATACTGTATTTGAAGAGCTTCGTGGCGCTACGCTAGTGCAAGGCTACAGCATTTCTATGGTATCAGCGAGCCTGCATTAAAAACAGTCTGACCCGCTCCGCAGTGCACCAGAGAAAAATCACTTATAACGCCAGACTAACCATATAAATGTTTGTGTCCATAGAATATTTTTTGGAATATGACTGAGCTTGCGTCACATGAATGATCGCATTTTGAGGGACTATTTTCTAGCAGATCACTCCGCCGCCGCGTAGCTTATACAAACACGAAGCTGATGCTGCTCAAATATATGTTCTTTTAAATGCAAAATGGTTAAAATTATCGACACTGTTATGGTAAATATTGAGACCATATTAAATAAAATCTGGAGAGAAGTTGTCGTGAGTCAAGCGTGCCGATTTATTGGACATGTGCACATGGAGACACATCAAGTACCGAGATACAAGATGCTCTGAAGCGCAGTTCAGAGCTCACAGTATTTATACACAAAGACAAACAATGATCATACGATTGTGGAATGCCCCCAATGGTGTAATGGTTCAGGTTGACCTAAGACATTCAAAAACGCTGACGAAGATGTATTAGACAAACGTCGCCAAAGCAAGGACACAGACACCCTGTCTCCAAATCGAGATAAGATGTACTACCCCGGCCACGCAGGTGTCCGAGCAGGTGTCCCTTAGCTGAAAACACTGTCTCTTAGCTGTAAACAGGGTACAGTGCGTACTTGTCCGTCGCTCATAACACATACGTAATGCAATTACAATGAAGCACATAATAAACGTATAATAATATATAATATACAGTTGGATTTCCAAAATTTCCATAACAATCCCCACTCTTGATTATAATAAAACTTTATTTTATTTTGATCAACATAACAACTAAAAAGTACTCCAAATAAGAATAAACTTTGACTATTGCTGATTATAAAAAAACAAAAACAAATACTGGTTAGTGCTCATCTCTTCTTTTGTAAAGACTAATAGTTCTGTACACTGTCCCCGTTTGAATAAACAAAAAACAACAACAGAACTTTCACTTTCTTGTAAGAAAATCACCAACCTAAACAAAATTAGAAATACAGATGTCAGATCTTAGGGGAATGTCAGCGACTGAGATGCATAAGATAAAGGAGCTAAATTCCTGAGTCAGAGCTTACAAAAACAAGAGTTTGTGTGTAACCAACAACTCTAGATGATGATGTAATATGGACAGGATAATAATATGGCCAAATTTATCACGCTATGTTTATGGTCTATAGGGTGATATGTTAAACCATTTAACTGAATTGTAATTTATTTTAGTACCCAACATTAAGATCTAGTTCTACAAACACTTGGCTTTTATGTTTTAGTTACAAACTGCTATTCTTCAGCAAACTGAAGACAAAGTGGACGATGCCACTCTTCAGAAGGCTGAAGACTCAACGTGCTCCCCTGAAAAGGGAGTGTCGTCGTCTCTAGCGTCCGGAGTCATCATGTTCAGATGTGAGTTACCAGTCAGTGTAGACGTGGTCTCAGTGAATCTTGTGACACTGAGAGATCTGAATACAGTTCGGAGTATTTGTGATCGTTGGAGTTACCCGAGGGCCTCACTCTCATCCAGCGTTGGCCCAGCGCGAAGCCTAGACCAGGTCCCACGTAGCACCTAGCGCCCACGCCTTAGTGTTTCAACGCAGGAGGTCGCGGTCGTGCCAACCTCGTCTTCCTCGTCCCCCATCCCAGGAAAGTCAGGGCACTCCCCGCCGCTTTCACAAGGGCCAGGGAGAACGTCCAGAGGCGTTGGAATGGTCCCCAAGTCCAGACGAGCCAGGCTGGTTGAGTCCGTGATCAGGAGAGCATGCAGTCAGCGTGTCGATGTCCAGGTCTTCCACCGTATCATGGAGGGCGGTCTCTGCAGACCTCGGCCCAGCTCCAGTTCAGAACTGGTTTCACATTTTGAGTACCGATTCATGGCATAGTATTATTTCAGATGACCTGCTAATCAGAAAGCAGAAAAAGGTTGCACAGCAAAAAACATTACCAAGAGTAGGCCTATCTGAGGCCGATCTGAATACGACATGCTGTTCTGCCGTTCTGCTGTTCTTCTGTAATACAGTGATTAATATTCTTTACATTGTCATAATTGCCAAATTCATAATTTGTCATACTGTGCTGATTAGCTGGTTTAAACTGCATTAATACATATAGACACTAACAGTAGATTTCCAAAAGATTTTATACCTCCACAATACACTTCAGAACTCAAATTTCAGATGACCTTTATATTTGTTCTGAACATGCTGAACACACTCTGAGAACAAGTGGGTAATATTCTCAAGTATCAGGACTAAATTCAATGAATTTGCTATATAAGATATAACATCTTGGCCATTACTTTATCAATTTAAATAAATTGGTAAATTTCTATAAATTCAAAAATACTATAAATTAAAATATAGTTTTGGGCATTAAAAAAAATGTGACTTGTTTTTGCCTGTTTAAACCCCGGTATTTTGTAAAAAAGGCCTCAGTTGTTAGGCTTTATTGATAAACAATGTTTTCAGTATGTTATGTCCCTGACACAAAGAAATAAAGAAACAAGTATCTTACCAAACCGCACAATTATCGTGATCCATCATTAGTTTCTTGCACACAAACCATGGTTTCAAATAGGCTTCTCATTCTGCATATTGGTTCTGTGAGTTTTGAACTGTAGTGATCCCTGTACGGTCTGAGAATAGGGACACAGAGAAAAAACAAAAACAAAGAAAACATAGACAAAACAACATTCTTTTCTCAGATTTGTGACTCTGTAGTCACTGCTGCTTCCCGGCACCTGTTAAAAACCTGGAAATTCAAAATCCAATACCCACATAGATGTTTACCATAGTGTTCTGTCCAAGTCATAGACAAGACAAGACAAACATGAAGTTATTAGTTCAGCCATTCACATTCACTCAAACAAAACCTGTGTTAGTAGCATGCTTTAGTCCAGTCAAGTCGTCAACTCTTCACCAAATACTCACCTTTTTCCCAAGCACATGTGCCATTACTGCCATATGGAATAATAATCGTTTGTATAATTCACTATGTTTGGGTCAGGAAGTTGTCCTGTCATGTGATCACATTTCCCAAAGAAAAAACAAACAAAAAAAACAAATAAAAAAAATGAACACATTTGGTACAGGCCTTCGCAAAGAATTCTTATCAAGAGGTTTGGGTCAAGCTCAAGTTAATCAACAGAGTTTGCAACAATATTTTTTACACGATGTATTATGTTTAGTTCACGTATTTATCTTTCACAAGCGAGCCAAGTAAATTTACTATTTTATTATTAATCTCTGTTGTTGTTGTTTTTTTTTTTTTTTATTGTTTGTTTCTCCATTGTTTGTATTATTTTTACGAAACATGCATCAGTCTTATTATTATTATTTTTAAGTTATCGTCTTTCAGATATTTCCTCAAAATATATTTTAAACGTTCTGTTTTTACTTTGATCTTTCAGACTCTTTTGTGCAATTCAAACTATTTAACCTTATTTGCATACATTATTTTCCCTTCTGTAATTTATCATTTTAAATTGAAATAATACTTGTTTATTTCCTGTTTTGATTGTGTTATTCTTTTTTAATATAGAGCATATCCAAATAGAGATTTTGTCACCCTGTTTGCCGCTGTTGCTGTTGAGGCTGCCCTAGTAGCAGGCGAGATAGACAAGGACAGAGCCTGAGAGAAAATAGGAAAAAAGGAAAAAAAGTTTGTTGTCTGCAGACATAGAATTGGCCAAAAAGCTGAATGAAGAAAGGACAAATTAATTTCAACTCATTTGTCACTATTATTTCCAGACGAAAAAAAAACAAACAAAAAAAACAGAAAATTTAATGAGTGAGCTCACAGTAAAAAAAAATCTACATTTTTTCTTTTTTTTAAATCAAAAAATTACTCGAGGCGAAATTATTGAAATGCATAATTAAATCTGGCAATTATCCTGACTTAAAAGATAAATAAATAAATACATAAAAAAAAAAAAAAAAAAAATTCTAAATAATAAAAAACATGCCAGTGCCTCAGGCTACCCTTTAATTGAAATGGAGATGACCTACAATCCAACAGGTGTTGAGGTCAAACTATATAATGTATTGCTTGAGATCTCGGCCAGTCACTAATTCAAACAAAATTACCCTATAGTAATAATAAATAATAACCCTGTACCCCAGAATTCTCATAAACCACTTTAACCCGTAGATTAGAATAAAAAGCAAATGTATTCACTAAAATGAGACTCAAGACTAAAGCTTACAACCTTTAACACGTGTAACAGTGTCTTTACGTTATAATTCTATGTTCATGACATTATCTATTAAAACATTTTGTAAGAGCTATTTAGCTATAGCAGTGGTCTGCAGCATTGTTTCGGTCAAGGCCCCCCAAACCTATGGTTTGTGGACCCCCACACCTCACTACATGCACCGGAAAGTGGGTTTGATTGTTTTTTTAGAGTGGGGATTGTTTTGCTGTCATTGATTCTGAAATTTTAATTTAATGTTGCAGACCTCTGCTCTAGACAAATTGTGGTACCTATAAAGCAGAGCATGTTGAACAAGCTGGTGTCTGTAGCAAAGCGCTTCTTCATTGCATTTTAGCATGTGATTGACATGTGCTGGACTTTGGAGTTCAATGTCTAAAGGTGTAACAAAACATATCTCATGAAGAGCTTTCTAAGTATCATGTGATTACCTCTCTTGCTGCTCGCGACCAGGCTTTCTTTTTAGGCTTTGAAAATGCAATATATAATTGGGAACATGGTAAGTAAAAATACTGTTCTTGTTGCGCATCTAGGGACAATGTAAGGGCAGAAAAATGATTTCCCCAATAAAAATATTTAGTGACCAGCGTGTCTACATCACACTGACCCCACGATCAATCAAACATATCTTCTAAATCAGATGACAGACCCAAAGAGCATTGCAAATCTACCAAATCTCTGAGCTCTGTATTGTCATTAAAAAAACATGTGTCATTAAGTTATTGATCATGGGAATTGGTGATAATTTCCAGTAGAAATGATATTGGGGTACTGATGCCTCTGCATACAGTCCCATAAACAAATTGTTTGCCAAATCTTCCTTACTTGCAACTTTTAACCCATCTGCTGTGGAAATCAGTGAAAGGTCTAATTTGCACATCAGATCTCGACCCAATAGGTTGACAGGACATAATGTGGACAATAGGAAAGAGTGTTTGAATGGCTCGCCTACAGAGTCATAAAGTTTGAGTGGTGACGTGAACTGCTCCTTGGTTGCTGCCCCTGATGCTGCTAAAGAGTATGTGAACCTACCGCTCATCTTTGGTTTTTGCATTAAGCTAGACATTTTGACCACAGAATTTGTGGCGCCTGAGTCCACCATAAATTGAACATTTTCACCCTCTATTTCTAAGGTGTACTCGGGAAAACTATTTGTAACTTTAGCCATTAATGCATATGTGTCTGTTAGAGGTTTGTCTTGCTTTTCAAGATGAGCAATAGTTTCAAAAACAAGTTGTGTAGTGTGTGTCTGCTCGTTACCCATTTTTGAGAGCAAGGTTTCTGCCGCTGTTTCCTTGGCGCTCCCGGACCCGTTCCCCTCCTCCATACCTAGTCAATCCGACCCATTCTGCCCCCTGTGGAAGTACTCGTGATGTTGTCCAAACAGCTCTTGTTGTTCTCCTTGGGCCTTGGGACAGTCTCTGATCCAATGGTCGAATGCACCACACTTAAAACAGGCACCAGTGTTGTTATTAAAGTGACCATAATTGCGTTGGCCCCTACCCCTGTAACGTCCCCCATTTCCCCCGCGTCCTCTGCCTCTGCCATTAGGACGTTGGTTGTACTGGAACGGGTTCTGGGGACCATATTGGGGTGTACCTGATTGTCCATTCGCTGCAAACAGGGTCAGAGTGGCCTCATGTAGTTCTTTCTCACGCTTCGCGCTGCTGGCCCCCTGCTTCTCCATCACAACGTTAAAGGCATGTCGAGCGTGTCTTTTAAGGTCATTCAATGTTGGCTCATCCATCCCCCCGACATAGTTCTTTTGGATCACTTTACGTACCTCTGGAAGTAGAGTTCGAATAATGGCATGGCAGAGATGGATCTCGTAGAGGCTGTCAGCTGGACCTCCGTTCGCTGGGCTGGTCAGCCCACTGTGTATATCAAAAATTTCAGTTAACCGTTGAATATAATCATCAGATGGCTCATTAGGTCTTTGTTTTACTGTGGCAATTATGGACATATCGATCTTCTGAGGAAACTTCTCTTCAATTTCTTTTCCTAAAGTGTCCATAGCATTTAGATAAGCAGTGTCTCTGTCTTGGTCAATTTCTTTTGATCTGAGCCCAGCTTCTGGAATTTTGCTGCTAATTTTTGCAAAGTCAGTGGCTTTCATACTTGAGCTCAGCATGCGTCTAACTTCAATACCGGAGGGGCGATATTCTCTACAGAAAACATTAAATTCTTTAGCATACTTGGGACCATCAACAACAGGGTCAGGCAGGAGTTTTGCAGCTCCCTCCACATCCGCAAGACTCCACGGGCGGTACACAAGCGTTGGTCCGTCCGGTCCGGCCACCTCTATCATCGGAAACGTTGTTGTGGTGTTGGTGTTGCGCAGTGGCCCGCTATGCCAGTCTTTTTTAACTGTCGGTTCTCTTTTCTTCTTTGGTATTTTGAGTGTGGTACCTGAGGCCGCAGCAGTTTCTGTCAGTTCATTACTCAGTGGTGTTGGCTCGTCTTCTTCTTTTGTGATGTCTTCTGGGGGTGTCGCGTTCATGTCGCTGAGCTGCGCTGGTCTCTCGGCGGGCTCGGCAACGGGTTGGGGTCGGACATGTTGGCAGGAGTCGAGGTCCCAGTCCAGGTGCACCGCGGAAAGAGGAGGCAGATCCTGAAAGGGATACAAAGAAGAGACAGCAGTATTTTGCTCTCGAGCAGAGGTGTGTGTCCTGGCGCCAGTGCTAACTGTAGTGTTACTAGGGTTCATGTGCGTGTTTGTGTATGAGTTGGTGCGATAGGGCGGTGGATTTCCGTCCTCATTCACTCGCGCTCTCACATTCAGCTTATCTCTCTCACTCATGGCCATTGGCAATTGTTTACATATTCTCTTTTTCTCTCGGGCCCATGCTTCTTCTTCCCATACTTTTAACCATTTCTCGTGATTTCCCAGTGTTTTTACCGTTTGTGTCGAAATACTTTTAGATTTTAACAGTTTCTCTTTTTCTTGTTCTAAATTTTCCCTTAATTTTTTAAGCTGGTTTGTACTCAGAGATCCCCCCGCTGGAAAACCAAATTGTGCTGTCCATACTGCAAGACACTCTACACTTTCATTGCCATGTTTACTTTTCATAATCAGGGTAATTGCTGTCTCCGGAACCTCACACACACCGCTCCTTGACTGCCCTTTCCCCATTACCTAAATGGGCGTACGTACGCTTTTCCAATATCCACCAAAACAAACTACGCCGAGACGTCTCTACGACTGTTGCCAGTGCTCCAAGCACTTGCTCCACCTGGTAATCACTACTTTGAGGACTCTAACCTCAGTAAGGGACACTGAAAGTGGACTCTAACCACTTGTTTATTGGATGACCGTCCCTACAAGGTGGACTCTAACCACCTTACACGGGGGACTCTAACCACCCGTTACCTTCCTAGGTGAGCGTGGATTTAGGCCCAGCCCGGCAGTGTGCAAAAACTTAGGTTCCCAAGAAACACCATAAACGTAACCCCAGAGGAAAAATGGCACGGACGCAGGACAGACTAAACACTATCGAAGGTTACACTGAGCACAAAACATCAGCCAAAAAATATAAGTTCTACTAAAATCGGGACCCTTAAACACACGGTTGAATCAGACAACAACTCACCATTATTTCGCAGATTCTTTAACTTAGTGGCGACGTTTTCCCACGGAGTGACACAGTCCTCTCTCTCCAAATTGCGAGGCTTGAGGCTGAAAGAAAAATTAGGCTTCCATGTGGCCAACACTGCTCACTACGTGAGGAAAAAAAAAATCGCTCAAAAGTTTTGCCGACAACGCCAATTGTTATGGTAAATATTGAGACCATATTAAATAAAATCTGGAGAGAAGTTGTCGTGAGTCAAGCGTGCCGATTTATTGGACATGTGCACATGGAGACACATCAAGTACCGAGATACAAGATGCTCTGAAGCGCAGTTCAGAGCTCACAGTATTTATACACAAAGACAAACAATGATCATACGATTGTGGAATGCCCCCAATGGTGTAATGGTTCAGGTTGACCTAAGACATTCAAAAACGCTGACGAAGATGTATTAGACAAACGTCGCCAAAGCAAGGACACAGACACCCTGTCTCCAAATCGAGATAAGATGTACTACCCCGGCCACGCAGGTGTCCGAGCAGGTGTCCCTTAGCTGAAAACACTGTCTCTTAGCTGTAAACAGGGTACAGTGCGTACTTGTCTGTCGCTCATAACACATACGTAATGCAATTACAATGAAGCACATAATAAACGTATAATAATATATAATATACAGTTGGATTTCCAAAATTTCCATAACAACACAGACATTTATATGGTTAGTCTAGCGTTATAAGTGATTTGCCTCAGGTGCACTGTGGAGTGAGTCAGACTGTTTTTAATGCAGGCTATCTGATACCGTAGAAATGCGCTAGCCTAGCACAAGCCCAGCGCCAGGAAACTCTTCAAACATAAGAACTGCATGAATTACAAAAAAAATATCTCCAGAAATCAGCAACACTCTGGATAACTAGGAAATGAGGCCTTATGTCAAAAATCCTGAAATACCCCTTTACTTTAAGATGCCCCCTAGTGGCTGGAGTGGGCAAACTGGTAATGTAGTTAAAAATAACCATATGGTAAAAATATATGGAAAAATGCAGACAGCCCACTCCGCACAGGAATGGGCTAGAGACTTACTCCTTTTTTTACATGCACAGGAATTGCTCCTCAAAGGGTCATCTCACGGGCCGCATGTGGCCCGTGGGCCTTGACCTTGACACATGTGGTGTAAATTTTCTTAGATTTTCTTAAAGTAGTCATTTGTTCTGGCCTGTTTTAAAGGTACACCGCGTAGTATTTTGGACAATGCTGTTGCTATCAGCGCAAAACCTTCTCCCAATGACCAGCTCCACACAGAAAATGCTATTACTGCAGTGGGTAATCAAAGAATGGATTTTGGATAAGAACTTAACATGTTCTGCTGACTTTACTCGACATCTCCATGGCAACGAGCTGGAGACGTACCCACTCCCGGTAGAGTTATAGTCACGTCGTAGGACTGCTGGGCCGCTTACAGCAAAAGCACATGTTTGTTTGTACATTTATGAGGCATTTTTCATTGATGAAAATATCTGTCATAAAATAAATGCTTGTATTTCAATTCTACATGGTGTGGCTTTAAAATAGACAAAACAGCCGTGTAAAGAGAATCATCTGTGCTTTCTGAAGTGTGGCGCTAATTGAAGTCCGTAACTTTGGATTCTACATACAAAAAACAATGATTTAAAGATTGAAATTGTTTTTTTGATCTTGTTAAGTCGTGATTTTTATATTTATCATTATATTTAAGTCCAATGTTATTACGCCTAGTCTTTTCCAAATATGCTAAATAGAAAAGTGTAAAAAATTCTACATGAACTTTTGACACTATTCTGCCTTGTCTCTGTAGATGCTCCAAAGTTTGCGGAAAATACATACGACATACATCTGAATGACGGTGATGAAGTGAGCTTAAGCTGCGACGTGATGAGCAGCCCTCCTCCTCACTACAGGTGGATCAAAGATGGAGTCACTGTCTCAAACAATATCAGCTTCAACATCAACCGAAGCCAAGTGAACGAGAACACGACTTTAGAGTGCGAGGCGTCTAATGATCTTGGGTCGGATAAGAAGACATTTATTGTCACTGTGCCGGAAACAACAACACCAACTCCCATAATAATAACAACAACAATAACACCAACAACAGCAGCAACAAACACAACAACAGCAGCAGCAGCAGCAGCACCACCAAAATCATCAGGTAAACACAATCCAATACAGGTGTAATACAACATCCTTATATGGTACAGAAAAGTATGGACAATCTGAATCGAAAATGAAGTTTGGTCACTCCAAATTAAAGCATGAGTAGGGTTTACCGAGCGCATTTTCTCCCAAATCTAAAAGCTTTAAGCCTATAGGCCAGTGCCTCATTTGAAAGCTAAGACCTACAAAACTGATCTAAACGGATCTATTTCCTCGTGTTGTTGCCGCATTGTCATCCCTTTTTTTCCCATTTTTTCCATCTCATTTTTACCCATTTCTTGTTGCTCTTTTGTTGCTTTTTTATGCCGTTTTCGTCGCTATTTTCAAGAAGCTTTTGGATATGGGTGAAGCCAAACTAGAGAAAATGTGCTCGGTTCAGGTGGGGCTTAAGAGGTTAATTATTGCATAATAAAAAATGATTGATGGCAGTTATAATATTGATTTATTCACTCTTACAAAGCTGTCTAGTCAGAAAAGTAGAATGAGCCTCCACACTGGAATTGTATGGCTTAATCCGAATACATAAAGGGCACTCTCTAATCTCTATAGGCTCACTCACTCACGACCAAAATCCAAGTGCCTGTCCCCAATCAAGTCCAAATTAGAAATGTATTTACATATTTTTTCATTGCTTTTTTTTCTGAATTTCAGATTGCCCAGTAACAATAGCTCCAGATAAGATACTGGTGAAAATTGGCGACCCGGCTTCATCCAACTGCAGCACAACAGAGACAGACGCTGAGGGACTCGGCTGGGAGGCGACTACTGACGGCATAGGCTTAACTCCCGTGACTCACTTAGAGTGGAGGGCAAAGGAAGTGAAAGCCTGGATTATAACAGCGAAATGCTTCATAAATCTTCAAAATGGATCCCAATGTTCAAAGCCACTGGATATCACCGTCTGGAGTAAGTGACCGAAACTAACAATTTACCTTGAAGGGGCTAGGTTCAAGTTGGTCATTTTATACTCGCTACTGCCACCTCAGGTCATACGTGTAACTGCACCTTCTATATTAAGCTCATGCATGACGGCACTTCGGACCCGAATTAACACCTTTTTGAGTAACAGTGCAGGGTTTTAGAGGCAGTTGTGGTGAACAGGTCTGGGCTCATTCTACACATTAGGACATTGCTGGGGTATGTAGGGGGAGGAAAATACTTAATTTTAACATTTTCAAACTCTGTATAGTCCCTTTAACCCAGTGTAAAAAACATGAATTCCCTCAAAACATAGTGTTTTCGTATTGATAATGGCTGGAAAATACACTATCCCTTGTTATGGTCACCATGCAATCTCCATATGTTATACTGCGTCTTAATCCCCACCTTAACAAAGTGCATTTTCTCCAGTTCAGCTTTTATTTACTCAAATCTAAAAGGTCACAGTCTATAGGCCTCATTTGAAAGCTAATACCTACAAAACTGATCTACACTGATCTTTTTCCTCACATTCTGGCATTTTTGTCCCTTTTCTTTTTGTTGCATTTTCATCACACTTTTTTGTCTCCTTTTTGTCCTTTTTCTGTTATTTTGTGTTTGCATTTACATTTTTGTCCCTTTTTCCATTTTTTTCCTCCACTTTTTTGTCAGTTTTCTGTTACTCTTTTGTTGCTTCTCTTGTTGTATTTTCGTCACACATTTTCATCCCCTTTTTTTGACGCTCTTTTGCATTGTTCGTCTTTAGTTGATCCACCCTTGTTTAGGTCTAATTTTGTTGCTATTTTGACTGAAGCTTTTAGATAAGGGTAAAGCCAAACTGGAGAAAACGTGCTCGGTTCAGGAAGGGGTTAAGAGATTAAGGCAATCTATAGAGTTCGGGAAATTCCACAGTTACCATGGTGATTCGCCACCTTTGCAGCTGTTACTAAACATTTCCATTGACTAACATTAGCTAAAAACGGTATAAAAAGTGGAGAAAAGGCCGTGGAACAACTACATTAGCTGCTAAGTTAATACTGGTAAATACATCTAACTCACTGTGGTGTTTTAATGTAATGAATAACTACAGTATTGTAACTTTTGAAATCTCCATTAGTTTACAATTGCTGCTAATCCCATTGCGCTTAGCGATATGACATCACATTCCCAAACTCTGTTGTGTTTTTACAGAATCTCCAGACGAGGTGCGGGTCTCTCCAACAGACAACAGTCCAATGGAGGAAGGCAAACCACGCGGGCTGAAATGTGACGTCTTTAATGTCGCTCCTGTCAAGAAGGTCCAACTGAAGTGGTATCAGAATGGTAAACTGGTCCACACAGACAGAGGTGAGTAGTTATAAGTTTTTACATTTACTTAAGTACCTGAGTAATGTTTTTGACGTAACTGTACTTCTTAGAGTAGGGTTATCATAGTTGTTTGAGTAATCAATGCCACGATAAGGTAGTTTCTCTTTCCACTTTGAGTACATCTGTTGAATTTGAACTCAGATCACACTTGTCCATTCAAACAATTACTCAGTGCTCAATTAGTACTTTCACGAAGTATTTTACCCTTACTTTGGCATGTTTTTTTGTTCATTGTACTTGAATAAAATGATTTGAAGCTAACCTTGCACTTTCTGCCCATCTGCTCTTAGACAGCTTCCAAGAATCAAATGCAACCCTAGCCAATGTGACCTCCATTTGGGAACTGACTCCAGAGAAAGACCACAACGGGGCGAACTTCACATGCGAGGCCGAGCTACTTCTGGGACAAGAACACAACCCAAAAGCTGTGTCCAAACCTTACACCGCCAATGTTCTGTGTATGTTTTTTTGTTTTCATAGCCTTTATTCAGCGCTGATAGCTGTACCTACATCACGTTGCTTTTTATTGCAGATAAACCTCGTGTGACATGTCCGGAGAGATATGCGGGTAGAGACTTACTGTTGGACGCAGTGCGATGTGAAGCCGATGGCAATCCTGCTCCTGATATGTATTGGTACTACAAGGACAAACTGGTCAATTCTACCAAACCTCTGACAAGAAGTGAATCAGGAACATACACAGCTGAGTTTAAAAACGACTTGGGCAAAACCAGGGCCGATGTTAAGATCATCGTTGAATGTAAGTCCAATGTTCCTTTTGTACTGGAGCTAAGGCCAAACATTCATTTTACTCACTGCCAAACATGGCGAGTCTGGAATAAATACATAACTAAAATAAGTAAATGAGCAGTAGTGGATAACCTGCCTTCAGTCAAGTGTTTTTTTCGATTGTAGACCTTTTTATACCTAGATTGCTCCTGATTTGATCTAAGTCTGGTGGCACTTGGAAGGTCAAATATTATATGAGATGGTACTAGTTAAATGTGAAATGTAAATCTTTAGTTATGTATAAAATCCTGCATTTAACTTTGTCTCATGTTAACGTCCTGTGTCTCTTCTTGTCTTAATATGTTTACAGACGGCCCGTCATTCTCCTGCAATGACCACTATAATGTGACAGAAAATTTTAAG
The DNA here is from genome assembly GCF_951799975.1 of Gobius niger. Classification (NCBI taxonomy): domain Eukaryota; kingdom Metazoa; phylum Chordata; class Actinopteri; order Gobiiformes; family Gobiidae; genus Gobius; species Gobius niger. Next base: position 19,415,995 of record NC_136861.1, read on the forward strand.
AGTGGATCTGAGTGTGAACCGGAGGGAATACCAAAGCCAACATCGGTTTGGTCTAAAGATGGCAAAGTGATTGATTTACCAGAGACTTGGAAGAGACTGGACAGTGGACTATACTCCATCGTAGCCACAAACATACACGGACGAGCCAATCACACACTGAGCATCAATGTTTTGTGTAAGCTGTAACATAAAAGGCCACATGGTGATATTTCACAAAATATTATAGACGTTTTTTTTTGAGTGTTCACTTTTATTATTTTTTTATAGATATGCCTAAGTTTTCAGAAGAAGCCATCACAAAAGAATTCAACGAGGGGGAAAATGTTACCTTGGAGTGCAGCGCTGATGGGAACCCTCCTCCTCTGCTTCACTGGAAAAACCCTAAAGCTGCAAACGTCCATGTGAGCACCAGGGGGCGCCTCAGTTACGTCCTTGTCTTCGAAGCCACGTCTTCCGACGCGGGTCTTTACAGCTGCACTGCCACGAATGAACTTGGGAGCGTTTCAAAAAATGTCACTTTGATGATAACAGGTACATGCCCTATATCAGGCATCAGTGATGAGAGTCATTTAGCCAAAAACTGCAAATCTGATTTTTTTTTTCTTCTTTTTTGCAGGAAAAACAAAGGCTGTCCATCATATAATCTTCATCGTTATAGCTGTTTTTGTCCTCTTTCTCATCTTCATCGCTGTTCTGATTTACCGCCACTACAGGAAGAAATCTGGACATTATGATGTTATTGGCCTGTCTGACATTTCCCCACTGACTCCACGGTCATAGGTTGTTTAGGGGGAAAAAAAAGCCTATTTATTTGTGAAATCCTGTATGTGTCTCAAATGATACACATTTAATACATTGCGTATAACTGACCGTATAGACCCTGGGCATAGGCGACCCAGGCTCTGCTGGAGGCAAGATCCATGCCAGTGACAGCATCACCAAGTTTCAATCATAACTTTGGAATGGAAAGATAGAGACTTGCGGTCTTTTGTGTCAGAAACCAGTCATCTTTTTTACCTTTCAAGCTTTCAAGCCTTGTCTTCGTATGCCTCAGAGGAGCTGTGTATATTGTTGCAGTGAATGTGTAATCTTACCTAGGGCACCATATTGGCTTAGCCCGCGGCCCTAATTGACATCCTGGGCCTGCAATTTGACGTAACGTAAAGTGACATTAAATAATTTGTACATAAGTCTAAGTGATCAGAATCCCTGGTGCCATCACTTTGACCAATGGGACGAGCTTTTCTGTGAACCTGCCAGGTCCGATCAGGAGGGGAGGGAGCTTGATTGTTTACGTTTAAAATTTCTCTCTCACTCCTTATTTCGCAGTCGTACAGACAACGTGTGGTGATTGTGTGATGCAAAACAGTGGTTCTCAAATGTTTCACACAACCAGGAAAAAAAAAACATCTCAGGAAAAAAATAAAGGTCTTAAAGGGATATTTGACAAAGGGCCTCATTTCCTAGTTATCCAGAGTGTTGTTGATTTCTGGATATATATATATTTTTTAATTCATGCAGTCATTATATTTGAAGAGTTTAGTGGTGCTAGGCTAGTGCTAGGCTAGCGCATGTCTATGGTAACTAGTAGCCTGCATTAAAAACCTCATCATCGGGTAGTCCTCTAAACGTTGCCACATCTGATTTGTAGAAAGCTCCTTTGTGAATTCCACATATAGTCATGCCGGCCGCAGGTAAACAAACTACTGTAGATCCGATAACCTAGCAGATCACTCCGCCTCTTCGTAGCTTACAACCAGGAAGCTGATGCTGCTCAAATATAAGTTCTTTTAAATGGAAAATGGTTGTATTTCAAAAAATATTCAGTCAACACAGACATTTATATCGGTAGTCTGGTGTTATAAGTGATTGTGCTTGGGTCAGACTGTTTTTAATGCAGGCTACTAGTTACCATAGACACGCGCTAGCCTAGCACTAGCCTAGCACCACTAAACTCTTCAAATGTAAGGACAGCCTGAATAATAATAATAACAAAAATATCCCTTTAAAATGTCCTAAAATAAATCTAAATCGGACAATATTATATCTAAATTTTTTAATGAATCAAATCTTAAATAGTAAATTATCAGGAGTACAACGTGGAGAGCAGAAGCCAATGTCCCTGTGTTGAGGAATTATTTAATTTTGAAAGTGTTTAAGTTTGTTTACAAGCTATTGGGCATGTGGGCTATGTTTTTTTTTTTCATGGAACAATCAGACTGTTATGCATTGTGTACAGTGTGCAGGGGCTCGAATAAACCGCGTCATTTATTTTGTGTTTTTATTCCCAAACAATCACACATAATGTACGCGTATTACAGGCGCCTGTCTAGCACACACAAACTGCGGTTAAAATCCACCTGTAGAGCCACTAAAGACATGCTACAGGAACTTCTCACTTCGTGGCCGCAGAAGCGAGTTGTGTGACTGTCCCTTTAAGACTTAGGATTTGGGAGTGACGCGGATATGAAAGCTAATTTATCCCTCTTTCCTTCGCTATGAAAAATATTTGGCCACGCTAAACCAACCGACTGCTAGTCTCACGATGGACGGCTTATCAAAAATGATGTTATTTTTTCTCTGATAACCGGGGAGAGGCTGATCGTGCATGGTCTGAAAGCGGGAATTAGCTCCTCGGGATTTACTTGTCGGGGCCAGAAAGAACTCGCTCCCCCTGGGCTTGGATAACTTCGGACAACTTCTTTGGAGACGCCGAGACCGCTACTCCTCGTCTTGGCCCACCTCTGGCTGAAACATGGAGTGGGGCACGGAGCTTTGGGTAAGCGCGGCCATATTTTCCATCCCAGTGGAGCAGAGTTTTATGGCTTTTTCTTGGACGGGCGCCTTCGTAGAAAGTCGGGCACCGCTAAACCTCTCCGCTTAACGCGGTGTGGCGCTTGTCTGTGATCTCCTCCTGGGCTGCTCACCTTTGGCTACATGTTGCATAACGGGAATCGCTTCTTGGCGTGGGATTTCGACACAAATGTATAAACAACCCCCTTGCATCGTTTATTTGCAGCTGTGCGTAAAGTGAGCGCAAACACCTTTTACTTTGAAAGGCTGTACAGACACAGACATTTAACTGGATAAAAGCTTACGTAGTCTAGTTGTGCCTCAGAGGTGTGCTTCATTGTTTACACCCAGGAGTACCTTGCGTCCATAGAGATGAGTCTGTTGCCTTGTCAACAAGGACTCTATTATGGGCACAAGTTATCCTCAAAAGTGTTAAACAGGGAATTCTACTGGTTTCTCGAAAGTGTGTGTCTATTCAGTGCGCTGCATGGTCTCAAAAATATCAGTGTTGCCTACATTACAAAAATGCTGGTGAAAAATCCATAAAGCAATGTCTTATAATAACAATGAGCTATGAAGTGCGTTCCCTTTTGCTGTTTATGTCAATTATGTTAAGAGCTACTCATTCATGTAAATAACTAAATACGTTTATGAGCATTTTAGCACATTTCTGTTCTGCACAGTTTGTGCAAATATAGCTCAATCATCATCAACAAAGCTCTAAAAATATTGAAACATAATTTCTTGTCCATGTCTCCCACTCTTAAACATAAGTGGCAATGGCTGAATATTTGATAATGGTTGAGATTTCTTGCATATCAGTCTTAGTGGGTGCTTGGGAACATACTAAATTTATTTTATAGCATTTGGAAGCGTGAGAAGAGGCCATAACATTTCTAGCAAGTTGGGTGGGGAACATTGGTTTGAGTCTAACTATGAAAGAAAGCTCCAATAAAAGGTTTCCTACTGGAAAAGTGGCAGTGGTGATGGCTCTTTTTGTAATTAGGCTATCATTTTCTTCACCTGGTCGCCGAGACTCCCTCGCAGCGGCGGAGAAAGACAGAGTACACCTATCAAGTTTGTTACAACTGCCCCAAACCCATGTAATCCCTTTTACCTTGATGCCTGGCGCCGCAGCAAGAGGCTCACAGAGGCCGCCAGCAGACGATCTTAGGACACCCTAAACTGGAGCAATGCAAGTTGAGGATAGGGAGGTTGTGGCCTCATTACAAACTCTCCCCCCCCAAGGCCTCTCCGCTGTGTCCCCGTTCCGTCCTACACGCTGGTGGTGCAACAGCCCAATTAGTTTTGCCCTACTTTGATAGAGGCAGTGCAACATGTATCACTTCACATCATCAAGACATTTTCCTTTTATAGGCATAATCTTGAAAACACTCTCAAATCAGTGGTTCAGTGGCTCATAAGCACTGTACTCTGCTTTTTCAGTCTTTTTTAATACTTTTGGCTCTTTAGTGCTGTCATCTCTACTTTCTTTCTTTCAAAAATGCGTTTGTAAAACAGGTATAGTCGCCCAACCCTAGTTACCAAGACTGCAAAATGCCTGAATTGATCCCTTGCTGACACAGAGAGGAGGTGTGCATTTAATATGAACTCGGCGTTCCAGCTATTACCAAGAATTCATTTGTGCTGAAGACAATACGAGTGCTGAAATGATCACAGTGAGACAGAGGAGAACCACCTCATGGCATCAGCTGGTGTGGGGTCGTGTAAACACAAACAAACACACAAATGAAACAAAATGAAACAAGTAAGTAAGTTGAAAAGGATATTCCCTTAAAAGGAACAGGCCTGTCTTGTATATTTTATGGTGTACTGTTTAGTTAGTCATCGTCAAACCAGAACCTCTAGTCCCTTTTGTTAAATATGTTTCATGAGAAGTACTGTTGGCACTTTCTTTTATTGTTTGTCTGCGAGCGTCCTCCCTTGGGCCAGCTCAGCCCTGTGGCATCTGCCTCCTTGATTGTTGTTAATCCAAGGGCTATTTTGGGATCACTGTATTAGCCGCGATAGTGAGCGAGCGCTGCCGGTGAATGGGAGCTGCAGCGCGGTAGGTTTGGCCTCGTAGACACCGTGACTCAGGGCTGAAATATCCTCTGTGAGCCTCGTGGACCTGGCTTTTAGGGTGACTCCTTTTGAAGTTATGTTCTGGTGGTGCGACAGACGTTTTGTCTGTGGGATTACTGGAAACACTGGGAGATAAATAGAACCAGACTCTCAAGATGTTTAGGCTCAAGATTCTTTCTTGCACAGAAGTTTCCCTGAGCGCTTACCTTTGAATGAGTCGGAATAGGTTAATGATTATAAAGTGGATGGTTGTAAATACGACTGTGAATTAACCAGGGCCACACATAAATAAGTAATAAGTTATAAACGGACAGATGCGCAGTGTGTTGTCCCATGAATTGTCCAGCTAGAGTGACCAATCGGTTCATATCTGGAGTCCTTAGAAATGAATGAATCATGCTGGACTTTCGCCGGTTAACCCCATGGTCTGTAGTTAGGTTAGGTTAGGAATGCTTCATGCATCAATCTGACACTGGTGTCGGATATCGGCGCCGATACTGGAAAAAATACGATATTGAGTACTGGCTACAAATACCTGATACTGACCCGCTACCAGTTTTGGCTCTCACCACCTTTAAAACACAACTTTTACCAACTAAGTCTAAGTGAATATGGGCATGCTGTATATCACTTTCAAGAGTTAGTTTTAACCTCTGTAAACATATTTTTAATCATCACACAAAATTAGAATTAGCATTAGTATGTTAAAGCTAGTGGGAGCATGCTAATGCTAACGAAAACTAATCAAAGCTGGGTCAGATACTATGATAAATACCGAAAGAATGAAATATAATCGGCCACTGCTGAAGCCAAGTGTTTGTATTTTAATTTAAAGAGGGGTATTATGCTTTTTTCAATCACATAGCACCAGTCTATAGCACACTACAATGATGACGAAACCTTCTGTTGGTCTGTAAATGCAGTAAATTAGAATAACTGCCTTGTATAAAATTGCTCTCTCAAAATGTCTGTAGCCAATGTCTTGAAATAGGCCTCTGTCTCTTTAAGAACCTCTGACCCTTTCCGACACGCCCCCTCCTCACGCTGTCTGTGGCATCAGTGGGGAGGGGGTTCTGCTGAGGAGCAGTGGTTGGTTACTCGGCTGGTGAGGAAAGCTCGGAGGCGTCTCCTGGAGGTGGGGGCGTTCCTAGGAGGCAAACTTATCCCTAAAATGGCTGCCATCAGAGTTTTTACAAATTACTCAAAAATACGTGAATGTGCCAAGGCAACACTTCAGGCATGTTTTTAATGAGGGAATGACATAATAACATGATGTAAAGCTTGAAAAAGTCAATTTTGCATAATAACCCCCCTTTAAGAAATAACTAATCTAACATATTTGTAATGCTCAGATCACTTCATGTGAGTTGTTAATATTAATGTAACCTAAAGCCTGTCCTATACCCACTGATAGATTAGTGTAGAAAAGTCCAGTGATCCTTGTTAAATGTTAATTGATCTTTAACATGATCATAAAATATGACTTTATTGATCTTACACTGGAGAAAAGAGTCAGCTCAACTTTTCACTAAGAGAAAGACACTTTTAAGAAAGCCTCATGGCATTGGTAAATATCGGATATCGGCAGATGCTCAAACCCAGTATCGGTCTCGGTATCTGTAGAAAAAAGCTGGATCGGAGCATCTCCAGTTAATTCCCCTCTTCTGGAGTTGTTGTTGTTTCCCTGTGCAATAATTTATTACAGGCAGTATAAATATCTTTGTGTGAATGATGGTGCTACAAGTATCTTGCCTCTAACAGGTGTGATGGAATAATGAAATAATGTGGCTCACTTTGAGAGAGGGTGCTTGTTGACACTGATGACATAATTTCAAAATGTGTGAAAACAATGTCCTAATGAGATTGTGTGTGGAAAGCCATTCGGGAGATAATGTTTTCTCAAGACAGTGATTTTGTGAAGAGTGAATCCTGGAATCTGCTGCGGGCCATTCTGTGATTAGTGCCCCTTGGGTTGTTGATTTTTCTGTTATCACCACAGACAGACTCTATCATGATGAGCCCTGTGTGTTTTAGATTGAGCACAGCAGCAGAGGTGTGTTTGAGCGCGTAAATATTGGACTTGGCTTCTCCCTCTTCTGCGACGGGAGGTTTGCTGACCAATCGAAATCCCGGAATTTCAAATGCAAATACTGCTATGCAAAATAAGACTCGAACAACACAACTACATTTCTGTATAAATGACATAATGCCTGTATTCACCTACCTTCAACTTAATGGACAGTTTTTGTTCCTGCTTTAAGTCACCGAGCAAGTAAAAAGTAGCTATTAAATCATGAAAAGTAAAGTACAAGGATTTCTAAGTTACAAAGTGCCTTTATAAATTACTGTTTGATCTGTCATTGGTTCACTAGAAAACTTTGATAAAAATTGCAGGGACAATATTATGAATAATACGTCACTAAATCATTTCAAAGCAGTATGTTGTGTTACATAATATTCCCTTAAATGTTTCAAAGCAAAACTTAAAAAACAACTCTAAACCAGGACCAAAACGTGGCTAAAATGGCACTAAATTAGGAAACTCATGAAAACGTTTGCACATTTTTACATTACCTTGTGTTTTTGTTTTTGTCAGGTGGAAGACAGTTATTTTGCGATTTATCTGAATGCTGCATCACCGAACAATACAATGACAATAATATTGCGATATACTGTGCAGTCCCAGTGCATTTCATATGTTTTAATGAGGCTCACAGTGTTGTCCTTTGTTCTCCAGCTCTGTGATGCCAGTGATTTATTGCAGGCCCCAGACCTGCCCTGAACTGAGTTCTGTAATTAGTCTTTACATTGCTCCTTCATCTGGTCTTTGTTTCACCTGAAGGGCAGGATGAGGGCACGTATAACATGGCCCGACCTGTCAGGAATCCGCCTCTAACAAAGGCAATAATGGATACAAGGAAACGGTGCAGAGCATTGTCTCTAGGACTTGTTTTACTGTAGAGAGAGATACTGTAGAGAGTATAGTGTCTTTTCTTTGACTAAAACATTTTTTAATGTATATTATTGTAACATATTCACACACATTTTTGACTGAACTAAGTTACAGATCAGGGGTGCTTTTTTTGGCCATATAAATAATATTCTGTTTTTTAATACTTTTCAGAGAACATGAATGAAACACAATACGTTTTTTCACTCATAGTTAGTGGTGAAGCCATTTATGGTCAAACAACTGAGTTTGCTTTTTTTAAAATAATGCCAAAAGAAACCAACATGACCCTGATTTACATACCCCGGTGATCTTGGCCTGATAATTTACACACACATTGACACAAACGGGTTCGAATGGCTGCTAAAGGTAAGCATCCTCACCTGTGACCTGTGTTTGTAATTATTGTGTGTGTGTATAAAAGGTCAGTGAGTTTTTGGCTCCTGACAGACCCTTGCATCTTTCAACCAGTGCTGCACTGCAGGGCAAGAAAAGGTAATTGTCCTGTATAAAAGAGGAACGAGAATTATATTAAGATATCTAAGGTACTGAGAGTATCAATCAGCAGTGTTCAAACTTTAAGTGGAAAATGCCGGATTCTATTGAAACCTAACCACGGTCAGGGAGACCAACTAAAATTTCAGTATCAACTGGCAGGAAAATTGTAGATTTGGTTGTTGCTGTTTTAAGATGCACAATAAGGAGGCACTTGATGAAAAATGAGCTGCATGGCCAAGTCGCCAGAAGAAAGCCATTACTTCGCAAATGCCACAAAGTATCTGCTTTCAATTATGCCAAACAGCGCAGAGACAAGCCCCAACATTTCTGACACAATGTCATTTGGAATGATGAAGCCAAAATGGGACGTTTTTACCATAACCATAAACATTACATTGGGAGGCGTCAACAAGGCCTGTGATGATCTGCGCACCATTCCTACAGTGAAACACGGAGGTGCATCACTGATGTTTTGGGGATGTGTGAGCTTCAGGGAACTTGGTCAAAACTGATTTCAGGATGAATGCAGCATGTTATTAAAGAATACTGGAGGAAACGTGTCACTCGTCAGCCTGGAAGCTGCACATGAGACGCACTTGGACGTTCCAACATGACAACGATCCAGAGCACAAGGCCAAGTCGACCTCTCATTGGCTCCAGCAGAATAAAGTGAAGGTTCTGGAGTGGCCATCTCAGTCTCTTGATCTGAATATCACGTGCAGTTCATTAAAAAAAAAAGTAATTTTTACCATCAGAGGATGTTAAAGGGGGCAATTCACAGTATTTAGAACTGGGGTATGTAAACTTTTGGTCAGGGTAATTTTGGCAGTTTCACTTATCATTATGATTTAAAAAGAGCAAACTCGGCTGTTTGACCATAAGTGGCTTCACACAACCACTCTCTAGAAGTGAAAAAAAAACTTTTTGTGTTATCTTTCATAGTCTCATGTATGGGTATGTAAAACTTTTGAGCACAACTGTACATTACCCTGCAATATGAATAATTGCAAAAGGTGAAAAGACAGGTCAATAGATTAATCACAATTGAATCAAGAATACAGTTTGAGTGTTTGTTTGAGCAAACCACAAAAAACAGGAAACAAGAAATATCTTATGTCTACGGAATCTTTTGTTTATAACCCTGTAGTTTAGACCTCTAAACTGTTACTATGTTGAACAGTTTGTATTTCCGTCTTCTCTCAAAGGTTGGCGCTTGTGGGTATGTTTACATTGTGCACTGTGTTAAGCTCGATTTTAAAACATGCATTGAATTCTGTGTTTTATTTGGTTTTAGCTTCAGTGTTTTGATATACTCTCCATTAAGTAGTGAATTTTATGGAACACACTTTATTGCCTTATCAATAGAAATTTAGGAGTAATCGGAGTGAAGAAAATCAGAATACAGAGCTAAAAAAAATGCTATTATTATTAATGGAGTCTTGCATAATGTATAAATGATGCCATAACATAAATAGAAATAAATCGGCCTACTTATATTCTTTTCTTTGGGGACCACTTGGCTGAATTTATCGCCATGTTTGCAGCTTTGCAGATGAAAAAACATATGGAGTGCACAGATGTGTGACCTCCATTTGACCAGACTCGCATTATTATTTAGCGCATTCTCCGACTCTTTCCCTGCTGTATAATTTAGTTTTCTTATTTTTATCACATGCCTCTTTTTTTGTTTTGCAGGACCAGTATGACATCATTGAGAAGCACACACAGTCGGGCCTGGAGCTGGTGGAGAAGTATGTCAAGTTTGTGAAGGAGAGAACAGAGATCGAGCAGAACTATGCCAAACAACTGAGGTAGGCCTCCCCTCCGCGGCCCGGGCCTCAGATTCCTGTGTGGTCAGTTGTGATAGCACCAGTGCACATTACACGGCTGTTTATGAAATGTTTGCGCCGTCTTGTGACCGCTTTGGGACAAAATCAAACTTGTCTCAGAAACACTAGACTCATTCTCCAGCTGTAGCGCTCTCTCTTTCAATCTCTCTCCTGTCTTCCCTGTCCTCTCTCGCTCCCGCCTCAGCTTCAGGCCCACATCTGCTCTGCTGCTGAGTCGTGCTGCAGAGCGGAGGAAGTGGGAGCAGACTGGCACATGACAGGCAGGAAGTGGTTAGGAGAAAGAAACAAGAGAGAAAACAGAGAGGAGGAGAAAAAAAGAAGTGGAGAGAAGTGGCTATTTTTACATTTATAATGGAATTGTGAATTGTTTTATTGTGGCAGATGTTTCATTTCTCTCATGTGACTGCACAAAACCCACACATTGACATTAATTGCTTTTTTCTTTTCTTTTTTTTTTTTTTTTTTACCATCGACAGAAACCTATCAAAGAAATACAATGTAAAAAGAAGTGGCAAAGATGAACCTGATTGCAGGTGAGCCATGACCTTTGCTATTCACATACTTGTGACGACATTACGCTTTATACCATTTTACCATTCTCAGTCAATTCTAAGGCCCATTTTACAACTTTGAAAACATTATTTTAAGATTGATGCCATAAAAGAACAGGTGTTGTGTTCTTGTAACTTAAAGCATGGAGGAATTGTTTTACTCAATCTTGTTGTTTGGTGATGAATGCGCTCAATGCACAAGAGGAGATCCTGCGGACAAATTCTCCTTATAGGAATAATTATCCTCTCCAAGACGTGCGTAAATACAGTATAAACAAGTATAGAGTCCTATACAGAGCACAAAAGCCTTTGTTCGGACATAAATATCCACCGCAATCAGTGGCTGCGATGTAATTCCAGAAGCAGCAGAAATAGGACAGACTGATGATACGAGTCAATATCCTCCTAAATGTTTGTTCCCAGAATGCTACTGTAGTAAGGAAGTGCCTATCCTGACACAGGCCACTGTTGACTTCACTTGGAGCCTGGATGTTTATCATCTTATCAGTTGACCCCTGTCACCTTGTTCCCTTTAATCTCCACCCTTTCCTCTCTCCTCCCCTCAAACCACAGGCTGTCCAGCTACCAGGCCTTCCTGGACGTCCTGAACGAGATGAATGACTATGCAGGACAGCGGGAGCTTATCGCTGAGAACATGATGATGAATATATGCATTGATCTGACAAAATACCTGCAAGAAATCAAGTTGGAAAGAAAGACGGTATGATTTAGAATTTGTACTGTTGTCCTGCTGTGAACATCTGAGAATCTATTATGGAGCAATACAATGACTGATTTAGCTTATATCAGCCAATCTAATGTCACAGTAACAGAAGTGTTGAAACAGGAAGCTATCTTTGTAACTTTCCAGCGGGGAGACAGGCTTTATCTATTGGGAATGTTTTGGCATTGTCATTGACTGCAGTAACACGCAGCTGTGTACAGACGTGATGTCTCAGACAGACACTGGTATTTGTTTTCTGGCCTGTTATAATGTGTGGCTTTTGGAGGTCATTGTTTATTCTATGTCTCCCCCTCCACATAGCTGTGCGTCTCCCTGTCATCTGACCCTCCTCCCCTCACTATGTCTATTTTTATGAATGTCTGCAGTATCTTATGGAGGCCAAGAAGGCCCAACAGAATTTGGAAACTACGTACAAGCAGCTTGATAGTGTAAGTCAAGAAGACATTTCAATTTGTTTCCTTAATATCAAAACGTAGCTGTTTGTTATGTGACCACATGTCCAGTCCAGACATTAATAGTATTCCAATGATGAGTGCATCATGTGTTTTGGAAACACATTTGATATGAAGTTGTTAAACTGACCATGAAACTCAAACAAGTATGTGGCCACATGTTGAATTCACAGAGTAAAAAACGTTTTGAAAGAGAATGGCGGGAGGCGGAGCGTGCAGCTCAGTATGCAGAAAAGACTGATCAAGATATAAATGCCACTAAAGCAGATGTGGAAAAAGTAAGATTAAACAAGGTATTGAATACCTGTTGTTCACAAACACATCCGGTTATTGTGACAATATGTTTTCAGGCCAAGCAGCAGGCTCATATGAGAGCTCATGTTGCAGAAGACTGTAAGAATGACTATGCTGCTCAGCTCCAAAAGTACAACAAAGAGCAAAACAACTTTTATTTTAATGAAATGCCACTTATATTTAATGTAAGTAAACATTTCTTACTTCTCAAACATCAGTGCATTTTTTTTTTCATGTGCAGGCATGAATTTTTGTGTTTTTCCAGAAATTGCAAGATCTGGATGAGCGGCGAGTACGTAAGCTGGGGCAAGGATACATCCTGTTTTCTGACACAGAAAAACAAGTGATGCCCATTATTGGCAAGTGCCTTGAAGGCATTACTAAAGCTGGCACTAGTGTTAATGAGAGGAATGTGAGTTGGCACTGAAATGCGCATGAACATATGGCCATTTGTTTAAATCGAGATCTGTGATGTCTGCAATAATGTCTCTGCAGGACTCCATGGTTATAATTGAGCAGAACAAGTCGGGCTTTGAGCGTCCAGGAGACGTTGACTTTGAGGACTTCAGCCAAGCCATCAACAGGGCGTCCTCTGATACCAGCCTCAGCACCCCCAAAGGCCCCATGGACCTGCTGGCCAAGAACAAGGGCAAAAACTTTTGGCTTTTCAGCAAAAGGAGTAAGGTAAACACAGATAAACTAAGAGATTAACTGAAATAATGCACATCAGTAGCTTTGTTTGGTACATTGTTTTATGGGTTATTTTCTATTAATAATTAGCAAAGCATTATATCCAGTTCATCTGGCGTATACGCATGGAGTTCACTTGGAGTTTTAAATAAATTGGCAAAGTGAAATAGGTGAATATTTTTGAGAGCACTCTTGATGGACCTGTGTGCTACACACTCACAACACAGACTTGCCCCTCTCCAATTCACTAAAACGCTTGTAGCATGTTTACTGTGATGATGTGCAGATACACACAGGTTCTTTGCATGACTCTGTCCTCTGAATGGATACACTGCCCACACCTCCCTCCCCCTGTGTGAGTGGTTCCAGTAGGTCACTGAGCAGGCAGCATTCTGCTGTGCTGGTGCTTTCATCAGCATGGGCCCAAACAACACTCCTCGACAGCTTTCCCAAACACACTGCTCCTATTATGCCACCTAGAACTAACTAGCATTATGTCCTGCACCACAGTCCAATCTTTGTTTCAATATTCACAGAGAAGCACATTTAGCAGGTCACAAAAACTGGATCCAAACTGAGATCCTATTTTTGTTATTTTTGCGTGAAGTATTAAATCCTTGCTCTGAGGTGTCCATTAGGGCAACAATCATTCAGGTAATATAGTGCTTGTGCTGACCACTAACATGTGGAGTCCCCTCAACTCCTCCTTTTCATTTCCTGTAGTGTTTACTTGTTCAATGGCTCTCTTCTTTCTGTCTTTGGACATGCTCTCCTTGCACTGTTCTGTGTATGTGTGTGGCACACTGCTCTGTGTCATCAGTCATGCTCTCCCAATTAGGCCTGTAGTCGTATGAATAGGAGACTGACCAAACTGACTTGAATGGGCTTTTGGTTTATGCCTGGCCCATAAACGCTCCAATTTCAGCTACTCTCCTCTACTTAAGAGTCCTATAACTCTGTGCAAAGTGGCACATTTCTCCCAAGTATTTATGTGAAAAGAGTGCTCTACTTCAGCTCCTCCCGATTGCTCACAAGGCAATTATTGTAGACTAGTAGTAAGCCTTACCTTCTCTGTTTGTCTAATAAATCACCACAACTGTACTGTAGGCCAACGCTTTGGCCACACAGATCTGCTTGGATTGAGTTGTTTTGTTGAAGATATACAACACCTACTTAGAGGCTTCACTTCTATATGCTCAGCTCCAGTGATGTATGGCTTCTTATTATAGCTATATAGGTCACGGCAGGAGGGTACAAGTGGTTTGAAAATCCGCTATAGCATACGGTCTCCGGAAGTAATATTAGGGCTAAGAAACAAAGCCAAGCCTTTTGCCTATTGACAAGATTACTTACAGTACATTTTGTACGTAAAAAAGACATAATTCAGTGTAAATTAAAACAAAGTGAAAAATGCTGAAGTAATTGATATAGATAATTTAATCGCAGAACATTGTTCATTCAACATATTCAGTAATCCATGTAAATGTGCCACAACGGCTAATTTGAATCTGTCATCCATAGGCAGGTAAAAAACATTCAATTACATCATACAAAGGACTTAGATAAAGCACATAGAACAACAAAACATCAGTAATAGTTACAAAGAGGTTTCATACAAAGACAGTTGCACAGTTTAAAGGTTACGTTGAGATGCAATGAATAGACTACCTACTTTACCGCCGGGCTTTCATATTGTCTTTTTGGCATCACTGGCGTTGCAGGGGGCGCTGATGGGACGCTTGCCATGTAACTGTTGGTTTATGCTGTTTGGGTTTGCTTCAGTGTTGTCTTTCTGGCTTCATGGTGTTGATGGTGTCTTTTTCTTTCCCCCGTCCCTTCTTCTTTTTTGTTGTTGTTTCTGTCAATGTTCTCCATCCGTCTGCCCCTCTTCTCTCCCCGTCCCCCACACCTTAAACTCCTAAATGCCCGGGTGGCGGGTGACCTTGGTTGCGGTTGCGTCCCCAGCTCTCTACCTCTTCATTCCCTCCGTTCTCCTCACCCCCTGCTCCCTCGCCCGCTAACGGACCCCCCTCCCCCAAGTTTGGCCGGGACACTCTGTCATACTGTTTGAAGGAGATCAATAAGACAGTCAAACCGCGAATCTCATCCTTCAGGACACTCAGGAGATCGGTGAGTCACCAGACGGGACGGGTCACTTGTTGGACTGTCAGAGGAGCCTATTCATGATCATGTGTTGTTGCTTCTGCCAAAAAGCTCTGATGATGTTTTGACAACTGAATATTTAGAACTGAAATTTCTATCCAGCTTCATTTTACAGTTGGTTTAATAAGTATTCAGACATCTCTCATCTCTATTCCTATGTTATGGTGAAATCTCATACTAGAAATGTTTATATCCCCACTCTTTCTGTATAATGTATAAGATGTAGTTATGTATTGGGTCTAAATCCAATGCCGCAATAAAATGTTAGAAGGTTTTCTATATATTGGAAAAAAAAGATTAAAAAAGAAAATGGATTTAATTGTTTACGGGACGGTGATGAGTGTAATATATATTATTCTGTTTCTTTGTCCCACAGAAGTTTACTCCTGACAAAATTGTGGTAATGTTGTCATCAATGAGTCTTTGAGGGTAGTTTGGTGATGAAGTGGCCACCTTTTCGTTGCAAAGCCAACATTTTATTGTCGGAAATTGAGCTACTTTTTGTTTGCACTCACCTAATTTCAATGCAATGGGAAGGTGGCCACCTAGTGGTTCAAAATGGGAACAGATGGCTTTTTCCTTAATACTAAACAATATTTGCTATCCGTGTATCTTGGTTCTTTCCTTGGGTTTTTTTCTTTGTGTGGTGATTTTTAGTGCAGTTCAATGCAAATAGATTACAAATAAAACACATGTAATCTGTCAATTGGAAGTGGATATCATGGAGGGATTAAAGACGTAATGAAAACGTAACCGTTCCATTGTGGATACACATCTTCATTGAACTGAACCAAGGCTTTACTGCTGTTTCTTTGTGTAACCGTGGTTACAGCTGACCTTTGACACTGCGATCTTCCTGTATTCTTACAGCCCACTGTCACAGAGGACTTTACCCATCTACCCCCCGAGCAGCGCAGGAAGAAGCTGCAACACAAACTAGATGAGATTAGTAAAGAGTTGCAGAAGGAAGTAGATCAGAGGTACATGTCAATTTACTTTCCTCCTGCGTATTAATAAGCATGTCTGTTAGATCTTCTCCGCAGGGAGAGCAATGTAATATTCATGCAGCACAGAGCTGCGTGTTTGTGATTTGTTTACACTCCCCAAGCCCCACACCAACCGCTCCCCTCAAAGTCACTTTCCCTTTCCTCTTTCCTCAGTGAAGCTTTGGGCAAGATGAAGGATGTTTATGAAAAAAATCCTCAGATGGGAGACCCTGCCAGCCTGGCATCCCAAATAACTCAGACGACCCAAAACATAGAGCGGTTTAGGGCAGAGCTCGGCAAGTACGAGGTAATCCTGACCTCTGTTGTTCACTGCAAGAGGCAGCTGAAAAAAAGTGTATTAATATGTATTTACTTACCTTTTTGTATACATTATTAAATTACGGTATTGTTAAGAGCTGTCTTTATAGTCTAAGTCCTTGACATTTTACTGTAGTCTACTGTATATTTTGTATGCATACACCATGACTCCTTCATTGTTTTCTTCTGTAGATATGGCTCGCTGAGGCTGGAGGTCGAGGTGATACTCTGCGCTACAAATCCCATGCCTTTAACAACAATGGGTCACATGACATACACAGGTGATTATAGTAGTTGCAGTTAAAATGTAATTAGCGTTTTATCTGTGGAGAAGTTGTTGATGCATGTGTTTCTCCTCAGCCCTGACGGGGCTCACTCTGATGAGAGCACTCCTGACACCTCCCAGGCCATTTATGCAGAGTTTGATGATGACTTTGAGGATGAAGAGCTCGCGGCTCCTATTGGGACATGCACTGCGATGTACAACTTCCCCGGTACGCCAAGAGACTGGTTTGTCTGAATGTGAATTATGTTCAGGAACAGACTTGCAGACACTGTAATGTTAGACTAATCGTTTTTATGGCAGATCCGTTCTTACTAAAGTTTATCTCTGCCCCTAGAGATAAGTATTCAGAGGATGTTCTGCAGCATTTTTTCAGCTGCAGCTAACAGAAATGAGCAAGTTTAATAATAGCTCCCTACTTTTGTCCTTTACCCACACCAGTAATGCACTAAGCTTTTGTTTTGTCCAAGACATTACTGTATTTGTAAGCCAGTGTTATTTTGATATTTGGTCCAGGTGCCAGTGAAGGGACCATCTCGATGCAGGAGGGCGAGGAGCTGGAGGTGGTCGAAGGCGACAAAGGTGACGGCTGGACTCGAGTGCGCAGAAATAACGGGGACGAGGGCTACATTCCGACTTCCTACGCCACCATCACTATGTTCAAATGAAAGAACGCACGCACTTGACATCACAGAGCGGGTTGCCACAAAGTCCAGTGCATTTCTTTCCAATGTGTGCATCACAAAAGACAGTGCTTTGACTGGGACCGTGGGCTTTGATTTTGCCAGGAAGATATTCACGAAAGAGCATCCTCCATATATCACAGGAATGATGGCGAGGCGCTGCTTATACTGAACCCTGGCTAATATTTTATCTCTCATTTCTCTTTGACACCATGCCCGAAGTTTTGTTTATTTTTACCTTTTGAATTTTTATCAAAAGACTAGGCCTGGAGGTAGCAATGTGCCCTATCCCACTATTAGGCATTAGTTTGTGTAGCTGCCCGAAATTTTACACTGAGCGTGAGTAATAATAATATCTTTCTCATCCACAGCGCTAACGTTTACGTTTTTTTTTTTCTCTCTCATTCACCATTTTTTTCTGCAATAGCACGTGTTTAGAAACTAGATGGCATCTTGTAGTTTTGCTTGAAGCTAAAATCCAGCACATTTTGAATAGGAAATCGACAGCTAAATGCCTGGGACAATCGATCCACTTTTTTTTTTTTTCTTTCATCAGAAGCAATATCTTAAAGAAAACTAAAATTGTACTGAAAATAATTTATTACATGCATTTAAGTTAGTTCTCAAGTTGGTTGTTCTCATGTTCTTCCGTCCTCCCTTTGCACAAATAGTGGACTGCCACAAAAGGGAGATGGATAAGCACAAGCGAAGTGCGTGACCTTGTTTTTATGTAAGATATATTTAAGAATCACAACACCACTTTTGTCTTATTCGTTTTAACCATGAATAAAGGATGTCTAGAGAGATGTTTTATGTACAGTACTGCTACTTAGTTTTGGTGTATGTTTTTGGAGCCAGCTGTAACTACTCGCATGTCACAGTGCCTTATTGTTTTTAATGTACGCAGTGTGTTCACACCATTTATACCAGGATGTTTCGTGTTTTTTCAAGGCCTAATAAATGTACAGCACATTCAAAGTTACATGTGGTTCTGTGATCATGTCGGCTACGAGGGTAGAGCTGTGCAATATATCGCTAAAATATCGCAATGGCAAAATTAAGTGCCGCTATATAATAAGTGTGAGTGTGACAATATATCAATTTTCCCATACATCGCGATATTTTGCGGGATGATACGATACTGATGCTTTTTATTCTGATATTGATGCTTTTGATGAAACCATGCATATTAATTAGCTATGTCATGCATATTAATGAGGCAGCAGTGCTCCAATGTTTTCACAGTCAATAGAGGCCAATAATGATCAGACGAATTCAGTAGTGCTGCCAATAAAGGGCAGCACTACAGTTTTAAGCACTTGGACCAAACTTTCAAACAAATATATTACTTTTAATGATCGTTTTTATAATTTTAAATAAAATTAATTTGGGGTTGATTTATTTCTTTTGAAATGGGACCCATCTACAGACCCATCTTCAGTGTGTAAGTCAGGGACCATTTAGTCACACGCACAAGTATGTTAAAATAAAGGTTAAAAGTTGCTTAAAAAAATCGTGATCGTATCTTGTGCATTATATCGATCACAGTAGCGGCGTGTCATGAGATTATCATTATCGTAATCCATGTATTGCGTATTGAATTGTGAGGTACCCAGGGTTTCCCACCCCTACTATATAATGATATTGCAAAATCAGGTCTTCAATCTCTCTGAGATTTGAATTGTTTTGTTTGCCGACACAGCCTACAACCAACACGCGGAAAATAACGTAAAAATTAACAATGGTTGAGTAATAGTTTTCTTCATTTTGTCTTTAATTTGTGTCTGATTTAGAGTCTCTAATTTTGAGTGTTGATTAAAAAACAGTCAAATTTACAGGAACAAACTTTATTCTTTGAAAAATTGCAATAGTATTCATGAAAGTTCTCCAAAATAGCAATTTATTTTTCATTTTGCCCCAACAACCCTGCAGTAGAACAAGCAATAGGCCTGTATTAGATGTGCAATTATGCTTGTTTTCTCTCTGCTTTCTCAATTAATGACAGTTGATGCGTTTGATTGGACCCACCCCCCCCTGCCCCTTTAGTACCGCCCTCTCTCAATAGATGGCATTGTTGCACCACTTTCAATACACCATCCACCTTTTCCCCTGAATGCTTTGTTTTTAATATAGGTCACAAATTAGCATACCTGATTATAAAACCATGCTCCTAACCTCTTCTAACCTGCCCCATTTTCTCCCTCACTTCATTCATAACAACAAACAGGTCATTAAAAAGCAAGGCTATTCAAGTGAACTAGACACTGGGAAATAACTATAAAGTGCCCGATGATTTGAGTGATGTGCAGTAAAGGGGCTTTCACTGTGACTGTATTGCTGTATTGACTGAGAAGCGGGTGACAGGGAAGTTGGATCATCATTGATATGCAAAGCCTTGGCTCTCAGGATGCGGGAAAGGTCAACCTCTCAATAAGGAGACTGGATCCGGTCCACAGATGGGGAGACGCTGCATCCTCGCCACACTGTTCACCGCTGGGGACAATGTTGAAGGAGCACACACAGTCAGCTACTGGAGAGAGATAGACCACCACACCTCCAGGGCTACAGTATTAGGCCCAAGGTATTGCCCATGGTTACACGATTACATAGGCTGCTTTGTCTTTATTTCACAGAACAAAAAAGTGTGCTAAGCCTATTTGAAACCATGCAATGTTTGGAAAAGTTCTGAAAGAAACGATTGAATTATGTGTGTGCCTGTCAGGATATCAAAGTTCGATAAATTTGAGACAGGAAAATATCGCGATTAACGATATTATAGACTCTTAAGATACTGAACACTGCCAACAACTATCAAAGCATAAACAAGAAAGTAAACCTTTGTTCTAAAAGTGCACAATTGTATCCTAAAATACCACACAAGCTGCAATGAACATGTAATATAATGTAACACAATTTGCCTCAGTTAACAAGAGACTAGGCAGAATTAAAAATGTTAAAATTATGTATTTTTCCACCCCCTACATGCAATGTCCATCTAGTCCCTTTAAAGAAGAACTAAGTAACTTGTTTACTTTAATAAATCCTTTTCGTAGTCCCCCTGGGGTTCATGCAGGTGTTATTAAGGGGTCTTTCATCCCCCTGGTGTCTCTGGCCAGAAAACAACCCTTGCAATTTTCCCTGCACCGAGGCGGAGGCCCAATACACACTTATGGAATCATGAAGAAGAACTGTGGGCTAGCGCCAGTTAAACAGTATTTACAGCCAAGATTGAGTGAGAAAAATTATCTCCATTGTGTAATTAGATGTACAATATCCCCCTCTCCCTTTGTCTTTTCTGTCAGCGTAGTATTTACTCTCACAGTCAATTAATAAGAGTGCTACGACACCTGCAGTGGCCCTTATGGCCTCTAGGGGCATGAGTTACTTAGTTTTGCGTTAAAAACAACTTCTACAAAGACAAAAAATGGGGAAAAGTCTAAAGAATTAACTATTGAGTCCAAAAATGTATCGTTCATGTGTTATTTATTGAAGGATAAGTCGATAGAGCAATAATTGCGACAGCCCTTGTTCATTTCCACATCAAAGCCCACCTTAGGCACTCAAAGCGCTTTACTTCAAGCAACCACTCATGCACACACAAACACTCTCATTCATACATGGCTGGTGCAGTAGTTAGCACTTCACAGCTAGAAGGTCCCAGGTTTGATTCCCACCTTTCTGTGTGGAGTTTGCATGTTCTCGGTTTCCTCCGGGTTCCCCTACCACTAAAAACATGTATAATAGGTGAATCCTCCAGCCAGGTGTTTCTGACCATTAGCCTGGCTCCACATCTTGAGACTGCTCACTGCTCCTACAGGTTCTCCCTGCGGCATTGAGGACCTTAACCTTAACTCTACCAATGTACGCAGACACTTGAGACAAGGTGGGTGAAGTGTCTGAACACATAATCGCATCATATCGCTTGGAGTAAGAGACCGTTGGACGTTGGTACAGATTCTGTCTCCCCATGCCTGCAGTGGAATGGGTTACACAGCTGATATTTCGAAACAGTGTCTGAAGTCACAGTTACAACAGACATCAGTTTGGCCTGTGATATGGGGTCATAGTCTGGACACCGCTACCCAAGTGCACCTTTGTTTAAATCATTGCACAAACCTTCCACTTCCCTCTATTCCGTTGACTTGAGAAAAACAAATTAAAAACAATTATTGGGCCAGATTCACTCAATGTACTGTCTGTCAGCTCGATGGCAGAGGGAGACCGTGACATGTAATTCCACTTATATTACGGTGGGCTGCTGTTACAAAATAAGCAATTATTTCTGTGCCTGGTGCAGCGCAGGTGATTAAAGATTTAAGAAGTCGATCCACCGCTGCTGAGACAGAGAGTGAGGGAAACCTTTAAGCTCCCAGTGCCTCTCTGTGCTTCAATGGCGTCACATTTCACTGCTGTGTTAAGCCGCCACTGAGCGCAATTAAAACGGTGATAGTCGCGTGAATAATTGAACCCTTAAGTTGAGATTTTGCATCCACACCCACTCAATTGCTTTGTGCCCGCATAATAAAAAAAGTCATGGATAATGTTACCTTTTGTAATTGCTTTTCGGAATGGAGACGTCGTTTTGGTGTCGAATTCTTATACAGCTGGAGGCAATGCTTGGTTTACATTTTTTGTTTTGTACCAATTACTTGGCGACATAAACAGTATCATCAATCAATTTTACATTCTACATTGGTACAGGTTTACAAACAGATGCCTACTTTTTTTCCTACTGACTTCTGTTTTGAATGATCCAGGTTTAGGACTTACATAAAAGCTCACATGCTGGACCTGTGGTTGGAGTTCTACTTTCAATTTTTCACTGGGACCAGTAGATAATCTTCTGTTGTATTATCTTTTATTGGACAATGCTCAATAATAGTCATGGGATGTTATAATCGTCAGGTTTAGAGCTGTGTCCGTGGCACAAACGGCACCTGCAGGTTTTGGAGTTTGGATGAGATAACGGAAGCTGTTTGAGCTGAGGTTTATATAAAAGGTCTTTTTCAATTAATGAGATAAAATAATTTTGTGATTAATTTTTTTCTTGCCATATCATTCAGCCCAATACTGGAGACAGGGTGGCTGAGTGACTGGCACTTTTGCCTCACAGATAGAAGGGGCTAGGGTTAGGATTAGGCAAATGTGATGTAAGTTGTGCTTCACTCACGCTGATCTTACACATGATTTTAGAAACTAGAAGGTCTTTGCTCTCAAACACTGGCATATTTTGGCTGGCAGAAGGTAAGTTGGTTGTTTAGAAATGAAATTTTTTGCTTGGCAAGATATGTAGAAAGAGCATGTGCAATGAGACTGAAAGCTTTGTATCCAAATTCTTGATTTTTTTTCTGTGAAATATATATTGTATATTGAACATATTGTTAAGACGATCATTTTGTAAATTATATTTATAGTGTCTTATAAGTCCATGTGGGCTGGGCACATACGTGCATGACACTTAAATATTTATTAATTCATTCATATAGGCTGTAAGTTCTCCTGTCAATACGCTTTGAGATTTGGATATGCTTAATTGGAGCAAATAGCCTTAACAGTATAATATGTATAATGCAGTATACCACACCTCTCACACCTTAATTGCCCTATAGCCTGCATTGTATTTTATTCCACAAGATGACGATGGACTGCCTCTGCATTAGACGAGCAGTCTCAGTCATGGAAATGTGTGTGGTTTATGGATTCAGGATGGACTCTATAGTGCTGTCTGCCACCGGTCTCTGACTGTCTGCCATGACCTGTCCATGTAGCATATAGAGCTCTCACGATCACTGCAAAAAGTCAAGTCATGCAGAAAGTCAGGCAGTTTTGCCAGCACCAATGTCCCGGGATTCCCAGGCTGGTCCTTTCTGTGTGGACTTTGCATGTTCTCCCCGTGCCTGCATAGGTTTCCTCCAGGTGCTCTGTTTTCCCCTGCCACAAAAAAAAAAGCATGCGCAATAGGCCAGCATGAATTAGAATGTATTTGTGAGTGCCAGTGTGGAACAATGGATGAAAACTGGCCCATGGCTGGACAAGACTGAAGCAACAATCCTCCCCTTGTCATTATGTTTGTATCACTGTGCTCCAGGCCGGTGCTGCAACACTTCCCATGTTGCCTCGTATTTTGTTTCACAAATCTGACTTGTATTTTTTCCCTTGAAGCTAAATACTATGTGGAGCCAAATGTGGAAAAACATAAATTACCATTATGAGATTTCTTGGGCGAAATAAGAGGCTGTCAAAGGCCAATGAATACTGGAGGTCAGAACTCGATGGCTGTGAACAATGAGGTCGCAGCCACTTAAGTGAAAAATAGCTCTGCTGTCAACATCTTTAATGGAGCTGCTCATGCTTTTCTTGTGCATATTGTTTATTCCCTATAATATTCTATGTGCATTTTGAGCAGAACATATTGCAATAAAATCCATATCCATTTCTTATTTCATGATAAGAGCATTTTTACATTATATCCACACTTTAGCTTTGAAATGACTCAGTAATAGGATTGTAAAACATTAAACCACTTAACATTGTAATGGTCAAACAAAACAATGTTACAATGTGTATTTGCCTCCACATGGCAATCGGTAGCTGCAAGTGTTGCTCTTTAGAATAAAACATGAGTGGAACCAATAACAAAACCCCTCCCTGTAGGAAGAGTTGGTGATAACAGGGCCATACAAAGGCTGTCAGGTCTTGTGTGCAAGGTGTGAGAGTTAAGATAAAGTGAAGGTATAGGCTGACCTTTTAATTTATGTCATGCTATTTCTAGGAGTGGCAAAATAGCCATGTAGACATTTGAATTAACACAGACTTATAGTAGGGAAATGAGTCAATTAGTTTATTGTCTCATTGTCCTTTCGAGACCTTTCGGATAGATGGGCAATAGGAGCTTCTTTAATTAAGTGAACGTGGTTGAATGGAGTTTGACCAGTGCTAGTAGAGCTCTGCCGAGCTGGGCTTTCTGCTCTGCCAGTCCCACAGAAGAAAGTGGGATTAGTATTCAGCTCCAGAGGAAGTCCTGTCTGCTGAGGGCAACTGCAGCTAATGAGCTCTCTCCTCTGTAGGAGCACGCCGGCTTCCTGTGTTCCATCACAAAGCTAGCTGTGCTTTAGACAGAGGGTGAGCTACTGTAAAGAGGAACTACTGTAAAGAAAGCCCATAACAAAAGTGAAGTATATATTTTCCGTTTTGTTTTCAAAGGCATTGAGGTGCAGAAGTACATGCCCATGTATGTTCCAAGGAGGCGAGATTTCTAATGTTCCTGGTTTGTTTGCAAGTACGTAGCTATATAAAAATCCTTAGCTAAAAAGGTGATCTATTTTAAGATGTGGCACGAAAATCCATTGCACGAAATTTAAAACATGACAGTAAAATAGACTATAGATTGTGTACCCTTAATAATTACTGTGTACTTATGTTAATGTGTTTTAATATGGACAATCAAGTCCATGTATGTTTGCAAATCATCATGTATATTACAGTTTGATAATTATAACCTATAAAATGGAAAAGACCATTCTGAAAATACCCTTTTGACAACAATATGTCTGAGAATGTTTAAACAACATTATTTGTAAAATTAGGCATCTGAAATGAAGTAATATAAACTTACTTTAATTTGTGCCTCCTTTTTGCTTTCTCAGATGCATTACTTAATAAATGTACAGTACATCTTTTCTTTGTGGGCTTCATTCTTCCTTGGTGTAATGAGCAGCTGCTGTGAAGAGAGCAGCGGTGCCATCGGGCGGCCTTCAGCAAACATACTACATGTGCACTCTCTCGCTCCGCCATAGGGATAAATGAGCTTCTTTTTAAAGCTCTGATTAACTCATTACTTTAATTAAGAAAGTGGTAGCCGTAATGTCTTACGCTTAATCTCTTTGTTTAATAGACCGATGTCAAACTAGCACACAAGGTCACGTTCAGTGAAAGTGTGTTTGAGAGTGCGAGTGTGAGACAACGAGTGGAAATTATCCCATCATCGCATGGCGTGTTTACATGCATGAATCCCATGTGTGTTCATTAATCTCTTACGTGACGCCTCACT
Organism: Gobius niger; assembly: GCF_951799975.1. NCBI lineage: Eukaryota > Metazoa > Chordata > Actinopteri > Gobiiformes > Gobiidae > Gobius > Gobius niger. Next base: position 19,441,386 of record NC_136861.1, read on the forward strand.
TGAATACTAAGATCTACAAAAGTGATTGTAACTTGAGGTTGACATACACTGTCCCAACCAAATAAACCAATAATTAAATAGGCTGCGTTCTTCAATTTGATCTCATAATCTCAGACCGAAGGCAGGGGCCTGTATAACCTCTATGGGTGATTTACTGGTTTTAAATGATATATCGAATTATCATAGTTTGGCGAGGGGGTCCACAAACTTGCCAAACTACTGCAAACTAAAGGGTCAGGGTAAACAATACAAGGTATGAACATGGTCCATCTACAACAGAGGGACCATAAACATCAATGCCGCTGTTTAAAGAGTTATCTAGTTTTTCTAAATCCAATGGCAGCAGGAGGAAATTGTTGTTGTGCAGTCCAGGCTAATATCTCTTGACAGTTCAAAGGCAAATTCTAATCTGACCTTTCCTCCACCTTAGTTTTATATAAAATGTTATGTCATGTGAACCCAGACAACACCACTCATCTAATGTTCCTGTTTGCTGTAGGTACTTCATCTCACACACAAGACTCCTATAATCAAGACTTGTTTTCTTCCCCCTTCGTCCTATTTTCTCTCTTTCTTGTGCGTTGCATCACAGTACGGCTCCCTCTGTTGTGTCGATGATTAACCTCGGCCATATTCGCCGTTACTTTCCAGGCTTTCATTTTCACTTTCATTGTTTTGCGTCACCATATGCTCCGATTCAGCCCCGGCCCGTTACGCAACCAGGTGTGACAAGTTCTTTTCCGTGTGTCTGTCTGCAAAACACAAAGGAACTGCGCTGACAAGTGTGAGATCTAAGGGACAAACTTGAAGAAATCGGCAGCGATCTGTATTGAGTCTTAAAGCGCTTTGTTTATTCTGTAATATGGGACTATATTTAATTGGAAAACAATGGAATAGATGTCTCAATTGTTGCCTTGTGCTTCCAGTTGATGTTGATTGTTCTTTGTGCAATAACTACTGCATCTTTTATATACAATTATCTGAGCTTGATCAATAAATATGACCTACTCTATAACTCTACTAACCCTATATATGTAGCCTATGTATTTAACTTCTGTATTATCCAGATGAGATTCACAATTACAAAATCATTTTACATGGTTGAAAAGTTTAAGCAGTACTAAGTAACTCCTAGAGGCCATAAGCGCTACTGTAGCTGTCGTAGCATGTTGCGTTTTTTTTTACGCATTAATTGTCCGTGAGAGTAAGTACTACGCTGACAGAAAAGCGAAGAAAAGGGAGAGAGGGATATTGTACATCCAATTACACAATGGAGATAATTTTTTTCACTCAAACCTGGCTGTAAATACTGCTTAAGTGGCGCCAGCCTGCAGTTAGCTTTGCCCTTTAGCCTGTTAGCTTCTTCTTCGTGATTCCATTAGTGTGTATTGGTGGCACCTACCCAGCGGCAGCGAAGTTGCAATTGTGGGTTATAAAAATATCATACAAACATTTGGCTAGGTCCAGTAAGGTCAGCTGCAAGTTAGTCTACATTAGTGGTTCTCAACTGGTATGGTGTTGGGACCCACCATCACCATAAAATCACAAGTCTCTACCCAAAACAGAATTGAATTTGTTGTACATAATGCAAAAAATGTGTATTTTACAAATGATTATTTAATAATCCTTTAAGAAGCTATTTCAGTCATTTTAAGTCAATATTTTTGAAAGAAATGTTTTCTGGAAAAGCCTCGCAACCACTTTTGGGTCGGACCCACTAACCTTTTTTGTCTTGCAGTTTTGAACCCTCAAATAGTAATCCGTGTACCTCCTACCTCAAAGGAGTCAACTAAAACTACTCGTCATCAGTAAAAAGGCAATATTATGTGTTGAAATTAAAAAAAATTCTAAGTGGAAAGTGTAATTTAACCTCTTACCCCCACTTTAACCGAATGAATTTCCTCTAGTTTGGCTTTACCCAAATCTAAAAGCTTCTCGACTGGAGCTTACTTAACGTTTTTTTGTTGCTTTTTCATCTCTTTTTTGTCAGTCTTTTGTTGTGTTCTAGTCGCTTTTTAAAGTGTGTTATTGATGCTTTTCCAGCCCATTTTTGTCGCTCTTTTGTCACTTTTTTGTTGCTCTTTTGTGGATTTTTCATTACTTTTTAGTTGTGTTTTTGTTGCTTTTTTGTTGGATTTTCAATGTCGAGTTTTTGGCACTTTTTTCAAGAAGCTTTTAGATTTGGATAAACTAAACTAAAAATGTGCTCGATTAAGGCGGGGGTTAAAGGGTTAAATAGCCTTATCTTTCAAAACTTTTTTTCGTTTTTAATATGAAATAATAGTATGTGAGCCCCTGGGGTCCATGTACCTATGGTTGGGGAAACCTCTGGTAGGCTAAAACAACATAGTCTATTCCATATAATGCAAAACTCTGTCCTGGTATTATCCAACAAAAATCTTTTCATATGAGACCCTGTGCATAAACCTTTAAACAAGATGGCCTCTCTGCTCTAATCCTCTTTGTTTATCCTGGTTTAGCATGGACACAGAAGTACGCAACACTGGTTTGAGAGACTCCCTCTGGCTGTTACAATTCAATCACCCTCATATGACAGTTTCCATTTGTATATCTCCATACATGTAGGATTGCCATCACAGCTGCTCACGCTCTGTAGCAGTCTTGCAGCGGCTGTTGGCCCACTGAGTGACATTGCTTGGCCTCTTACGCCTCCTGCATCACCTCCTGTATCCCGCTTGGCTGTGCTCTCTGGCCCGGTGTGATTGATGAGTGGGCAGAGGGAGAGGAAATCTATCCCCGGGCCACAGTGCTGCGCCAGTGATGGATAGACCTTTAGGAGTCTGGGCAGAACGGATGGGTCTGGGGTCCCGGAGAGCCACGAGCGGCGAGCCACAAGACAAAGCAGGATGCCACCAGAGCGGATAGAGACAGGCCCGAGAAGGGGGGAGAAAGAGAAATTGATTATTTATATTCCCCTTATTGTGGCGTGAATGTTTCCATAAAGACATTTTATTTAGACAGCAAATGGACAGCATAGTTTACTTTCTGCTTCACAAAGTTTCTGTTCCCCCAGGATTATTATTTCTTTTTTTTTTCTTCATTTAGTTGACACAGAGTTGAAATATAACTTTGACCTTTGACATTTAGAGCTGTTTATCACAAGCAGTGCTGTAGCTCGAAGGAACAAACCTATGCATGCAACTTACTGAAACAACTTGGATGGAAATATAGAAATTGTACTTCTTTGTTGAAAAACTACGCTATGTATTGAGAAAAAAAAACCTTTTAGTTTGTTAGACAAATGTATCAAATTTTGTCATGCACTCACAAAATCCAGTGCATGTGACACATCAGACACCATTTTTGCTAAAACATAGTTAACACAATTATATTTTAGATTTTGCTTAAGATTGTGCTTTCTTTAGTTTGGCCATTTTCGTGATGTTCCTCATTGGACACCGACAGGAGGTGACATAAAAGAAGGTAAACAATTTTAAACTGTTGCCGTGCCGACCATGTTAAGTCAATGGGAAATGAGTGAGTCAAACTGCTATGGAAATTTACCATGATAGATTGGGGACAGGAAGAGAATTGGAGAATCGGGGCTATATGGTACTGCACATGCGCGAGATGAATTATTTTTCGACAACGGCATGAGGAATTGTTTTTAAAGTATACATTAACTCAATATTTTGATTATTTAGTAATAACAGCTAAAACACAGAACACCCACATACTGCAGCACAAATGATTGCAATCAAATTACAAACAGTAATTTCAATGGTTGTAATTAGTAAAGACTGACTGCGATTATTTAGCTGTTGGCTCGCTTTGAAACTAGGGGAAAAAGAAGTCCTGAAAATATAAAATATATATTTATTTTTAACTTTCAGTACATAGTTTTACCAGAACCGCGTACTCATTTCGTTTCGTACAAGGGTCTGGACCTTCACAATTGTGCTCTGTTATCAGGTGGCAGGGGTGAACTCCTTTGAAACTATTGGATCTGATTTTCTCTAGCGTTTGGTCGTGACGTATGTAATGCCCCAGAGTGAGTGAAGCAGCTATCATAACTCTTGGGGGCATTCCTTGCGCATTCCAAGGCTTCAATTTCAATATCTGGATATTTGGGAGAAGAGCCAGAACGGATTGAAGAGCTTCCTTTGCTTTTGTATCCACCGCCATTGCCGAACTACAACTTACAACCAGCAAATGTGGCGCAAATGCTTGATGTCACCGACAACACCCGCCTCCCTCGCTCGCCGAATGGTTGGTTGAAATTCAATCGATGTAACGCAGCCATTGAGATCAGATCCAGACGTACATGTAGGGAAATTAGATTTGACTGGAGTTTACGGATGGCTATAGCTAGGCTAGTACAATAATAAATGATTGTTTGTTTTTGTGTATATTACCTGCGATATACATTGGTTTCCTTTTGCACAAGATGAGAATTAAGATGTAACGGATGTAATTGTCCCCGATCTACAGTTACCTTCTTCTATGTCACTTCATTAAAATTGCTGCTTCACTGAAATAAAACCATAATTATGCAACTGATGAACTTACAACTGATGTTATCCATCTAAATGAGTCATATTTTCAACAGCAATAAAACCTGTCAATATGTAAAACTATCAAATTAACAATATCCTACAGGAATAGAAACACCACATGATCTGTGCAAAATCATACAAATTTCAGCTTTTTTTTTTTTTACTTAAACAACACCCTCTATCGATCAATCACCCTTCCCTGACGATAGGTCTCGTGGGTCGCTATTTCAAGCTATTTCCTTTCAACCTTCAACAGCATTGACATCTTGACCTGTAAGTTATTTTTCATGGTTACATTTCAGTTGTCAAGAAGGTCACAGTATGACCGTCACACTATCTTCGATCTAGCATGAAAACTCAAATCCTTTTCCAAGTGAAAGCCAACAACGCGAAGTTAGTAAGTCTGTGTCAAAATATAGTGTTTTTATGTATTTGTAATCCGACCATGCTTCACCTTTCTGGGACACGTATTTGATCCTTCCCCAGCGGCAAATGAACTAAGAATCAATCAAGATGATGCGCAGACCATGGAGAAACTGACGGGATACAACACAATAGTTTTCTAATAACACGAGGAATGGAAGAGACGCCTTTCAAAGGTCACGTCAAGTTTAGAGAAACATCATGCCTGACAATTACGGAACCGACTTGGGAGCTAAACACTAACGTTGTCATAACATTGTGAGTTACAGAGAAATACCAAAAGCCTACTCAAATAGTTTTTTAGCTTTCTTGATATGAAAGAGCAAAACCTTCCATATTTTTAGGTCCAACAAAGAAAAACGTGTTCACCAAAATAACCACCATAGCAGCCAAAATCATCGGTCTACCCACTCCCAACCTCACACAGTAAAGCCATAACACGCACGTGCAATAACACAGGACAACACCCACTCACTGCACCACTGTTTTACTCTATCACCCTCAGGTCGAACATACAGATCACTCAGATACAACAGAGCACGTTTTAAAAACAGTCTAATCCCCACAGCCATCAACACTTAACAAGTCGTAATTATCACTCCCACAATGACATCTGTATTTTTGTCATCAATGTCCAGTTGTCTGTTGTGTCCTAGTGCTTTCCTGTCTTTACTACTGTGAAAACTAATTTCCCCTTGGGGACAATAAACCAAACTAACATACTGTAAACATCATAGACTCTTCATGGATGGAAGTATAGCTGGGTTTCGAAATGGCAAAATGTGCAAGTGTAGAAATAATAGTTGTCCTGTGTACAGTTTCCCCCACCTGAGCTGTAGCTCTCTGCAATTCTTCCAGGGTCATGATAGGCTTCTTGGTAACAGCTGTGATCAGTGCTGTCCTTGTTCGGTCAGTAAGTTTAGGTGGACGGCCGAGTCTTGATAGGTTTGCAGTCTTTCCATTCCTGGATGGTGTATATAACTGTACTTTGAGAGTTGTTCAAAGCTTTCGAAATCTTTTTATAACCTAATCTAGCTTTATACTTCTCAATGACTTTATTCCGGACCTGTCTGGTATGTTTGTTGACTTCATGATGCTGTCTGCTCCCCTATAGTCTCTTAACAGACCTCTGAGACCATCACAGAGCAGCTGTATTTGAACTCGGATTAGATTACACACAGATAGACTCTATTTAGTCATGAGGACAACATGTGATAATTCAGAAATCATCAGGCAACTTCTGAAGGCAATTGGTTGCACTAAAAGGAAAGGGGGCCTGTACTTCTTGCATATCACACTTTTCAGTTTTTTATTTGTATATAAAAAAAATATATTTATGTTTATAGTGTATTTACAGATGTGCAGGCGCATTAAGTGTGAGTGTGGGCATAGTGCAATAGAGCAGTGCAAATGACTGAAACAGGTTGTTACGTTCATGAGTCTGATACAGCGTTATTGGGTCTTGTTATCGTTCATGAGTCTGATGGCTGAGGGGAAAAATCTGTTCTTGTGGTGGGACTCGGGAGGTATGGGTCTGAGTGGACCGTAGCCTCCTGCCTGAGGGGAGAGGGGTGAATAGTCCGTGTCCAGGGTTAGAAGGGTCAGATCCAACCTACACTCCTCCGGGTCCTGGAGGGGCACAGATCGGAGCCTACAGCCGGGTCACCTTCTCAGCAGCCCGCACAATGTGCTGCAATCGATGCTATTTAACCAAAGAACATTTTTGGTTTGTTTGTTTGTGTACTTTTACACTGACAATGCCAATAAAAACGATTCTGATTCTGATGACTAAATGTTTAGCCAATTGGGCAGACATTTAGGCTCTCTTCAGGCTCAGACCAAGATTTTGTTGAATGGCTCATATTAGGCGTACTTACAAATAAAAACACTATGTCCTATTTTCTCTTTTTTTCGTGCTTTTAAATTTTCTTCTTGGACCCATTTCAGTCTTTGACAAATAACATTTTGTTAACCTTGAATGAAAGGTTTTGCCTCATCTAAATTGAATGCTGTGAGGACTTTTGTGGTGTTCCTTCATTGTAGTTTTGGTTATAATAGCTATGCCTGGAGCAGTCTAAATTGACATTTAAGAAAAAAAACTCATTACACCCTCTGATCAGTGTTTTGAAACTTTGTTTAAAACGTAACTTTCTCTTGGCTAATTGTCTGTCTTACTTAATTGTTAAGAAAGATTCATTACCCCATAACTCCAAGACAATAACAGACTTGGCCGTCTTCCATACGTACATCCTTTATGACCAACGGTAATGTTTTATCCTGAATGAAAACAAGTTATAATGACAGCCATATGCAGCATAGGCACTCTCACTGCTGCACAAACCACAAAAGGAGGGCGCAAACACCTGCCATTGCTGTCTAACGGTACCAGTCGCTCTCTCTAAAGCAATATACCACCCCAGCAGTATCGGGCGAGGTGGTCTGCTGCTGTGATGAATTGGCATGGATTAAATGTCAAACCTGGAGAAGATTCACCCCTCTGCGGTGCTGGAGTGAATCTCGTCATATTAGAACAAGTCAGCTGGATTATTGCAGGCGCCTAGGTCAGCAAATAATCTTTATGTGTGGTGGGGATTTGCATAGAGTTTGGGCGGACATTGTAAGGAACATACATAGGCTTGCACTAAGTGACAGATATTTGTTTGCGTCATGGTGCCGTGTAAACAAACAGCAACCTCCCTCTCTCTTGGTACAGCTGAATTTTTTTTGCTTTTTTCTGCGAGCTGCATTTGTGGTTTCTGTATTCCACATTGTTTGGCTGGATGCTTTTGTACGTCTTTGCTTTGTTTTTGTGTAGAATGGAGTATTTTTTTTTACTGCAAATAGTCCATAAAGGTCCTGAAGAAAGCAGCTTTTTAAGTAAACACACAGCTAGCTTATGAGCTAAAGTCATTTGAGACCTACAAATGTCTTCTTTTGAAACACTGAAGAGGCACCAAGAGCCCCCCACACCTGTCGAACAGTGGAGGCGTCACAAGAGGCGCAACAGGGAACAAAAAAGGGACAAACAAGGAGGTATCTGGGCAAGACTCACAGCTGAGCCACACGTGCCTTCTATTGTTCTGGCTATTGGACATTCACTGGAGATCAAAAACAGATTAAGTGCTAAGCTCATCCCAGACGATGGTGAAAGACTGTTGTGGAGGGAGTGGAGGGAGCTGTGCAGAAGGAGAAGGAAGGAGCAGCTGACCAGTGCAGGACACCACGCTCTGAAACAGGGATAATATGCTGCAGCATTTCAGAGGTTCAGAGGAGCAACCGCAGCACCCAGGTTTCCTCCGGGTGCTACGGTTTTCCCAAAAACATGTTGATCAGGTTGGCCCGCAGTGGCAGTGCAGCTCAGTGGCAGCGCAGCTCAGTCGCAGCGGCTCAGGACTAACTCCTGAACACAATTTTGTTGTACGGTTGTACAATGACAAATAAAGCACTTATACTTGGCTGACAGTAACACTAGGAAACCGGTCAAATACGAAATACATTTTGAAAAAACAACAATAAGGAAAGCTGAATTTCATGCATATTTTACACCTACAAAGATCTACACTCTATAGAATTAAATTTCTCCTCTTCTGTTTATCTGCGATCAGGCTCCAATAAATCAGTACTAATGCAGACCATTGGAAGTACTCAGGCTCTAGCTCTAGTTTTTGTTCAATTTGGAGACTATTATTTATGTCCTTGGGTTAATAAAGTTTTTTAATTTTTAACCAAAATTGTTAGCAAACCCAGGACCCTCATACAGACAGATGAAAGTTCAAGCCACCACCTGTAATTCATCAAACCAAGAATTGAATCAGTGGAGCCAGACGTTACTCCTATTAGATGTCAGCATGAAGACGATCCAAAAAAAACATAATAACAGTATCTTTTGGAAGCTTTCGTGGGCTGTAAAAGAAAGGCTGAATTAGTGTTGTCTGAAGTTTTTTTTTTTGGTGTGGAGTCAGCAACATCTGTCCACAAAAAATGAGCCTAAGGCGAAATTCACTGCAATCACACTTAATTAGGAACTGAGTGAAGATCAATGACAAACAAACAATATGAAACTGTCTGCAACAAAAGATTATTATTTTAGTATTTTATCTACATAATTGGCAAACCGTATGCACTATAAGCAAGCAATTAATATTTAATTATCTAATTCAAACGGCTATTTAAAAGTCTGTTTAAGGTCAAGGCGCTAAGGCTGTTGTTGAAAAAATCCAATTCAATACCTGTCTTGAATTGAACTGAATGCTATCAACAACATTGCTTTCATTTGTAATCCTAAACTTGTATTGTTTTTCATCAAATTGTGTCTAAACAAGACTTGGAAATAATATATCAGGATCAAAACATGGCTAAAAATGTATTAAACTGGGAAATGTTAATTGAAAGTATGACAATGGAAAATTCCTGGATGACTTAGAGCCTGCACACTTTTACTATGATTAAAGTTAGATACCATGATATATTTGTCCTGTTAAGAATGGAGAAAATAATCCCACGGATGCCAAGATGAGTAGACATTGTTGTGGTGCTGCAGACAGATCAGCAGACATACACACCTGAAAAGGGAGAGACCACCAGAGGATTTAGGTGTGTGCGAGCTTGTGATAGTACTTATATTGTTCCTGCTGCCTCTTTGCCCAGGGACACAGTGATTTCCCCAGTGAACGGCAATTAAACAAAAGTCAAGTTACAACACACACCCCTCAGTGTGAAACTTTAAACCGTGTCACATTTTTAGAGCCACTGGCTGCACCAGGTGTCTCTGGAGTTTAAAATAAACCCTTATCATTAATGATGTTTTCTTTCTGCAGTGATGTGTGAACAGCTCCAAACAGCAATGTGATTTTAAGGCAGCCAAGACGCTTTTGGTGAGTTTGCATAAAGTGTTTTAATTAAAGAGGAAATTTGGCAACAAGTCCGCTGCCGTGGCCTTACACCGATAAGGCGAAGGTTAATGTATACTTTATTGTCACCGTATGGAAATTTGTCCGAGTCAATGTTTATTTATAGAGCATAGCTCGTACAAAAGGCAATTGAAAGCGCTTCACTGTTACACATAAAATCAATCCATAAAACATAAATATTAGGGGCCAACTGATAAGTCCAATCCAAATACCAATATGAAGGCGGTTGGCACGGCCCAATAGCCAATAGGCCAATATAATAAGTAATTTAATTTGATGTGATTTTGTTTATCTCTCAAATAGCCTATAGTTAAACAGTTATTATTATGGTAAAGGTTTGAATTATAGACTGATGTGGGTATTTCTGAGGCTGATGCCCATTGGGGATTTTTTTTGGCCAATGCCAATATGCATTGCTGATTTTTTGGCCAAAATGTCTTGTCTATAATCCTAATATGATGCTTCTAAACGTGGCAGTGTAAAACTGTGACAGCAGGGGGTGCTGTATGAGGGGCATAGGGCTGATTTGTTCAGGACATTCATGTTAGGTTCTTCAGATGGACAAAAATCAGTAGATTCCAAAACAAAAAAAAGGTAAGTCTCTATCTCTTATGGTTCAGAGAAGTTTCTCTCACTTTCGGTTCTGGAGATATCAGCCTTTTTGATATTGAAAATACCCAAATACTGTTCCCTGATGTAAATATACTAATTAATTTTTTTGTCTCTAATGCGAGACATGCAGATAACATGCCTTCACTGTCATGCACTGTTTTCAGCCTGGATCTGAACATTGTCAGAGTTGAGGCCTGTCTCACATCTTCTGACTGTTCCAGATTGTAGCTGCATAAAACCAAAATGCTGCCCAGGATGGTTCACATGGCTTTAAAGGAACAGGCCACCATTTTTCCATACTGAGATATGTTCTTGCCTGATCTTAGTTGATGCGCACCTGTCTGGTAGCATTTGGCCTCTCCCAATGTATTCCTATTGCTCCAAACAGGGTGATGTCAGAAGCGACCAAGCTCTTCCATGAGCACACACAAAGACCAGACAGGTACGCATCAACTCGTCTAAGCTCAGGTAAGAACATATCTCAGTATGTAAAACGGTGGCCTGCTCCTTTAACATGTCCGAGATGTACTGCTCTGGTGCGAGCCTGTGAAGAGATTTGAGATTTGTTTTTAAGTCTGTTTTGTGTGACGAATTAAATACTGACTAGATTAGAACCTATTTATGTGTGAATCATGTACACAAATAACATTGGAGTAGAGCTTTTCAAATATTGTCAACTAGACTAGGTTGATTGAGTTGAGGATGTTTCACCTTTATCTACAGAGGCGTTTTCTCACTCTGGTCAGTCTTACAATCTGACTATGAGAAGACGGCTCTGAAGAAAGGCGTCCTTTTACTCAGTATACCTACATGAAGCTACACGGATGGAAAATTCCTGGACGACTAAGAGCCTACACAAGCATACACCAAATAAGGTCAACATTTGTATTTGCCCTCTACATTCGACTCAATCTTTCCAGCTCTTGAGACAGGTTTATGGTCAGGAGTACATGGCTGGAGGATTAGCCTATTGTGCATGCTTTGTATGCAATTTATGGAGCAGTTTATATGTTACTTAGAAGAAGGAACAACAATGAACAAGTTATATGTAATTTTGCAACTTGGACAATGGTAATGGACGGACGACTGGGTCCAAAATCGTCCATGCCTTAAGTAAGAGGTGCAGCTCTTAGGAGATGATCTCAGTCTGCTGTGGTCAGTAGACATTCATTTCCCAAGCACTTTATGTGGCCCAAATTGATGAAATTGTCTTTTCCCAAATGCCTCCCACCCCAACTTAGTATATTTATAGTTATGTATCTTCAATCATTTACCTCCCCGACCCATTCCAGTTGTTTCAAACATTACTGCACTTTTATCTCTAGCCTCGTTTTCTGTCCAATCTTGAATCCAAATTGCCACTTTGCCCGGCAGTCTAGCACAGAGGGGATGGGGAGGGTTTGGGAATGGACCAAGCTGGAGAAAATGGCTGCACTCTGTCTCTGTGTGTTCGCTCTGAGTGATGGACCTCAGCCCAGAACCACATTGTCTTTGCGAAATCTACGGGGCTTCAGAGTTTGAGCGCTGTGCTCGTTCAGATCAAACATGGGGTCATTATTACCTATGCGTAAATGAACACGGACACAAACTATTCGGACAAGTCATCTTAAAAAATGTTGGTCTTTACCTGCTGATTTATAGGCAGTGTTATTCTTATTTTGCATCCCTGTTGGACATGAATGTTTTCCGCATTCAATTTTTTTGTAGAGATGCACTGGAAGAAACATCAAGGCGATTCTTAAGCCTTTTATGAACATGGTAAACTAGGATTAGAATATAGAGAAAGTTATAAAGCTACCTGTCAATCAAAGCCATCCTTTCACTGAGATCCTGTCAGATGTGTTGTTCAATAGACATGTCTAAGCGAGGCACTCAACAAGATAAGGGTGAGAATAGTTACGTTTTACAGTTAAGAAGGGGCACTGAGGGAAAGACAGAGCCCACAACATCAAGTGCATCTAGTTCATTTTCTCTTTGTGACTGTGAGTGACAAGAAAAAAGCATAAACTCATAGCAACCACATTCAGAGTCGAAAAATGAAGAGTTGACGGTTTTGACGGTCGGTTGACAATTTGCTATTTGCTATTTTGAGGATATTTGTTTGTTGTGTATGAAGTATGTTGTACAGCAGTCACTTTTCTTACAGCAATATTGATTCAGTTGCTGTGTTGAGAGTGTTTGAATGGATATGATGCAGAGGAGAAGAAAAGAGGACTGAAAATTCTCTTTGGGAAAATCTAACAGAGCACAATGTCTCAATCAATGCAATCTTCTGTCCCCCAGCTATAAAACTGTTTTATTTAACAATATTCAATATTCAAGAGGAGGTTTCGCCTTTTGCAGCCTGCTCACTTTGCCAAAGGTGAATTTGCTGTGCTTTTAGAGAACGATTGTGAATATTGAGTGTTGCTTCTTGGAAAAGGCTTGGCTTGAAACTAAGGTGCTGCTGCAGTGGTAAAGATGCTCCACTGAGATAGCGGGATATTGATACATGACTTCAGCCATGTCAGTCCCGTGTGCTGCAGAGGGGCAAAGCAATTTGTGGCTCCTCTTGGTTTGGTCTCTCGTGTCGCTGCGGTCTTAGTAAAGCGCACTCCAATTTCCATTTCTTTGGATTGCGTATATGGATGAACTGTGAAATTCTGCCAATCACATATCTACCTCTGCTCTCATTTAGATGAATGAGGTTTTCAGCCTCTTCAGAAGATTCCTTGGCACTGGGTATGAATGAGTTTGTGAAGTCTCAATGAGTGGAGGCTGGGGACAGGAGGAGAAATGAGCTGGTGATTGGCGTGACAGACGAGAGTAGGTTTTATTGCATTCTTTGGGCTTTCAGCTGCACCGTCGTCAAGTGTTCCCATGCGAGCCCGCTGTATAAATATTCATCTCCTCAATGTGCATCAACAGCTACTACACTTTCATCTGTCTACGTTTGGCTTTGGAAAATGCACCACTCCCGAGCTGGGAACAGTATTAGCAAAAAGATTAAGACTGTAAAGAGAAGCGTTTTGTGTCTCAATGGGAGATGAATATAGTTTGAATTACTTTGATTCTATGTTGTTTTCCATTAGCATGTGTTTTTCTAGTACATCAGGCTTTATACAATGTGCTACTCCGTTCTTTCCTTTTGACTCAATTCCAAGTCGAGCTAAGCATCATCCATCGCTAGCTTATCATCGCAGTCTGTGTTTTAGCTACTTCTTTCCATCCCACAATGGCTATTTCAGTTAATACAAGTAACGGGAGCACTACTAATACTGAGAAGAGTGAAGGTTGAGGTGGGCTAAATTTAGTATTTTACACCAAAGCTTTGTCTTAATATACTGCAGTGTATTTCTGCTCGTTCCAGTTCAATAAACTGGACATAACTCCAGTGTCTGCGTACATTGGTGAATGAATGGGAGTGTGAATGGGTGAATTGTTCCTTGCCGTAAAGCGCTTTGGGCCTAATGAAGGTAGAAAAACGCAATATCAGTTGAGACCATTTTACCATAACTAAAGAGTTACCATAACTTTTTTTTGCCGTATTTTTGCTTTATTGAGTTTTCCACACCATCAACGCAATATGCCATTTTAAATTGTATAGCAGCTGTGCTTGTTTTTTGTGTGCGTACATCATTTTCATGCTAAACTGAAACAGCTTTCCACATTAAGTGGCAAAATCAAACTGTAACTAACGATGCAGACTGGCCACTTATTTGGATTCTGCTGATATGCTGTGACATCACTCAGATTCCCTCTTCAGGACAAGAGGAAAAAACACCATACAGTATATGTCATACAGTCAGGGCCATGTCCATAAATATTGGGACTTCGACTCAACTCTTATGTTTTTGGCTCATTAAACCACCATTGATTTCGAAGATGCACATAAACTGCAGACTTTCAACTTTCATTTGAAGGTATTTACATCCAAATCGGATGAACGGTGTTGGAATTACAACCGTTTTTTTATGTGAGCCTCCCACTTTTTAAGGGACCAAAAGTAATGGGACAGTTGGCTGCTCAGATGTTCCATGGCCTGGTGTCTGCTTTTCCCTCATTATCCCATTTATAAGGAACAGATGAGTCGTCCAGAGTTCATTTCTAGTGTGATATTTGCATTTTGGATACTGTTGCTGTTAATTCTCAATATGAGATCCAAAGAGCTATCACTATCAGTGAAGCAAGCCATTATTAGGCTGAAAAATCAAAACAAACCCATTAGAGAGACAGCAAACATACAAGGTGTGGCTAAATCAACAGTCTGGAACATTAGTAAAAAGAAAGAACACATCGGTGAGCTCAACAACACCAAAAGACTCAAAGACTACGGATGACAAATGTGGATGATTCTTTCCCTGATGAAGAAAACCCCTTCACAATAATAGGTCAGATCAAAAACACTCTCCAGGAGGTGGGTGTATGTGTGTTAAAGTCAACAATCAAGAGAAGACTTCACCAGAGAGATTACAGACGATCAACCACAAGGTATAAACCCCTGGTGAGCCTCAAAAACAGGAGGCGGATTAGAGTAAAAAAATCAATCAACTGGTACTAGAGCACATATTTATTGTTCCATTTCAAATCTATTGTGGTGGTTTTTAGAGCCAAAAACATAAGAAAAGAATCGTCCCAATATTTTTGGACCTAACTGTATCTCAAGTTAAATTATACTTTATTTATCTCTGTAGAGAAATGTGTTTTCTGCATTTGACCCATCCTCAATGTCGCTGGGCGACCTGTAAGAGCAGTGAGCTGCCAGCGTGGGCTGGTGCTCGGAGACCCATCTCCATGATGTGGTGCCAGGCTGGTGGTCAGAAACACCTGGAAGAGACCGTCATTCCCTGCAATTCATTTATGTCCATTGTCCATGTGACAATAACAGATGCCGCTCCTCTTCCGCAATTGTCTCGTGACCCGGTGTGGCTATTGACAAGGAAGTTTTCATTTTTGCCTTAAATTCACTATTGTTACCAAAACAACAGGAAAGGTATCGGATTTTAGCTGCTTACTTTCCAGCAACGGACTCTGCTCGAGGTTAATGCGAGACGAAGTGTTTGCCTTGCAGTGACAAATTAGTATAATGGATTCGATTTGGATGGTGCAGCATGCTATAAAAATACAGTATATTTGAGAAAACAATGAGAAATCCTCCCTAGAAAGGAGCCAGTGCTAAAATGTTAATACAGCCCTTGTCAATACAAATGCAAATGCATTCCCGGGGTTGATGGTTTATCATCAGCACTTACAGCAGCTGAAAGGTCCTGTCAGGCTTTATACATGATGTTCTATATTGGGTTATTGCAGGGAAATTAAACACGCTTGTCAGTTTAGGTTTCCCACTCGGTCTATCAAATTATGACAAACAGAGCGCAGGGGCATTTCTCCCCCTCATGTAGCTATTACACACAACGCACAGGACATATTTATTATGTGACCCCTGACTTTCATCACAACCCATAATTGAAACAAGAAAAAGGTTCTCAAGCTGTTATCTGTACTGGGTTGTTTTTGTGTTCCCAAAGGCTTCGCTAGAAACGTTGCTCTTACAACTACCAGTATATCTTATGTCTCATAGTATGGATCGACTTTGTTTTTTCATTTGATTTCGTTCTTTCAGAATAAAGTAAATACATGTAGATGATATATGAACTTATACAAATATTTTATACAAACCTCAGTTCAAACAAAAACAAATACAGTATCATTTCACGTACAAAATGTGGTGCTGTTTCTCCCAAAGAAATGACTGCAAACCTGACGATTATAAAGACCCATGACGATTGTAGAGATTGCAATTTGGATTAAATGATTATTTTTCAAATTGTTGACAACTATTTTAGTAATCGATTAATCGTTTTCTGGTTCACACAGACTCAAATAGAGCAAAAATTACATGAAACATTTTGAATTTTTTAATGAAAACCTGCTTTGTGTAAAATTAGGGTATGTAGTGTTTTGTATGTTGTAAATTTCATAAATATCTGTCTCGTGTCTCGTCCAATCAGAAAGCAGAATTAGCACTTAGAGCCTCCAACAAACATTTAGTTTAAGTTTAGTCCATCAACACGTCCACAAACTTTGCCACATTTGCTTTATGTGATGAAAATAATTTTCATACACCATTCACAGCCAAGCGATTAATCGATTTATCGTTAAAAATAATCAATAATCGAAACTAACGATCCTGACTGAACATGTGGCTGACAGCGGGTCACTCTGTACATGTGCCATAAAGGAAGAAATAATTAAAGCCTGTTTCGTCAGTCCACTTTATGACTCCTCATATATTCCACGTATATATCCTGCTTTGCATGATTAGTCCTCCTCATGGCAGCACTTGAATATCTCTGGCTCATTCATAAAATCCACCCTGTGATGTTGGGTTAGTAGTGTGGGGAGGTGGTGAGAGGAGCGTGCGCTAAAGCCCCCAGGACCAAGACTGCTGTCTAAACGATCCAATAGAAATTATGTGAATTATTGTAGCACATCTGAAAAACCTCTTGACATTAATTAAACCATGCTCTGCTGAAAGTAAAGTCCTGATTAGACCATAAATTAATCCATGAAAGTGAATGCAAATTGAGCTCCTCTTCTCCAGCTTTTACCATTTAGCACTTCTGCACCAAACTCTGGCCCACTGCAAAGTCTTTATTGTAAATATATGGAGTGGAAATTCATAATGCATGAGCAGCGGCGTCAAGTCCGTTTGGGTGACACATTCCCAGCAGATTAAATAGAGCATATGTTTCTGAAGGTTATTTGCAATTTAGCCAATGTGCCTGCCCTTTTCATACTCTGTTTCTGTGTCTATCCTCATTCGCACATGATGCAATGTGACAGGGTGCGCAGAGAAGGAAAACCCAGCTTCATTACTCAAAGTTTTCTCTATTAGTTATACTCATTTATGTTCATGTCTCATCTCTTATATAAGAATTTCACTATTTGAGAAACCCAGAACAGATGATGGCTGAAGAACCTTTTCTACGATGAAAAACTCATTTTTTTAACCATTTATATCTAAATGATTGAACAGGAAGGAAGGAGTGCATTTTGTGACATCTCATGTGTTGTATTATTGTAATGTAATTAGGCATAAGACGCTAACTCTGACCCTAACCTTAAGCCCTAAGGGTCTTTTGTCTTAGTACATTGTGTAGCTCCAAATTACAAATACATTATTACATTGTGTACAAGTTATTACAGATTACAGAAGCAGATTACATTGTACTAAATTTAGTTTGGTGCAATGAATGAAGGTAGTGCAATATACAGTGTGACCATGTTCTTAGTGTTAAAGGAATAGGCCACCGTTTTTACATACTGAGATATGTTCTTACCTTAGCTTTGACGAGTTCTTTAGGACCTGTCTGGTCTTCACCCGTGCCTTCAGTCACGTAAACACAGAGCAGACGGCGTTAGCATTTAGCCTCTCCCCCTCTCCACTATAGCTCCAAAACTGGTCAAGATAGAAGCTACCAAGCTCTTCCATGTTTTCCCTATTTAAATATCGTTACGTGAAGTGTTCCACTACAAAGTTTGATTACACATAATTAAACAATGTGGATTTTCTAAGCGGATAAAAGGGGGAACTATATTGTAAGGCGTAACAATACCAGGAGTAATTTGGCATCCGCACAGTAAAGTGAAGATTACTGCGCAGTAAAGTGAAGATTACTGCGCAGTAAAGTGAAGATTACTGCGCGGATTTCGAACTACTCCTGGTATTATTACACCTTACAATATAGTTCCCCCTTTTATCCGCTTAGAAAATCCACATTGTTTAATTTTGTGTAATTATACTTTGTAGTGTAACACTTCACGTAACCATATTTAAATAGGGAAAACGTGGAAGAGCTTGGTAGCTTCTATCTTGACCTGTTTTGGAGCTATAGTGGAGAGGGGGAGAGGCTAAATGCTAACGCCGTCTGCGCTGTGTTTCGTGATTGAAGGCACGGGTGAAGATCAGACAGGTCCTAAAGAACTTGTCAAAGCTAAGGTAAGAACATATCTCAGTATGTAAAAACGGTGGCCTATTCCTTTAAGTATAAGCGCAAAAGTCAATACATTTTCTTGAATTATGTTGAAATATCTTTGTCAAGTGGCTTCGAAGCCTAAAACCGACGTTTTTGTTGCATAAATGTAGCTCAAGAGGTAAAAAAGGTTGAGGAACCCTGGCTTCAAATGTTGAATAGTCCAGAGGTAAATGCTGTATTCATTGAAAGCTTGATCTATACTTGATCTATGACTAAACTTTTAAAGAGACAAACATGAATCTGTTAATGACAAACCTTCAGACGAAGTTAATCTCAGTCCCACTCTCTCACTTTTATTTTTGCGGCCACACAATTTTCCCCGCACATTAAACAGTTGGTCCATGTTCACTGCATGGTAGAGCACTGTGCTGTCTATAAGCCTGATACTAAACAATAAGTTACGTCCCCTTTCAGCCCCCTGTGCTTCGCTTGCTCCTGTGAATATGCAGGGCCGTTAAGCAGACATGCACCTTCCGTCTGGGGGCTGCTCGGTCCATCGTAAAAAAGTCCAAGGAGTCAGAGAGCTGCATATAGTAATGGATGAGCATGGGCGAGTAAAGGATATAGCCCAGGCTGCAGTGCGGGTGGAAATAAGCAGTGGGAATCATAACTCTTTTGTCTTCACCGGTGCCCATAGTTTCTGGAGAAGTCGCCACAAATTCCATTTTGCAGACAAAGCACTATGCCAAAGGACGGACAGCTTTAGTTTAGAGCTTTCTCTCATTCAAAAATATTATATTTTCCTTTATGTTACACAGCTCACTGATCAAGCCTTGCTGACTAGGTGCACCCAATTTTACACTAACAATGTTGTTGCATTGGCAATTTACTGCACCTCAGTCTAATGGCTTGGACTAAAATAGCCACATATTACACCCATTTTCATTCTGACAACCTGGAAAAGCTTTGCTGTTCTGTGGACTGTTCTGTCACTGTTTCAGCTCTTATGAAGGCTATTATGTGCTTTCATAAAAGTCAGATGTAATGTAGTTTGAAATATAGTAGAGGTGCTTTTAAAACCTATAGGCATTGGGATTGTTTTCTATTGCATTTAATAGTGATGCACGATAATGGAAATTCGAATCGATAAGATAAGCCGATAATCTCCAGACCACCAATACAATAACCGATAATGCCATCGACAGTTATGTATATATATATTTGGTCTTTATTTTGGATTGGATGGATGGATAATGGAAATTTGAACCGATAAGCTGATAATTTCCAGACCACAGATACCGGTAATGCCACCAATAATTATGTATGTCTATTTGCACTTTATTTTGAGACAAGAAATCAATGTAACAGGTCACAGTTCTGCCGAAAATGTATAAACTCTGCCAAGAAATATACTGGTGTGTAATTATATATCAAATACGGCCTATGAACATGGCATCGGTTATTGTAACAATGCTTCTTGTTCTGTCCCTATCAAATAAACATATAAATAAAAATAAAATAATGCGATTTTACTTCGGGTTTGGGTCTCCATTTAAAAATGTGATGCAGAATTATTATCTCAGGTAGAATGACTCTGTGGTATTACGACTATTATTACTTGAATAATGAGTTGCTCAAACCTATTAACTCACAGGAGTCAATATAGATTATGGGTAATTTAAATTCAGTTAGTCCAACCAACACAGGTCTTTGAACAGTGAATAGAGACCAGAATCAGACACGTCACTCAATTAGATCATCCGCCTGAGGATCAACTCAACTTCCTTGCAGACAGGTAGGATTTCTCACTACTTTGCTGCAGTAAAAATAGAGCTTTTAAAAAAACATTTCCACTGCAGCACCATTTAACAGAAAAATCTTCCATTGCCACAGAAATTACTGATAGAGAACCTCATGATAAAAACATCTTGATCACTCATAATTTTCAGTAGTTTATGGCTATTGCTAACGTCTATAGGGTAAAGTACAGTGAATGACAAAGTATGCTGAAAAGTTCCCGGCACGCTAACTGATAAGCGCCATGATGATTGAACCCACTGTCCTTTAGCTCTTGAAAACTTCCTAAAATGACACACAGAAAGCCAAGTGACCGATATTATTCCTTAAAGCCACACCGCGTAGAATTTCACCCAATAAATAACATTGAAATTCACACATTTATTTCATGACAGATATTTTCATAATTGAAATGTATAATATAAAAAATATGTGCTTTTGCTGTGAGCGGCTCACCTCTCCAAAGACATGACTGTAACTTTCCTGGGAGTGGGTACGTCTCCAGCTCGTTGCCAAGAAGATGTCAACTAAAGTCAGCAGGATTGAAGATTTAAAGTGGTTAGGTCCTCATCCAGATCCATTCTTTGATCACCCACAGCAGTAATAGCATTTTCTGTGTTGAGCTGGTCATAGGAGTATGTTTTATACTGATGGCAACAGTATAGTCCAAAATGTTACGCAGTGTCCCTTTAATATTGTTTGATACACTACACAAACATAATGATTACTCTTGTCATTAAGTTTGTTGTTGTGATTTGGTTGCTTGTCATTAATTTTGGGAGCAACAGTTTTCAGACTGATAATGTTTCCTTGCAACATTTAAAAGACAATTGGAGCCTGTTTTATTTTACGTAATGGGAGATAGAGAAGTATTTGCTGACATAATGGCTGAAATAATCATCATCACAGTTTCCTGCTTTCGACAAAAAAATCGTATAAGAAGTATAAACATAAATAGCCATAAGCAGCTTGAACAGCAGCTCAGTCACAGCGAGGCGGGCGGGGGTCTTGTTGTGGAGTAATCGGTTCCTTTTATGAGTCAGCGTTTCAACCCTGTCCCGACGCTAGCAGTTTGTGGCAATTAATCTTTGCTGGTTCTCACTTTGGCCCCATTGCTCTCCCCGTGCGCTCCTTATTCACACGCGTATGACGGCCGTGCTCCGGGAACAAATGGACACGGACCCCGTTCACTTTGGGTGAATAATACCTCCTCATTTCTTTGTGCCACAAGTGCATGCGCTCATATTGGATGACTCACTCTTATTTAATCTCTGAATCAGCCTCCTCACATGCTGGTTTTCGGTCATGTAGATGCTTTATGTTGACTATAAAGAGGCTTTCCTGCTTTACCATTTCATGTTTATCCCTTTTATTACAGCAAAAAACCTCCATCACAATTGAAGGAGAAGAGACAATAGGCTGGCCATAAAATTTTATTGAAATGAAGTGAATTATATGCAAACAAAAAAATCCCACGCTGAACTAAACTGCATGATGTTTCTGTTCTGAGAATGTAAAAGGAAATGAAGGTTATATTGAATGTTTAATGTGATTAAAAAAAAATCTGCCATTTTAGGGGAAACTAGCAAGCACATTAGCTTATAACAATATACAAAAGTAGAGAAAAGTTGGGGCAACAACTGCGTTATCTAACACATTATACACATTATATTCTTGTACATTGCATGAAATGAAGCTTAAGCGGAAATTCAACCCTCCGTTAGTCGCTTCATCTCTGACAATACCCAATCATCCAATCATCGCTTCATCTCAAGCCGCATCTCCGTCCCAGCCTATCACCGCAGCAGCACGTTCCTGCTTCGACCAATCATTGCCCAGGATTACCCTCTTAAGTCCCCTCGTTCACTGCCTCGGCTGTTTCACAGCGTGCTGTGACCCTCCTCCGCCCCTCCTCCACTTGGCCTCATCTCTACGCCACTCGTTGAGGCTCGTCGTCCACTGGCCGCCTCAGACCTCATCCTCTACCTCCACCAGTGTCCAGACTCCGGGGGGAAGACTCTCCTACATTCATTCATCACGTCCATGTATTTCAAAACATTGATTCACTGTCTTAAGCTGGAGTCTGAGCATAAAGCATGATGTATGTCCAATAAAACTCTTCTAATGCTGCTTTGTTTTTTCAGGTTGAAATGACATTGTAACCAACTAGCTTTTAATTTTTTTTACCCTTAAAATGTGTTGTTGTACAAATACGTACTTATTTCATTGTGAGGGTCCCAAAAAAAAATAAAAAATGTTCATTATTTTCCAATGTTCATCACACATATACGCGCATAGACTACTTTTTGGTGGACAATAAATTACTGGAAAATACCAACTCGTGCACATATCACAGTATAACTGTATCAGACCATGCTGCTGTCTCCTTTGTTTTAGAATTTCCGGACTGTCCTAAACCCAGACGCAACTGGAGATTTAACACTCTTCTTCTGGCAGATGAGGATTTTAACAAAGTTTTGGGTACAGAAATAGACTTCTTTCTTGATACTAATAGCTCCCCAGACGCCAGTCATTCACTTTTGTGGGAAACTCTCAAGGCATATTTGCGTGAACAAATAATTGCATATTGTTCAAAAATAAATAGAGTCAAAAACACAAGGCTTCACGATTTAACTTGCTCAATTGCGGAAATTGATGAGCAATATTCAACTTCTCCATCGCCATCTCTGTTTAAAGAAAAATTGCGGCTGCAGACAGAGTATGATTTACTGTCTACAGATCAAGCCACAAAGTTACTACTAAAAGCACGTCATAACAGCTATGAATATGGGAAAAAGGCGAGTAAACTCCTTGCTCATCAAATTCGACAGAACTCAGCTTCTCGTCTAATCACTGAAATACAAGACAGTGCTGGGAAAACTGTTATAAATCACAAAGAAATACATTAAACAGTTTTACACAACACTGTACACATCTGAAAATCAAAGTGATTCATCCCAAAAAAATATTTTTCTTGATGAACTGACTTTTCCCAACGTTCCTCATGAAAACTTGTGTGCACTTGATTCTAACATCTCCATAATTGAAATCAAATAAGCAATTAAATCGCTGCAGACAAACAAAACACCAGGCCCTGATGGATTTGGAGCAGAATTCTCCAAGAAATTTGCGGATATACTTTCTCCTCTTTTACAGGCGCTTTTTAATGAATCATTATCAACGGGCACTCTCCCTCCAACATTATGCCAGGCGGCAATTACAGTCTTGCTAAAAAAAGATAAAAATCCACTTCACTGTAGTTCCTACCGTCCAATTTCATTGCTAAATGTGGATTATAAAATTTTGGCAAAAATTCTAGCCTGTAGATTGGAAAAGGTTTTGCCTCAAATTGTCTCAGCTGACCAGACAGGCTTTGTTAAGGGGAGAAGTTCCACAGCCAATGTAAGAAGATTACTTAACATAGTCTATACTCCACCCGGTCCAAGGACCGAATCAATCTTATCTCTCGATGCTGAGAAAGCTTTTGACCGGGTGGAGTGGGAATTTTTATTTCTTACACTCCGGAGGTTTGGCTTTGGAGACGGCTTTATCTCATGGATAAAGCTACTCTACTCCAACCCTGTTGCAACAGTTATAACCAACGGACAGCAATCTCAATACTTCTCCCTTGGAAGAGGCACACGCCAGGGATGTCCATTGTCACGGGTGAAGATCAGACAGGTCCTAAAGAACTCGTCAAAGCTAAGGTAGGAAAAAAAATCTCAGTATGTAAAAACGGTGGCCTATTCCTTTAAAAACATGAACGTTCTCTGCAGCCCTGAGCTCCTCCGGCAGGTCGTTCCAGAGGCGAGGGCCGTAATATTGGAAAAACGCCTCGCCGTGAGTTTTTTTGTTGACTTTAGGAATAACTAGGAGACCCCTGCCGGAGGAGCGAAGGGGCCGTGAAGGTTTGTAAGGTAAAAGCAATTCTGAAAGATAAGAAGGACCAAGACCATTAAGACATTTAAAAACCATTAAACGAACTTTAAAATCGATCCTGAAACACACAGGGAGCCAATGCAGCGATTCTAAAACTGGTATAATGTATGTGTTTGTGTCTCTGGGTTGTTTATGATGGTAGATAAACCTCTGCTTTAATCATCCTTTCATAATTCCCTTCATAATTTCAGAATAATTCAATTGTACAACGTGACTGTAGTGGTGCAATTTAAGGTTGGAATCTGAAAAGTCTGCAGAAGCGCAACTAATCAAGACCTGATCTTCTAGTTCAGGGATAAATGAACGGCTTGCATTCATGTTATTGTTTATCTCTGTTTTCCTGTGTCAATCAAAAATCTAATTCAGTTCAAAGCTATGAGCCAATTGAGGCCAAATGTGATTGTGTTTCATCGCCTTCTCACCCAGCTATCACCTCTTTCAGACGGTGACGCAGCCCTATACTTTGACGTGTTTTTCGAGTGCATATGTCATCTGTAGTGGTCATTTGTTGGCTGTTTACTCTTGGCTTTGGTTCAATACCCAGCCTTTCTGGGGGAACATTTTATTCACGGTCCCGCTTGGCTTTCTTGATGCGGTGTAAAGAGAAGTGAATCGATACTTGCCGTGCTCCAAAGCAAACAGTTAAAGAATAATTGAATGAGTGCCTCTCAGACTGAGACAAATCACTCTCATCTATGAGTGATTGAACACTCAGCCGCTTTGCCCTTCGCTTCATACCTTACATTTCCAGCCCTGGTCCCCTTTTTCTAATTTCTTTCCTCTACAACAGATTGAAATTTAAATGAGTCCTAGCGGCACAAACACAAACTTTTTTTGTCATTTGGAAAACATCTTAGAGGCGTATATAGCGTTTTGACCACCTGCTTATTCTGGTGCTCATAATCAGCTCACAATTCAGATTTTACCTATTTTCTCAACAAACTGGCAGTAAAGTGTATGATCCTTGTGGTTTAGCAGTTAAAATATCAGTATTATGTTGACTTTCAGCATCATTTTCATCAAGTTTCCACCCATCATTTTCTCATCTTTTTCTGTATAGAGCAAGACATTAAATTTCTGGCCTTCATCCATTTTCATCCCACCAGTTCAATAGGTTTAACTCTACCCCGTTCACATTAAGCAAATTATACTCCGCCCATGCTGTGAAGAAATAATCCATATCTACAATCACATTATCACATTATCTTTGAAGGCAAAAGTTAGAAAGAATTGAAGTAAAAGTTTTCAGCGTGATCCCAGACGCTTGAGCATTCAGGCGGGTTTGTGCTTCATTATGTCTGTATTCCCCATCGACTTCAGAGCTGATGTTGGCACAATTCGCCTCGGCAGTGTCTGGCAGACCACTGATTTAGAAATTACACAGAAATGAAAACAGGGTCCAACTATTGATACAGATGTCAAGGTTTAACAGTAAGCAATAGAAAGCTGCGTAATTAGTTTTAAAGGCGCGTCTCTGCTGTTGTGAACTTATCTACAAAGCAGCAGAGCAGTGTACGCCTTAGAGCGGTATCTTTTCATACGTATTTGTGATGTGGGGGAAATAAATATTGTTTGTTGGCATCTTGCAGTCAAAGCCATCTCGCTATAGAACAGGCTGTATTGTACTTCATCCTTCTTTGTTTTTGATTTTCATATCGAACTTTGACTGGTACTCATAATTACGTGGGCTTCAAGCTATTTTTTTTTCAGATTTGACTTAAGGTTACAGATATACTTTATTGTCGGTATGGAAACAGTCCTGTGCGTTTGACCCGTCCTTCACCCTGTGCTGCTGGGGACAACTGCCAGGGGCAGTGGGCAATGGCTGACGTTCAGCATGGCCGACGTGCATGTTTTGGATGATAACCCAGACAAAGGGAGAAAGTGCAAACTTCAGGGCAACAGTGAGGAGGTTTAGATCAAAAGACCACCGTTTTGTGAAATAGATTTTTCTTTTCGAAGTCCTGCTGTGTGTAGAGTCCTCCTTTCCCTACTTGCCCATTCACTGTCGTTAATTCTCTCATCATTTCTCTTTTTTCATCTGATTATAGTGCGGTATGGCCTCTGCTTTTAATTATTTCCTACTTTTAATCAGGACCTTTCCCTTTGATCAGTTGCACATTTTAATAGCAACAGGATAAAACTTGAAACTCGACACTTGAAAGTAACTTTCTTCCGCTCTTTAGTGCATGACAAAGAAGTGTCGTTTAGCGCTTTGTGCTGCAAAAAGCACTATTTCTTTGAAGCACAATGACATAAAAGGGGCTTATGCTAAATGTGGGACAAACCTTTTCAAGGATGTGTTAATTATAGCAGTCTATAATTAGCACTGTCTTTTTGATGTACGTCTTGCTAGATTAATTGCTGACAAAATGTATGATGTTAAAGTGCCTATGTGCACTTTGCAAAATCTTTTGTGCTTTTGACTAGGGCTGCACAATATATCACAAAAAATATCGTATCGCAATATTAGGTGATGCAATATATCGCAGCATCACTAAAGTCTTCATCTGACTGAGATCAACACATCTTTTCTCATATTGATCGATCTCAATTGTCGATTTGCTTTGTTTTTTTCATAATAAAAATAAATGCATGTAGCTGATTGGTGAACGTAGAAAAATCTTACCTCAGATCAGACAATAACAAAGACTTTCCTCTAATATCATATAACCTAAACATCTTCCATTGTCTCAATCAAACTCCAAAACTGGGTGCTGTTTCTGCTAAAGAAATGCCTCTAAACCTGTCGATTATATGACGATTATCGAGATTGACCCAAGTAGAGATTGTGTTTTAAGTTTCGACTAATTGCCCAGCCCTTTTCACCATATTCTGGAAGTTCGTGTGGGTGCTGCCATGAACTGTGCCCCCCTTCCACTCGTATTAGTTTACATAGCAGGGCTGCAGACGTCAAGAGAAAATCAGTTAATACACGCACACAAAGACTTTTTCAGGCCGTCCTGAAGAGAGAAACAGTGCCGTGTTGACTTGTTGGTGCAAATTTCAGAAAGTCTCTTGGTATCGGTAAGTATCGGATATCGGCAGATACTCAAACCCCAGTATCGGTAGCAAAAAAGTGGGCGGGGCAGTGAATATTTCGTGTCTCCTCACAATGCACGCTTTATTTCGGTCACAGCGTCCACATCCACGAAGCTCCTCCAGAGTCCAGATCTCTTCATCAAACTCATTCTGATTATTTAATAGGCTCATTAGAACAAGCCTATTAAATAATTACCTTTCACCGACATCACTTAAAGGTCAGTAACCATGGCGATACATACATCCATACATAAAATCTACAAAATGTACAAAGCTGCAGATTTTGTGGGAGCAGTGATCTATACAAGGCTCTGTTGTCCTTTGTTCTTTTTGTTGTTAGCTTTAGCTTGAGCAGTTTATGAAGTTGGCACAGCACTGGCCCATTTGTTTTCTTTTGATTTCACCCTTTTTAGAGGATTTGGAAGTAGCGCTCGATTCTCTTTTGCTAATGATAAATGACAAAAAGCTGAGAACAAAATGTGTTTCCTCACACCAGCGTGCTTCATGTAATTTTTAAACTGGCCTGTGTTTTCATCAGCCGCTGTCCCAATAATGTCACCTCTTTTTGTATGGGAGATCTTCACCATCTGCAACAAAGATCCGGATGGCCCCGATCTCTCCGCCCCAAGAGTCTTTGCATTATCATCACTGTCTATATTTACTTCTTCTCATTTACATAACCGGAATATTTGAATCTTTGAATATTCTCCTAATTTCATGAATATATAAATGACCCTTTCTTGAACTGAAAAGTGAATGAACAACTGGGTCAGAACATTCCTAAAACTTTTTTTCAAGACAACACTGATGCTGGGGCTGGATGATGGGGCTGGATGGCATATGTTACACCAGATAAACAGATTGACATAATAGTGACAGGAACTTTATCGCTAAATATGAACCTGGAATAGCTCCTATTGAAACTGTTTGTGAAGAAGTGGATGGACTTTTAGTGGAGCATTGCTGCTGACAGACTAAAAACGCAATAGAGTGGATTATTATTATGAAACTATATAATCTATATAGGTTTTAGCAAGCACATTGATATTTGGGGTCGCTTCGATGTTATTATCCTGCAATAATGTAAAACCCGCCACAGCAGGAGCTGCACAGGATGGACACTGTGACAAAGTACGAGGTTGCTTTGTTCCCTTAGTTTATTTTATCATGTTATTTAGTTATGTTCAAGTATTCATTGTTTTCACATTGTTGTCCTTTTTTTTGTGTGCAATATCCAACTGAACAGTTAAGCTAAACTATCCCAGGTTTGTTTTGTTTATTTGTTTGGTTGTCATTTCATTTAAAGCCTCACACACACTATTTAGTTTAAAATCTTTATTTTGTGCAAAATGTTCAGTTTGTAAAGCAACTCATCACAAATGGGTAACACTTCCCACCTGGTCCACAAAGGAGGTGTGGCCTTGTTTGTCAGCCATTTTAAAATCTTGGGGCATCCCATGGACCCGTCCATGTGCAGGGGGGGACTGGTTTTGAGTTTTGTGTTTATTTGTTTTATTTGTTTGCTTTTGTTCAGTATTTTGTGTTTGAGTGTTGGCAAAGCGTAAACACATTTGGGGATGAAAGCAACCAGTGAGAATATTTCAGTAAAAGAAACCTAACCTGTAAATGTAAAACGTAAATTTACCTTCAGGTAGAATGTACTTACCAGGGAGGGGCTTCCTGCTATAAAATGATCGTGCAAACAGTTAAAAGGAGAGCCATGTAGCTGTGTGCATGAGGAGTTTTTCCTGAGTTCAGTTAAGTTCTGTTAAGTTTTTTTTGACAGTTCTTCTTTGTAAATATGTAAAGTTTGATTTTTCCCCATGGTGCAATAAATTGGCCTACAAGGGAAGTTTTGATTCTGCCTCCTACTTAACCACTTTCGCCAGCATCCCCACAGACACAATATTCCAGTTTAGAAGTTTATGATGATTTTGCTTTGAACACATGGGTGTGTATGTTGCATAGGCAGCAATGAGTGGTTGTAATGTTATGCTTGATCTATATTTTTTGGGGGACAGTGCATGTTAATGAACACTGGATTATAGCCACGGGCGAATTTGCATCCGTTGTCCCACACTTGCACTCTCAAACACACTCTCATTCATCCTGGCCTATTGCTCATGTTATAGTGGAAGGGGAAACCGGAGTCCCTGGAGGAAACCTTCAGACACAGGGAGAACATGCAGAGTCCACACAGAGAGGCCCCGTCACCACCGTGCCTCTGGTAAGAGCATGAAATCTTGTGCACTTTGTCTGTTTAATTTAGTACTTATTCCATTCTCCTTCATTTTATTCAGTACATGACATCTGTGCTTCTTTGGTTTTGCATGCACCCAGTTCATCTAAGGGTTAAAAACATGAAAACTATAACTGTTGTAACAAAGCCGCTTCCTTTTTTATAGACATTGAGAGGATTGCTTCACACTTGTGGAAAATTAATAAAGGAGACAGATGTTGTGAGGGAAAAAAAGCCGAAAGCGAAGAAGACTGTGAAATTAGCTTGCTCAGAAGTAACTCAAATGCATGTGATGTCTTATGTAGGATATCCTTTTAATTAAACAAAACGCTTTGAGGTTGTAAGTCACACCAGCAGCTGTATAGGAGGTGGCCAGTCATGTGAGTCTTATGCAGTGAGACCCGCACTACATCTGTGCTCTCTCAACAGCACAGTTTTTTGTCACGTGTTGTCATGGAGGGTTGCAAAAGTGTTCCGGATGTTGCCAAATGTTCTCCTGCTGGCTTTGCACAGACACCACACTGACAAGCTTTTTGAGCAACGCCAAACTTTCCCCCTCCTGTTCCCGTCTTCCCCGCTGTTGGACATCAAGCTACCTTTTTAATAATTCCTTCTCTCAGCCAGCGAGTTCACCCTCAAAGCGGTGACCCATGGAGGAACTGCAGCGCTCTTGACAACAAAAAACGAGAAAAAATAAGCCTCACGGTCAGAAGCAAAGGGCGTGGGGTGCCATATCTCAGACAGGGATGAGATAAGCAGAAAGACTGGATGTATGGACTGTGTGTGAGGGTCATAAGGAAACAGGCTGAACATAAAGTTGTCTTCTGTAGAGCTAGTGTTGCTGCTGCTGCTATTTCATCGTCCTCAAAATCTCCTTCCTCCTCTAGCAAGATGTACAAAATCTGCTTTGCATAATCCTAATCATTTGATGTTGCAAGTCGTTCTGTTAGCCGAGTTGGATGAGTGATTCTTTTCCAGAAATGCAGATAAGCGGAATACACATCTTTTAGAATGGAAATTATGCAGTGCACAGCGCCAATACTTAAGAAGTATCACGGACCAAAATGCATAAGAAGAATCAAATGGGAAGCCTGAGACGGATATCTTTTTAGGGCTGGGACAGTATATTGTGTTTTATACCATGGTTTAGGTGAAGAGATTCTGATTGGCTGGAAGATGTCCAGTGATAATGTGCACCTATAGCCCGGCAACAGTTAAACAGCAGTTAAATCACGTTCTATACGTTTGTTAAGTGGTGATGTCACAGATCTACTTCCGGGTCCGCAGATGTGCGAGAAACTACAAAAAACTGTTTAATACCACAATCAATATATCTGAAACTCAACAGAAAGTTACTGAACATACTTATTTATCAGGCCCATTAGCTAAAAATGCTGTACCTACTGCTATAAAAGTAATATTTACCAAAATCGGTACTTCCGAAATTAGCTGAGATGCTAATTTCGGAGCAGCTACGCTAACCACGGAAGTACCGACTTTAGTAAATATTCGTTTTTTAGCAGTAGGCGCGGCATTTTTGGCCAATGAGTCTGAGGAATAAGTCGGTTCAGTAACTCTCTGTTGAGTTTCAGAAATATTGATTGTGGTATTAAAGACTTTTTAATGGGTTTTTTTCTCGGATATTAGCCGGTATGCTAGGACCCGGAAGCGGAAGTCGTGACGTCGCACTTAACAAACGTATATCACTCCTCTGCAGCTGTTTCCATAGTAACGATAAACAATTGAGCTGGAACTAGTTTCAGGTAAAACTGATTAAAAAGTGAAATAGAAATAAACAAACAGGCCCCAATGAACAGTTTCAGTTGGCAGGACCATGGTATAAGTGGTATAATGCACTCCGAGGTGTCCACTATCAGACTTCGCGGAAGCTTCGCGTTGGACGGTTCAAACCTCTGCATCGTCCAGTTATTTCTGATAATGGACACCTCGTTGTGCATTGTCCCTTACGTGATAATCGTGTCATTTTGAATACCTATATTGCAATTCAGGACATAATGGATATCAGTGCTCCATCTCAGTCGTGGCCCAAAGTCAACGTGGTCTCAAATTCTGCCAGGACACTAGGGGGCAAGACTGTACATCTAAGTGCTTGATCTGCCAAACATTACGAAACATTTCTAAAATTTGTTTTTGTGTCATTGTGCCATATTACCACACGTGTTTACGACTTTAGTTACGTTTGGATACTCTCCTGTCCATGCATTTCCTCATAATATCCAATTATCAAACACTTTTATTACAGTATATGCGCTACGTCAGCTGTGATATCAAATGTAAAACTTTTTTAATGAAATTTTCACTAAGAATAGCTGGCTTGTAGTCCTGTATGTATAATTGTGCAAAAGAGCTACTTAAACAAAAACTTAAACATTGTGAGAGCAGAGTGATTCACAGAGACCTCGTAGTATATTCATAATCTCACTGGCTTAGTGTCAAGTTGTTTTCTGTTTCCATCTGTCCGCACATCAACATGACTATGGCTCTATATGTAAATTATAAACATGCGTTCAGACAGTTATCTGCAGGGTTTTAAAATAGCTGCCAATCATCTACAGACAATCTGCTCATTGTGGCCTTTGAGCATCAACACCCGTCTCCTTTTTCCTTACTCTCTGCGGCGTAATGACTTCATCAAACTGCTTCTTCTGCTCAGTGGCTCATCAGCGCTTCTTCATATTGTATCTCCGTACAGTATGCACAAGACTCGGCTTTAAATATTTTCTGATTTACTTCCACATGAAATGAATCTTGGATAGGGAAGTCTGGGCATGCTCAGACTGCTGCCTCTCCGACCCGGTCCTGGATAAAGCGAAAGAGAATGGATGGATGGAATGAAATTACATTTATATGTTTGAGATGAAAGTATCATTCAACATGGTTGAACATGGTCTACACATTATGCAGAGATATTTTCTTTATAAATTAATAATATAGAAAATATAGAATAAAACATGTCGCATTTTCACTGTCACACACTGGAGGAGTCCTTTTCTCAGAGTAATAATTATATTTTAGGATTTAGTCAAACTATTTTTTTCACTTTAACGAAGCGACCCGATAGTCCAGAGGGTAAGACAGCGGATATACACAGAACACTGTCCTGGCCTCAGGGTCGTGGGTTTGAGCCCGTAGGTTTTCTGGTGAGAGGGTCCGTCAGCAGTGAAAACCTTCCAAACAATTGATCCTGGCGTGTCCTAGAGACCACTGTGATGTAAAGTAAAGGTACCATGCTGACCACTCATACAGTCGCTGGGTCACAACTGGGTCAAATCTGCACAAAATATCAACTTTTTCCTCATAAAAAGTTGCATTATGCACCTTTAGCTTACCCTACCCCAGACACATTGTACCTGCCAAATTTAGAACAATGTAATCTGCTTTGTAACACTATGTAATAACTTGGATTACCCAATGGAATAATGTGTATTAGTAGTTTGGAGATACATAAAGTAAAAAGACATAAACCCTTATGGAGTAGAGGTTAAGGTTAGGGTTAGAGTTACCTCCAAACCACAGATACACATTATTGCATTGTGCATGTAACCCATAGGCACAAGTTATTACAGAATGCTACATAGCACTTTACATTAATTTGTTTCATACAATGCATCAAGTGTAGTGTAAAATAAAGTGTTACCCAGAACTGAAAGTGTGTTCTGCAAATGCAGTCCTTTCTTTCTTCTTTAATTTGCTCAAATAATAGTGCTTATGACCTGACCATTTGACCAGACAAAATTCTAGGTTGGGAACCACTTATTTAATAAACTTCAACTTAACTATAGATTACATTATTTAAAAAAAAATCCTTAATTTTGTACTAATTGGAGACATACTGTTTTGTCGTCCCAATGGCAGTTAGTCCATTTTACAAATTAAAGCCTTAGCAACTGGTTTTAACAATCACTGACACTTCTGCTCGACGCGTCTGTTAAGGTGTGGGTTTTTACGGCCTAAATTTAAATCTTTCTATTTTTTATCTGTATTTCTGTGTTTGTTTCTATCAATATGTAAACATACCCCATATATTTAGCTTTTCCAAACTTGTTCCATCTGCGGGAAGCACGACTGTTGACTGTTTTTGCTGTAGGTGGGCTGAGGAAGTTAAAAAGTTGTATTTAGCTCTTGTGCAGGTCTGTGGGTGTCTGCAGGCATCTAAAAAATCTCAGTCAATTTTAGCTCGGCGCCTATAATACCTCTCCTTCCTCCCTTCAGCGCTCTCCTCTCTCCTCCGTTTGCCGTCTTTGTCGCTGGCTCTTGTGTTGCAGAGTTTGATCCTCCGGGTGGCCTGCCTGTGTCTGTGACTGCTCCACTCTCTTCTGAAAGTCAAGCGCGCGCTGATATGAATAATTAAAGCGCTGGGGAAGAGTCATTCTTCTCTTTTTACAAGTCAACATCCCCACAGCACCAGCCTGTTTGTCTAAAGTTTTGCTCAAATTGTTTGTGAATGTACTTTGTGATGTCGCACGCTTTCTATCTCTTTCAGAGCATAATCTCTCCGTACAATCACTGCAAATTAAACATTTCCGGGCCACCTTCAAGTCCTCTGAGATGCATTGTTATCATTGTGAGCGAGTCTGCAAAGATAGTGTTGGCTAACTTCCTAAATCTTCCTAAGCTTTGGGGTTGGCAGAACTGTACCCAAAAATTGTCACCAACTAGCCTAACTAAGAGAATGCTATGTTAGCCACCGATAGTCATGTACTGTATATTGTTCACAATATCAGAATATCGATGTACCATATACAATATATCTTGAAACAGAAGAAAGCTGCTGTATATCTAGGACTCTTTTTAGCATACATCTCCCACCATGGGCGCTGGAAGGGGTGGAAGAGTAGGATGAATCTATGGGCCCAGGCTGAAGAAGGGCCCAGAAGAGCCGATCCTATTAAATCACCTGACATCACAGATCCTACTACTGTAGCATTTGACCAATCAGCAGAGACCTCGCGCTCTCAACTTCCTGTTTTCTCTGAAGTCTGAAAAAGACACTAGTCTGGCTAAATTCATGGTTCATTTCTTTATATAACTTGAAAACCAACCATGGAAAGTTGATGAAACTCACACATTATATTAGTGAATAATTGTGCTAAATGATGATATATGTGTTGGTTTTGGAGGACGGAGTGAAATAAGTGAAATTACAACATGGAAAAGGCAGGAACCATATTTGATCATACGCCCTGTTCACTGAAACCTGAAGTTAATGAGTTTTGTTCATATTTGGACATTCCCGTTGCACCTATTATTCATACTGAAGAACCAATAAACCCATGCATGATAATGAAAAATTTTGAAAAATGCAACAGAAATAAACTTGTGTTTTGTTCCCCAATAACACTCTTAAGTTGAAATGATTTATTTCAAAGTATTTCAATGAGTTTCCTATAAAGGGTTATGCATATGCTGGGCCCCCTCATGCACTAAATGCGTGACAAACTGGGTATGTTTATTGGGGTATATCTTATCTGTAAAAAACTTTAATGGGCCCATAAATTTTCATTTCCATGGGGCCCAGAATTTCTGGCGGCACCCCTGTCTCCCACTCCCAGTCCACACTGCTAGCGTGACATTCATTTTAATGCTCACTCGTTGCTTCACCTTCTACCAGCGAGATAGTGGAAAAGGCCAGCAGAGGTCCCGTTGTCATATGAATTGTTCTGATGGAAGCGCAGACTCCGTTCCCCTTAAGAAAATTGAATTGACCGGCGGATATGTCCCTATACAGTGGTCTTGGTGACCTACTGCACCCCTGCCTTATCTGCCGGGCCACAGACCGTCCTGGACGTGTTGCCAGAGCCATGCGTCCCCATTTACATCTGACCAAGGGAGCATCCACTGCAGACATTTTGAAATATATGCCTCAGAGGGCCAAGATGCTGCATAGAATCCAAGTTTATCACTGTAGCAGAAAGGCACTCGTGGATGGGGAATTGCTTGTGGCTTTTTTGCTCCTTTCTCACTCACAAGTCATCCTTTTGCCATTCACTTTCACTTCTCTATATCCTCTTCAACCATTCAAAGAATCTTGTATTATATTGCACCCTTTTTGTGATTTTTTGGGATATACTTGTTCCTTTAAAGCCAGGACTGAGTTTT
This sequence comes from Gobius niger, assembly GCF_951799975.1. Taxonomy (NCBI): domain Eukaryota; kingdom Metazoa; phylum Chordata; class Actinopteri; order Gobiiformes; family Gobiidae; genus Gobius; species Gobius niger. The sequence goes on from NC_136861.1 coordinate 19,476,943, forward strand.
TGTATTCACGACCCTGCAGTGATTTTCTATGCAGTGTTTTAAACTCAAACACATAGTTGCTCCCTGTAGCCCCTTAATTTTCTAGTAATTGCTATCAATGGTTATAGAGCCTGCTAATGTCCCTCTGCTCTAGTTCTTACCTGCGGTCATGTCTGATTCAAATATAATGAAAAGGCTTTGATAGTTTCCACTCAGCTCCCAAAAGGGACACCACATTCTTGATTCTGACAGCGGATGGTTGGGAACGAGGCTTGATCGTAGTGCACGCTGTTGTGGGTTGTCACTGGGGAAGTTGATGCAATGCTCTCCCGTTGATTGCTAACTGTCAGTTTTCCCTCATCGTCTATCAGTAGAAACATGTTGAATCCAATCTGCAGCTCTGCAGTATCACGCCAAGCAGCCATTGCTACAGTTTGACACTGCTGCTCCTCAGAGACTGCAGCATTTTGGCTTCACCTGTTGTTGTCACTGAAAGATTTGATGATGCTGCTGCTGCGGTGAAGCGGTGCAAAAGACGAGGCTCAGGCTGTGATGAGAATGGCCAATAGTCTTCAAAGGAAGAAAAAACAAATGACAAGATACAGATCATATTTATTTAGAATCACTATAACGATCACTCTGATAATGATTCTTTTATAGAATTCCTTTTGAAGATGGCCCATAAACAAAACTCATTCATTTATTACTCCCCCCCCCTCACAGAAACCTCATTGGGCTGCCTCAGTTATGGAGTACTTAGCAAATGTCTGTTAGTGCAGCAGGAGTCTGGCACTGAGGTGGCACTGCCAGTGTGCTCCAGCTCCCTACTGTGATGAATGTAAAATTGATAAAAGCACATTAATATGCATAGATAGAGGGAAAGCCCACTGACTACCTCAGCAGCTCCTGATGCTTGTTGGTTTGGGGGAATTAATTTAATAAGTGAATCAGTAAATGCTGTGATGGCCGCCCAAGCCCCAATTTGCATATTAATGTTGCATGGAGCCTGCAGCCTGCGATGTTTATAGAAGCAGGTCTGAGGTGACTGTTTTTAATTACCTTTACTTTGTACGACTTTGGAGGTGACGGAGGAGACACTGTTGATGCAGATGAAAGGCAGAACTGGCAATACACATTTTTTAAGGATCTATTTTAGGGCAGTCAACTGTCCTCTGTAAACACTTGGATGGATCAATATATCGTCTGTATACATTTTACAGTGTGGACATGGGTGTGTGTGATCATGACACTGAACTGTATATTGAATTTAATACAACGAAACACGACCAGGTGTTGCTCTTAGATATGAAAACAAAAGAAATACTTCCTTTTTTTCATTTTTACATTACGTCAAACAATCTAAAATTGCACAACAAAGGGAAGCAGATTTTGTGAAAAACGACCAATGTCACTTTGTTCTGTGCATGATCTGCCATTGAATGTTTTGCAGTTTATGTCTTTGGTCCAACAACACTTCTATTATTTCCCTTGTGTTTCCGTCCCATGTTTACTGACCCTGCTATTTCTGACAACTGCTTCTCTCTCTCTTTTTGATGCACAGAACCAGAAGATGTCTCTGTCAGCGTCTGCCTTTGATCTGCTGCGTCTTGTCACTGTGACATACACTCAAGTGTAGAGCTCTGATCTGACAGAGCTTTTTCACAGCTGCTTCAAACCTGAAATTCACTTTAACCGTCGAGCTCCGACTCTGTCTCTCAATCCTACGTTTTCCCACATTCCCTTGCTACTTAGTCTTTAAACCTTACATAGTACAGCAGTGATTTTTTTTGTTACATGGATTGATGTATTTCATGATGGTAAAACAGAATCATAGTTTTTAGTTGCTTAATGTTGTCTCATCTCTATTGATTGATTGTGTCCTGTGAAGCCTCCTTTTCAAACTGCAAATGCAAAACACTTTGTATCTGACACATTTCTATCATAACAAGCACCAGCAGAAATCTGAAATCTGATCTACGTAGGTGTCACCTTAGAATTAGATACAGAGAAACAGTTAGCAGGAAGGCTACTCCGGTAAACTATTTAAAATTCTGTTGGTATTTTTCCAATATCCGTTAGCATTAGCCGCCGAACATCACAAATTATGATGAAGCTGTTCTTGGCTGTTGTCAACCCCTTGCAGCAAGTGTATTAAAAACTGCCTAACTTTTTAAACTTCAGGTAATTCTCATCTTAGCTTTGCTCGAACCACTTTTGATTGATCCATAAAAGAGCAGCCTTTGCCAAACGTCCTCTTCTTGCTGATTCCTACACCAGTGAAATGTTCAGTCCAGTGGTTTGACGGTTGTGCCTGAATGGATCGGTGTATACTGCAGCCTGTGCCGCTCTTTCTGAACATCTTTCTTTTTCACCCAAAAGCCCCAAAGCAGTCCTCACATTTAAACTAATTTACTTTTCCAATTCCACATTCAATGCCGTCCAATAACTTTGTTCATTTGCTTTTCCTAAAAACACATTTGACCCCATTTCTATGCAGCGTGCCACCTCTGTTCACTTTGTTTTCATTACAAGATTACAAGATGCCGTCAGAGATACCCTGCCGCGCTCTCCTTTGATAAACATGATCCGGGTTTGTTTGCAGCTATAGTTAGGCTGACACTCAGGACACAAGCGCAGAGGGTGGGAAGAGGAGGCCTAATAAACTCTCCTTTTATAAGCCCTGGGGTCACCACATCACGTATGCTGCAACATGGCTTATTATCCTCAGCTCACCTCACACTCTCATCCCAGTATGTGCCTGCGGGATATTACTGTCTCACCTGCAATATTCATCTTCAATATTTAATGCGTACATGGTTGAAAAGTAAAATCAACTTTCTATCTAATCCCCTTTTTTGTGAGGCACTGTTCACTTGGCGGGACAAATCACTGGGGGACTGAGTTATTGACTTTTGACTGTTGTGTCCTGTGACTCCTAAGGTATCCAAATAATCAGTACTAAAGCTAGTGTCTAAACTAGTCACTCATTTATAGGGGCATCAATACGTTGCTGTCTTTTTATGCGTAGTTAAGAATGGCCATGATCTTTTGCCGACGTACCTGCAGCCTTCATTCATTGCCTCATCGTCATCAGCCAATCATCCAATCACGTCCCCAGCTCAAGCCGTACCTCCGCGTCAGCCAATCATCGTCCAGGATCCCCATCTTAAAGGGACTATACAGAGTTTAAAAATGTTAAAATTAAGTATTTTCCTCCCCCTCCAACAATGTCCTAAGGTGTAGAATGAGCCCAGACCTGTTCACCCTAACTGCCTCTAAAATCCTGCACTGTCAATCAAAAAGGTGTTAATTCGGGTCCGAAGTGTGCACGAGCTTAATATAGAAGCTGCAGTTACGCATAAGACCTGAGGTGGCAGTAGTGAGTATAAAATGGCTAATTTGCATCTAGCCCCTTTAAGCTCAATGGTCAATCACCTGGCCGTTTCCCAGCCATGCTGCGACCCTCCTCCACCTGGTCTCTCCTCGGCTCCGCTCTTCGTCGTCAACTGGCAGCTCTGGGTCGTCCTGCCACCACCAGTGTCCGGGCTCCTGGGGAAGAATCTGGCTATCATCCATCAACGCCATGTATTCCATATCATTACTGTAGTCGTCCGCCGTAGTCTGTGCCCCAGTCATGATTCATGTTCAATAAAACGCTCCTGACGCATTCTGTCTCTGAGTCTTTTCAGGTTGAATTGAGTTTAAGATCACCGTCATGCCAACATTGATATAGTGACTATATTCTTTTGTTGTTGTTGTAATATAGACTTTAAAAAAAATCTTGATTATAATCTTGACGCTGTGTTTGTTTTGGTGGATCAGCCTTGTAAAATGACTGGATCAGTCTTTAGGGCTAGAGAATGCTACACCTAAAGAGATAGCGTTCTCTTTCATGGCACCAACGCTATCATCAATCATTATCAAATCCAAGGCTGGTATTGGAGATACAGATTATGTATTTTTGAACTATAATAAAGTACTTCTGCCCTGATTTCTGCTGTACTCATAACACCACAGTTGCTTGTATAGTGGGGGCAAAATCTCATTTTCTGCTTGGCCACAAAGGAGTGAAGTAGTTCAAGTAGAGCTACAACTATAGCTCCAAGCTTTTTTTGAGATGCATTTGTTAGTGCTGAAATCATCAAAGTTCAATGAAGATGTGCGTATGACTTGGCATAGTGTTGGATCTTTTACAAATGTGCTTGTTTTGAATTACGACTGCACAATCCTTCTGCACCATTAATTAATATTGCTTCAAGCAGAGCATTCTCAAAGAATCTTCATTCATGTTTGACACGCACATTGCCAAAAAACACTCCTTTCAAAGTCACTGCCCTATCGGTTGCTGACTTTTCATTTTCATTTTGTGAAACAAATAAATATAAAAGAAAAATTCAGAAAAGGCTCCCTAGCTTCGAGATATTTATTTTTTGCTGTTTTCCAGTAACACAGCAGCTGAACACATTCTGCTGTTTACCAAATCAGATAATGAATCCTGAATAGATTACCATAAGGAACTGGTGAATGGAATACGTTTTTCCAACTGGAAACATGTGAGTGATTGTGTCTTGCACACTCCTGACCGGCAGTTACTTCAGCCTCCTGCAACCTCAAGAAAGCATAAATGGTAGAAAATGAATGAATAAATAACTACCGCTGAATAAAAATGCAACACATTTTGGGAACTTACTCTGACTGAAAACACGGTGAATAGAAGTTTACTTTAACACCAACACTGTAGACTGGGGCCACTGCTATTTTCCCCCCCATCTCCAATGTAATTAAAATGTGCATATTTTGGATTGGCTCTAACCTCCATGATGCTATTTTTATTTCCGCAAATGAATAGTCTGAACTTGAATGCCTCTTCCTCAGCCCACTAACCTTGAATTGACAGCGGAATCTCTTGAGCCTGGTTCATTGCCCCAAGAGCTTGATTGTCCCCATCACCGGAGCTGGATGGAAATATCATTGATTTGAAGGGGAACGATAATGCCCCATGTCACAGCCAATCTCCTCCAACATAATACATTCTTCTTGTACGCTTCAAATGGAAAGGACGTGGTTTGTGTAGTCGCACATTACAATCAAAAGTAAATTGGATACATTGCTGCTCAGCAGAAGAGGACTGTCCTCATGTTTAAGGTCAAGTTTGTGCGATGTCTGATGAGGGCTGTGACATGGTTATAGAAAATGAAACATTCTTGAAAGCTCACAATGTTCGTTGAGCTCTCATTTGGATTAACTTCCCTTGTACAAACACTGATGAAAACGCCATAGATTTGTGAACTGAGGCCAAATAACAATGGTTCCTTAACTGTTGTTATTAAACCAGATTTTAATTTATTATATCCATGTTATTCATTTGTTTTTACAGTCAGGGTCCCATAATGCTCTCATTGTCATTGTAGGGGTCCCGGCCTGAAATGTTTGAGAACCCTAGACTAGAGCATTAGCCAAATTACATTTGCCTGAGAGCCAGACACTATAAAGCAGGGGACGGCAATTTAAGACCGGGAGGCAAAAACCGGCCCTCAATCATCGAACCTCTGGCCCTCAAGATGATTTTGAGGAATATTATGACACAAATCAGAGATCAAAGGCCTGTTAACCTCTGACAACTCCTTAACCCAGTGCATTTTGTCCAGCTCAGTTTTACCCAAATCTAAAAGCTTACAGCCAATAGGCCAGTCTAATGTCTCATTTGAAAGCTAAGACCTACAAAACTGATCTAAATTGATCTTTTTCCTTGCATTCTTGCCATGTCGTCATTGTTTTGTTGCCACTTTTTCATAGTTTTTTTTTGTCACTATTTTGCTGCTAAAAGAAATGAAAATAGCAATAAGTGAAGTTACTTCATAATGCAGTTATAAGGAGTTGACATTTGCAACACAGCTTCATATATGGCTAACACACAAGCTAACACGCGTCACCACTCTGTCCTGGCTGCTGCATCGCTGTTTACATTATGGGACTCGTGTTGGTTATAAAAGTTAATCCACTTTGATTCTGGCCAAGGTTCACCAAACATCCATCAAGAGACAGTCACAGAAAAACCCTATTTTGGCTGATTGTCCCGGAAAGAAATTCCAACTTCTGGCGAGTGGCCTCTTCTTTTGGAAGGTTGAATAAAATTCTGTAGTGCTTTTCTCCATGACATCATCATTTGGAAAGAAAAAAGAACAGGTGTGTCCAGAGTATAGAAAAAGCTCCTTCTTCACAACTTTCAGTGCAAACATGACATCTGTTCAGATGCTCAGGGGGTGTGTTTGATTTCAGGGACAGGGACAGATATTTATGTTTCTTACAACATAAAAAATGAAAAATCAGGCCATAAGGCATTACATTACAGACGTCGGGCACTTCTGGTTTGACACTATGACATAAAAAACGTCATAGTGTCACGAGTCAGTCGTTTATTAAGGAGAGGGGGCGGAGCAGCTGCTCAGAGAACAGGATTCAGGAGGAGTGCTGAGAGCTGCGTGAATGAAGCCAAAAACCACTCTGGGGTTTTTTTTATAAGGAAATAGCATTACATGGTTAAAAGCTCTGAAAAGTCGATTTTGCATGATATAGGACCTTTAATTTGGTTGGTCCCCTGCAGTACTTCTGAGGCCCCACATCACACTTTAGGAAACACTGCTTTATTGCATAAATGAGTGAAATAATATAATTCAAAGCATGAAAATTTGAGATTGATTGTGTTTAATATTTAATCGCAAAGTAGTTCAGGGAGATAAATGGGACTTAGCCAGACAATTAATGAAGATAATTAACATGGACATTATAAGTGCGGCACAACGGCTGCCTTTGATTCTTTTTAGCTCCATCATTTGTAGTTCAAACTCTCTTGTAAATTTGATAAGCTGGGCAATTAAAACTGAAGCGTCTTCTTGTTTGCTTTTGTCATTCCCTTTGAAAGAGAAGATATAACCGTGGATGATTCATGCTCCACTTGACCCAAATAAAAGTTCTTGAAATACTTAACCATACGACTTATCCAAGCCGTGTATTGATTAGAAAAAGCTGTGCCAGATGAGCGAGGACTGCTGAAAAGGACCATTTTCTCCTCAGCCTCGTGTGGTGCTGTGCTGCTCCTGTACTTTATCAAGCTGGTTTTATCACTGCCTTATTCAATCAGCGCGAGTGCATCTGAGGGAGCGTGCTTATAGGCACTTTGAGCAAATCAAGTCTCTTCTAGTCCTCACTTCTCACTCGTCTCTGTCTTAAGGCTGGCTGGTCGCAAAAATGTCGGTATCAAGGTGAATCCTTCCAGTAAAAAGAGACCCTTAGAGAGCTGCATGACAAATTATCTGGGATTTTTCTGTCAAGCTTTGCGATCACATTTGTCATTATACGTTTTTACGTGAAGATCCAGTCCTGCGTACAGTTTAAATATATCCAGGATCATTCAAATTTGAGAGCAGATATGAACTGCTAAAGTAACCCAATAATCACATGCATCTCAAATTATTTGCAAAAGTCGAAACTGTCATGGTATTTTGTTTATTGGCAAAGGATGTAGTGCCTAGAAAAGTGCAGCCTTTGGTATTTGTTATTTGCAAAACTTGACAAACTTTGCAAATTCAGTTGGTATTCATTTTTACAGCTCTTGTCCTTAGTCCTAAAGACGATCTGCTTTATTTCTTTAGGAACAACATTTGAATTGATCTCTAAATGGAAATGAGAATAAAAGAGTGTGACATATCTGCGTGGTATTGAGTGCATAAAAAGGATTGTTCAAGTTAAAATTCTCTAGCTTTGCAGAACTTGTCTAGACTGTTTCAAAAAATAGCCTTGGATAAACTTGCCATTCTAATTATCGAGCCGCCTTTATTTTTCTGTAAGGGAAATGTGTCCTCTGTTTGTGACCCACCCTTCAATGTCGTTGCTGCAGTCCGTCAGGAGCAGTGGCCGACCGCAGGGACCCAGGGACCCAGGAACCCAGGGACCCAGCTCCAAATCATGAGCTAAGTTTGTTGTGGTCAAGACGACCTGGTTGAAGGATTAGCCTTCAGTTCATGTTTTGCAACAATGGGGGAAATTGGAGCACCCAGAGGAATAGAACCCGGGACTTTCTTGCTGTAAAATGTAAAACATTCAAACCCCAGTGGCCTGATGTGCTATTTTATTTTCAACTATACGCATGCTGTAACTTCACTTTTCCTTCTTTGTGTAATGACCACTCATGTCTATCTGTTGCTTATTTTTCTTTAATAGGGGACAGAATCTGTGTGTGATGTCAGAAAGATGGACATAGATTTGCCTAATTAGTTGTTTTGCGCTTCAAGTCCTTGTAAATACATAAATGTACTGTTTCTGTTTATTAATTTGGATGAAAAATGTGAGTCTGTAAGAAAACATCTTCACTGTCACATTTCATAAAAGTTCTGAATTGAAACCTTAATCGGTGAGCTGCGCTTGTTTCTCAAGAGCAGTGCCTCAGGCGATGCCACTTTGCTGGAAGAAGACACAAGAGGCAAAGCACTGTCAACAAATGTTTGTTTTCACTCCCTCAGACACAACACAATTATTATACAGTGGATGATTTATTGTATATAGTGGCATAATATAAAGATAATTGTTTGATGAAACGCTCTGCATTTATCTGTGCACACTCATTATGTTGCCTTTCCCTCTTTGTTTAAGTGGGAGAGTCACTATCATTAGGAGCTCTTGTGGAATGTGTCATTTCTCATTTTAATTGCCTGTGATGCTAAATATAGATATTGCTCTTGTAAATTGTGACGACTGTGACAGTTGAAGAGGTAAATGTATTGTGAACCAAGGCAATCTCTCTTTTTTTTGCCATTTTATTTTGTTTTGTTGGAACTTTGATAAAACAATTTCTTGAGATACAAATGTAGAAAAACGCTCCTAAACCATCATCTGTACTGGGTTGTTTTAGTGTTGTAGAAGATTCGCAGACCCCCCCGTTTGTTAGTTGCTTCGTCAGCAACTAACAAACGTTTAGCCGCAGACTTTTATCTGATCTAGTGGGCAATGGGCTGGACTTACAGATCAGTACGGATGACGGCTTATGAGCCCTTATTGAAATGATAAAACTGCTGTACTACTGAGAGCTTACAGAAGCTTTGGGAAACAGAACCTGTATGGGAAGATGCTGATTGGTAGTTCTATTTTGTCTTTTAAACTGTATTTATAACCTCGTGCCTGTGACTAACTGAAGGAGTCAAATGATTAATTAACACACACATTTTTGTTATAAATCCATAAAAGTCACTTTATGGTGTACCCCTACAGTAGATTGCGCTTACTCTCCTTTATGCACCCCATTAAGTTTGTCCCCGGACACACAGTGTCACTTGTGCAGTATTGTGTTAAATGCCATCCACAACTGGCTCTGCTCATCGGGGTGCACTTCAGCGCTGCACTTTATTGATAGAAAGGTCATCCACTATGAAAAGGATCGCCATGGTTACAGACAGACAGTAAAAGCGGTGCTTCCTATTTAATATAACATCCTTTGTATAAGGCTGTTCCTTTCCAGTTTGTATAATACAGCTAGCCTCCACTTTGTGTAATAAAGTCCTTTGTTGTTTTTCAGACAACGCCATAAAACAGAAATTGGCACTTAAGAATAATGACTGACTACACCTTGGATAACAGGTAAATATGTTAAAAGCTACTTGAGCTGTATATAAGATTTATTATTAAGCTGTAGCTCTTATTGTTTTCGTTCAGTTTATGTCCACGCGCGGCTGGATATTTTGAGCTTGAATAGTTTTATGATAATCAACAGCTTTCAAAGGGCCACTTGAGCTGCATTCTTGATTTATTATTTATTCATGCCTTGTGTTTTGCTGGTAAAGTGATGCTTTGGACTGTTTAAGTGAGATTTACATTTATAGATGCATCGATCATTTCCATGAGGGCTTCGCAGGAAACTATCTTAATTGGAACAAGTATTGCTATAACAAAAATATTTGCACTTTATGTTTTAAAATCAACATTTAGCATTCAGTAGCATGACTGAAGACAGAAGCGGCAAATGATTTTCAGAACATGTTTCCATGTACAGGGTTAGACAGTTTTAATAGCACCACATGTACTTGCTAATTCTAATCATTCAAAATGCAATTTCGATCTGATAGCCAATATTTGTGCGGCCTTGCTGCCTTGCATGGAGGTAATAAAATGGATAATGTATGCAGCCTGCAGGCACCTCAGTTCGTTTCATATCGTGTTCAAAAGAAGTGTTCAAATTTCCCACAGTTGTACAACGCAAAACAGCATCCAACACATTATTCAATACAGTTTTGGAGCTTATAAAACAACCATTCATGTGTCTTGCTATAGCTTTGATTGTATTTGGTGCTTCTCCTGATTGAAAATTCACATTTGGTGCAATTTCTTAGTTCTGAAGTTGAAGGGAGAGGCATAATAAAAAAGGGAAAAAACAGTCTTCACACATCTGACTTTTAATAAGCCTGTTTTAGAAGTACATTTTAGTATAAAACACATTTCTCCAGTGTTTGCTTACTACCAAAATCACAGCGAGGATCCAACTGAGAAGCAGACAAAGAAATCCAAAGATTATATGGTAAAGACGGATATTTATTTTCTCACCACGGATAAAAAGAAGAACCATGCGGACTCATCACAGAAAGTAAAGCAAAAACAGTCCTTCTTTGTACTTTGTTGACGTTGCGTTCACAGTTTTTTTTTTTCTTCAGATTGTGGATAATAGCACTCTTTGTTTTGTTTTTTTATAGAAAATTCCAAGTATATGTCCTCCCCATACACCTACCCCACCATTCATTGAGTCCCGCCCCGAACAATGATCACAGTATTTTTTGTGAGTAAGTAATTTGGTGGTCCCCTCAGTCTCCAGAAGTCTTAATAACCTGGAACAGTGTCACGTTGTAGAGCACTTGGTGTCCATTATTCCAAGTGTACAGCACCCTCTCTCTGGGATTGTAGTCCATCATAGAAATGTGCGAGTACTGATTGTGAAAGGGGATATCCGTGTATTCATAAGTGGACGTGTTGGTGTAATAGGCAAAGTAGATTTTGGCCCCCGCGAGATGAGAGTTGGTGACGTACAGCGTGCCGCAAATCATGAAGGACTCCCCGGCACTCCTTTTGGGGAAGCCGGTGTCCCAAGTCTGCAGCACCTCCAGGCTTTGGGGCTCCATGCGGCTGACGATGATGTTCCCCGCGTTGGGAATAGTGGTGTACACGGCCCAGAGTCCGTTCTCGTCTGCCATCAGGTCGATATCCGAGGAGCCGCCCCACGAGTACGGGAACGTGTTGTTGTAGCCCGCCCCGCTCAGGCTTCTCTGGACCAGCACACTACGGGAGCGGAAGTGGTACTTGATGATGATGTTGCTCTGGTACTTGTTGTAGTACAGGGAGCCGTTGAAGACCACGTGACCCGTGCCGGCCCAGGGGTGTGGCAGGAGGTGCTGCACGAAGTTCTGGCCCTTTATAAAGTCGTTCATGGTGCGGTACTCCAGCACACGCCGCCCTTTGAAGTAGCCATCCATGTACCAGACCTGTGAAGAGGGAAGATAGATTCATTTTAATAAAGAAAAGCACTCATACGAAAACGCTTGGATGAATAGCGTATGTGGCACTTTTAAAATCTCCGGACAAAAATTGCTGAAATGTTTTCCTTGATCGTTGTTAGTGATGGGGTTCACAGACTTAATTTTATGCCTTGACAACTTTCCTTTCAGCTGACAACGATGATGCCTGTGAAGCTGCTAATGCATTTGTGCTGACAGAAAAGATGCTGAACTTTGTAGAGGTTCTTGTTTCACAGCCCAGTAATTACAGAGATACTGTATTAGCCGCAAGCCAGGTCAAAGCATCTGCAATATGGCTTCAGGCAAAATCTTTCTAGAATTCTTACTTCCTCCTCCCCTTCAGTTTGCGTTCATGTGTGTCATATCAGTTTGGATATGATACACAGGAATGCAAACTGAGCCTTCAGATAAGCTCTTGACACTTTGACACTGGCTGGTAGAGACGCCAATGAAGCAATTAAAGTGATAGTCTGTAAGTTTGCAAAGGAGAGGATAGAGTGAAATTTGTTATTAAAGGCCTTCTTAGTTTGCAAAATGAGTAGTGCAGGAACAGAATGTTCAAAAGTAAACAATCAAGCTCCTCCCCCTTCTTCCCTGATTGGACCTGACAGGCCAGTTCACAGGAAAAGCTTGTCTCATTGGTCAAAGTGCTATCCTGCGGAGTCCTGATCAGTTGCTGAAATCTGCAAAGGGAGGGACTTTAGAAAAAACATTATTATTTAATATTACTTAGGTCACCTTAAATTTCAGACCCAGACGGTCAATTATACACAATCTATTAAATTTGTGACATTTTTAAACTTACAGACTATCACTTTAATGGAAAAAATGTATTGATTTTTAAAATATCCTTTTGAGAAGGGTGGGGTGGCTGATGGTTCCGCTGTTTCATGAAGTAAGATAACTACAGGATATTGGATGGAAGAGAGAGTGCATTTGTATGTGTGATTTGTCCAAGAGAGGTGACATGAATGGGAACAAGAACAGTCTTCCCGTTGAATTATTTCAGAAAAACACACTTATAAATAAAAGGGGATGTTGATTTGGCTTTTACAATGTTCAAAAGAACCTGTAGCTGCGACTTTCTTTTCAGACCTGACTTCGGTGTTATTGCAGCAGCAGCCAATGAGGCAATAATTGTGTTACGAGAAACACAACTCAATCTTGTGTTCCCATTTCCAAAATGACTTTACACAGCAAAAAAACATTTGCGCCATTAGAACTTTAAACCACCAAACACCAAATGCAAAGAATAAAACATTCAGACGTGGCTTTTGTCGTGGTTTAGTTTTTCACTGTTCACTAACTTTTGATTAACTCACATAAAGACTTGAAAACTTTCAGATAGTTTGATAATTTTTGAGAAAACTCCACAACTCCACAGAAAATTCAGCAATGTGTGTTGGAGCAAGGCTTTGGTGCGATACATTCATTTTGCTGCGGTATTGTGCTATTGCAGTAACAATAAAGTAGCGTCAGTTGTGCCGCCCTGTGATCAACAACACCTCACACTTGAGCGTAGAAGTATCATTGCGTTGCGTCACCCGTGGCAACGCCTGCGGCCAAGCAAGCTCATTGTGTATATGCTGTATAGGCACACACTATATGCTATAGTGTTTGCCATTGTGCGGTGCCAAATGCCTCTCCGTGTGTGCTGCAATATTGATCTCTGCTGAATGTGGGAGTGAAGACATTGCATGAGCTGTGCAGTCAACCACCGCCTGTGCTCTCTGGCCTTTCCAGTCCACAGTTACACAAAATCAATCCATTTAGCAGCTCTATCTTTTTCCTCAAGCACTCTCAACGGATTGCTCCTCTGACATGGACCTCTCTCTCCGCCAGCGCTTCCTATATCCTTCCCTCAATGCAACTGGCCACTCACAGTTCAGCTCCAATTGATTTAATTTAACCACACTTGGCAAAGATATTTATTTTGTGCTTAACATATCAAGCAGGGCATTACCGAGGCGTAATCCTCATTGAACTATTGCAGCACCGGTGATTTTCCCACTTCTCCTTTTTGCTACAACTGCACTCCACCTGATGATGTCATTAGGTGTGTGTGTGTGTGTGTGTTTTCAAATCAGACACATTCACTGGACACTTGCACCCTATGTCTTGCGCGCACATACCTGCTGTGTCAGTGCTTGCCACTTAGAAATATAAGAGGCCGACTTTATTTATCACACTGTGAGTTAAACACTGCCCGGCCGCTCTGGCTTACAGTGTGGGGCTGTGTACGCCGCAGAAATGTAATCAAAACCCACCCCTTGAACGTGTTAAATTTCATGTCTGTACAGTTTGTAGGAGAAAAAAGCTTGGGGAGCGACCACCGTTGCACACAACATCGGCATTCACCATGGGTGTCTCTCCAGCCCACGACCAGCACACTTATTGCATTAAGTCAGAAGCTGACGATTTCACTGTCCGCCCACTGTCACAGCCAAAGTCTAGTCTACAGCCTGCCTTTAGAAACACAAGATCAGGCCCAAAATGTTCATTTCAATGTGAAACGCCTCCAGTATGAATATTTTTTTTGCAAATAACTGGCAACTTAAGTTTTAGTTTTATCTCTGTGTGTCTGCGTGTCTGCATGAGGATGAGTTGAGGCGTTTGTTTTCTACTACAGAGTAAGAAAAACATGACCAGTGCATAATGCATAATATTGAACGTTTTAACCTTTTCAATCCTTTGTTACAAATATTCCAATTAAAGCAGTACTAAGTAACTCTTCCCCCTAGAGGCCATAAGCGCAACTGCAGGTGTAGTAGCAAGTTACGATTTTTTAATTTATTAATTGTCTTGGAGAGTAAATACGACGCTGACAGGAAAGGTGAAGGGGGAGAGGGTTACTGTGCATCCAATTATACAACAGAAATATTTTTTTTCACTCAAACTTGGCTGTAAATACTGTTTAAAGTGACGTTAGCCCGCAGTTAGCTTTGCCCGTTAGCATGTTAGCTTCTTCTTCGTGATTACATTAGTGTGTATTGGCTTTCTCCGGACCGGTGGCAGTCAAGTTGCAAACATGGTTTTCTGGCCAGAGACACCAGGGGAAGATGAAAGACCCTCCAATCATCCCATAAACACTTGTACTACCCCCACAGGGACTACGAAACGGATTTATTATAGTAAATAAGTTACTTAGTACTGCTTTAAGATGTATTGTTGCCAAGTACAAGAGAAGCCATTACCCTATGTATAAGCTCAGTTGTCAAGAAATTGAATGGCAAAATATCAGTTCCAACACCTTAAAGGTCCTATAATGTTTTCTTCAAGGTTTTGATGTAGAATTTGTATTTCACTTTTACACAACTTTGTGTATAATTTCGGTATAATAATCGGTATAATTTATGCAAAACAAACAAAACTAATGCAGCTCTAATTTCTGTTCTCAAAAAACACCTGGATTATACCTGTGAACAGTGAGGGAATTGAAGCCTTTTAAAGCAGTACTAAGTAACTCTTGCCCCTAGAGGCCTTAATTGTCTTGGAGAGTAAATACTACGCTGACAGAAGTGGCGAAGGGAGAGAGGGATATTGTACATCCAATTATACAATGGAAATATTTTTTTTCACTCAAACTTGGCTGACGTTAGCCCGCAGTTAGCTTTGCCCGTTAGCATGTTAGCTTCTTCTTCGTGATTCCATTAGTGTGTACTGGTTGCTCCGGTCCGGTGGCAGTCAAGTTGCAAACATGGTTTTCTGGCCAGAGACACCAGGGGGAGATGAAAGACCCTCCAATCATCCCATAAACACTTGTATTACCCCCACAGGGACTACGAAAAGGATTTATTGAGGTAAACACGTTACTTAGTACTGCTTTAAATAAAGATCAAACCGATGTGACCAGCTGTCAGCCAAAAGCAAATAAAACTTTGGATGCAATTGAGATTTCAAATCTATATATTCTGAACCAGTCCTGTGGAGGTGTTGGCCTTTAAAACAGAGGAAAAACACTTTATGACATCAGCAGGTGGAGGGCAAGCATTTTGAGCTGTTTTGTGTTGGACAATTGCTTCCTGCAAACCGTTTCATTTTGTTCTTCATTTTCTCCATAATAGCCCCTTCATTTTTGGAATTGGGTTTTAATTGCCCTGGAAGCCTTTGTGCTGTGCGAAGTGGCTTGAAGAGTGTGAAATATAGTGTACAGAAAGGGGAGATTATGAAGCATTAGACATTGTTTCTCCTCTGCCTCCCAAAAGAGTCCCCGACGCTGAACTGTGCTGTGGGAATTACGCCAGGCCCCATTTGGAGGACATTGAGATAAAGCGCTTTTCTTATGCTTCTTAGCTTCCTCACGCTGATGTTTCCCCAAATACAATTATATCATGATCGGTGTGGGGCGTTGATGGCACTATTGCTGATGCATCATGGGATAAATGCAATAATTGATTGATGTAACGAGCCTAAAGTCAAGTAATTTAATTTAATCAAGCGCAGAGTTGTATGACCTTTTATGTCATGCAATATCTATTATCTGGCGTGATTTAGGAGGCAGCAGTTTTCCCCCCTACCCATCGGTCGTTTTTTTCTAAAGCTGCATAATAAAGCAGATTCATCACTACTGACACTGTTTTTAATCAAGTGAAAGTTAATTTATTGCAACAATGTTTTCCCTCAAGGTTCTCCATGTGACAAAATTATATACGTATTTGCTTTAGAGCTGCTTTAATCCTGGAGTAATATGGGCAGAAAAGTTGTCACTAAGTTTAGGTCCGCAGCTAAACTTGCTGACCTAAACTTAGTGGTCAGTGGCCTATTGGTATAAACTAGTCCTAGTCCGAGTGTAGACCAATTGGTCAGAAAAGCACTGCTTTGGGTCCTGGTGGCGGGTGCTGACATTGCTGCGATACTACCCCCTAGTGGCCAGGGGTGACTCCAGAAAGCTGTAACATAGAATCCAATGGGGACTTTGCATGTGTCTAAAACAACTTAAAAGCCTAGCTCCAAAATCTTTTTTGTTTCTAAAAATAGTGTTTCCTATTGTGACTTTACCGATGGAAAGATCATGTTTTTAACCATGCTGGTTTTGATTGACAGGCCCTGGAGAACTGTGGGGGCTTGTTGTTGCTCTGTCTGCCAGAGTTTCTCGCCTTTTGCCCATTTTAGGAAGGGGGAGGAGGAGACTGATCTACCATCGTGGATTCTCTTTCGTGTTTTTAATGTAAATGGGGAGGAGTCTTGCATCCTTCAACCAGTGCCTCAGGGTAAAATTTGACTCAACCAGAGTCCAATGCGCCTTCTTATTTACCCTGTTTGATATTGTCCTTCTTTAGTACAGTCATGATTTAGTCCTTGTTTTGATCCTCACTTTTTAAGTCCTGCTTCAGCCCAACTTACATACTTATTCCACCCTCAGCATAAACGGGAATCTCTATATCAATTCCTCCATTCTGTGCACAACCATATGTCATCTGTAATCAGCCGCAGCCGCCACTAAATCATGTGCGTCCGGTCCATCTCTCAGCGCACTCCTTGGTAATTACCTCAGTGATTTAGAAAACTTTAGCCCAAACAGCTCTTCATTTGTGTGTTTGATAATAAAGTGATTAATCAGAGCCGACCGGCGGTGACAGAGGGAGACGGGGATGAGCGAGCGAAACGGATGCCATCCATCATTGACTCAGCTCCGCGTTCCCACCTCTGGTCTGTCTCTCCTGGTTCTAAGGCTCTTGTAGGAGTCTCCAGTCAGGAAACGCATTCAGAAGGAACATGACAACCGTGCAATGAGGGAAGTACATCACCTGCTCAGATGACGGAGTTGGACTATACTCTCAACAATGACTTTTTATACATTTTTTGTACCGCACCATACTTCTCTCTGTCTAAATTGACTGTATAATCTCTCTCTTGACAGTATTTGCTTTGAGTACTATTTGTGTTTGTGTACAGGAGTTTTTTTTCCATCATAGACAAAGTTTCTGAAGCTGTCAGCTGTACTTCTTCTGTTTGGGTGTTGGATTTTTCACTTGGCATTTGTATTATAGTTTTTATATTTTGGAAAAACCTCGCTTGAAAACGCATGTCTGTAACCAAAAGGATTTAATCTTATGAATAAATAAAGCGATTGTGATTCTGACAGCATTGCGAACGAAATGTGAACGGATTAAAAAGTGAGTTTGGCAGACACAAAGACTTACTCTGTTGTCTGAGCTGGGGATCATGGTATCCGTCATCCAGGAGCCAAACCTTGACCCCGAGGCCCGCACCGTGATGGGATTACTGACTCCGGTGAGCTTTCCACACCCTGCGCATCAACAACAGCAGCAGTGACATTTAAGTTATTGAAAGCATGTCCATGAAAAAAAAAAAAAAAGATTTGTCACATTATCACATTCACAATACAAGGAATACATCGCAGATAAAATATTCAAGAGTGCTTAGTATCTCAAGGGCTTAAGCAACTTTTTAGAGGAAAAGTCATAAAGGACCACAGTTGGATTCTTACAAAATTAAGTTCTAAAATATTCATCAACAAAGACTCTGGAGCACTTGTAAAAGTTCACTCATAGTTTTGTGTATTGTAGAATAATAGGGCCTATCTCATTGGAGAGAGTTGCAGAGATGTTGCGGTGACTGCCGTGGGGTGACTGACAGTCTCTACAGCGTCTCTGCAACGGCCTATCTCAGTGGCCTGGAGACTAGAGTCGCCGCTAGTCACGGAGATGTCCCCTGGCAATAAGGCAAGTCTCCGGATAGTCTCGGTGAAAACAAACAGATTCTATTTCAGCAGAGTCTCCGCATAGACTCCAAGTGGAGGTATACGCGGTCTCAAGCAGGTGTGACCATGTTGCGGTTTGTTGTCCTCAACCTCTGAGACGTTTCTGTGGCGTCCCTGCAATGTCTCCGAGACATGTTGGACACCAAGGAGATCTCATTCGCGACAACTGCTTGAGACCGTGAAGACCTGTCAGAGACCTTGCTGAGGCCTCTCTTGAACGTGATCGAACCAATCAAACACAATGACTTATGCTTTGTGTTTACGTCCTCAGCCATGATTGTAGTCCAGTCGAGTAAATGCTCCGGTGTAAGCCCTCTGAGCAACTTCTTGCTGTGGCTTGAAGTCCAGATCATTTACAACAAAAGAAAGGGCACTGGTAAAAGATTGTTGTGTTGTGGCCGCCATCTTCATTGTTTTGGTTACGGCCCTGAGGAGCACTGGTTGATGGGAAATAGGAGACCATGCAGAGACCATGCAGAGACCACATGGAGTCTCCGTTGAAATCAAACCTGTTAGTTTTCACAGAGACTACTTACTGGAAACTTGCCTTATCTTCAGGGGATGTCTCGGAGACATCTCTGTGACCAGCGGCAACTCGAGTCTCCAGCTAGTGGGATTGGCCCTTAAGTTAAATATGCAGCCAAAATTGCCCCGGGGTAGACTGACGGAAGCGAGGCTGACAGTCTGTGCCATCTGCTCTTCCAGCCATCACCAGCCACTCACTCACACACCATTCACCTAGGCTAGTTGCAATTCCCACTCAGTTTCCCATCCAGGTACCAACCCTCCTTTGCTTCTTAGATCTGACCGGGTTGGGCATTCTCAACATTCTGGTTTGGTCTCATGGCTTATGGACAAAGTGCTTTCATTTTATTGTCATTTTCCCCTTACAGTTAATTACATTCTTGCCCACTCTACTCTCTTTCATTAAAAATACACTTTGAAAAATATGTCACAATTAAACCGAATTAAGACAACGCACATAAAAGCGGTATTGTCAATTTTGTCAATTTACCCTCAAATTTCACCACATCTTTCTTGATCCACTCTTTCGTAGAAATCCACATTAAAATGTGTATCTTCACGCTTGACGGGACACTGCCTTTTACAGCTGTGCTTTGACGGATATTGCGAGGATTGGCCCTGACTTGATTCACACGAGCCCAAGAAGTGTTGAGAATGCGTGTGCCTAAGATTACCATTTCCTGTGGGGGAGTTAGTCGAGGTGGATTACCGCTCAGAGGAGGAATAGTCCGGACTGGTTATGACAGCGGCGCACTGTACCTAGTTTCTGCATGCAGGAGTGTAGCCGGGTCTCCAGCAGCAGGACCCTCTGACGCAGTTCTTCATAATCGTAGGCGCCCATCTCCTCCTGGATGGCCATTAGCACCAGAGATAGATTCCTCACTTCCTCTCGGAGTTTGAGGATCATTTTGGCATCGGTTTTGTACTGTTCCAGAACGGGCAACAGGGGGAGCAGCTGGGTCACCTTGTCTTTCAACTCCTGAAGAAAATAGAAAGTGGTCAGAATTAGGAGTGGGAGATATTGACAAAAATGTAAATCTCAATATTTTTTTTCAATATCTCCATATCGACATTCAGATATTTTTGCAATCCGTCAAAGACCTGCAACCTGGCAAAGAAGGTCCAGTTGGTCTTTTGACTTGCTGCATCTGACCTTATTTACTGTATAAAATTACTAGTACATAAAGATATGAGACATTATTGATTTGAACATGAACCAAGTTAGTGTACTGAATATTTATTGAGGCATTATGGGCAAAAAGATTTTTCTAGAAGTTAAAAGAAGCCCTGTTCTGAGGCTATTCTGGTGGATTTCTTGGGAAAATGTATTCCATCTTTTGGACTCATCATTATCCCACGCAATTTTCTAATGTCACAAAGCTTGCCACTTGAGGTCGCCACAGACATTTAAAGGGACTATACAGAGTTTAAAAATGTCAAAATTATGTATTTTCCTCTCCCGACATGTTCCAGCAATGTCCTAATGTGTAGAATGAGCTCAGACCTGTTCACCACAACTGCCTCTAAAATCCTACACTGTCACTGAAAAAGGTGTTATTTCGGGTTTGAAGAGCCGACATGCACAAGCTTAATATAGAAGCTGCAGCTACACATAAGACCTGAGGTGGCAGTAGTGAGTGTAAAATGTCAACTTGCATCTAGCCCCTTTAAGAAAAACCTTTTAACTTCCGACTTCAGTTTTCCACAAACGCTGCATATTTTGCCTTTTCTAGCAGCTATTTTATCAATCGTACAAAGGCTTTACTCTTTGCGTTTTTGTATTGTTGCTTCAACCTAAGAAACGTCATAACACACAGGGATAGTTGTATTGCAAATAAGTAGCAGCTTACGCTCGTGCAATTGAGGAACAATCGTGATTTGGTACAAATTATTATATATTTTTTTTTAAATCACTACATATAATGGTTTAGAAGGTTATAATTTTGCATATCATCCAGACAACAATTTGGATATTATTGTCTAAACAATATATCTCCCACCTCTAGTCAGAATATAGACAGAGTAAGCTTGATTTGATCAATTTATTTTGTCAGCGCTCACAAGACATGGAACGGATTTAGCTCCTGTATAGGGCTGGACAATTAATCCGATCAAAATCAGAGAGAGAGAAAGAGCAATATCCTTAGTATGTTTCCTGTCACAATGGACATGTATTCTTACATGTAAAACTATACTATATTGTAGATTAGACCTTATATCTTATCTCAAATGTTAATACATGACTGAATCTGAAGCAAAAATTACAAAGCTATTTTTATTAATACCCAGACTTTCCTGACTGTAATAACAACACTATTAGTTTGACAGTGTGACCTGGTTACGCTCTGTTTTGGTACAGTATTTTTTGCAGCCGCGAGGTTCGGGTCTATTTTTATTTGTGAAAGTTTGTTACAGAACAGAGCTCAGAGTCAACTCCATGACTCATCTCGTGGTTAGGAGTAAAAAGGCCGCTGCATCCTGGGGCTCAGGCAGCACAGAGCCTCGGGTCTGCTTAGGAGACAAGGAGCTCCGCAGAGAAATAGGTGTATCAATAAAGTGTGCCGGCCACAGCGGGGCGGTTTCCTCCTTGTTAGGGTTTATCGTAAATCTGGTGACGGAGCAGCTCTCAGGCCCACGGCGCCACATCATAAATCTCATTTTCCCCTTTTCAAGCCACAAAAATTCGGTCTCGTTAATCTCCCACGCTCCGCCATCGGCAACTTTGAGCCGCACGTATTCATCAACCAACCTGCGCCGGTCGAATCCCGCCATTGTAAAAATAGAAGCTTTTAATATGCCGCCTTATTGGATTGTGGAGATTTGCATTCAAACTGTAAGTAATGCAGTGTGGATAATTTAGACGGCGGCTAAGACAGATGCCTTCAGTAAGTTCATAAGCATCTTTATTACGTTTACAGGGAATAGGATTACTCTGATGGAATATTTGGAGGCAGAGCGCAGTCACTCATATCCCAACACCGAAGGACTATCATCATCTATCAAGGCACTTTTAATCAAACTGTTAAATGCACAATCTAATATCTGGAAGAGAAATAGGCCAAGAGCTGGACAAGGAGACAAAATGTCGCTCTGATAATGGCAGCGGAGTGTGAGCTTGTAGAAAGATAAGAGTAAAGGCACTGTGGCTTTTATACAGCAATGGACCGCACAATGTTAAGTTGGGGAGCGCCTTTAACGCAGAAGACCGAGCAGGATGTAAAGACAAGCCGTTTAATAATTCAGCAGCGTGTGAATTTGTTTAAATTTCTGCTGTGTCGGGCTCAGTGACTCAGAGAGAGTTTGAGAATTGAATTGGTGTGTGGCAGTGCTTATGCAGCAGTCCGCCGAGAGCCCGCAGAGTTTTATTGTCTATGAAGAGCAAAAGAGATAGCAATCCATCTGCCAAAGTTTGTGTGCACTCACAATGAAACAGTGCGTTCATTCACTTCGAGACAATAACGCATACAGAGATACATATAGGCCCCGAGCTGGGGGGGGGGGCGGGGGGGCGGCAATTACCTGAAAGCCCTTTGGATTGACGCTGCGCGGGTTATCGGAGGCCACCTTAAGCTTCCCATCCACCACCTTCATGAGGCTCTCAGTGTTTCTTACGTACTGCAGGTCTCGGTACGTCCGCAAATCCAGCACCTCCATGGACTGACTGATGTTCTGCACCTGTTCAACACATAAAAAGAGTAACAAATAAATCCATGTCCTAGTGCAATAGGGTGTGCTACTGCAGGTCCTTCATCCCCACTGCTGTCAGACTGTACAACACTTCTGTAAAGCAACTTGAGTGCAATGACTTCTAGGCAAAACCATGTGCAATAACCTCTGTATCAGAGCCACTGACACCTGCACTATGACGGAAAACTTAATTAAAAATACCAATGTTGACATTTTGATAGTTCGATATTTTATATTCTGTTGAGGCCAACCCATGGGTTTTTCTAAAGCTGATGCTGATAATTTGGAATTTTATTTTTGACCAGTATTTTTGACTGATATCTTTGGCTGTTTTTTCCAAATGTCTGGTCTATAATCCTGTAAAAACAAATACTTGGCCGCTCCAAGACTGGACGATTTAATTGTATTGCTTTAGGGGAGCCGATCATAGTTTCTGTCCCAGCTTTGATTAGTTGTCGTTAGCATTAGCATACTGTTACTAGCCGCGGCATTTTGCATGGCGATTTATAAATACAATCGTTGAGGTTAAAACCAACTCAGTGATTGAATTCTCCAGATTCTGAACTTCAAAATGACATGCAGCATGTCCATATTGACGGAGGTTTAGTGAAATTTGTAACTCGAAGCAAACCAATTTTCATTACGATGTTTAGTCTAGGGAATTGTGAGAGGACTCGTTTTAAAGCCCTGACTTTGCTCTTTCCAATGCACTCATTTTGGGTCCCGGAAATATCGCCTTTTTTTGGCGCTAGATCAACCGATAGTCGATATGGCAAAATCCCCAAATATCGGCCTCTAATACTCTGCTCTAATTTGTATCACTTATATATATACATTATTATTTTTTGCCCTTTTAAAGTTTTTATATTCATTATAAGACACCTCTAGTTAGTATTACTTGATTGCACATTTTCCGATCTATCTATTTGCACCCCTTGCGTGTTCTTGAGAGCTGATGTAGCAGGTGAATTTCTTTGTTGTGAGATCAATAAAGTCCTATCTTATCTCTTATCTTGCAGTAGGGCAGCCCTCACCAGTTTAAACTCTGAACAGGCCACACATTATGTCTATAAATCAGACCAAATCCAAATCATCTTGCTGTATTAATTAAACCACATGTTGAATTTAAATTACGTTAAGATAGTAACCAATTTCCTTTGACACTACTGTATAGACCAGTCGTCTCAGTCTCAGTCATTTGACTTTTGGTTGGCAATCAGCTGTTTGGAACTGTGCCTATTTAATTATAAATTAAAATGGAACCTCACATGAATGCACAAATCTAATAATAACAACTCTGTAGTGGTGGGGAGAGGTCCAAACAGCTGATTTGCCGACCAAAAAGACAGAGCCTGAGAATGGTCTATTGGACGATATTGCGGTTGGTGATCGATACACAGTACATTTTTATTGATTGCCAACAAGAAAATATAGTATTTAGACAAGTCATTTATTTTTTTGGTGTCTAACCGTGATTCACTGGCAAAGCTGTGCACATTCTCAAGATGTACATATGATTACATCCGCAAGAAGAATCAGGAGGGATTTTGAGAGATACAAATGAGTTTTGGAAGCAGCTAACAGTTTATGCCCAATTACCTCTGACTTTCATGGCGGAAATGGGTTGTGCAGCTTTAAGATTAGATTGCACAGAATGAGGGGGGTCTGTGTTCACTGTCCTTCAGGGGCTGGGGAGTCTGTAAATGCAGGTGGAAGCAGAGGGTGGGTTTCAGCACTGAGACTTTGCAGTAGGTGCTGTGAGCTTTGTAGGTGGGACAGGTGTAGTAGTGTCTTTCTCCAATGTTTTATGACCATAGGATTAGGAATACCCCGTAGATAACTATTGTCGGAGATGGCCAGACTCCTGTCAAAGTAATACAGCCAACTACAGTATTATCTCAAGTTAGTACAATAATAGCAATCGGCAGAATGACACCAAAGCGGTCTCTATTGATTCAGTTGGCTGGATATCATGAACAGTTGGTTGAATTTCTGAGTTACAAGATGGGTCGTCGAATAGCTGACTAAGGCTTTCTTCATTGATAGACCTATGCTTCGAGGGCTATGTTTTCCCATTACCGAACATACATTATCTAATGCATATCAGCAGTTCTTGTGGTTGTTTTTCAAAGCCAGAGTACACAGCAATTTATCCTGGAATGTCCCTACATAATTCTATTTGCACTGTATAACATTACATAATTATCAATAATTAAGATACTATTAAAGGAGTTGGAAAATTCTCAACATTTTATTTCCTTCGGGGGGTGACAGTTGCACATAATTATTCCCAAGTTAATATTTACAACTTGCAAATGAAGTCCGTTTGATAAAGTATTTTGCGATGCCAAATAGCCCACGTTGCCCTGAAGTCAGTAGCTTTTCCACTGTTAATTTTTACTAAGTATGTTGCTTGCTCATTGCTGTGCAGCCCACTCTGTTGCTGCATAACAAGCCTACTGTTCCGTCCGCCCCCTCATCGCCTGCACGCTGCACCCAATTCATCCCGACACAGACGAGCGGTGCTGGGCGCTCCTGTAGACCTCTAGGTGTGTCTGCCTACCCAAAAGAGGCAGCCCACATTACCAATACAAAACGATAAAAGAAAAACATTCGAAAGTTGTGGATTGAAACATAGCAAAAACATGAAGTGTGGCAAAGAGTGGCATCTTTCTGAGGTCACGCTTTGGCATGAAGTTTGTTTTGCACCAAATGCCTGTTCGCTCTGTGACAGCCCCCTCACAGATACTTTGCATTCAGCCTACTGTTCCTCCTCTCAGCTCGTCTCCCACGACTCAGACGCCGACCAGGGAATGTTTGATCTCTGTAAACATTTGCTTCGACAATTGAAAGTCATATGGCAGGAGTCCATAGGAGAAGCAGATAAATAGAGAGGGCATATGTGACCAGAAGCACTCAGTGATCAAAGAAACACCCGCTATTGCGCTGACCGTATGTCTCCCTGAGGACATGGGTCTGTACCTGGATGAGTAAATGCTCTACTTGTATTATATTTTTCATTCATTCACTAACTGAGAATTTGTTGCAGTCATGACTAGCCTCTCTACATAATATCTATCTTATCCTATCTGTCTGTCTATCTATCTATCTATCTATCTATCTATCTATCTATCTATCTATCTATCTATCTATCTATCTATCTATCTATCTATCTATCTATCTATCTATCTATCTATCTATCTATCTATCTATCTATCTATCTATCTATCTATCTATCTATCTATCTATCTATCTATCTATCTATCTATCTATCTATCTATCTATAATATCAATCTCTTGACCTGGACTCAATTTGATACCAATCCATGTGTGAACCGGAACCCCCTTAAAGGAACAGGCCACCGTTTTTCCATACTGAGATGTTCTTACCTGAGCTTACACAAGCATTTAGCCTCTCCCAGCATATTCCTATGGACCCGAACAGGGGTGAAGTTAGAAGCGACCAAGCTCTTCCTATTTAAATACAGTTATGTGAGTAGTTACATGATCCAAGTATAGTCACACAAGGGGTACTGTATTGTAAAACCTTAGGAGCACTTTGACGTCCACGCAGTAATATCTTCACTCCTAAAGAATTCTGAAGATATTACTACACGGACAGGGAATACGTGGAAGAGCTTGGTCGCGTCTAACTTCACCCCAGTACTTACCGCGTAAAGACCAGACAGGTACGCATCAACTCGTCTAAGCTCAGTAAGAACAAATATCAGAAAAATGTTGGCCTGTTCCTTTATGATGAATCCTGGCATTGCACCCAGTGATCTGACCAAAGGAGGCAGTATTACTCGTGGATCATTTGTAAACTCACATTCATAGGTCAAAAGGGCCAGACCATCTGTTTCCATAGTGCATTGCTAGCACACCGTTGTCCTTCAAGTCAGCTTTATCTGGATAGCATTTTGTTTGGCTGTGCAGAAAGCACTCAGCGGTGGCTGTTTTACATTCTTTGAACAGGGTGGCTTTGACATTGTTAGTGTATCCTTGGCTCTTTGTATCCGGGGGAGCTTCACCGTGCATCCGAGCTCTTTAAAGAATAAGCATGCATTATTACAGTGGGTTCATTCGAGGATGTTCAGCTCGGATACTTAGGGATGGCATCTCGCATTCACTTGGGCGTGACTCAAGTGCAGCTGACCACAGGAGTTCTCATTAGGCTGGATTGAATGGAAGCACTCGCTCTGCGTCTTATAGGCCGTTTGTACAGTGGAGTGAAAGTCGTGCTAATAGATGAAATAATGAATGCGAAAAGATTACGATGTCGACAGTAATTTCCGCTATTAACAGTAGGAAAAAAGGGCAGTAATGTTTCAGCACTATTGCGTTATGGTTTTTTAAAAGTCATCCTAAACTTACCTAACCTTTTGAAGCAAGCGAAATATGTTGCTAAAAGTTTTCGCATCCAAAATACAAAGATAATGGTTGTTTTATCTGGTGATTGGTCCTTTAGTTCTGTAATGTCCTTCAGATGTTGATTTGTAACTTATGACTGAAGGATGGTAAGAATGTAGCGGAAGCAATTTCCCCCCTATTATCTTTAATAAGCATGTTTCATTGGTTACTCCATTTGTTATCAAAAGCCTATACTTCCATGCCAATATTGATGTCGCTGATGATTCTCAGTGCCCTTCCTGATTCTAATTTATGTGGGTTTGGGGCCTGCATAACTGGAACTGGCAAAACTGCAAATAGTTAATGTCTTTGTTGTGAAGACACAAAAGGAAGTGAGACAGACGGAGAGCGAATGTGTTTTATAGATTCCGGCGTCTCGTTGATTTATCTAAGTCCTGAAGGATCGGCTGCTTTTTAATTTACCACAGCTCTCCTCACTTTCACGTCTTGAGAATCTCACAACTCAAGAACGGAATCCGTCTCCACAGTTTCTCGGTGATAAAGCCTGTCGCCAAATGTTGTAATTTTAAACATGCTAAGCCTATAAGTTATGCATTAAACAGAGTGCCAGAAAATTACATTTACATACAAATCACAGTGGACTGGTAGCTTCGATTAATATGCAGCATGTTTCCAATTATGACATAGAGCGTTCGGACACTGTATATAACATACACTGAGGGCATGAAACTTTACTGAACATCCACTATGACATGCTATAGTAAAGATTAGCGAGTGTAATTTGTATGCACCCTGTCACCCCACACTGTTCAATGTATATAATTCTGACTTTTAGGTCACTTCAGGCTTCAATGTGTAGTCTCTGTTATCGCACTCGGGGGGGCATTTATGTCATTTATCAAGAAATAGCGAGTGCAAGCTGGAAAATACTTTATAGCTTTTTGTGAGCAGTTTGTACCTAATTTATGATTTGAAATATTAGATCGGGCGCATTTACTGCAGTTCAGCTCTACCCAAATCCAAAAGGTTACAGCCTATAGGCCAGTCTAACGCCTCATTTGAAAGCTAAAAACTGATTGTAACTTTTTTGTTGCATTGTTGCCGCGTTTTTGTTACATTTTTGAATAATTGTTGTGTTTTTGTCTGTTTTTTGTAGTTTTTTTGTTGCTTTCTTCTTCACTTTTTAGTCAAGCTTTTGTTGATTTTTTGTGTGTTTTTGTTAAAAAAAAATTGTTTCGTTGCTTTTGGTCACTTTTTTGTTGTATTTTTTTTGTATCCTCGTTTTCATTGCTATTTTGACGCTTTGTGAATAAGCTCTAAGATTTGAGTAAAGCCAAACTGGATCAAATATGCTCGGTTCATGTGGGGTTTAAAATCTGTAAATGAGAGAATGCTTTACAAATGGCTTCGCTGCTGACCCGCTTCTGCACAAGCTCCCCATTTGAGCTAACGCTGGGTAAACTGTGTGGCCTGTTCTCTTCGCGTGTTCATTGCTCAGCAGATGGCGGCGGATCTTAAGAGATGGAGGTTTGTGTTTTCATGTATGTCTGTGTGAGTCGTGTCTGCTGCGGTGTTTTGGGCAGCTGTCACCTTCTCCATGAGCTGCCGGAGCTGCTTGCTGCGTGGGTCTCTGTTACACATGTTCTGTGCCGGAGCCACCACAGTACAAATACACTTCCCATCTGCGTCCTGCGCCGAACTGTAGATCTGCCAGCCCTCCTCAGGACTCGGGTACAGGCCCTGCGAAAACAGACACAACAAAAAAAATGACATTACATACTTCTGTTAGACTTAAATTGCATATGATGCATTAGACACAATTTTTGCTAACTCGATTATGTTTAAGGTTTTGCTAAAGATTGTACCCAGTTTTCTTTAGTTTTGCCATTTTTGTGATGTTTATAGTTTCACTTCCTTATTGGACACCGACAGGAAGTGACATAGAAGAAGGAAAACAATTTTAAACAGTTGCCAGGCAACCATGTTAAATCAATGGGAAATGAGTGAGTCAAACTGCTATAGATACAGACGGCATTGCGTCATAGAAGGGGGCGTGGCCTTGCCGAGGGGGAAAACAGAATCTTTAGGGAAACTTTTTACCCTTTTTAACCAATTTTTGGCAAAATAAAAAATAATTTATCACATACAAGTAAAGTCAAGTCTTAATCGGGTCCATATGGATGTTTATTCACAGCAGATTGTTCAGTAGAAGCGAAAAACGGCAGTCGTAGCTATTGCTAGCTAGCGTTAACATTAGTACATGTAGCATCATGTTAGCATTCTCCGCTATTTATGTATTAATGGGCTTTTGCGCCACTTTGCTCCGCTCTATGTCTTTGTATCTTTATTTAGTAGAAAACTATATTCATAATTTAGCATTTGTTAAAGTATTTTTTGAATAATTAGAGAAAGTTTAGATTTTTCTCAAAAATGTTTTCCCCTTAACTGTTTTCAAACATGACCATATATGGGCGATTCCAGAGATGCTGTCTGTATAGATACAGTTAAGGGGGAAAACAATTTTGAAAAATGTAAACTTTCTCTAACTATTCAAAAACTTCTTTAGCAAATGCTGAATTATGAATATAGTTTTCTACTAAATAAAGATACAAAGACATGGAGAGGAGCAAAGTGGTTCAACAGCCCATAAATACATAAATAATGGAGAATGCTAACAGAAGGCTTCATGTTAGCATCGGGCTAATGCTAACGGTTAGCTAGCGCTAGCTACAACTGTCGTTTTTTCACTTCTACTGAACAATCTGCTGTGAGAAAATATCTATATGGGTCCAATTTACACTTGACTTTATTTATGTGTGATAAATAAGTTCATATTCCACCACAAAAAGGCTAAAAAGAGTGAAAAATTGTGTTTCCCAAAAGATTCTATTTTCCCCCTCAGCGAAGCCACGCCCCCTTCTATGACGAGATGCCGTCTGTATCAATCTATGTCACTTCCTGTCAGCAGCTTAAAAATTCAAATAAAAATAACTTTTCTGCCCAAAATTTCTTATTTCTTCTTATGCAACTGGTGAACTTGCAACTGATGTTATCCCTCTAAATATGTCATATTTCCACAAGAATTAAAACATGCACTTTAAATTTGTGATTTTTTCTTGAGTAAAACTTTGACACCTCCTGGCAGGTGGCATTAGTGTCTGGAGAAAAATATACATTTGTTAATATCCAGTCTCACCTTTTAAATATCGCTATGCCACAAGGGCAACTTCAACAGTGTCAAAACTTAAACAGACATGCCACTCATACCAAACACGCTCTTAATGCTCAGCTAGACACCGACATTGATATTGTTCCAACGTGTTATCAAAAGAAAGCCTTTGAAAGAGGACGTAATGTATTTATACAGAGTGTTTTTGCCGCCTGTTGTCAAAGCAAAGCAGCAACATCTCCATGGAGACGACCACTCTCATACGTTACGAGTCAGGTTTGTGAAGATGCAAAATCACAGAAAAGATGGCTATGTTTCTGTATGTGTGTGTTATTTTCACCAATAAAAACATGCATAATAATGTCAGGCAGTGAGCCTTTAAATGGAAGACTGAAAAAAAGGTCCACGAGTGCACAGCTTTGTATTGTGGTCTCCAGTTGCCATAACCAGAGAATTTCTCTGCTGTGAGATCAATAAAGTTCCATTTAATCTAATTTTATCTTTGATGATTGGGTGACAGGCAAAGGCAGCAGACTGGGATTGGCAGACGGCTGTAGACAAATGATAAAAGATGGGAAAATGTTTGCAAAAATAGCATTTATAGTTCAACGTTTGCTTCAGCTTCTCGTCACATGAGCAAAGTATTTTGTTCATTTTGTTGTTTATGCAACAATTTCGACGTGCATGTGGGTTGACACTATGTTGTCACTCTGTCAGCATGCATCAACTGCGAAATGAAAAGCGGTCCACCCTTATAAAACATTTCTCAGCTAATCCATCTATGTAACACTTCTGTTGAGGAGGGGATAAACAACTCTCTTCTTATTCCATATCTTGATTAGTTGAGCCCATTCTGTCACCATTAGTTAGCCGCAGTCATATTTTCTATACAGCAATCTCACCGCCTCTTATGGCCTTGTCAAAAGTTACTCCTTCATAAATTTAATTAAGAACTATTGATTTAGCCGAGTCCTCAAAGTCAGTCGCAGTAAAAATTTAGATGAGGACAGTGGAAACAGTAACACAATGCCAAAGATGCATCAACCCTGTTTAACATCAGTTCATTTTGTATCCAAATGTATTTTAGATCTACTGCACAAACCCCTTATTTCTCCCAATGTCCCACATTAACCTTTATTCAGGCGTTTAAACTACCATCGGACATGATTTTGTTTGTTGGTGGTATAATTTGTGAACAGCACTCCTGCACTCCAATGAAAACTGCCTTTATTCAGACAACGTATCGATCCTCAGGTCATTTTTCACTGAGTGTGCCACTCCTATATATAACTTCTACCCACTGATTGGTCGGCCCATCCACCAGTGAGCAGGAGGAGTTAGACACACATAAATACATACACAATATCAATGTTTATCAACATCGATAAACCATTATAACAATAGTTGTATGATTTGAAAACATGTATGTGGCTGGAAAATACCTCTATATTATAAAATGAAGGTCAAGGCAGTTAAAACTGACAGTAACAAACTATAGCAACCTACTATCAAAAGCTGCACATGGAAGAGAGTTTGACCACAGACAGAAGCTTGTTTGCTACAGGCATCTCAAAACTGACATGTGATGTACAGGTATATACTGGCGTGTGGGTTAGCATTTTGAGTAAGATAGAATTGAAGTGAATATGTAGCCTTACTGGAATGAAAAAAAATTCTAACAAGGCTAAAAGCTAAAAAAAAAAAAAAAAGGTAGCAATTGAATTTATGCATGAATTAACGCATGATTTCATGATACATTCATGCATTACTAAATCATGACTTCTCAGAAACAAACATGATCACATGTTGGTTCATGCACGACTTCATCCCTGAATTACACGTCTAACTACTGTAATGAATGTACATGAAAATCTTAATGATTCATCATGATCATGAGAGTCACATAAAGAATACCATGAATTCACTAAATAGCAATGAAATGACAATAAAATAATCAACCAATCATGATCATGAGGATCATGAATGTACATCATGACTCATACGGTGGAAATCTACTTACAAATTATGGACATGAACACAAAGTATAATTTTATAGGATAAAATTTACGACAATCATGAACTTCTCATTTGCTAATCCTAAACACATCATGATTTCATTATGATTACGCCCCCTCAACTAAATGGTGCTTTATCCTAAACTTTTGAAGACCAGCTCTGAAGATCTTATTTGGTTATGCTGTACTTGTAATCATTTGTAATAAAAACACAAAAATTCCAATTGAGGAAACAATCCAGAAATCATTGCTTCTTCTTCAGGACTAAGGTAGTCTAACAGGTTAAAAAGTTTAAGGTAATGCACCACTTTAGTTGAGGGGACATAATTTCCACCATTTGAGTCATGATGTTTATGTTTATGTATGATCCTCATCATCATGATTGGTTGATTATTTTATTGTCATTTCATTGCTATTTAGTGAATTCATGGTATTCTTATGTGATCCTCATGATCATGATGAGTCATTAAGATTTTCATGTACATTCATTACAGTAGTTAGACGTTTAATTCAGGGAACATGTAATCATGTTTGTTCCTGAGAAGTCATGATTTAGTAATGCATGAATGTATCATGAAATCATGCATTCATTCATGCATAAGTTCATGAAAGTCATGCACAAACTCATGTACCATTAATATAAAGTCCTACAAAAATACTCTAAATAACTAATGACTACAAGTACTGCAACATTATATTGTTTCATTGTTTGTCCCTTTGCAGCTGATAATGAGTTTGCATCTTAAACTCCTCCAAGCAAGGAATCCCCAAAATTATCACACATTATAGAACTGGATGATTCTGTGAAATGTGGTCAGTTGCTGGCCCAAGACAAACTGAAAGAAAAGCTTTCATTTTCAAGAAGAAAGGGCAGAAGGGAGAATCCTGCTGAGTTGTATGAGGGCAGAAACCCTAATAAGTTTGGACACAGAGAGGAAATGGAGCTGTTCGGGATCGATAATGCTGCCCTATACCAACGGGGCGAGGAGCAAAGCTGCACGGAGGATAGATGTCTCTCTCCAGTAGGGCCAGGAGGTATTGACCAAAATTAAAGTCTTAATATTTTCGGGGCTTTATAGATAATCATAACAAAGAGGTATTTTTGCTTTTCTTTATTGCCAATTTAACCACCTGCAAAGCACATACAACAATTAATATTGTTGTAGAGTGAAAGTCTCTCTGAGGGGTCTGTGAATGCAGGTGCAAGTAGAGTGTATACAAGGAAGAGAGAGTGTTCAGCCTGGTGCATGAAGCTGTCGTTCAGTCGGCTGGACCTGGCCCACTAACTTCACAGTCTTGTCCCTTAAAGGAATAGGCCACCGTTTTTCCATACTGAGATATGTTTTTATCTGAGCTTAGACGGGTTGATGCGTAACTGTCTGGTCTTAATGCGTGTGCACGGTTAAGTGAGAAGTCCACGCATTAATATCCTCAGAATTCTTTAGGAGTGAAAACATAACTGCGCGGACGTCGATGTGCTCCTAGGGTGTTATTACGCCTTACAATAAAGTTCCCCTTTTTATCCGCTTAGAAAAACGACATGTTTAATTTTGAGTAAATTGGATCGTGTAACTACTCACGTAACCGTATTTAAATAGTAAGAACGTGGAAAAGCTTGGTCGCTTCTAACTTCACCCCCTTTGGCCCCAAAGAAGAGTGGAGGAGAGGCTAAATGCTAACATCATCTTTGGTCTTTTTGCGCATCAACTCGTCTAAGCTCAGGTAAGAACATATCTCAATATAGAAACACCGGGGCCTGTTCCTTTAAACCGAACTAAGTAGCTCATGCCCCTAGAGGCCATAAGCGGCACTGCAGGGGTTGTAGCATGTTGCATTTTTTTTTACTCATTAATTGTCCGTGAGAGTAAATACTACGCTGACAGAAAAGACAATGGGAGAGAGGGATATTGTACATTTTGCCACAGCTCAATGACACAATGGACATAATTTTTTTCAATCAAACTTGGCTATAAATACTGTTTAAGTGGCACTGGCCCGTAGTTAGCTTTGCCCGTTAGCCTGTTAGCTTCTTCTTTGTGATTCCATTTGTGTGTATTTATGGCTCCAACCTGGAGGCAGGGAAGTTGCAATTGTGGTTTTCTGTTCAGAGACACCAGGGGGAGATGAAAGACCCCTCAATCTTCCCATTAACACTTGTATTACCCCCAGAGGGACTACGAAAATGATTTATTAAGGTTAACAAGTTACTTAGTTCTTCTTTAAGGCAGCACACTGAAAACACTGTGTGATGGGTGCATTCTCTCCTGAATGAAGAGAAGACTGGCACCACTGATATACTCAATATTCTGATTTGTAATCTTCTTCTTGTAGACAATAAATATCCCTCCTTTGCTCTCAGCTGAGCAAGCTCTGTACATACACATGCACAGCCCTGTCAGAATACACCCTTTCTCACTGCAACTGCACACAATCTGCATATTATAAAGCAAAGTGTAATGAGGAGAATAGCGGCCATTTTGGTGATACAATTAAAGACCTATCTGCATAAGTGGGAGGAATGGGGATGCGAGGAGGCCGCGCTCTCCGCTCCTCTGGTTCAGGCGGATCAGATTAAAGTGTCTTTGGGGACAAGGGGGGATTGTGCAGTCTGAGTGTAAAGCTGTAGCCACCCTGCGAGCCAATGTGCTCACTGTCACATCTCGTCACTCCATCCAGTCCCCTGGCAACACACACCCCTCCACCCCTGTCTCCTCGCGAGTCCGCCGCTGTTCCCCGCCCGCCTCCTGAATTTGAAATGGGACTTGCTCTCACTTTGGACGGGGGAATAGAGTGTGTGAGCCATGGAGGTGAAAAAAGTGTGTGTTTTGTAAATCACTGTACTGGACAAAAATTGTGAATCAGAATCAAAACAAGACTAAAATGGAAGTATTTTAGCTAAATCATGACTTAAACTTAACTTTTACACTTTATTCAGTCACCACGTGTTTTTGTTTGAAGCAGTTATAACAATCACATGGAATGCCCCAGAGATTGTATGTTTTATTGTGGCTTTTTGCGATATGGATATTGTGTCACCTACTGCTACGAAAATTGTAGCACTCACTGTACGAATATTTGAAAGGAAATAGTAGTATTAGCGGTTGTAGTAGTAGTACACTACACACATGTTTGAAAAGTGGCAAGTTTTGATCTAAATTGAACATTTGGCAAGTAATTAAAATCCTATTGCATATATGTATGAGACATGTTGTGTGCTGGAGCAGTCAGCCATTTATGTTGAAAGTTACCTTCATTGCTTAAACTCATTCTTGTCTCCGTATGTCCAAATAGACCTCGCCTGACACTCGTTAAAAAACAGAAAGAAAACAATCATTGGCATCCAGCTTCAATTACCATTTCATTATTCTCCATTCTCAAGTATTTCCGTGAGTCACTCCAGGCATGTACAGGCTTTTCCTGTCAGCACCTTTCTTGTCATCATTGGGCTTTCTATGAGGCAATTGAGATGGCTGTTTGGTGCAGAGACAGAGAGACGTCTATGGAGGCCAAAGATGAAGGCAGGAACGAGACAAAGGAGGCAGCCTTACAGCCGAATCCCATCCAGTTTCTTTGAAGCCTTTTTGACGCATTTCATCGGGCCGTCACCTGGGGCACTATTCTCTTCCTGTCTCACCTGCAGCGGCTCTGTCACTGTCAGGATCCTCAGCCGATCCCTATAAGACCTTCGCTATATTAAAATTTATTTCCAATGGTTAATATCGCACATTTGTATGCAGGCGTTATCTTTGGATTCACTGGTGCAGAAATATAGCATATGCTGTCATATCCTGGCACCTACACATTTTAATATTGCCACGAGTGTATATCCAAAACGCAGTATCATGGCGTCTGTTTTTGTTTACAGTTCCTGTATTATGGTTTATTCTGTGTCTTGAAAAAAACCCAAAGGTTGTTGATGATGAAATGTAGTTAAATGTAGTTATGAAAAGCACTATCAGAGGTTGCTCCTACAGCAGTGAAAAAGCAAGCGGTTCAAATGGAAAGTAATATTATGCATGGCAACGGGCAAAAATTGACATCAGACATGATCAGAACAGAGATACTTTATGGATTCCTCCGTGACGTATACCAGAGTGTAAGCTGGTACAAGAGGGAAACTGGCTTAAATATGACTTTGGCTCAGGCTTTATTTGACAGAACAATGTTTTTTGATGACAATAAGTTTAAAACATCACCAAAAGCTCAGAAGTTGATCTTACACAAGGCTTTCAACCAATTTCATTAAGGTATGTTGCCTGTTGTTCATGATCATGAAAAAATGAAAATCTTTTGGGGTTGAAGCATGCATCTTAGCATAAGTACACTGTATACAATTATTATTCTTAAAGACTTCTTCATGATGAGAGGAATTCAATGTAAACGGCGATGGATTGAAAATGTGATTGTCGTGGTTCGACAACTATTCCAATTTAAATGAACAGATGATTCAACAAGGAGCCAGATTGACTTTCATTTTAATTCATTATTAGTCACTGTCAGCGGTCAGCTGGCATATGACTGTTTTAACTCAAGGAAACTAAAAATAAAAAAGTAAAGTCTGTTGTCTTGAATGTGTGCGACAGTGACTTTTATCTTTATGGTTCAATAGGCTCCCCTCCCAACAGACACCTGCCTTCAGTATAATGTCATCTACTGTATATGTGGGGGGTGATCTGCCCACGCTCTGCAAATCCCCTGTTGGTTGAGAGCTTTTCTTTGAAAATG
Source organism: Gobius niger (assembly GCF_951799975.1). NCBI lineage: Eukaryota > Metazoa > Chordata > Actinopteri > Gobiiformes > Gobiidae > Gobius > Gobius niger. Next base: position 19,513,690 of record NC_136861.1, read on the forward strand.
GATGCATAGGGGACCATCCATTTGCCATATTGCTTCGCTCCTTCCAAGACATCACTGTTATTGGAGTCACGCTGATTCGACGATAGGTTACATAGTGGGGTGTAAAATGCATCTCTTTAAGACTTCTATATAGGGGCCTTTTCTATAACCTTTTTATACTCCATGCACATGCTGTGTTGTTCCTGACACCCATTTACCAACTCTGGATGATTGCATAGTCCTTCATTAATGTTTCATAGATGCTGTGCAGAAATTAACAGCGCATTTGAATCAGATCCAACTTTATTACCACCATGCGTCTCATTTGGCTCCAACGTGGCCATTCATACTCTGCTCGGGCATTTTGGAAATCAGGGCAAAAAGGTAATTCTTAAATGCGCTGAGTGCGATTGTGCGCTCGTGCTGGAAGATTCAAGCATAGGCACTCATAAACATCACAGCTCCTGGGAGCATTGCTGAATACTGGTGCAACATTGAATATGTTTTGAAACACTGCCTTTATGTAAATATAATTAAGTCCTTTCTCCTCATGGGTCATTGACACTGGTTCATTTAACATAGCGTTCATGCAGAGTATACTTGGTTGCATCAACTCATTAAAAAGGGAAAACAACAAACAACTGGGAGTCTAATATTAGCAGCATGCAGGCACACAAGGAATATATTTGCACACTGCATTGGTTTTCAAAATGTGCGGCAAGTACCATGGGTGAAATCAAGCAAGTGGACATATCAAGCATAGTGGTGGCAAAATAAACCAGCTTTTGGGCATTTCAGTGTGTAATCACTGGTCACAAATCAATAAAAATGCAACAAGCATATCGCAAGAGTCTTCTCTCGTTTCCTTTCTCCTATCACAATCGAGTGTGTGTCAGTCCATCTCATTGGTATAAGTGCAGCTGCGATATAAAGGCACAAGCTGTTTGGCTCAATAAGAAAAGCACTGGCTGGGGCTTGCCTCCATTTTTCTTCCCATGTAACACACAATTGTGAGTACATTGTAAGTTTACATTTAGATATTTGTTAAGAATTGTAATTCATATTTTTCGGCCCAACAAATTCCAGTTTGTTTGAAATATCCATGCTGAGACTAGAACAAGCACTCTGTGAATTGTAAATGTGTGCAATGGGACGGACTGAGAGCTTAAATGAATCAGAATACTACTTCAAGTATGTTTTTGATCAGGAAAAAAACACAACGTGGTTAAAAACTCAAAAAATATGATTTTGCATGATATTTAGACCACTGTTTGGCCACAATCCAGTCTTGATTTAGCCTGGCTGGATTTATCCTGCCTAAATTTAGGTTTATAACTAGAAGCACTAGCATCTGTTACACAAGTTCACTGGCAGGCGACCACAGCCTCCTGCAGGCTAATAGTTAAGGGGAGCAAGCTGTACGTCCAATCTGCAGCAGCCCTCAGTTTAGGAGAATTTCTGGTTCCTTGTCCCAAACATTCACCAATTAGGAGTGAGGGATGAAACTGCATTTTTAAGTGTGGAATTGAGGCCGTAACTGTCATGGCTGCTCTACAGAAGCCCATTAAAGAGGAAGACAGCAGCGATGGGAACCACAGGAAACAGCAGGGGGCAGCGGCTATGAAAAACCACACTCCCAAAGTAGTCTTTAAGAGATTTAGCTTGCACCACCTTCCCCAAGACTTTTAGACTAATACAAAATTATACTTCAATCCATCGCAAACATTTATGTGTGGAGTGTCTTTACGCCACTCCCTTCCACATACCAAGACAATGGCATTCTGCAGGTTCGGCTAACGCTCAGGATAGATTGGCAAACCATGCACATCACAGTTGCCCCATACCCTTTAATCCTTATCAATGCTACTGAAGCCTTGTTATCTGGTGGCATGTGTCCCAAAGTTAACCTCAGTAACCTTCAGCGCTCCCAGTGGGGAAAGGTAAAGTTACTGAGCTTCACTAAAAGGGCGAGCTGCGGTTTGGCTGACAGGAGAGAAAGATGGCTCTAATTTCCTTTAGCTTTGTTGAGTGTCGACTTTGTGCACGGCTACAATTTTTAAAAGAATGAGAGAAAAACGGAAAAATCCCGGGCCGAGACTGGAGAAGAGGAGGCACTCGCTTGTTGAATTAAAACATTTTGGACGTTTCATTCCAACATTACCGTTGACGCCGCTGAACGAATTGCCCTTTGGGAAGCTCAGAAATGCTTCGTGTCACTGACCAAACGCAATGCTTTGTCATTTTTAATAATTACGCGGCGACAGGGGAGATTTTCCCATGTCCAATTGTGCATTAAAGGTAGTTAAATCACCGCAGAGATGTACCGGATGGACTTCCGCAGGTCATTCATTATGCTGAGCTTGACTGAGGCGGCCGTAAAGCCACCGTCAAATGAGATCGTAAATCCGCAGCGCTGTACTTTATGAGCATGACAGAAAGTCTATTATAACTGTCATAAGCAGCATGCACAGAGGCCATGGCTGCGGTGCGAACGGGGGCTTTTGGCTGACCGATATGCGCAGAGGTGAGCTCTAGTATATCTTAAGTAAGAGGACGCACAGAATGCAAAGAGAGAGTGTTGAGATAAGGGCTCACAAGGTGAAAGCGTCTCAGCCGTGATAAAACAAATGAAAGTCCTCAAAAATTCATTCTGTGGGTGACATCGCCGGTATAATCTAGTGAGGTACAGTATTAAGTATCTATAAATAATAAATGTGTGATGAAGCGTTTTTCAGCATAATATATGAAGGGGCAGATCTGTCCTCCCCGTCTACTGCGGGGAATCTAATCTCCAGGTTCTCCAGCCTCCTCCATCATTCAAAGACGAGCGTTTGGGGTGAATTGGTGACATATCATAGAGCACGGGTATCCAATAGGGCTTCACAATATGATTTTCCTTATTCATTTCCATTTTTAGCCTTGCTTGGGTCCCGATATTCGTATTTTTAGTTTAGCTTTGACACAAACAAATTGTCTTCGATTTGGTGTTTATTGGACATATGTGATGCATTATTTGTCATATTGTGCAGGCTTAGTGTCCAAAAAAAGCAAAACCATTTTATAATAGCTGTTTTTGTGAATTCTTTCCATTTTTTTATGTGCAACTGACTGAAGTATTTTAGCTCAAATTCAAAGCACAGTTGGATCGTTCATGTTAACTACTGCGTAACAGCGTGCCTTTTCCTGAGCAGTTCTCCAACTTTTTAACCAAGTTGTGCATGTGGACTTTCTTGCACTTTTCCTGTCTCGCAAACTATTTTTAACATCTCCTCCGCTCCCCGCTCTGAGCAAACATTGTTGTGTCTCTTCAGGACAAGGCGTGAGTTGCAGTTGCTCGAATGTGCCCTACAAAACACACAAACCTCACACAACACCCGAGCACACACACACACACACACCGAGTCTAATAAATGATCTGTCCATTGACCAGCTGTTGGGCTTTCGAAATAAAACCCAGCTCGGTCTCCAGATGAGGCCTCTCCTCCACCCAAGGAAAAGCGATTACTACAATGAGCGCTGCGTGGTTGCCAGTTAATAATGTAACTCATAAACTCATCCCGCTGCCCTTCCCGCTGCCTCCCTTTTCCTCCCCGCTGCCTTGGGCCCACTCCCTACCTCTTAAATTCTTCCTCCTAGCTTCTCTTTCCATCCATCCTCGGACTCCCTCCCTTTCCCCAACAACTGCAACCTGCCCGTTCCAATCTGGCACACGTTTGTTCGACTGACTGACAGACAGACAGGGGAGAGAGGGGTTCTGACTCTTAACAAGGTTCGAGCTGAAAAACTTTTACCGTTTTTGGAGCATGTTGCTGTCACTGCGCCCGCTGCCCTGGTACAAAAACATTTGGCACACAGCGCTTGGCTGTTAGACCAAAAGCAGGGGGAGGTCTATTAAGCTTGGCGCTTAGAACAAGAGCTAGGGAGAATAGAGCATGTTTTAGTTTAATCTTGATCATTAGAGGAGTGTCGTTCTGGCTGTGCTCTGCTATTTTTAGATGTGTCTTCTACTACTAATAGTCAGCAAAGGCACAACATTTTGACCGGTGATATCACAGAGTCGCAGATGTGCTGGCAAAAGAAAAACCTGCCCTATTTTTTCTGTTCAGTTACAGTTACAGTTCAACTATCGTGTTACTGCTTGTGAATAGAACTACATATAAGATACATAGTGTTGATACTCAAGGGAGTAGTATTCATGCGAACTACAGTATAATGCCATTATTTTACATTGGCTTATTTTTGTGGGATCCCAGAAAACGTTTGACAACAAATCGTGACAAATCTGTGTGTGTGAGGTCATGACCTAACTAAAACTACCTCATACCTACGATCTCAGGGTTTGACATCATCTGGAATCTGGAAGCAACCCATTAGGATTCTTTTAAAACGTGCTAAAAGCATATTTTGTGCTACCTTGGTCGCTGGACAAAGGTGCAGCGTTTTTACAAGAGTGACACTAAAGCTTTTATGGCTTTTGTCGCAAGTTGTTGTCACTGTGCCCACCGTCCTGGTAGGGGGGGTAAAAAAAAAAAAAAAAACATTTGGCAAACCACTCGGCTGTTAGACTGGGAGCAGGAGAGCTCTATTAAGGCGGGCACTTAGCGGGGATGGGAGGTGAGAGCAGCGTGAAGACAGTGCATAAACTGTTAACTCGCTGTTAGGGCTTCATTAGAGGAAAATATGGATTACCGAAGTCTGTTACTAAAACCCTCGGACGAGCAAAGCAATCTCTCTCAGTTAAGTTTTGTTGCATTCAACTATGTTTAATGATCGCATGCATGGAGCCCAACGATCAATGTTTTGTTTACAGCTATAATTAGATTGTATAGCGCTTATATCGCAAATACTCCAAATGAGTTTACAAGATTGACTTTCAGTGCTGCACTGACCAGTCAGCAGAGGACACCTGTCGAACGTCCAAATATTTCAAATAAATTACCAAAGGCAGGTAATAAACAGTAAAAGGTAAGTGCTCCAATAAAAGCCGGGGCCGGTGTGTTGTTTAGTCTTTAATCCATTGCCAAGAATCAATTTTTACAATGTGCTTTATAGGCTTGAATAGTGGACGTGATAAAGTTTACAGTGCAGCTGCCTGACAGACAGTGGCTAGGTGCAGCTAGGTGACCCCAATCATATTCGGAGCCCCGTTGGTCTATAGCGTCTTTTGATGGGACAATATTTTCTCCTGCTTCATAGCTCTGTCATGTCACGTACAGAAGTGACAGAGCCGACTATTCTGTCCTTCACTGGGACACTTCACTCGAGCTTTATGATTTCTCACGGCTTCGGTGCTGACTCTTTGTGTTACAGATGAATTACACTACAATCCATACAACACGATTCTTCTGAGCTTCTGAGGGAGTAAGCTTTTTTTTTTTAATTCTTCAATAAACAATGTGGAAAGGAGTCATTTGAAGTGATGGGACTTTGAGGCGAGGATTTGCATTAAAACTTGATTTGGGGTTATTGTTTACGCCGAAAAGATATTCTTGTCTCAAAGGGGAGACTTTTTCCTCAATCATAATTTTGTAATGTTTTGCGATTTTGGTTCGATTTGAAATGTATGTTTTAAATCGAAATTTCAAACAGTGCAAGATTTTTACATGGTCGGAAAAGGAAGATATGTGAGCAGGCGATTTTATGAACTGCTAAACTATATGGGATGCACAGATCCGGTTCTGTATCGGAGCCGATACTGAAAAATAAAATTGGTATCGGCTACAAATATCCGATACTGAACCGACATCAGTGTTGGATCTCAACGCCTAAATCTACGTGAATATGGGCTGCATATCATTGGAAAGCTAAGAACCGGGAGAATTCAATCGCTTAGTTTCAACCTCCACAAAGGCTTTTTTGAGCGCCGTGCAAAATGCCGTGGTTAGCATCAGTATGCTGAAGCTAGCATGCTAACGAAAACTAATCAAGGCTGGGACAGAAACTAGCATAGAAATACCTAAAGTAGCCTAATAAAATAAAACCGACCACTGCTGAAGCCAACTGTTTGTATTTTAGTTCAAGAAATAACTGAAATTAATTAATTAATGTAACCTAAAGTCTGTCATATACCCAAGGATGTTTAGTGTAGAAAAGTCCAGTGATCCTTGTTAAATGTTTATTCAAGAGTTTATCAATAGATATTATTGATCCGTAAAATCGTGACAATAAAATATGACTTTATTGATCTGAAAATGGTATAGGCAGATATTCAAAACCTAGGGTTAGTAAGTTAGTGAGTTCACGGAATGAAAGTAATTGCTCTAAAAGACAGCCACACCAACAACATTGTGTATGTTTTGCCAATTTATAACAAAAGTCTTTAAATAGTTTTCTGGAAAAAGGCCAAGATATTATTCATGTAAGCTGTATGTGTAGGCCAGAGGCTTTTCCACCCACTTATTATTTTTAGCATCTGAACTGCATATGCCCACAAGTCTTTACACTACACCAAGAATACATTTATGTAACCCTACATAGCACAAGTCAGTTTGTTGGAAACTTTTTTGTGTGTTAACTAGATATCTGATTTATTTATTTGTCTATTTTTTCCAGGGTTGAGTACGAAAAAACTTTACTTTTTAAGGTTTTGTGTCTTGACAGAACAGCTGAGGTCAGTTTGAATTGAGTGTGGCTAAAACTTTTGAAATACAGTGTCTACAGTGCCCTTTTAGCATCTTTTGGGATGTGCTGGGGAAGGCTTGGCGCTGTGTTTCATGTCAAGCATCTGAAGGGGGGTCCAATTAAGTTTTGGAGTATAGGCTATGTCTAACATGTATGTTCCAAAGCCCTAGTTGCGTTCATGGAAGGCTGCCCATACAGATCCCCCTATACATTCATACAAAACTTGTGTTAAGCTTGCCTAATTTAACATGCCCGACCGGTGCCCTTCCAGTGTTTCAGGTCTGCTCATTAGAGAACATGGTTTTGCTCTATCCAGATGTGCTTGAGCGAGCAGGCAGCGAGCTCTGTGGCACCGGAGTCAGTCAGCTGTGCTCCTGGATCAGCTGTTTAGGAGACGGGCGAAGAAAGCCAGTGAAGCAGACTCTTGAAAGTAGCTGTGAGCGAATGTGGGGCGCCGCCGTACCACGCATGGGTGCCACAACAGAGGATAGAAGAACAGCGCGATGGCCACTGGCGGACTCGCGCCAAGTGTCAAAACGCTCGGGTTTGATTATCTTTGATTGGCGCTCCAAACGTTAACTGAGTCATAATCGCTGCGAAGACGTCACAGGGAAAGGAGTCATTTGAAGTGATGGGACTTTGAGGCGAGGATTTGCATTAAAACTTGATTTGCCGTTATTGTTTACGACGAAAAGGAGATTCTTGTCTCAAAGGGGGGACTTTTCCCTCAAACCGCCTCATCTGGTTTCATTAAACTTTGATGAAACTTCAATGGCAGATTTTTATCTCCACTGTACTCATGAATGAGAGTTGCTTCAAGGAATATAGGCCTATCCGCTGTTTAATACACCATTGTGATTCACCTTTTGAAATGCAAATGACGGTGCCTTGATTAAAACTTTGATACCTAACAATGTTATGAATCCCTTTCAGCTACTATGCCTTTAGCTGCTTAATGAGATTATCCCGTGGAAATTTTTTGGGATGAAGGCAGAACGCCAAACCCAATTACTAATGCACACCTTGATCTGAAGTAAAGACCGAAAATGGCAGATTGTTGTTCTTCAAACAAACAATACTAAATTATGGAAATCTTTCGCTGACAGATGGACGTGTCCCCATGAGAGCAGTCTGCTTTAAGACAACTCGCGGCGCACATTCGAAAACACAAAATCACTGCATGAAGTGAGCATGCATGCAAACACACAAACGCAGATGGCTCCAGTTCTCTTGGGACGTGTAATTTCTCTTAATCATTTGAACAGACTGAGGTTTTGCTAACTGGGAACGAGCCAGAGAAAAAGAAAAGAAAAAAAACAGGGAGAGATTATTGAGTATTTTACATGTTAATGATCAATTACGTCACTTTAGAACACCAAGGTCCGGCTAACTTTTGCAACTTCCTAATGCGCCAGAAACACTTCCCCACTCGGCGACACAGCAGCCTTGGCATAACACGGTAACATTGCCTTCACCTCCTCATCCTGCCCCGGCCACCTCTAAATGAGAGCTCCTTCCTTTCCCGCCCTGGAGCACCCTGACAGATCACATCAGTCTGCACATCACTCAGCGTGGCTCTCTATCCGTCAAGTTGGCAAAAGCATATGATTTACCCTAGCCATTCCCGATGCGTTTTCTTTCCCTTTTAGTGCCACACATGCAGCTTTGTTATTCATAATGTAAGTACTGTGACATCAGCATACGCAGCCTTTCTTTACTCGACATTTCTCACACATTTGGAGCTTTACATCCATGAAAACGACACAACTTTGGACTGGCACTTGTATTCATGGTTAACTTTTGTGAGCACACAACGCTAGCCAAAGCCAATTAAATGATACCTATCAACATGTGCAGCAGCATCAGCACCAGCCTGGGACATTACATACACCTCTTTTTTTTAAATCTTATTTTTTTTTTTACTGCAAAAAAAAGTGCTTTGTTTTCTTTTTGCTTTCTCAATTTGGACACATACACATGCAAATGATGGCAGCAAAAACACATGTGATACATACGCTGACAATCCTCTCGGAAGTGCCTCCCCTGGAGATGCTTGTCCCGTTAAGTCCCACCAGCGAGGGAAGCGTCTGGGACATCCAGTTTGTCACCATGGCCATAGTACTCAGCACCGCCCCAATCTTCAGCATGGGGACGCTCATGTTTTCAGCCTCCTGTTGGGCTCCCCAGTGCCCTGCCCTGCCCTACCTTACGCCGGACCCCACTCTTGCTCCAACAATTCCTATAGTCAAAGTGAAGCAGCCAGGCAGATCAGCAGCAACTGGTCCGGTTCGCTGGAAATGTTGCCGTTACCAAGCTCATACACCAAAGGGACAGCTGGAGACCGGTAAGAGGAGAAAGCTGCTCACATCCAGCGGCACCACGATTGTCTCCCCCCTCCTTTTCCCTCTCGCTTGTCCCCACTCCCCCCACGTCTCTCTCTCTCTCTCTCTCTCTCTCTCTCTCTCTCTCTCTCTCTCTCTCCCATCAGCTTCCTCAAGATGCAGAGCTGCGCACTGGCTGCCTGTGCGCGTCTTTTCCCCTCCCAATTTGCTCCTCTCTTGCCAGCCTATTTTCTTCATGTATCAATCCTTTGCTCTTTTTCTTTGACATTTCCCTGTAAGTTTGTCACCGTGGCTTGTCAGGGCTGCAACATACAACACAATATATGAGACATGAGGATCACGAACGATGAGCTCATGAGGCTGTATGTGACATACAGGCACCCCTGAATCAGCCTACAACGAACACAGACCACAGAGATGAAGTGTTAGCCAGGGGCAATGGGGCAAATGATAAGGAATAGTATTAATCAAACGGGTTGTGGGGCTACTGACAGCTAATCTTTCATTTTGTAATAATAAGCCACTATTACTGCTTCTACTGCCAGGGGCAGAACTTATCCTTCACTTTTACTCCCTTTCAGGATCTTCTCTTGACAGTTGTTGCTCCTATAGGGGTATCGTTGTACTTTATACATCAGGAAACCCATCAGTTGTATTGTTGCTTCTGCTGTTTGACAGCAATAGCTATCGACTGTGGATGCATATGGATCAGAGCTGAAATACACAAGTTGAAACCACAAACAAATTGTCTCTCCCAGCAACCATAGGTCTCATGCATTCACTGCAAGACAGTTATTTTGTCATAGGGCTGAACAATCACAGTGCAAGGGGCTGCATGGCGGTGCACCTGTGTCTGCGTAGGTTTCCCCTACTACTAAAGACATGCACAGGCTAAGCCTCCAGCCAGTTGATATTGACCATGAGCCTGGCTCCACATCCGGAAATGGTTCCCCGGGTGCCGCACTGCGGTCGCCACCGGCTCCTTACAGGTTTCCCCAGCAGCATGTAAGGGTGGGTCAAATGCAGAGGACAAATTTCCCTACAGAGACATCAAGAGCACCTTTACTCTTATCCCTAACTGTCATTTCTGCTCAAATTTGTTTTTGTTTTCCTTATAAAGTCCTTGGAACAACTTTCAGCAGATGGCAAATGTCATTAACTGGCCAAACTACCATGCATTAAGATGACAGAGTAGCTGCCGAGTCAGAATGCCCAGGTCATCTCTCTCTCTCTTTCTCTCTCAGCCTAAAGGTCTGCTGACTTATTCATTTTGTCAGCGGTGGATGGTCTGTCCGCCCCCGCCGTCACACCGGCTGAGTGATAGGGGTTCCTCAGCATGAGGTCTATGGTGAAATGATATCAAAAGAGACAGCTTTCTGAGCCCCATCCAAAATCTGTCAACCCTCCTCCAGTTCACCTGCTGCCTTCAGCATCACCCTGACACCCAGAAGTGTGTGTGGTATATTTACAGGAACAGACTGCTCTCTTGTGGTTAAAGAGAGAACTGCACCTTTTTTTTCTACCACAGCCAACTCTGTTTTTGAAGATGGGCCGTAAAGATGAGGTATAAGTAAAATGTAAAAAAATGTGTTACACTTAAAAAAAACTTGCACTATGCAACTTTATATGTATGTATTTGCAGAGAAGTGCAAATAATACCTTTTAGTGACCCTTGGGTGGTTAGCATGGCGCCTTTACTTAGAATATATATATATATTTATTTATTTATTTATTTATTTATATGTTTTATGTTTCTGGTTGGTTTTTACTGCTGATTCAACCAAATCTCCATGGTGACATATACAATCCATTCAGAAAACCTACCAAAAAAACAAAAAACTGAAATAAAATTTATTCTGAAGCATCATAGAGGCCACCTGGATAGAAAGTAAAGGCGCTAAGCAAATCACCCATACAGCCACTGGGTCACTAAAAAGTTGCGTGGTGCACCTTTAATTCAAAGGCACGTTATCAGTTATATGTGTAACAGGTTCGAGCGGATGCAACAAAGCGTTCGTCCACTTGGAGGCAGCAGAGTGCTTCATATATAGTTTCTCCACACAGCAAGAATCTGGCGATACACCAAGTTGATTAAAGCAACAGTCAATTAAAATCTGGGTAATTAAAGCAATTAATTATTTATTGAAGAGAGCAACCTTCCCCTGTACAGTCTGATAGTGTCGATGCACTGTGATAAATGATTAACGAGAGAATACAGCAGGGTGTTTCATTAGAAGGTTTCAAATGTGTTACAAAACCAAAGGACAAATCCCGACACCTTATGCGTCAGTACAATATGCTTATTTCAATTCATTATCAAGTCATGTCAGCCAAACAGAAGAATCACATGGCTTGTCTAAACCACAGGGTGAGCAGGGTATTATTCAGGATATACAGTGTCTTTACCCAATAATATCCGTCTTTTTTCATTGCCACCATTAAAACAACTTTTTCTATTGTATTGCGATTATTGTAATTGTGCAGCTCTACTTAGGGCCTTAAAATCCAGTACTTAACTATACAGTATTAGTATAGGTATTGAAAAAAGGTTTCATTCAGGTATCGGTATTGTGAACCAAGTATCGGTGCTGGTTTAGAAAAAAACGACACCCAGCCCTACCCAGAGAGACTTGTCAAAATAGTAATAAGCAAATGTTAGTTACATCTCTGTAGCCTTCAACATTTCCCCTCTACTCATGGGCATACATATTCTCTTTCTCCTAAACTGTCACTTTCTGTTGCCATAGTTACAACACGTACAAGCTTTAGGGTCAGTTCTTTTGTAAAGTGATGGCCCATATAGGAACAATGTGTATAATTGCCAAGCACGAGGACAGAGTGCGATATCTCACAGTGCGGTCGGTGTGTGCCAGTCCACTGTCTAATCACAGAGTGTGCTGGCAGAACAAGCGCTCATTAAATATTAGCCAGACAGGAAGTCGACCGTTTAACCTGTGTTCGTTTAATGCCTTTTGATTAATTTTCACAGCGTTTTTCTGGCCGTTTCCATTGGAATAATTAGCCAGGCCTCGTTTTGTCTGCTTGCCTGCCTTATCATTATCCTCATTTCTCTCACTCACTTTTGTCCTGCCATTCACTCATTCTTTTTATAGCCTTTGATTCTGTCTCTCGACTCGGAGTCCTCTGGCCTGCTGGCAATGGGTGAGAATATCTATGCGTCCTGCAACTATTTCTGCCTCGTTATACAAAACCACCCTTACATTTTGGTTTTAAAAGTCCTTATTTGTGCACTGTTAGCACTGTGGTCCTTTGGAGTAGGTTGGCCATAGGAAGTAAGTCATACATCTATATCAAGTTTTCTACAATGTTAAAGAAAAAGGTCAACCTCCAAATAATGTAAGACCCTTTTGACCCTCCCCCTATATATCATGCCCATGAAGATAAAACTTCCAGCCAGGAATTCTTGACAAAATTCAGGATCAAGATGTCGAGATGCTCCAGATAAGTCTGCCCTGAGCCACATGTTGAAGAATGGGTCAAATGTAAATGATATAAATCCATAATTTGTATTTGAAAAGGCATTGTTAAGAGTCTCTATATTAGCTGGTAAAAATAAGCCACTGGTTTCATCTTTTTAGTTTACATTTTACATTACATTTTCACTTTCAGACATGCCCCGAAATTTTTATCTTATGTTCATTGCTGAACAAATGCTTCATAACAACCAACTAAAAATCCTTTCTCTCCTCTCCGCCTGTGGGCATGTTCTACAAAGGGCACTTTTAATCTGTTCAAATGGTCAAAATGGCTACCAACTGCAGAGACGGCAACATTTGTGCACACCCATGGATGGCACTAGAGCTCCACACTGCCCTCAGGCCATGAGGACAAGTTATGAGCGAGATAACCATGCTGGGAGGGCAGCACAGTTCGAATAACGCTATATGCAGCTGCTATGTTCACTTCTGTGTAGCCAGGGTGACATTTTTCAACAGACTTTGGTTGAATTTTTTTTGTTTTTGTTTTTAGTTGACTTTTTTATTTAACTTCTGCACTTCATTGGTGTATAGATGTGAGTGTGAATGGGTGACTGGTTCCTTGCTTGTAAAAAGATAGAAAAGCGCTAAATAAGTTGAGACCATTTACTATTTAATTATATGTGTAAATCTGGAAATGAAGCAAAAACATGATATAACTCGGTATAATAGCCGGTCTTTGTGTACTTTATAGTATTATAGTATACAGGTCTTACATAGTCAGATATAGATCTTATTATATAGTCAACTCAATTAACTCAAATGGCCAAAGTGGTTTGAGACGGCAAAAGAGTTATAGCCAAAAAATAAATCTACCAGTTTTTGGCTTTTAGGGCTAATGTCAAGCCCTGACTAATTCTATATTTTAAATAGGTTCATTATGTGCATATTTCAATTGCAGATATTAATCATACATTTGCAATTGGGTATCTGAAGTGATGGAAACTGGACCTGCGATAGTAATTAACTTCACGGGAGATTGGGTTTGCAAATTTGCCAAATTAATCTTGTGGCTTGAAGTGTTTTCAACTGGCAACTGTGCCTTTGTAACCGAATAATTCCACCCGTTTTGTTTCATGTGGGTAGGCATGTTAATTACAGAGACATTATCCATAAACCTTGACAAAACATCTGCATTTTGACAAATAAAAGTCAAGCCTTAAATCCTTGGACGGGTTTCACACGGATGCAAAATAATAAAACGGGGGCAGTAGCAATTAACAATTCAATCTTTTGAGTTTGTGGAATGTCCTGAAAATGGCACCTACAAAGAAAAAAGTCACATAATTTGAAATCCATCTTTAGGCTCTGAATGTTCTATCTCTTGAATGACCAAAAGTCCACATTGGGGAAAAAGTTTCATGACTGAAATCCATAGATGCAACCTGTGTGTGGAGATGCAGAAAATGCATTCTAATGTCTACACCCTGGTTTAATGGATTACTCTATGAATGATGGTTGACTGTTTTTTTTCCTCCAGCTGAGATGCAGAAGCGAATTACACCTCCTGTAATTATCTCTTGAAAAAGCGGCCTCATTTAGACAGAAAACCTACGCTGCTTCGTCTGTCTCTGAGAATACTGGCCATTCTGTCTGAGTCATAACTCATTAATTAAATGACGGACACGACGCCCCGCCGCCTTCAAACCACATCAGCATCAACATTAGTGTAAACAAACCGTAGCCTCATAACCATGGCAACTCAGTGTATGGTTTAAATAAGCTGCACCCTGGGGTTTAGGCCGCAGACAGTGTGGTGATGTTTTGACAGCGTGTGAGATCTTATAAGGCTCCTCAGGGATTTAAAATTATATTTTATGCCAGACACACCTACCACAGTCAACACATGCGCGCCGTAACCTCTGCATGCAAATCTGCAGTACTCATTCTATCACAGTTAATAAATTCAATGTTTCCAGCTACATTCACAGCTGAGGAGTATCTAATGTTGCTGACTATAGGAAAATGATGACATTACATCAGAGCTTGAACCTAATTTAAATCTGTCAAGAAGCTGCCGTTGAAATCTCTCAGAGGTTAAGCACTAAATAGTACATGACTGCTCGCATTAAGCTTATGGCGCTGAAATAATGTCACACAAAATATCCTTATTATTACTAGAATATGAAAAGGCATTTTATATTGCACACAAGTAATGCATTGTGTTAGATAACCTACCTCATAGGAAGATCCACATATGCAGCCCTAATCTTATTTTGCATATTAAATCCAGGAAGTCTCACTGAGAATCTCTTTTACGCAATGAATCCATCTACAGTCAATCCACATTTTTGGCAAGGTGCTTTGTAATGTACAGGCTTGGAGTTTTGGAGTGGAGAATTTGATCAATGGTGTTGGAGTTGAACATTTCATTTAGTTTAATCGAAGGTTTACTTTGAATTATGTCTTTTGAATCTCATCAGTAAAAAACATATTAGTAAGTCATAGGAAATTGCCATATTGCCCAGTCCTGAATATGATTCAGTGTAGTTCATCTATTCAGGGGGCAGAGGACAACTACGCAGACCGTGGGAGAACTTGCACATTAGAAAAGGTCCATGCTGTTCTGAAAATTAAAAAATTACTAGATTATTCTAAATGTCTCAATTTGAGCATGATAATTGAAATTTTAGTTGTTTTGATTGGTTAAAGCAGAACTAAGTGAAGTTTTTAACCTTATTAAATCCTTTTCGTAGTCACTCTGGAGGTAATGCAAGTGTTGATGGGATGACTGGGGGGGTCTTTCATCTCCCCTGGTGTCTCTGACCAGAAAACCACCCTTGCAACTTTCTCTGCACCGGGTCGGAGGCGCAATACACACTATTAGAATCACGAAGAAGAAGCAAACAGGCTAATGGGCAAAGCTAACTGCAGGCTAGCGCAAGTTTAGCCGTATTTACGGCCAAGTTTGAGTGAACAGAATTATCTCCATTGTGTAATTGGGTTGTACAATATCCCTCTCTCCCTTTGCCTTTTCTGTCAGCATAGTATTTACTTTCATGGACAATTAATGAGTAAAAAAAAAAAAACACGCAACATGCTACGACACCTGCTGTGGCGCTTATGGCCTCTAGGGGCATTAGTTACTTAGTTCTGCTTTAAGATGTTTTGACCTAGATTATTTTACATGTTCTGAATTGTTTCTGACTTGTTTCAATATATTTCGTCTTTTTTTCAGGTTATTTTCTCTGCCAATGTTGTCAGAAAATTGGTCTCATCCCATTGGCAGTTTTACCTTCCTATTTCAAGCGAGATTTTCTTAGAACCAAATGTCGTCAAACAAGCAAAGTAATCTTGTTCAGATCCGAAAAAGAGTGAAAACCGCTCAAAACGAGACACATTTCCTCCATTTAAGTCATAACCAATGCTTGATATTTACTTTTTGCAGTGCAATGCTTCAGAGTTCAGTTGGATGAGCTAACAGTCCATCTACAATAAGCTTGCACGGCTTGTACTGACAGTCATTGGTAAAACAATTTGTGCGTCAATGTTATTCACGCGTCTCCACATTTCTCATGCACATGTCCATGTCCTGTTCTTGCACAGAGCCCCCCCCCCCACCATGTTTCAGCCGTTCTGTGTGTTGGTGTGCACTTGCCTGGACAGAGCTTCTCTCCGGTCTGTGAAGCCTACAGTGCTGTAATGGTGGGATCTGTCACAGAGCTGGGTGAGCAGTGACAGGGACATGACAGGCATTGGACTCGGGGCTTAGATTGTACTGAGCCAAGTCAAAGTCTGGATCAAAACAGCTTAGCGGCACGAGGCCCATCCCAATAGTGCTTAACTACAATAACATCTGTTAACAGGTGAGAGAGGGTGTCTCCAGTGGGAACACACGCGGGAAAGGAAATCAATAGTGAAAGTGGGTCTGCCAGGATGCACTGACGATAACATGCAGCACCCAATGTCGATTTTCACTCAAATACATTTAATATACGTATAATCATCCACATCGCTTGTCTATTTCATCCAAATACACGAATAAATAAACACACAAACATGCACGGGAAGGCTAAAATAATGTTTACGAAAATAACTAGTTAAAACTGTGAAGAAGAAAAAACAAACGTTTCTCTGATGGATTTCTGATTTAATGTTGGCCTTTGTGAGATTACTTTGCCGAACAGATGACAGCTGCTTTGAAAATTACTTTTTCATTTCCCAAGAAAAACATTCATGACTTTTTCAATTTATTATGCTTCACAAATTGTGTTTTCTTCTATTTGAAAAAATGAACAGAGGGACAAACTAGTAATCTCCTGGATTCCACAACGACACGACCCTATTTCGTATTCAAAACATCCACAGCCAAGGAGAGAAGATCTTGATCCTGGCTAAAGTTTGAAATGATTTGCGTCCTGCACCTGTGTTTAAAAAAATATATATATTATTATTATTATTACAAACAATGAAAGAGGAAGACACTAAATGAATTGTGAAATTGTGGTCCAAACTCATTCCTAATTTTCCTATTTGTAATATGGATGGGAGATTGTTTGGGAACACGAGGAGGCCTGGGGGAATGTAGCGTGTGAGTGAGTGGTTGGTACTGGTCGGCACAGATTGACATCCTCAGGGAAAGTTTACCACCACATAGTATGGAGTGAATGAATAATGTCAGTGAGTGTCCAGAAAAGCGCTGTATAAAACCAATGCATAATTATTATTAATATGCCAATGTTTCACAGAAACTAGTTTATAGGCACATTACAACTTGCAGGGTCACTTTTCAGGGTCATTGTCACAGAAATGCTCAGAAACTCATCTAAGAGTTGATGAAATTGACAGAAATGCTTTGTAATGTGATGCAGTGTTTTACCACTAATGTCTCAGTTTACAATATACTAAAGGGAGGATGAACCAAATTTGTTCCACTAAAATATCTCATCTTTCTCACATTTCTGCAAAAATCTTCATCAAAATCATAAGTATGAATAAACAGTGTCTGGCCATAACATGTAAACATTCACAGGATAGGGAGGAAAAAGTAAGTGAACCCAGGAAAATTTGTTAAGAGGAATGGCCCAAGATTCATCCTTATTGTTGAGCACGTCTCATCTGCAACTACAGGAAAGCACTTATTGCTACAAAAGAAGGATCAGCCAGCTATTTAAGACAAGGGTTCACTTACTTATTCCACGCTGTTGTGAATGTCTCAGGTGTTTCTGCAAAATATCTTGACAAACTTTGATGATTGATGATGTCCAGAACCTGAGGCAACAAAACAGCCCCACACCATGATTCTCCTGCACCAGACTTCACAGTGGTGATAGGGTTTTGATGTTGGTGTGCTGTTCTACTTTTCCTCCACACATGATGGCGTGTGTCCTGCCCAAACTATTTAACTTTGGGTTAATCAGTCCATGGAATATTTTGCAAGTATGCAGTGAAGCATGAAGCATGTTTTGCAGAAAAACTTGCGACATTGACAACAGCATGGAATAAGTAAGTGAGCCCTTGTATTAAATAACTGGCTGACCCTTCTTTTGTAGCAATAAATGCTTTTCTGTAATTGCAGATTAGATGCTCACCACAATCTTGGACCATTCCTCTCTCCAAAACAGCTGCATTTCATTGAGATTCCTGGGTTCACTTAATTTTCCCTCCCTGTCCTGTGAATGTTTACATGTTACGGCCAATAAAAATATGATAACATGTAAATGTTTGGGTGGTTTTAGTTTAAGCAGACACTGTTTATTCCTTCTTATGATTTTGACCAATTTAGGCAGAAATGTGAGAAATGCCAAAGTGTTCACATACATTTTCCTCCCACTGTATATTGCCCAGCACTTTTTGGCACAACAAAAAATAAGTATTTTTTTTCTCAATCTGCACTAACCTTTTCGGTATGATAACACTGCACAACACAATCCTAAGAATTATAAAAGTCTTTCTAACAAGGAAATTTTGACATGAAATGGTAATCTACAATAGGTCTCTAAGCGGGCCTCGTTCATTGGTTAGAAACCTCCCCTGTTACCCACATGAGCATTCGTATTCAGATTGATTGTCACTGATTGCCCCCTTGATTACAATCCACATAGTCAATGGGATACACGTCTTTTCCCTCGGGCTTTTGTGTCGTATATGCTGGAATATCAGACGGCTCAATCACTTACATTTTGGGGTGTTGCACAGTCGACTTGGGGCTAAAGAAAAGCCTTGATCATCGCCAATGGTTCAGAGCGCCACAGAAGGGCAATCAGCTGCCACGTTGCATCCTGGGTAACAGCACGGATCATCCTTGTCCCGAACCGATGCCAACAGTTGCCATCTGAATACTACCCCGCATGCCACTTCCTGCCTCAAAATGCGCCCAGATGAATTGCCCGCCCACTTCTCATTCGTGCACAATTACTATGATAACTTCCTGGCTTATGCAGCACAACCACCTGATTACAAAAAAATAACAATTTCCCACAAAGCAACTGAGGCGTTCTGACCTTTTCTACCATCCATCTAATAAACCTTCTCTGTAGAAGCTATTCCTGTAAGTGAAATAATTACTGCTGCAAATTGGGAGCCCCCCCGGACCAGCGCAAACGTAGCCACGGCACAAAGAGGCTCCGCTAATTGAGCCTGCTGCTCGTGGCCACTATAGCCTCTTCTCAGAATGGCCTTCAACCGACTTGTGCTGTCAGCAGGAAGCTTCTCATTTGTGATGCTAACTTTCCTATAGACGACTGCAGGACTCTAATGCTTTCCAATTGAATGTTAAAGCAGTTCAGACTGATGTTAGCGTGCTTCCCCGTGGTTTAAATGATTCCAGCCTGAATTCAAAGCAAGTTACAGCTGTAATGAGAGGTAAAGGGTTCGCGCCCTTGGTTTGTGTTTTTTTTCACAATGTACTTTAAAGATGAGGGTCTATTTGCAGGCATCTGAGACTCTGATGCGTCCTCAGTCAGTTCATTCAGGAGCTGACGAGCTGATCCAGTAATGCTGCAGTCAAATTTGAAAACCTGCTTAAAACTAATACAAAATCTGCCTTTGAGAAAATACTTAACTTGTGCATACACATTTCAGGCCGAGTCTGGAGACCTGTTTCGACACCACTGAGTTCCAATGAGGTAACAGGTTGAATCACCAATAACAACAAACTATGGTACTGTCTGTATTGAAAAAAAACTATATATACTTACGTGGATACTTTATGTGACAAAAAAACAACAATATTTAAAGCAGAACTAAGTAACTCCTTACTGGAGGTGTCGTAGCATGTTTCATCTTTTTTTTACTCATTAATTGTCCGTGAGAGTAAATACTACACTGACAGAAAAGAGAAAGGGAGAGAGGGATATTGTACATTGTGCCACAACTCAATGACACAATGGAGATCACTTTTTTCACTCACACTTGGCTGTAAATACTGCTAAAGTGAAGCTAGCCCGCCGTTAGCTTTGCCCGTTAGCCTGTTAGCTTCTTCTTTGTGATTCTATTAGTGTGTATTGCGCCTCCGACCCGGTGCAGGGAAAGTTGCAAGTGTGGTTTTCTGGCCAGAGACACCAGGGGGAGATCATCATCCCATTAACGCTTGTATTACCCCCAGAACAACTACGAAAAGGATTTATTAAGGTAAACAAGTTACTTAGTTCTTTAAATAGTACAAACAGAAATCACAGAGACATCCAAGAAACGGTACAGACTTCTAGTGGGTCAACAGGTAAAGCACTAAAGGTTGTTCATCATAGGAGAGAGATTAAGGGTGGATTCTCTCGTTTCCTCTCATTCTGCGGATGTGTGAGCAGTGAGAATGTTCTATGACAGCAGGGAGCAACTGTGCGGAGATCCCTTTTTGTAGACACACCTCACTCTTGTGTTTCACTCCGATTTTTATAAATGAACTCGAAGCCCGAACGCAACACTTAACACACCTAATTTCATCAATGTATAAAACAAACTGGATTATCACAGATGTTTGCCAAAGAAGGAAAAGGCAGTTTATGCTTTCATCTTGACACACGGCAGCATCTATTCACACAAATACAAAGGCTACTTGCATAGTGCTTGATTGAAAAGCAGATCTGCTCAGTGCAGTGTTGTTCCCACCAGAAGAACATGTCCCGCTGTCCGTGAAAACCTGTCCAACCACTCAAAACAGGGAAGGATCGAGTTGTTGTGAAATGGCATGTGGTTTTTAGAGGAAATGTTTTCTGCTATTAATTGACATTGTAATATAACTGTTGTGACTGGCTCGATATCACACTCCCAGGAGAAATGAAGAAGAAGACGGGCACAAGGTTATACCCCTGCTTTCGAAAATAAGAGTGTATATCGAGCAAAACCGGGCTATGTTACCGCCACTTTCCTCGTAAATTCTTGTTGGCCGCGTTAATTAACAGCGGCACACAATGGCCACTGCTCATCATCTGGCACAGTGCATATTTATGAAGGGCCAGAGTGATTTTTGCACGTATCCTCTCAGTGCGCACTCACCAAAGCCCCATTCGTGTCATGTCTGCAGGTCATTATGTGCGGAAAGGCTGTAACGTTTAATTAGAGAGACATTATTAGAACAACGCAGCCCCACTGAGCAGAAGGGCAGAGAAGTCCCAAAACTGCCCCTAACTCGATAATACATTTACACATTCAAAGTTATGGGATAATGTGGTTAGGAAGGCAATGAGGCAAACAAATTAGTGTGGGTCATTATGGGGGGTTTGGAGGCCAGGTGGAAAGTGTATGAAGTTACTAATACGGCGGCACGGTAGTGCAGCTAGAAGGTCCGGGTTTGATTCCCACCTGCACGGGGGCTTTCTGTGTGGAGTTTGCATGTTCTCCCCGTGTCTGCGAAGGTTTCCTCCGGGCACTCCGGTTTTCCCCTACCACTAAAAACATGTACAATAGGCCAGGATGAATGATGTGTGTGAGTGAATGTATGGTGGTGATCAGAGGGTCCGTTGGCGCAGACGTGTGTAGTCACGAAAGCGCTTCTGACAGTCTCCCCCAGGGGAAACTGAAGCTACAACCGTAGCTTTCCACCACCGAGTATGGAGTGAATGTACAACTGTCTCATGTAAAGCGCTTTGTGACTATGTCTGTGAAAGGCGCTATATAAATAAAGATCTTCTAATACAACAAACTCCGCCATAAGTACCGACTTAAATCAGAACAAAGAAGTTACACAAGAGCTAATTTAAGGATTTAAGGTGGTCAAATCTGTTGTCTAACAAGCTAAACAAACTGGAAGTTTTATCAAGCTTTAACCAATGCTTTGCCAGGACTGCACAGTGGCGACTAGGGAAATGATCCATGGTAATTAACGGGAAGTAACGGGAATGTATGGGAATTAATGCAAATTAAGAAGGTTTCTTCTTTACAGACGGCTATAAACTGAAGCATTAGCATTTGATCCTAGTTCTACACTGAAGTATTGAATAAATACATTGTTTTTGCGATGTGGGGTGACAGTGGCACAGTTGGTATGAGAGTGTGAATGGTTGACTGCAGCTCTGTGTCAGACACAGGCTATTGATCTCTGTCTGCCATTTTATAAAACTTTGTCCCACCTCTCATTAGAAAGAGAATTAAGTGTGTGTTTTGGGTAGTTGTGTTACCTGACGATATGGTCCTCACACTTTTTGTATGACTCCAGGGTGTGATTCAAATCCATGTTTTATGGTTCAAAAACGTTAATGGGTAGGTAATAGTTCACCAATTGTTTACTCAACCAAAAAAAACATTTTGACAGTTAGTAATTTTTTTGTTAAAGAGACTAGATGCAAGTTGGTCATTTTATGCTCACTACTGCCACCTCAAGTCTTATGCGTAACTGCAGGTTCTATTTTAAGCTTGTGCATGACAGCAATTCGGACCGAAATAACAACTTTCTGAGTGACAGTGCAGAATTTTAGAGGCAGTTGTGGTGAATAGGTTTGGGCTCATTCTACACATTAGGACATGGCTGGAAACTCTGTATAGTTTCCTTTAAAGTTCCATTGAATTTCTTGGGAAAATGTCCAGAAATTTAATGGGAATTTTCCGCCCCTTTGCAACCCTAGTGGCGAGTAGCAACCAGGACAAAGTTGGACAAAACTGGTATTGCTGGGTTTCAAGTGACATCACAGCGTTCTAAAGGCCTATAATATTATATAGAGGTAAAATGATCTTGTTTTTGAGGACTTTTTTAGTTTTGTGCAGTCAATGATATTACTGATTATTTCTGTAATTCATACATTTTCTTTTTAGATGACGTGTGAAAGTGTAATGCAGTTAATAGGAAAAACTGGCTCCAGCCCCCCTCTGGGTCCAGTGACATCATCACATTCTAGAACCTGAAAACAACCAATTAAAGCACAAAAAATGTCAAGACAAGTTTTCAAGTTTAAAATCTGGAGGACAGAACTAACAATAACAAGTAAAGCCGTTCTTGTACAGATACACATTTCACTTCTGATCTCCAGACCAGAATGACTTCACACATTTCACTGTCATCATTACCACGATTTGAGTCACTGGCCAAATATACAATTCAAACAAATAGCCGCGTGTTAGCTTTTGCCTGTACCATCCCGCTGCAGTAATGCATCAGCTTGGTTGCGCTGCGTAAAGCCCCCTGATCCACTCGGTGATTACACAAACAACAAGACGGAAAAATATCAACAAAGTGGAGAAAATGAGCCGAGCGAGGACAAACGTGGGGTCTGCGCGTTGAATATTTTAAAGGCGGTAATGCCGGGCGCAGATGAGAAGTGACGGGGGGCGGGGGTAGAGAAGGATCGGGCAGACCTTAATGATGTGGAGTGGCCGCACAGGCTGGTGCCGCTCCACAGGGGGCTGCGCTGGATCATCAGGCTCAATCTCACAGCCAGAGATGGACCGCTCTACACCGCAGCAATATTAACGCTATACTCGATCTGGGGACAAGGCCACTAGCAATGCCTCAATACTATACCCTCCCTAAGAGCCCGTATAGTGGTGGATAAGAAGCATACGGAGGAATTTTCCTTTTGTTTATGACTTATTCAGGCTTTTGAAACAAATGTTAGACACCTTAGCCTTGGCAGTTTTGTAGTATGTAACTTAAAATGATGCATGCCCACGACTTAAGAAGTTATGAAGCATCACTATTATATAAACGGCAACAGAGGGCACACAAACCCGCTCTGCTGCTGTGGTGAAAAGCGTAAAACAAATGTGGTAATCTTGGATGAAGTTGTGTTAAGCTGCATTATGCAATAACTATAAATGTAGCCTAATAAAATGTTAAATTCATTGTGTAATAAAGTGGCATTTTCTAATAAATTCTTTCAACTAATTTTGTCATAAAAATGTATCGCTGCACACTATCAAGCAGTTAGTTAAATACGTCATTCATCATTTATAAGACATTTACAGTTTACACACCACTGTTAACATGTAAGCATCTAAACTATGTCAAACTGGTGGCCAATCCAGCCAGCGAGAGGATTTAATCCAGCTTGTAGAGCACAAATTCCTGAGAAAAATAGTAAGTCTCTAGCCCATTCCTGTGCGGAGTTATGAATTTTTAAGGAATTAACCAGTATGCCACGAGGGGGCAGCGTAAATTTAAATAAAGGAAACAAATTCCACACGTGTCCAGCAGAGGGCACTGACATAATAAGAGATATAAACAACACATTTTAGCCACGTGGTAAATGGTAGGTCTGCCCGAGAGCAGCTGTGGCTACAATAGTAGCTTACCACCACCAAGTATGGAGTGAACGAATAGTGCAATGTAAAGCGTCTTTGAGTGTCCGGAATGGATAAGTTTAGGAAAACAGTTAGGGCAATGGGCATGATGTATAATTGAGTCTAAACTCACTCATTGACTGAGCAGCAAAGGTAATCATGAAAGCTTTGTAGAAATGAGGAGATAAGAATTTACAAATGCTGTAATAGTGCACAGTCATCATAAAGTGTTACCACACATTTTATTGCATTAAATAGAATTGGTTATTGCAAAATCGGAACATTACAAAATGCGAGACATTATTACACAATGTGGCTCTACGAGGTGTCTGAACTCTGTGACCGTGAGAAGCTCCTTTTCAATTCCGCGTGTAGCGTACAGTATGTCAGAATGTTGGCTGATGCTTTCAGTGCACAAGATATGCAGAAAGGAGATTTATTGGTGTAGTTAAAAGCTCAAAGAAGAAAAAAAGATTCCAATATAGTTTCTCCATTATCTCTGTGCTTACTGGGCCTGTCTATGTGAAACAAAAACTGGCACTGGAGTTAAATGTTCTCTCTGCACAAACGGACTACGCTCAAGGCTTTTTCTGACAATATAACATAAAAAAAGGTACTATTATTCAGATTTATGGGCACGACATTCAGCCATAGGAATAATATGGTAGATTTGTGGATCTAATTCCAAACAATCAACGATAAGCCTCAACATTTGTGACTTTTCTGCGTGAAGATTTCTTTCGAAAACTTAATCATCCACAGACCCCTGCCCTGTCTGCCACAAATGGACTGCTCTACAACACGGCAACACTCAAACGGTACTGAATCATGGGAACAAGGTCACTGGTAATGCCTTAATTCAGTGCACTCCAAGAAATTGCTTCTCATTCAGGTACACTATGTGAAGAGAACCTATACTGGATAAAGTTAAGTGCTTGTGATGTATTTATGTCATTGGCATGATAATATTACACTTGATATTGTGCTTTTTCATGCACTTTATATGGTGTTTACCACTAATACTATCTATGAGCTCAGCATCAGTGACTAAAAACTCTCGGACTCGATAGACAGAATAATATTTAATGAGAGCTGGGACAGTGACACATTCTGCCACCCACAGATTAAATCACTCATTTAAATTTTAATGAGCCTGACTCAAGGACCCACTTCTGCACAACATTTGTGTATGAATGTCCATTGTAAAAACCAGGGCTCAGGAGGAAAGAGGGACCCACTTTATAGATGTGGGAGTTCGACTGAACCAATTATTCAAATGATCTGTGACACTGTTCAGTTTTTCCGTTTATACTCTACCTTTATATTTGCTTTATTGTTAATGCAGCTCAAAAGTGAAATTTCTGTCAATTCTTTCTGTCTAAAGATAGATCAGAGCAGTTTTACACAGTGCAGATGCACAGATTGATATTCTAAGTTGGGAGTAAAAGTGCTTGTGTGGAGCGGAGAGTGGCTGGCTCCTGTTGGAGAGAGCACAGGGAGATGAGAGCTGGGCCTGAGAGGCCAGTGCCTGAGGCAGACGGCTTAAAGAGGAAGACCTCTGCTGAATACCTATTCATCACATCACCATTAGTGTGGTGGAAGCACTCAACAAGGGCCGCAGAAACAACACTGTTCACTGCATTAGGCTTCAGCACTAACACTGACTGCTGTGATGTCTGCGGATTACAAAAGACTTTGTGCTTTATTATAAGCATAAAGGAGATCTATTTCACATATAGTCCAATGAAGCTGTTATTGTCCTGAGAGGATTGGTGTTATCAGTGCTCATCTTTCCTGTCTCCCGTTGGAGCTCTTCATTTTGTTTTTGATTTTCTCTGTCGTCACCTCAGTCTCTCTCCTCCTGCTGCTGCCGCGTCTCGCCAAAGCTACAGGAAGCACATGTCACTGTTCTGTCCTGATCTTGCCTGTATTGATTAGACATTGTGAAGCTAATTAAAGACTATCTGAGAGGAGTGTCGGTGTCAGAGAGACACTAAGCCATAGTGAAGGAGCAATAGGCGTCTCATTATTATTCTGTCTTTTCCACCAAAAGCACAGACAATAGCACTCCTGGCACAGTCAGCCGTCTGCCTCTACTTAGATCACTGTCCTCAATCACCTTTTTGTTTTCCACTAACTCCACACTATTTTTCTATTTCTGTGTGCTGTCCTCTTCACATACAACTTATTTTAATCATCTCCGGGAGTGGCCTTTAGGAACCAGCAGACACAAAAGATACTTTCTTTTCCACCCATAGAAAACTAAAGGGGGTGAAGAACTGAGAAATTCAGCCATGAATGAGAACAAAGATTCCAGATTATAAATGAAGCGGATTGTGCTTTTTGTATTTTATTGTTAGTTTATACAAACACTGTGACTCTGCTTGGCAATCTGTATAAACTTGATTACAAATGCTTTTCTGCTCATGGTATCTGCATCTTAAATTTGATTTAAGCCACTCCTCAGGGTAAGTACTATCTCAACTAGTAATAAGGGGAAACTAAAGTTTTACTTTACTTATTTTCTTTCACTTCACTTTTTTTTTTTTTTACAAGACAGAACGCTTGAACTTGTGACCAGTGCCAAAGTGGGGCAATAAAATTAATGCCTGATCAAATCCTGATTCAATCTAATGTTAAACTGAAATATTGACACAGTGCTTTGTGATCAACAGGTGTACAGCCAATGTTATGGCAGAAACCGGTAATTGTTAACATTAACATTGTTTAATGTTAATGAAGCGGAAAGTATTTGTTTGTTGTCCAAACTGAGGTTTAATTTGACAGTATCAAACGAATAAATCCTAATATTATAGGCAGTACTTCTTTATCAGATTGAACATTGTGATTGATCTATATGTGGATTAGGCCTAAGCCAGGGTACTCACTCGAAGCTGTAGATGCTTCTACAGATGCAGATATAGATGTTTTTCCTCCTTTGTTTAAAGTATGCATGTTTGCGATAGAAAACACCAAATACATTCCCTAAACACTGTTGTAATGTCATGTATACTGCATTCTTCCCCACACTTTCAGACTAGGTTATGGCTACATATAGTTCCAGATATGCTGTCACGCTCCCCAGTGCATGTGCATGCATGTGAACTTATCCAATTCCCCTGGGTTTACAATCAAGCAGCATAATTCAATGTAAGCTGGTGTTCCTTGCACCGAAGCGTCTTGTTATCTCTCCTCTCTCCAACATGCAGTGTCTCTATCAAAGGCGTTCTCTACCTTGTTCACCGTGGGGCTGTGTGCTGCTCCTCCTGCCTGCTTGATATGCAGCCATGTCTGGGAGACTGACTGGAGCCTTAAGCCTCGGTGCAGGAGTGGCTGAGACTAGTCGCCCCCCTCATCAATGGGACCAGTGAGTGGCTGCGACAGTGCCACGCGGACAGCACATCCAGCTAAAGGCTTCCTGATGCTATTCGCTATTACCACCTTGCAGAGCACTCATCTTTCACTGCCCAAGAGTGAAAGGATTACAAATGCTTTCAACAAGGGAGGCATTGCTGCTACACTGTTTCTATATAGGAAGGTGAGGATTGCGTAAAAATAATAGCTTGGTGATAAGGGAGAGGGAATTAAGTATTGCCCGGCGAGCCGCCTGTCTTACACCGTGTTTCTCTACAGAGTTAGATAGTCCGGTACTCAAGCCATTGATAATAATATATATATTTTTAAAGGACTGGGGCCAAGACTCGACCCCATGATGTGAGCCCAAACAGTGTTCCACATACATGCAGCAGCCCACTGGGCCTTTGAGGTGCAATTATTATTTCCAGATGGAGGTAATTATAGAAAATACAATAGAAAAAAGAAAGGCCTGTTCATTTTCTTTGTATGAACGAGTATGAATGAGACAGCCGTGGACAATTTCACTATTCAGTTCCATGGTAAAAAAGAAGCCTTGAAAAACCTTGGAGCCTCCAGTGGTTGTTTTATTCCAAAACAATTGGTCAGTCTGGTAGGTCTGGCCAGAATTGTTTCTAGCACATGTGAAGCACATACTGTGAATCGAATTACGTTACTCTCAAACTGCAAAAAGACTAAAGATGATTAAAGAAGAATATCACGTGTACAGAATATGGGGCATTACAGGAAAGCAAGAGGAGAGTTTGGCTTTGTCTGTGTAGAATACATATGCAGTCTAGTGGCCAGCTGGGCTACCCAGAGTTCAGGAACAGGCTATACAAAACATATTCCAAAAGGAGGATTTAAAAGAGCTTCAATAGCCAAAACAATATGTATAATAATCAAAAGTGTGAAACAGCTCAACTGCCTAGCTGACAGCATGTGTGTGTTGAATACATCTAATATATCTCCACTTCCACCATCTTCAAATCCAAACTGGTTTGCCATTGAACTGGGAATTTGTTGTGACTATGACACAGATCTGAGCCCTACAATTCAATGAATTTGGGTGAACAATAAAAGTGAAAATCATTTAGCCATAACGGGACTGCACTTTTTAATTCCATGCCGGTGTAAAAGGCTGTGTAATAGATTGTTATTCTTCTTTAATGAAATACTTTAGACTATTGACCCAGCGATAAATGCACACCATGCTCATTTGCTATTAATAACTGAAAATGATCAGCCATTATTTTAGTCTCAGATGATGAGTCTTAACTTTCATTTAGAAAAGATTCCTATCAACTTCTTTAACTGGGTTGAGATTTATGGTGGAACTGGAAGCATCAAACATGAACTCCCTGGCTGTCTGAAGGAAATCCGATTTCCCCGGAGTGTGGTTTGTTGTCCGGGTTATGTGACACCGAGCAGGTAGAGGCACAATCTCGCTCTGCTGTTAGCCCGCACATATAATGCTTTCTCCAGATATGAGTGTTGTGATAAAATGGGAGGAGAGCAGCGTTGAAGTAGCAGCCTGCCCAATCTTCTTCAGTCTTATGAAAGCTTTTGTATCAGCACAGGAACGAAGAGGAGCTCTAGGCGCCACACAGCCATATTTATATTCCAATCTTCTACACAGAAACCCACATTGCCAGGCTCATAAAAGATTCATTGAGCAGGGGGAAAGCAAGGTCGTACAGAAAACTGGTCAGGAGGTGCCTTACCGCAATGCAAAAAAACGCAGATGGACTTAGCGGGGGGAAAAACGCTGGGCAGGTCCCTGGGTAGCGGTATCCAGGGAGAGGAGAGGTGTGATTTTAGCCTTATTAGCGGTGGCAGGGTCTGACAGTCTGATCCAAACTAGTCGCCCTCTAATTGGCATCTGTCACTCAGCACGACTGCCGATACCCCCACCAGTGAATCGATCCCATGCATGTTGGGGCCTCATTGTGGGTGACATTGCTGACATGTTTGAAAATGAGTGGGCAAAGGTGGAAAGGTGAAGGTAGAGAGAATATGTCTGGGTCTGAGTCTCATCTGTTGGTCTTTAGTCACTCCCTAAGCCTTCATAGAGACATGGTTTAGTCTTATTACAAATCTGGTTTATCCTTTGTTCAGGCCTAATATAATCTTGGTATAGTTTTCTTCATCTCACATTGACTGTATGAATTGCCATTAGGTTAAGTGTATCTTGTGCCTGTAGAGATAAGGATCATAAAACAAATGTTGATGCAGGATCTTACATGTTTCTGGCAAGCAGACATCAGCGGCCAAACAGAAATGATTGGCAAAACTGTTTTAAAAAGTAAACAAAAAGAGCCATGGGTTTACTAAACACACAACTGTCAGAATACTTGCATCATCATTGATTTGCGTGTGACATCGCAACATTCTTAAGTGGAGGGCAGCTAAAAGATAAGATAAGATAAGATGATACTTTATTGATCTAAAAATTCCATGGGGGTAGCTATGGTTATTGTCAAAATGCAGATTTATAGTCGTAGTTTATCTATTATAGAAAACGCTATCTCAATGGCCGCCGCCTGGGCGCCGCCATGTTTATTTCCCATACCGACTTTGAAGCTAAGCAGGGACGGGCCTGGTTAGGACTGGGCTGGGAGACCGTTTGGGAACACCAGGAAGCCTGGCGACAGTACTGAGTGTGTGCGTGGTTGGTGCTGCCGTGCGTGTGCGCGCATCAAAACAGGGCGGTGTGTGCGTACGTGTGTGCGCGCGCGCGCGTGTGCGTGTGTGTGTGTGTGTGTGTGTGCGTGCGCGCGTGTATGTGTGCGCGCGCATCCAACCCGGGCGATGTGTGTCATTGTCACTCACCGCTAACCTGCAGACGCTCCGCACAGGTACAGTTACATCCTCCAAAACACATCTGCGTGTCTTTGTTTAAGTCTCTCCTGCAGTGACCGAGGCTGTGGTTCATTTTACATCCAGGGCTGCGTAATGTTAGAGACGCAGACAAATGCGTAACATCCAATCCTGCCCATATACGTCTCCAAAGCTTTGTCTCCGAAAAAACAGTACACGCTAAACATTGCCCAAAACCTGCTCAAACACGAGCCTCTAATCAAACGTGCTGCTCCGACTGATTTATCCTCCGTGTGCGTAAAAGCGAAAATGAAACCACTTAACGAGCGCATGGCCTGCACTGCGTAGTTTTTTTTTCTTTTTTTTACTTTGCTGCTGTACCATTTGTTTTCTATTTTGCTTTCACGTATTGTGAGCCCAGAGGTACATTTTATTCTAAAGCAGCTTTGAACGCATTACCAATTTTATTGTAAGGTTATAAATACTGTCTAACAACGATCATTAGGCTATTTCATTTCAAAACCTACTCATTATTTTTTTGATTGTACACTACCGTGATGCACCAAACCACGGTCCTGCACCGTGAACCAAACCGTTAGAGCTGAACCCCTAATATTTATCCATAATTATTCCACTGTCTCTTGAATTCTATTCCCTGAGTTTAGCGAAAATATTGTCGATGTAGTTTATAAGAAAGGAGCACGGGTGCATCAAACACTGCAATTGCAGTTTGTTTGACATTTTTTTTAGCATTCATTATTTTACTCATTTGTAGTGGCCACAGTTTTTGGAATGGGTTGGGAACCACTGGTCTACAGCTGAACTGTGTGACGGGTTGGACATTTCTTTGTAATCACTCATAATCTCAGAATATCAAATGTGGAGACTAGCGAGGCCCGGCCGAAGGCCGGGTCTCAGCTAGTTGCTAATGTCTCTGTAATTCTCTGTAATCCTTGTGACAATTCACATGAAACAAAATTCTCACAAAGTTCAGAGTCATCTCTTCCGGCACATATGAACTATGGTTGTATTATTTCCTCACAAGGGTGTCCAAAAGTGATGACAATATTCAAAAACATGTGTGTGATGTTGGTCAGTAGAAAGGACTATCAGCCATAAGAATAATGTAAATCCAACTGTCAAATCATGATCAGGAAAAACATTTGGACTTTTTTCTTTGAAAATGTATTTCAAAACTGTTTCTCTCCCATAGAGTTGTATGGGCTCCTGCCCTCCAACTGAAATACAATTCTATAAATGGTAAATGGTACGTCCATATAGCACCTTTCTACCTACCTTAGGCACTCAAAGCGCTTTACATCCAGGAAACACTCTCATTCATACACCAGTGTAAACAAACACTAAAGCCGTCGTTCTACATAGCGAAACTCGGCCGTGCGCGGCACAATCTACGTGCACGTATCGACTCTACCCCACACACACTTCTGTTTCCACCACACATTTGTTGTGTGCTATACCCCCACGAGGAGCAAGTTGTACAGATCATCATTAAAAGTTTTGTAAGCCGCGATGAGAACAAATGTGGACAAATGCTGCTTCTGATGGGACTTATGGAATCATTCAGAGGTGCCAAGCTGTATTAAAACAGAAAAGAAAACCGCTAAATACAACTATGAAGGTAAGCTACACGCAGATGTTATGCTATCATCAGCTAAAGCTGCGCAAACAGTGGCTAAAAGCTAATATCGGCAAAATCCCTGTTTAGAACAGCCGTATGATGTTGTTAAATATTAAATCCATATGACCTGTGTGTTAATAGTGAGGGCTGTCCAATCAGAGGTCAGAGTCTGTTAACGTCACATCAGACACGGACTAGCGTGCTTTGGGAAACAGCCAGAGGTCGGTCCCAAAACCTATACCTGGTCAGACCAGTTTGGCCCTGGCCTTTGTTATGGAAAAGCTCGACAAAGTGGGTGAAAGAGCCATACGGCCGACATGCGCCTGTATATGGAAGAGGAGCTTAAGGCGGGTGAAGTGTCTTGCCCAAGGACACAATGACAGCTATTCCCCCTGTGGGATTCTATAACGTGACAACCTATTATACTATATGGGGTATGACAAAATCCAAATCTGTATCATTCGGAATGCTTTTTCATTGTGAGATTAATAACAGATTATCTTATTTTATCTTAAGTGTGTACCGTTTTATTTTACAGTAGAAAAACATATTGCTGCTTAGAAGTCAAACAAGTTTTGTTACCTCTGTATGCTGGTGAAGTATAAAGGGGTCAGGACTGAGACGATGGCCTGTGTGTGTTGTTGGTGCTGTCAGGAGAAATGTCACTGTTGCTTAGAGTCACTGACTGAAACCTCTGGGAGGCCTGCACCCTCCAGCACACTCAGAGAGGCAGAGGAGCAGGCAAACGCGATACAGGAGTGATATTATACCACCAGCCGAGGCGAGCACCACCCTGCTCTAAAGCACCGACATCACGCAGACTGCCAACAACTCAAAGATTTCTTTTGTTTGTCATCATCAGTGCAGACGTTATTAGTAGAAGATGACTTAACTATTTTGCTGCACATTAATGTAGTGTATTCATGTTTTTTAATACATAAGATATCAATAAACACTGCACATAGAAATAAGTTCTTAAGCCGTCATCTGAGCTGTGTTCGGGACGCGCTGCCTCTCATGTCAGAAGCTTTGACAGCGACTAATGATCTTCTATAGCACCAGGCCGATTATGCACCGATCCAGTAGGGAGGAGCCTTTGTGTGTACAAACCATATCTATTCTAAAAAGCCACTCTCATCTAGTTCAACTGCGTCTACAGTATAGTGAGTGATCAGTATCATTTATCGCACGCTGGCAAAAAAACACGCACCAGGTGACTGTTGAATAATTGCAGTTGCTGAAAGAAATGACAATGATCTAAACAGTAAAAATGCAGGCAAATATCATCAAAGTGAGACGAGAAAAGTCTGACGAAGCGAGATCACAGCTGGTTGCATTTGCCGACAACCTAATGTAAGCAGTACGACGAGCAAAAAGGTCTAAATAGAGGGTGCTACTTCAAATGTTTTGTAAAAGTGACACAACTGACTCAATGAGGTTGAAGAAAGAATCAATTATTCACTTCCTGTGTGAAAAGTAATGCTCTCACGAGGAGTGGTTAGGGCTGCTGAAAATGTCATGAACTGCACTAAGTATGCGATTATTTCTTTTAAAAAAACATCAACAAAAACACACCTGCTCAAGTGCTGCACAATATGAGAAAAAAAAATCAGATATTAGATAACTGTCTTGAATAGTATGCTAATCTTATTAATGCGATATTTTATCAAGCTATTTCAGCAAAGCATGTTTCATTAAGTGTAAACAAAAGTGAAACTAAATATAGACTTTTGTGTTTTTATTTAAGGCTGTGTTGGCAAATAATGTGTAAATCTCAGATGGAAAACCTCAGTGATTTTGCAATATTTTATGGCTTCTTGCATCTACGGTCATTTTGCGCTGCCCTAACCCGCACATTCACGGTTCATCCTTTGGGTACAAAAACGCAGGAGGCCAATGTGAATAAGCCTAAAGTCTGACTGGATAATCGTGGACGGTAATGGTCAGTTTAGGACAGCGGGCCTTGGGGGTTACGCGGCTAAACAACATAGGTCATTTAGAGAGCTCGCATCCCCTCAGCTGTTCTTGGTCAGTCTGTATTAATGAGCGGCCAGAGTGGACGTGAACTCGGAGAGAAGGTTACAAGACTTTTACAGTTGACTTTTGTGCCCTCAATTTGGGTCAGTTAGCCCTTAAGTCCTAACAGACCCTCCCAAATAAATTATATCTGTGTTGTCATTATTTTTTGAAGGAAATGTGAGAGTTGTTGTATTCTATGTCAGAAGAGCATTGGCCGAAAACCCTTTTTTAATGTTTTTTTTTAAATTTATTGTTATTTATATTTTTATTCCAATAGCATCCAAGGAGGGTAAACAACAGTCGCAGCCTGGTCTTTGGAAAACAATTTGACTTTGAGCCTCTGTTCTGGTGAATTTGGTCCTTTTTCTGCTTGCTGTAGTTGGAGTTTTCACCCACTGAGCTATTTCCAGTTTGCATATTTTACCATCTTAAGCATTAACCCTCAGTATTCGTAATAATTTTGTTGTGTTGGCTGGGAAAGTGTATGTAAATGAGCACAAAGTCAAAGGATGGAATCACATCAGAGTGTAGTGTTGTGGCAATCACACAAATTCAATTAGTCACAAGGACCAGGTCACGATTAGATATTTATTGTCATATTGTCCAGCCCTAACATAAAAAATAATGATAATAGTACTTCATGTTTTAAATCTTAATTGGGTATTATTTTCCAAAATCCTGCAGCTGTCATCACTGGCTGCTAAAAGGCAAAACGGAGAAGTGTCCAGATAGCAGAGGTGCAGTTTTTTTTTTTTTTACTACTGTACCTATTTCTGGGTCACTCTCTAAATGTGGTGTTCATGACTCACGCTGATGTACTGTATATTAGCCTGTAATGATGGCAGCCGGGGGCCCAGGGTGAAATAGTGACTGTGGCTTCAGCGACGCAGCATCCATGTAGATAGGGCATGAAAACAGACTGGTCCGGGTGGTAATAGGTAACAGATGGGGGGCCTGGACAGAGGAGCATGTTGGGTCATTGGCCTGATCAGTGCAATGCTGTCGTTACATCCCCCTCTGCAGTAGAAAGCGTGTGTCCAAGTTATAACACCTGCTATAACAGACATAATTAATACCTAATTGGTAGCGGAGGCGCTTTGCGTACTGGCATATTCAAAACGAGGCTGTCTGGACTGAGAAAACACAAAGAAGCACCACCACGTAATGCTGAAACAGACTGCATATGCAGGATTCCTCAAAACTAAGGATGTACCGATCCGATACTGGTATCGAATATTGCAGCCGATATTGGGAAAAAAAATGCAATATTGGATATCAGCTACAAACATCCAATACAGAAGCGATACTAGTTTTTGCTATTAAAGGGTTTAAAAATGTTAATTATGTATTTTCCTCCCCTTATACGTTCCAGCAATGCCCTAATGTGTAGAATGAGCCCAGACCTGTTCACCACAACTGCCTCTAAAATCCTGCACTGTCACTCAAAAAGTTGTTACTTCAGGTTCAAATTACCGTCATGCACAAGCTTCATATAGAAGGTGCAGTTACACGTATGACCAGAGGTGGCAGTAGGAGTATAAAATGGACAACTACATCTAGTCCCTTTAACGCCTTTAAAAACACAACTTTTACCACCTAAATCTAGGTGAATATGGGCATGCTGTATATCATTGTAAAGCTAAGGACAATTCAATTGCAAAAAGCTGGATTGGTGCATCTCTACTCAAAACATATATGAATGAAACAAAACACATTTTTTCATGAGGGAAAACATTAAAACATGGTTTAAAACGCATATAAAAGTTGATACTAGGTCTTCTACAAGTAATTTAGCAGTGCCCTCTAGTTGTTCGTATCTGGAAAAAAGTACTTTAGATCTGTGTCGGGGGAAAAAATGATTTGAGCAGCAGAAGAATAGCACATATAGCTGCAGAAACAAACTTTGATTTGCCTTGAACCAAGGGATTCATTTTTAGAAGTTCACTGTGATGTTGTTGCAGTCTCCCCTCTCATAAACCGACTTTGTGTTTGCTTATGCGAAAATGTTATCGATGCCGCATTGTGCGAAATCCGCCTATAACACAGGCTCTGCTCATCTCCAAAATGTTTTCTTCAACCCAAGGACAGAATTGAGGCAAGCTGCATCCTGCATACAGATCATCGTCACGTTTGTTTTAATAGATTAATCGTGCACGTGCAGGAGGAGAAAAGCGCCCAATCGCGTGAGACCAATTCAAGTCCTGAGATGAGGGAGTGAATTGTTACAAAGACTCCATATATCTCTGCTGTCCATCCTTTCTTCTTCAAGTATTTTTCATACAATGGATCTCCTTTCACACAATGTGCTATCATCATCAAGCACTCACCCACCCAAGCTTTCGTCTAATCAGTCATGACACAAGCACATACTATTCAATCTCCTCAAGCAGCACTGGATCCAACATAATACAACCTCATTATGTGTGGCTGATTGTCAAGCAGCACCTTTGTATATTAATGGGCTAGATGCTGCCACAGTGGCTAATGTAACTCACCCTCCCATCCCAAAAGGGCAATGACGGAGCAATGAGCATGACATGATGGGGGCATTCAGTTCTTCCAAATTGTTGATCCTTCAATGTAAAACACCAAGACCATAGCATGGTCTTGGTGTTTTCTCTATTACTGGTATCCTGATTCTCGGAGCACATGAGTTGACCTGATTTGGCGAATGCATTAGCTGCTACATTATTTTGCAACTTTTAGTTAGTCAAGACAGTTTCCACTCCACACAGCTGCAGCGCATCTTAAAAGCATCATAGAAATGGCTTGTTAATGGACAGCTGAACTTGTTTTCAAAATGTTACGCATAACCAGCCAGATGAGATGGACAAGAAGCAGGCAAAGCAAACAGACTGAATGAAGTTTAAAAACAAAGACAGACTCTGTACTGATGTGTAAAACTCTTCATCTATTGATGAATGTTTAACTGAGATTCAGATTGAGATTTATAGTATTAGCACATAAGGCATTGGCCCTCTCATTATATGACATGATTTATAATTCAATATTTGTCACTGTGACAAGCAGCAGACTTGCTGGAGAATCTGAAGGTGATTAGAACCGTGTGTGTTCCCATCACTGACAGATTTACACCAGCTCCTGCTGATCCTCATTTGTTGGACTCTAATACAGCTGCTTTGCTACTTGGCAAAACTTCTACCAAGTGCCCTTTTTCTATACAAAGAGACATTTACTGAGCACCAAAACTCACTTGTTTTTTACTTGTTGGCAAACAATGCTTTAAAATACAGTCAAAAACAAGCATAATACAGTATATATATACGTATATATGCTGTTGTAGGTGAAATTAAACCTTACAAGAGCTCACAATAAACAGCAAATATTGACTCTAAAGACCGAGCAATGGTGCTTATAGCTCGCGCTGCTCTCCTCACATTGGCCGGGCACGTGGAAGAGAGATTTTTGACCGAGGGTCACTGTCCATTAGGTGGACTTTCTAAAGCTGTCTGAGCTGGACTGCAGCCAAGCCAGCTGTTTGCTCTGCCTCCCCTGTGCTCACTCCTGCTGTGGCGCACATGTGGAAATACTTCAGCGCTCTGTCACAACATGCAAGTGTTAAAACATTTCTCTTAATCTAGCAGTATTTGAAAGCACTTTTATTGACATCCATAAAACACAAACAAATAAAGCCACACATTCATTTACTGCAATAGACCACTATATAATTAGCTCTTGCAAAAGCCTCCAAGTGCTAAATGATGTTTTAACAGCAACATGATTTACTAGTGCCCATTCCTGTAGTACTCTCCTTATCACCGTAAATCTCCCAGTGTGTTTCTCCTGCAGAATCACAGTGGTCCACATTGAGGGAGGAAACAAGAAGAGGGCTGTATAAGTCATTGTTTATTCTAATGCCAGTTTCTTGCACAAAGTCCTGTCTTTTCTTTGACATTGAAAAGCAATTAGGTTTCTTTTCAATCGGCACTCGGGGCTTTGAACACCAAAACAAAGAAAGTGTTCACCAACCCAGTATCTACCATGTCATAGGGGCCATAATGCCTTCTCCAAATTACTGTAGCTCTCCCTCACACAAGACAAGGCGGCTATCAGACCCAAATCTCCAGGGCACAAATATCTTCTTTAATTGTCCAGACAACTTTGGTTTAAAAAGTGTAGAAAGAAAATACATGTTTCTCTTTGTTTTGGGGCAGTTTGCTCTATTCATGTATAAACTTTCACTTGGAAACAAATAATTGCTTGATTTTCCACAATAATGGGTTTAATTCTTGCATTGCATACTGTTTCTCCATGGACGTATATGGGAAATAACAACTTTAAGGGCTATTTTCTCAAAATGCATATTTCTCACAATGTGGAGACAACATCTCTTGTTGCACCTGCACACTCTAAAAGAAAATTATATAACTATAACTATTTACACACTTTTTTCAAAAAGGATTTTTCAATAATTCTTAATTTTAATAGCTCGGCTAACTAAACTATCTGTGGTGCGCACTGAATGGGTGCTGCTGCCGGATGCTCTCTCATCGAATGCAATTTCTCCATCTGTGAGATCAATAAAGTACCATCTTATCTTATCTTATCTCTTAAAGAAGACATTAAAATTTCCACTGAAAAAAACGTGTATCTCATATATCAACAAAAAAAATGCATAAATTAAAACTTGCCACTGTCCTTTGCCCAGATTTGGTTTCTCAAATTATAGACAATTGTGCCTATTTTTACAAAAAATCAAATAAATGGGTAACATGTTGGTTCATCATGGATGACTTCATCCCTGAATTAAACGTCTAACTATGAATGTACATGAAAATCTTCATCGAGATCATGAGGATCACATAAGAATACCACGAATTCACTAAAATGGCAATGACATTTGTAGAAATTGTTTTTTCCACACAAAAATTCCAATTGAGGAAACAATCCAGAAGCAATTGCTTCTTCTTCAGGACTAAGGTGGTCTTTAACAGGTTAGTGCATCACTTTAGCTGAGGGGACATCATTTGCAAGTAGAAGAAGAAGAAGAAGATCTTTATTTATATAGCGCCTTTCACAGACATAGAGTCACAAAGCGCTTTACATGAGACAATTGTACATTGACTCCATACTCGGTGGTGGTAACTACTACTAAGTAGATTTGCAGATGAGTCATAATGTTCATGCATGATCCTCGTCATCATGATTGGTTGATAATTTTATTGTAATTTTAGTGAATTCATGGTATTCTTATGTGATCCTCATGATCATGATGAATCATTAAGATTTTCATGTATATTCATTACAGTAGGGATGAAGTCGTCCATGACCCATCATGTAATCATGTTTGTTCCTGAGAAGTCATGATTTAGTAATGCATGAATGTATCATGAAATCATGCATTAATTCATGCATAAGTTCATGAAAATCATGCATGAACTTGTGTACCATTATTATAAAATGTTACCAATAAATCTTATTGTAATAGACAACATTGAATTAAATAAAATTTGCAATACATTGCTCCTCATATACAGTATATGTCATAATCTACAGCAACATTAATTCACTTTTCACACAGTGCCCTCAACAGCACAAAAACACAATTTATATAGGCTATTTTTTCTGTTGGTCTGCTTCATATTTGAAGCTATGGCTGCCTGTCAGGAGCAGTGGGTGACTGCAGTGCAGCGGCCAAGAATCCATCTCCACATCTTGAGTAGGTTTGGTCAGGACTAGCTCATGTTTGGGTTTGATTGGGGAAACCAGAGCGCCAGGAGAAGATAGACACGGGAGAACATGTAAAGTCCACACAGAAATGTCCACATGGTCCAGAAATGGAACCCGGGACCTTCTCGCTGTGAGGAGACATGGCGCCAAGGAAGACAATGCTTTTAAACTTTTAATGAATATTGTAAAGGTGCCTGTAACATGCAGTATCACACTTATTTATGCATAGACAGAGTCTGTGCTGCTTTGCATGACTTGAGCACAAGTCTCACCATCAGACATCTGTGTCAAGGTCAGTGTAACTTCAGATCCAAAACACACTGGACCCTGGAGATAAAGACAGTTTAATAACAACATGCCACAACCCAACAACAGCTCTGTCTCATTATACCTGCCTAAATATTTCATAAACCAGTGTGCAACACCACAACACACAATGTCTCAACACATAAGTGGAGAGACTTTGCAGCAGAAATGAAAGAAGTCATCAATTCTTTATGTTTGCAGCGCAATCTTAGGCAGATGAGCCGCATCACATTTTCATTTAGTGCTCTAAATATTTTATGCAAACATTTGCAACAAACTGTCCCCGAAGGCCAATTACTATATGAGTCAAGTGGTTAGAGCTGTGACACAAGTCGTCATATTAATCCCTTTGACTTCATTCGTATTCGTGTTGGTGTGGCAATGGTCATTTTTTAGATGTATTTTTAAACATTTTAGTAGCTTTTTAGCTCATACAAACAAGTAATATTGTAATCACAGATTCACAGCATTAGCACAATACAACATACCTGTAATGTTATGGTTTACAATCTGACAAAATCATTCAGTGATGTGACTAAATGACATTTTTTATCTATTTTACTGCCATCCAGCAGCCAACATGTCAAAACAAATCTGAATTTAGTTCTGATTCAGTCCTAAATTTAGATCTGGTTTAGTCTTACATAAGTTTGGGCAACAGTAGTGACTCTAATGTTTTGTATCTGTTTATCAGTTAAATGCAAGCTTTTAAATTCTTTGAAATCCCCATATGGTATCCAGATTTTGACATTTGCGGGGGGGGGGGGTTTCGTGACTGTGGTCATGTTTATTGCATATTTCACCTCCGGTGTAGCCATCAGAGCTTATCCCACAGCCCTCTCCCGCATACACAGATTACACCACATCTTTAGCTGCTGTTTAAAGGGCAAAGCAGTGTCCATTCGTCCGACATGGTACATAAAACAGTCAGGCCTGAGATACATATTCAACATGACCTTTACTATTCCTGCATACCCCATCGTACTTCAAATATCTCAAGTGGAGCGAATTGTAAAATGACTTATTAAGTAAACAGACATGCTGAACATAATCAGAGCACGGTACCCTGAAGCTATGTTGTATAGGACCCAAGAGACTTGTCTGCACAGCCCTTGTATTCATCTCTTCTTCGTAAGTGCAATACTATGTTGTACCTTAAATTAATGACAAAATGATGCCAGGCCAAGGGAAATAGGAAAAGCAAGAGCTGTCCACGGTGCTTATGTGCACAGACTGTGGCTTTATAGTAACCAAGGCTCTGTCCGTGGTCCTGAATTGATCATTGCCAAAAAAAAAAAGAAAGAAAGAAAGAAAGGGCTATAGTCTTATGTCTATGGTGTTACTGATGTTTGCGCTGTGACACCCACACTGCCCCACTGACCGGGCTCACCTTACTTTACTTTTCAGTTTTATCTTTCTGGGTCAAATTTTTTTACCATCTTTCACTTCGGATTCGCAGCTGTCACGTCAAAAACCTCACATCAGCTTTTTATGTTTTACAACTGGCCACGCTGGCTATTTCCTGGGTCACGCGCACGCACGCACCCTACTTATGGTGCATCACATATAGACAACATTGCCATGCATTTATCAAGGAACCACACATTCGCGGCGACCGTCTCATTGCGCTCAGCGTTTTGTATGTGCACGAAGCAGTTCAGAGTAGCATCCCTGAAAAATGTTAGCACCCTGAGCAAAAAGCAATTTCATTTTGCACATATCAGTTAGTAGAGGCCAACTACTTACAATAGGGCGCCGATAATTGCAACAACCCTAACATGCGATAAGAACCAAACAATTTGTTGCCACTATTTGCCTGAATAAAAGGATCTTAGTATCGCGTAAACTTGCAGGCTTTGCTGTATTTGTTAGCAATACAGCAGCAAAGGTTGTTTTATTTTTCTCAGTTTTGAACACGCGTCAATCCTTTCTGACAAACGAGATAACTTTTCCACTGTCCACATTCATTCCGAGCATGCACCAGCCAGTCCTTACCTTGCAGGGCATGACAACTAACATCACAAGTAGAAACATGGCACTGAAGAGATGCATTCCGGTCGAAATGATAGCGTCCTTCGCTGGCACCGCACTTCCCTCGCAGTTTTTTCCTTTCCCCCCCCTTGTCCCTTTTTCACTGGGGCGGTTTCTTGGAACACAGAGGGATTTCTTCAACGCGGATGTGTCGGTGTCTGTGCGCCACCAACCGCATCACTGGGAAGCACGGCACTATCCTTCTGTGGCTCAGCGCAGCGAAAGGCGAACCGCGTGCACACACGGAGAAACATTCATAAGCTTCCCTTGCCCAAGTGGAGAGGGGGGAGAAATAAAGGAAGAGAGGGGGGGTGGGGGGAGAAAAGTCTGTGTGAGCGGCCGCGGGAGACGGA
This sequence comes from Gobius niger, assembly GCF_951799975.1. Classification (NCBI taxonomy): domain Eukaryota; kingdom Metazoa; phylum Chordata; class Actinopteri; order Gobiiformes; family Gobiidae; genus Gobius; species Gobius niger. The sequence goes on from NC_136861.1 coordinate 19,555,991, forward strand.
GAGAGACAAACGCCTATCCTGTAGGATAGCGGCAGGCAGCGCTGGTGGATAGGAGGAGAGCAGAGGGAGAGAGTCGCAGAGGTTGGCGAGGTGACTGCTGCTGCGCTTGCGAGGTGCAGACGCTAGGGGCAGCACGCCTGTGTGGATGATCCCAGGCTGGCAGAGCACGAGTGGCGCTGCTTTTTTCTTTTGCTTTCTTTCTTTCTTTCCTTTTTTTTATGCAACTCGCTCGCCTTTGCGCGTGCGTGCTGTCGGTGTGAACGTGCGCGTGGGAAAGACAAAATTAGCCTGACCACAAGTTATTGTCTTCTTTTTTTTTCTTCTTCTTCTTTCAACTTCCCTAAGCCAATTGTGCTCTGCGTTTAGACAATGTCCTCGCACTGTTAAGTCTGATTATGGCAGATGACTGTGGGTGCTGCGAAAGCCAGAGGATAATGGCTGTCAAATCTGTATTAATACCATCACTTCTGCATGACGCATATCCAATTAGAGGACGCCAAACAGAGGGATTCAATGGGGTTTAGGAGAATGATAGCTGGTCTTTTCTCCCCCATCATAATGCAAATAAGCAACAGGCTCGGATAACAACTATTTGATGGTTTAGAATTTAAGATCATTTCCCACAATGGATCAGTGATGGCGGAGCCCACTTTTTCCCCCATGATCTTTACCATGTAATCAGTTGAATGCAAAGTAACTCACGTGGGTGGTTTAAAATAAACTACAGCAGAATCTTGACACTGTTTCAAATTGTCATTGCATTGCAGCGTTGTTTAAAGGTCAGCGAAGCCGTTCTTTTCGTGCAGATATACAGAGTTAAGCCTGCACACATTTGGGGATTTCTTCTTCATGTGCTTTCATTTCGGCTTCCTCTGGTGGCGATGGCAAATACAGTGTCTTTCTAAGCCTGCAATGATTTGACTTGACAAGATGTTATTGGTCCGATTTATTCTTCTTGGCAACATCAAGACCAGGAGCACATGGGGCCTATCTCCAGATCTTGAGCAAAGTTCATAGTCAAGAGCACTGCAGGAGAATTCGCCTATTTTGCTTTTTTTTAAAATTATTATTATGAAAAACCTTCAAGGACCTATATCATGAAAAAATCGACTTGTTGGAGCTTACAGCCATGTTGTAATGCTATTTCCTTATCAAAAACTTTGCTTCATTCACGCAGTTCTAAGCAATCCTCCTGAATCCTGCTCTCTCCTGGAAAACGAGTGACTTGTGCCCTTTGTTTTGTCCGCGCTGCCTCTGCGGAGAAAACAAACGCACCCCTGAGCATCTGAACAGATGTCAAGTTGTGAAGAAGGAGCTCTTTCTAACCTACTCTGGACACACCTGTTCTTTTTTCTTACCTCACGATTATGTCACGGAGAAAAGCGCGTTTGGCTACGAGAGGTGCAGGGCTTTACTTTACTCAACCTTCCTAAAGAAGAGGCCACTCACCAGAAGTTGGAATTTCTTTCCGGGATTCGGCGACTATCGGCCAAAATAGTGTTTGTCTGGGACTGTCTCTTGATGGTTTGGTGAACCTTGGCCAGAATCAAAGTGGTTTAACTTCTATAACCAACGCGAGTCCCATATTGTAAACACTCAATGGAGCGGCCAGGACAGAGCGGTGAGTCAATCAAAACGCGTGTTAGCTTGTGTGTTAGTCATTTACGAAGCTGTGTTGCAAATGTCAACTCTTTATAACTGCATTGTGTGATGTATACATTTATTTTACTGCTAATAATGCATGGGTGGAGAGAGGGGCGGAGTTAACTGAATCGAAGCGTTGTGTCTTCCGGGTTTGCCAAATACTCCCAGAAAATGCTTATATTTCTCACAAAAAATAGTACTCCATAGTGGTAGGGGTACAATATTTCATATAAATGCCTATAGTTTATTTTGGGATGGCTAAAATAGCATGACACAGATCCTTTAAGATCATTACCATAAAGGTGCTTTACAAATGCAAGATTATATACAGCTTGATGGTTTTGCTGCATAGAGATATTTCTGTACTGACGTAGACAATATAAATATGTTAGATAATTATCAACCACAGTCTCTGCTTGACTCGCAGTGCCCAGAACGGCGGGATCTGTTCAAGGTGCGCTGAAAACACATTAGTAGTTCGGGAAGCCTTTATGGTTCAGCACATCGCTGACATGCTCCTCCCCTGCTGCTGCCCACAGTGGCACAGTGCGCAACCCGCGATTTTCCCAGTTGGGCCAAAAACAGAATAAGGTAAATCGAGTCAGTGAAGGGAAGCGATGAAAAAGGAAATGGAAAGAAGAATACCTGGTTTCTCCCAGCTTCCTTGGGTGCCGTTTTAACACATGATTGGTGCTTTTCTTTGACATGTGAACAGCACCTCTGATTAATCGGGCAGGTCTGCGCTCTGTCGTGCCTTGTTGCAATCGGTCAGCGTTGTTTGTGCTGCCGGGTGTCTTGGAAATGTTTACAACACAAAGTATGCCCCATTTGTCAGAGATACAACACCTCCTCTTATCTTACACATGTCCAAGAGAAAGAACCAGATGGACCTGCAGGGGATGGGGTGTTGTCTGGAGAGGCTTTTTTGTCCCTCGCCGCCACCTCTCTGTGTGAGTGCACTTGAGAAGGACACAGCTGTGCATTAATCCAGCATCTCTTGCTTTCCTTTTGCTTTGAACAGAATTGCTAATATTTTGAGGCTCATAGACTCCCCACAGTAAAAACTCCATGTGCGAAGATTTATATTTTTCTAGGTTTGGGAACAGCATAAAGAGCACATGTTTTTGATGTGTGGCTGTGTGTGCTGTGTAAGAGAATAAAATTACATAGTCATTTATCGTATTGAGTCATGCCGTACGATCATCTACCATCTCTTGTATAGGCAAAACTTGAGTCTGTTTTGGCTTGCATATCAGTATGACGCACAACAGAAGTTATTAGACACAAGCCTAAGTTTCACAATATCCTCATTAGAAAACCACCATTTTATGAGCTTTACTTATTGGAGGCATGCTCTAGCTCTAAGGAGAAATGGGGTACAGGTGGGTTTGTCCCTTTATGTTCCTTCATGTTCATTTTTTCTGGGTTCTTGATGTATCATGAAAGCCATCATAAATAAAGAAAAAAAAACCTTGTTCTTATTGATAGTTTAAGATGAGTGGCCTGACATGAAGGTCATTACCCCAGAGTTCACAGAGTATTAGTACATCTGCACATCTTCTACTGCCTCTGATTATTATCGATCTCCATAATGTCTCTGCTCTTGCTCATGAGTTATGACGCCACAGCTGTCCTTATGACAGTGTACATAATATTGCAGATTTGTGGTCCTACAGTGAGTAATTTATGGAATGAACTGTAATGCTTAATGTTTCTGTGACACAGCGGACACATTTCTAAATGGTCGATAAACAGCCAGATGGAGGAGTGTTAACCCCGACACTCGCACGTAACGCAGATATTTAGTGCAAAAGCCACATGCAAACAATTCCCAGCATGCTCCTCATCGCCGACAGCCATGTTTCCCGATGACTCTCTAATCAACTTGTGCCTGTGTAAACAGCATGTTACACCTCATTCTGTGTTCCCAAGAGCGGCTATGTAAAGCCCACGGTCTGCCATAGATACACACGAGTCCCGCTGAGCTGTTTCCCACTGCACCAAGTTTGGTCTCCATCATATGGCGTTCTTCAGTCATGTGCGATATTTCACTGTACAGAATGCAGCTGAACTTTACTTTCTCAATTACTAAGGTATGAAAGATTTTTTGTGTGTAAATATTTCATAAACGTGATCTAGTGTTGTCCCCAGATTTGAGATAGACATGTGCAGGTTCAAAACGATTACCCAAACAAACCCTGCACTTAGAGCTGCCAGATCCTTTGGCTACATAAAGGCGAGCTCTCCTGCTTCCACAATCCCAGTACCTGTCCCCAATCAAGCCCTAATAAGTACTAGAGTAGACGTCCAGTGTTAAAGCTCAAGGCGGTTATGGTCAGCTGCTGTCGTATTGCCTTTTTGTCATGAGGGCGCAGGAACAAAACCTCTTTGGAGAAATCGGCTCCAAATACAAAGGTGCTTGATTATTATTTTCAGATAATATCTTCATGCCTCCATTTCCAGGCAGAAAAAATGAGCCCTCTGCATTATTTGACCCCATCCTTCAAACATGAAGTGCCTCCGGGCAGCCTGTCAGCACCTATAGGGAGCGTCTACAGACCTTGAGCCATGATCTTGGTCAGGATTGCATTGTTGGATTTAGCCATTTTTATTATTATAGCTTGAGGCAAAACATACATATAGCGATTAGGACCAAACAGCATCCAATTAATTTTGCACTCAGGGATTGAGAAAGTATGTGTGTTTATTTTATCCCATTTGGTCTTGTTTCTGTAGCTTCTCCAACAATGCACAGTTGTTGTTGACATTTTGACAGGCGTGCACTTTGTTAAGGAAATAAAATATGGACATAGAAAAGGCATTGAACAATTATATCACATCCGACTGCAAAAAGGGCCACTCTGTATTTTCCCGCAGAAGTCAGTCCTCGGGGTCGCGAGGTTAAGTGTGCTCCGTTACCATGGCGATGCTCCTCTGGGTGGCCGGAGGTGTGAAAGGCTCATGTGTCTGAAGAAGGGATTGAACACGGCTTTTTGCGCCCTCTTTTTTGAATCGACTGACTCTTTGTACCTGTGCGTATCCACGGCAACTAGGGGCAAGGACAACAGGGGGAGGGCTAAGACAAGTTTTTTTTCCCCCCACACAAAAGATAGGCTCATGCTGTTATTCACCAAGCATCATCCATCTCCAGTTGGATGAAATGTACGACGACATGCTTATTGATTCCATTTTTTTTCATTTTTTTTTTCATCATGGCGTAAGAATGGCAAGAGAAATTGAGAAAAGATACAATTTTACAATTTTGCTGTGTTGAAATGGTTGAGTAAAGTATTGCAATAGTATTGTTGGAGTGTTGTCGTCGAGACAGTTACCAAATATAGCAGGTTTTTAACAACGTGCGTGCAGAGCTAAAAAAAAAAAAATGATAAAAGATAGTCCCAGTTAAAGAACTAAAGGGTCTTCTTATTTGATTTTATATTACCCAAACAAATTAAGTTATCTTTTGTTCCTTCACTGAACCTAGCCTGGCCTTAGCCATCCGTAAACTCCGGTCAATTCTAATTTCCCTACATGTACGTCTGGGCTTGATCTCAGCGGCCGCGTTACATCGGTTGAATTTCCACCTACCATTCAGCGAGCGGTGGAGGCGGGTGTTGTAGGTGACGTCAAGCATTTGCGCCGATTTGCGGGTTGTGGTTCGGCAATGGCGGCGGATACAAAAGTAAAGGAAGCTCTTCAATCCGCTCTGGCTCGGCTCCCAAATATCCAGATATTGAAATTGAAGCCTTGGAATATGCAAGGAATGCCCCCAAGAGTTATCATAGCTGCTTCACTCACTCAGGCGCATTACATACGTCACGACCAAACGCTAGAGAAAATCAGATCCAATCGTTTCAAAGGAGTTCACCCCTCCCACCTGATAACGGAGCTCAATTGTGAAGGCCCAGACCCTCGTACGAAACGAAACAATGTGGTAAAACCAGGCTTTCACTGACCCCTACTTGGTGGAGTTTCTTTGGCCATGTTTATTTACAGAAGACATTGCCTACTTCAGACATAAATTGACAAACATCATCAATCCCCGTTTATGCAAAGTGCATGGCATGTTATCAGGTGGCTGGAAAGCAACAAAACGAAAGCAAAGCGCTGGCCTCCAAAGACTCGCATAAACACTAACAGACTGGCAGAAACTCACACGCGTTATGCCAAGAGGTGCATCTTTTAAGTGAGGCCACCTGGAGCAAAACAAAAAACATGAATTTTTCAAAAAACATCCTCTTTTTCTTCCGCCTTTCATTTTTTATCCCCTTGTCTCCTCCGCTTCAATACGCACCACCAATGCTTAATACTTCATAGTCCACATTTACGGTTTAATTGGTTGAAAAGATGATGCACAATGCAAGTTAAAAAAACAACAACCCACAAGCGAGCTGAAGTCCATGTCGCTCGCGGCAATGGAAAACCAGCAGCCATTTGTTGTTGACATTTTCCCCGCTGTTTTTCTGCTCCATTGAAACGGTGGCACATTCATGTTTGTATGCGTGCATGTGTTTTTGTTTTCCCGCACAAAGACGTGCTGAAAAAGTTAGTGCACATCTCACGGTTTGTAAGCACATGAATGCGAATCTTTGAAAGAACTGGATAGTGTTTTGATGGTGTTGTATTGGGTAAGATAAGGGACATTTTCCTACATTTGTTCGAAGCAATAATGTGTCCAATACAAAAACTGGAGACCACAGACCACCGGTTTCTGTTGATCTGGAACGCTGCGTGGTTTCTTTCAATAAGCAAATGACTAATGTGTTCTAGCCTTTGTTCAATTAAAAGATCTCCATTGTACTTGTGTTATGTTTTATTCTTTTCTTTTAGGCTAGTCCACTGGTTTTTGTTTTACATTGCGAGAAGGGCATAGAGAATTTGCCTTGAGCAAAGGTCATTATTGCTGTGGAATCAGGCCAATTAAATCGACATTCACCAGTTTGTAAACCTGGAATCAATCAGAAATGAGAGAGAGAATGATTTTTTTTTTAATAATACAAAGCTCCACAGACATTTCTTCATTTTCTTGACACTCGCTTGGCTGAAAACGAGAATGTTTTACTGCTACTGTATTATTTCTTGCTAAAATTGGACCAATAATATGGAACACTGAGACGAGCTTCAGCAGTCATTGAAAACGCTCAACTTGCAGTGCATCAGCGTGCGCCAAACCTTTCTGTGACGGGGCGGTCGACTGCAGAGCGATGCTGTTAGCACATCTCCCCCATTGTACCATGGCCTTTTGTTAACCTACTCTTCTCACTGTACTTTATCTCACTCCATCCTTTCTGTTCTGAGAATTGGCTGCACAGCCGTCTCATAGTTGGTGTCTCCTCCCTCACTACTACTGTGTTATTGTGCTTTTGTGGAGCCCGTTGTATTCAGACGACGACACCATGACAGAGTGGGAAAGAGCAAGAGAGACACTAGTGGGATAAAAGAATGGTTTTACATAATTAAACAGATGGAAGTGATTACAGCGGCTTATCCACAGAGCACGAACTGCGCACATTCAGACTCATTATGAAGTTAAAGACTACAAACTGTCGCTGATAGCTTAATTACAGTTTCACTGTGGAACCGGTGCTTTAGCGCCGTCGCAACCGTTTACACAAAACAATACTCTGCCACAAGACAACGAGATGTCGACACTCCTCAAATCTAAATGAGGTCTAGGCTTCCACATACAATATGCAGGATTGGTATAAAAGATTAATCAGCAACAAAACAGGATTTCTCACCATTGGTATTGGGGAATATTGTAGATCCAGCATTATTTTGGAAACAATATATTGGAGAATACTGTATATAAACGTCATTTCAATTTGAATGATTAAAAACTTGTGCTGGTATCTGATGTGTATGCGTGTTTGTAATTGTGTAATTGTATACTTTAAAAACGTGTGTAACAAATTCTCCTCTGGGCTACGTCTTACTTGATAATAGTTGTACAAAACCCTTTGCAAACCTCCGCTCGTGTGAGTTGTCCTCAAGTCGTAGACGGTGCAGGTCCTCCAGTTCTGTCAGCCCTCTGTGAGACACACAGGAGCTGCAGGCAGAGCAGGATGTGGACTCAGCACTTCACCAGTGTGAGCCCTGGCACCGGGATTATATCTCTGCATTATTGAATCACCTCTAAACCTCAGTCTGGACACGGCCAGGGGGAACATGCAGATTTGATGATCCTGTATTTTCAGCTGACCAGTATGGAGCAAAAGAACAGGGGTCTGATTGGATTAGGCATGGGTTATGAAAATGACTATCCCATGAATGTCTCAGCTGCTTATCCTTTAGCTGCTAAAAGATGCATTCAAACTGAGCGCATTCACTTGATGATGGGATGTCCTAAGAAGTGTATTTTACAGTATCACACCTCTTACACATAAACAAAATGCACATACAGACACAAAGCACACATGGCACGTTCCCTCCCCTCAAGGCCTTCATTAGATAAAAGGAAAACAGCTCTTTCCGAGCTGCAGTGCAATTATTCAGTGTAGTCAAGCATGTCTGTGTGTGACAAAGCAAATTGCTTTTTCAGTGTGCTGTTCCTGATACAGATAGGGCTTTAAGAATCTGAGGGAAGCCTCGCTCCACTGCTCCCTCCGCTGACAGATATCACACTTATTTACCCCTCTGTGTTTTCATGTGTACACACCACTCACTAATGCCTGGCTTTTTCTGTGCAGATACTGCCCTTCTCCTCTTGGTTACACCGATCAATCAGCTTAGTGCATTTCAATGAAATCTGGTGTGATTGATTGCGGCCGGCTGTGACATGCAGCATAATAGCAGATTAATACTTCTGAATGTCTCGTTTCATTTGAAGTACTACGGGCCACTGTTTATAGGTATTGTTTTCTGATGCTAAACCTGCCAAATCTGCAGATTATTTTTGTCTAAATGAGCAAAGATGGTACCACACGAGTAGAATATAAAAGGGCAATGAATTTAAAACACATAATGATCCTTTAGTGGAATCAGCTTTGATGAGCACAAACTCACAAAAAAGTAAACAGAGGTTTGATATTGTTGAAAGTTACTTTATTTTGTGTGTGAAGTGAGCTTTTCCATCAGTCTTATACTGTATTGGTGGTATCAATACTTTCAGTGCAATGTGATCAATTTGTGCTGAAGCAGTAACACAGAAAGTCCTCTGGCCGCACCGGCCCAGTGCAGGCACACAAAACCTGCTTCAAAGTTCAAACTACTGTTCAAATGCAGCTGAGTCCACTGGGCCTGGGGAACGTGTGATTGAAGCTGATCTCTGTGATGACAAAAGCTTTCATTAGTTTGATTTGACTGAAAGTGATGTGTGGACACAGACTTTCTCAGGTGTGGCACATAATTATTCCGGCTGTCATGTTAAGACGAGTGAGAGAGGAGTTCATGGCCACCACCGACTCTTTATTTATCTTCTGCCTGTTCCCTCCTGTGGGTCTCAATCGATATCAGAGACTGGGAGTGGGAGAGACGGACAGAAAACAAGCCAAGTGTAGAGAGTCAGAGCGCAGAGAGAACAAGGACAGAGTGAGCAGTCAGATTTATGTGCACTGCCTTCGGACTGTGGCCACACACAACAAGAGTAATGCTTATGGGACGCACTCCAGTCTCCCCTGTGATTATCCAGCACCTCCATTGATTTTGTAATGATTTTAAATGTCACCGGGATATTGGTTCGTCATAGGTATTCTTTGTTTATGATGACACTTACAGCTGATAGGAAAAGAAAACCAGCAATAAATGCTTGACATTTATTGGGACCAGCTTTTGTTCTTTCTTTGTCTTATAAAAATAAGGGCAAGTTGCAGTCAATTTGTATGGCACCACAATGACCTATCCTCATTTGCAAACTGCTTTGTTAACAGATGCTACCATGAATACAAAGATGAGTAAGAGATTATTTTAAATAGTTTATGAGATCTGGTCAAAGAAAAAGATTCAGGATCTAACATTACCATTACCATAGGCTAAATATACACCATTTTAGGCGAGAATCACAAACATGTCCAAACTATTTGAAAATTTTGAGAAAAAAGGCGTGGACTTTGTTTACTGCTGGTACACTACTGGCCGAGAAGTTGGCGGTTCAAATCCTGGCTCCGGTCGGTGGATGCTGCTGTCCTTGGGCAAGACACTTCACCCATCTTGCCTCCAGTGTCTGCGTACATTGGTGCAAGAATGAGAGTGTGAATAGGTGAGTGGTTGTTTGATGTAAAGCGCTTTGAGTGTCTGATATGGGGGAAAAGCACTATATATAAATAGAGAGATTTACCATATAGTGTCCACGTGGTGTTACGTTTGTAAATCTTGAATGTGCCAGGAATATTGAAAGCTTTTGATGACATGATACTGCTATAGAGTTCAGGACTGTGATGTTATATCGCTTCGCGTCATGGGATTTGCAGTAATAATAAACTAATGGAGATTTTAAAAGGTAAAATACTGGAGTTATTGTTCAAAACACAATTTTTTTTAGCTAATGTTAGTCTATGGAAAATGTATGCAAACAGCTGCAAACAGTGGATTTTCTTGAATATGTTTGTTTACTGATGATGTCATCGCTCTACTTCCAATGGAGCTTTAGCCGTATTCATTATATTATATTATATCTAAAGTTTTCCCATGGTTCTTTTCTCTATTCTTCTCATTATTTAATGTTAGTCTATGGAAATTGCTGCTTGTCATACCCTCTAACATGGCACATTTCTATTCACTGGAAAATCTATCGTCATACTTTCAAGACAATGCTAAAATACCATTCACGTTTTACAGGTTTCACACAATTTGCTCTGCTGGCCGAACCATAAAAATGACTCCGCTTTAGGTACTTCAAAAATACTCATGATTTACGCTTGTCATCTCTAGCTTTATGTGCCAGGAATATATGATCAACTCCTGCATTGTAGAAGCAATCCTGTTTTGAAAATGATGGAGAGATGGAGGAAAAGCTGAATATGATTAAAAAAAAAACAGAACAGGTAAGAGTGGAGATTTACTGATGATTTGCTCCTGTACGAGAGGAAGATGCATTCAGCGAGGACAGATAAAGAGAGAAGCTGAGCCTTGTGACAGGGCCTTGTGTGTCACTGACCGCTCTAATTATCCGGCATTTTCTTCAAACATTCTGCAACACTGAGCCACTCCCCCGAGACGCAACTCACGCCTAATTTTCTCTGAGATTCAATTCCGTTCCATCCGTCACTGTCTTTTACATATAAAACACTTTCTCAATTATTCCGGCGACATTCATATCTGTATTACACGACACACTCGGCTATTCAAAGTGACTGCTCATTTCGCAGCAGTCCAGCGCGCCTCGAATCAGTCCCAGGCTCATCAGAAGTCAGGGGCAGCAGGATCGAGTGGGTCTGTACAGAGGCTGGCTGTTTGCTGAGCGTTACTGGAGACTACAACCAGGGCAGAGGGGAATATCATTATGTGACGCCAATGATGTGGTCGTAGCAGGGTTAGGTCTCTCCTCTATGTTTGCTTAAAATAGTGACATTGTCATAATAATGAACAGTCATGAAATCAGTGGTGGTAGGAATTTTGTCTTTGAGTCTGAGACCAAATGACGTTGATGTGCTTTAGACACATCAGGAATAGTCTGATAATTAAAGCATCTTTCATGTATTTCAGTGCCACGGTCTCAAGATACATCACTTACTGTTTGTCCTGTTGGCCAAAGAGACTGCACTCAAACCACTCAGATCGTTCTATAATCAGGCGCTAAATGTTCTTGACAAAAAAAGCCCTTTGTTATCATTAGGGATGATCCGATCCGACACTGGTATCGGATATCGGAGCCGATACAGGAGAAAATACGATATTGGGTATCGGCTACAAATACGGATTTAACAGGTACCAGTTTTGGCTCTCACCACCTTAAAAAACAGGCCATTGTTTTTACATACTGAGATATAATCTTACCTTAGCTCCTATTATTACACCTTACAATATAGTTTCCCTTTTTATCCACGTAGAAAATCATCATATTTAATTCCATGTGACTAGACTTGGATAGTGTAACTTTTCACATAAAGTTAAATAGGGAAAACATGGGACAGCTTGGAACATACCTGTGCTGGGAGAGGCTAAATGCTAACAACATTCACATCAACTTATCTAAGGTAAGAACATATCTCAGTGCGTAGAAAAAGCTTGGCCTATTCCTTTAAAAACAAAACTTAGTTTTTAGCTCTGAGAATGGATTTTGATCGCCACGCAAAATGCCATGGTTAGCATCTGTATGCCAAAGCTAGCGGGAGCATGCTAATGCTAACGAAAACTAAATCAAGGCTCAGGTCAGAAACTATGATAGAAACGCCTAAAGTAGCCTGATGAAATAAAATAACCACTGCTGAAGCCACGTGTTTGTGTTTTAATTTAAGACATAACTGGTCTAACATATTTGTAATTATCAGATCACTTTATGTGAGTTGTTTATATTAATGTAACCTAAAGCCTGTCATATACCCAAGGATGTTTAGTGTAAAAAAGTCATTGTTGTTAAATGTTTATCCATAGAGTTTATCAATAGACATAATTGATAATTGATCTGTAACATCATGACAATAAAATATGACTTTCCATCCATCCATCCATTTTCTTCCGCTTTATCCGGGGCCGGGTCGCGGGGGCAGCAGTCTCAGCAGAGATGTCCAGACTTCCCGATCCACACACACCTCCTCCAGCTGTTCTGGGGGGACCCCGAGGCGACACCAGGCCAGCTCGGAGACATAGTCCCACCACCGTGTCCTGGTTCTTCCACGAGGCCTTGTCCCACTAGGACATGCCTGGAACACCTCCCGCGGGAGGCGACCAGGAGGCATCCGAAATAGATGCCCTAGCCACCTCAGCTGGCTCCTATCGACGTGAAGGAGCAGCGACTCTACTCCGAGCTCCTCCCGGGTAACTGAGCTCCTCACCCGATCTCGAAGGGTGCGACCAGCCACCCTGTGAAGGAAACTCATTTCGGCCGCTTGTATTCGCGATCTTGTCCTTTCGGTCATTACCCAAATCTCATGACCATAGGTGAGGGTGGGAACGTAGATCGATCGGTAAATCGAGAGCTTTGCCCCCCCGACTCAGCTCCCTCTTCACCACGACAGACCGATACAGCGATCGCATCACTGCTGACGCCGCACCGATCCGTCTGTCGAGCTCACGCTCCATCCGTCCCTCACTCGTGAACAAGACCCCGAGATACTTGAACTCCTCCACTTGAGGTAAGGACTCCCCACCGACCTGTAGAGGGGAAGCCACCTTTTTCCGGTGGAGAACCATGGCCTCAGATTTGGAGGTGCTGATCCAAATCCCGGCCGCTACACACTCGGCTGCAAACCGCCCCAGAGCGTGCTGAAGGTCCTGGTTTGTTGAAGCCAACAGACTTTGACTTATGACTTTACTGATCTTAAAATGAAGAAAAGAGTCAATTTGATATTTTACTCAGAGAAAGCCACTTATAAGAAAGTCTCTTGGTATCAGTAAATATGCATGGGTAGCAAAAAAGCTGATCAATAGTTATCTTCACTGCAATATTCTCCATAAATATAAAATGCTCAGTTTAGACAATTTACAGCAATACATCTAAGAACCCCCTTCAAAATTGTTAATAATACCGCTCCACTCCCAATGAAAGAATTCATAAAACTTTACTTTGAACAAACAACCCGAACAACCCGCTCCACTGCTCACGGAAACTGTGCCATCCCGAAAAGATCCTCTGCCTTTGCACAGACGCCTTTTCATATCAAACCGTTAAACAATGGAATCGACTCTCAGACAGTCTGAAGTCGTCTGCTCTATTTTATGCCCCATACTTTTCAGTTCTTAAAAAGCTTATAATAGATGCATTTTCAATATGGCCACAATGTTTGATGCAGCTTTTTTTTTTACACAGTTTGGGATCGAATGTTGTAAATTAAATATACAAGTAAAATACACTGTGCAACCAGTCAACAACACCTATAGAATAACATAAGTGAAAATAAAAGTAGTACAGAAAAGAGTTATGGGAGAGGTTGTCTTACCGCTGGCTTATTTGCTGGCTCGGAATCAATTTAGCATGGATGCTATCTCCTGGATTTGGCATTTTTACATCTCTTTTGGTTTAACCATACACTTAATTCTGCTTCTGCTTTTTTGCTGCTGAGAAATGGAACAATACAAAAGACTTTTAAGAGACTGAACTCATTGGCACCACCGTCACATATAAAGGCACAACTGAGTGAAATTCACCAACAGAAATGTAGTTGTTTTAACTCATATTTATTCTGTAAAATTGTTTTTGTCAATTTTTTTGAGTATGAAACTGGGCCCTCGATAAAAATGGAGTATTGTGCTCTCATTGGGCCTTTCCCTGTAAAAAAGATTGATTAAATGTGATAAAGCAGTGCTAAGTAACTCGTGGCAACTAAGCGCCACTGCAGGTGTCATAGCATGTTGCGGTATTTTACTCATTAATTGTCCGTGAGAGTAAATACTACGCTGACAGAAAAGACAAAGGGGCAGAGGGATATTGTACATGCAATTACACAATGGAGATAAAAAAATTTCACTCAAACTTGGCTGTAAATACTGTTTAAGTGGTGCTAGCCTGCAGTTAGCTTTGCCCGTTAGCCTGTTAGCGTCTCCTTCGTGATTCTATTAGTGTGTATTGGTGGCTCCGACCCGAAGGTAGGAAAGTTGCAATTGTGGTTTTCTGGCCAGAGACACCAGGGGAGATGAAAGACCCCCCAATCATCCCATTAACACTTGTATTTCCCCCAGAGGGACTACGAAAAGGATTTATTAAGGTAAACAAGTTCTTCTATAATCTTGAATAATGGCATAATCCTAATAGCTATTTTGTAAGCCTCTGTTCTTCGTCTATAAACAAGTGAAAGTAAATTGTCTGTGCAAAAAAACAACAACGTCTGCTCCATGCTTTAGAATTCGTTGCATTATCTTGCAATCATACTGTATGTTTGCAAGTGTCCAAAGCGGACGTTTAACGGCTGTGAAGGACCTGTGATTGTGTGCCGTTGCTCTTGAAGCCTCGCTGTGTCCTTGTCTATTACCTGCTGCCTATAATTTCCTGTCTATGCTACACTGCCTTGCACGCCTCGCGGTCAAGTCATTTGTCAACGCTTAAGTAGAATTTGTGTTCCGCCTGTAGTTATCGTGACAAGCAGATAAATAAACTCCAAAAAGAAGTCAGCATTTCTTCTAAGATGTTATTGACAGACGGTGCCGTTTAACCCAACTGCTCTGCAATTACCTTTCTACTGTACGCGGTAAGTTTTACAAGCTGATGTTTAGAAAATGCACACTGACTTTGGGCAGACATGAAAGAAGCTCGTTGTTCCCCAGTTACTGATAAAGCTCTGCCTCTATACCATTAGGTTTGCACTGTGTCTGTCAATAAAGTGTTTTCCAAATAGAGCTGGTGCAGAGGAATCAAAACATATTGACTTTTTATTTATGTGGAAACCTGGGCTCGGAATGAAAACAAGAAGGTTTTTCCTGTTTAGAGACAATATTTATTCCTTTTACAGTTAAAACCAAGCGTTTTTGTCAAAAGATTCACATTTTTTCCAGACTTTCTCACATTAACATAATCAATTTTATCTGCAAATGAAATAGTAATTTAAGCATGGGTCAACATGGGAGGCCTTGGAGGAACGACATGGAGGTCCTGAAATAATTTGGTTTATTGGGCATATTTGATGGCACTTTATTTATTTTGCATCTAAGCCGATTCATTAATAAATCAGTTTTGTTTCACTGCAGAAAATTAGCTGAATTCAGTGAGGAAAAAGGTTTGAAAACTAAAATTCAACACGCTTTTCGAGGTCAGTTTGCCATTTCCATTGTGAAACATATACAGTATTCATTTAGTTGAACAGATCACTGCATTCAATTACAACTCAAGCATATTGGAACTATCAGACTCTGTTGAAGTTTTTTAACCTCTTAACCGTCACCTGGACTGATCGCAATTTCTCCCGTAGGGCTTTTGCCCACAACCTAAAAGCGTCTTGAAAAATGCATCAAAAGAGCAACAAAACAAAGAATGAAAACGCAAAAAAAAAAAAGTGACAAATGTGCCAAAAAAGTACCAATAACACAACAAAAATGTGACAAAAACACAGCAAAAAATTACAAAAAAGTGGGGGGAAAAGAGGGGAAAAGGCCACAAAAGAGCAGCAAAAAAGGAAAAAAACATGACAAAAACGCTACCAAAAGTGACAACAATGTGGCAACAAGTTAAGGAAAAAGTCAGTTTAGATATGTTTTGCGGGTCTTGGCTTTCAAATGACGCACTGGCCTATAGGCTGTAAGACGCTTTTAGATTTGGGTAAAGTCAAACTGGAGAAAATGTGCTTGGTAAAGGCAGAGGTTAAAGCAGTAGGCTACAAAGTAACTTGTTTATCTTAATCAATCCTTTCCGTAGTCCCTCTGGGGGTAATACAAGTGTTAATGGGATGATTGAGTAGTCTTTCATCTCCCCCTGGTGTCTCTGTCCAGAAAACCATGATTGCAACTTTCTCTGCACCCGGTCGGAGTCACCAATACACACTAATGGAATCCCAAAGAAGAAGCTAGCAGGCTAACGGGCAAAGCTAACTGTGCTAAACAGTATTTACAGCCAAGTATGAGTGACGAAAAATATCTCCATCGTGTAATTGGATGTACAATATCCCTCTCTCCTTTTGTCTTTTCTATCACGGTAGTATTTACTCTATAATTAATAAGTAAAAAACAGCAACATGCTATGACACCTGCAGTGGCGCTTATGGCCTCTAGGGGCATGAGTTACTTAGTTCTGCTTTAAGCACCATTTGGCACTCTAAATTCGTCAATAGCGCGGCTTTGAATAGAAATAATGGTGAAAAGTCTTCCCCTTACACTTATCAGACACGGATAGTGGTTTTAAGTGCCGCATAAATTCACCGAGGTGCGCACAACACAATAACTAGGTCGCCTCGTAATAGAATTTTAACAATCTTCGCGGGTTGTTAAATTTTAAGAAAGTCAGACAAACTCCAGTGATGGGAAACTTTTGAAGAGAATATTCCTTTGCTGCTTCTGCTTTAAAACCGCCGTCTTTTGTAACCTCTTCATCGCAGATTCTTCAATATTTACATGTGCCAGGTGGTTTTTTTGGTTGTTTTTTTTGCAGGGTCGTGGCCCATTGGGAGAACTTGAGTAACAGGCACACAGAGGAGAGGGCGTTGGATGTGCGGCGGGCCCGGGGGGGATGCAGATGAAAGCGAGACAAGCTCATGGTGTATGTTAGTTGGTGCAGGCATGGCATGTGTCGGGGCTTATGGAGAGAATACAGCGGGCTCAGACAGTTTTCAGAACTCTTTGATTTAGAAAGCAAAATCAAATTAGTTACTTTTCCATTGGTAACGAATTAACTACTATACAGAATATATTCAATGATTATGTAAAAAGAAGAGGAAGAAATTTAAATCCGTTTCAAAAATATGAATAAGTAATAACTAAACTTTCATTACAAATAATGTAAGAGAGGGTTCATACATTTAAGGCACACTTTCAACCTTCCCAGGGCAACACTGTCACTATTTCTGCTAGTTCACGATGAAAAATTAGGCTTTATCATTAGATGCACCGTTAAAAAAAATATTTTACTGATGGACAAGACTAATTTTTTTCCACTGCAAGAAAAAAAAAAATCCATGATTGGGCCTTTAAACATATAATTTACTGCAGGCTCATTGTTTTCCTTTTTTTAACATTCAAAGTTTGGCTTTACTCAAATCAGCTTCTTGACTGGAGCTTACAGACTCTAGATCAAGGGGTCCCCAACTAAATCAGCTCGAGGACCGCAAACCTTTCTTTCATAACTTTCGACATATGTCCGGGGTCCAGACATTACGAAGTCATGAAAATGCCTGAAAATGTCAAATCATGAGCACAGGTTGTCTAATTACAAAGCAGAACTGATTAAGGAGTCAAAAATATTCCCATCTTTTTATTAATCAAGTATATAGAGAGGATGTAAAGGCTTTGGGATCCGGACTAAAGCTTCTGGAGGTCTGGATCTGGTCCCAGGTCTGCTATTGGGGACCCCTGCTATAGGCCATGAGTAACACCTCATTTGAAAGCTAAGACCTACTAAATTAATGTAACATTTTCCTTGCGTTGTTACCCTGTTGTTGTCACTTTTTAGTCATATTTTCAACACTTTTTCCCTGCATTTTTGTTGCTTTATATGTAATTTTTTGGTTGCTTTTTTGTTGCATTTTTGTAATTTTTTTCTCACCCGTTTTGTTACATTTTCTGTCGCTTTTTTCATCCTGTGTGTTTTCATCCTCATTTCCGTCTTGTTTTCTTCACTATTTTCACGCTTTTTTCAAGAACCTTTTATGGGTTTGAGTATTGCTGAACTGGAGAAAAATGTGCTCGGTTCAGGCGGGGGTTAAGAGGATAAATTCCATTAGAATCTTTATTTCTTTAAAGGAATAGGCCACTGTTTTTACATACTGAGATATGTTCTTACCTGAGCTTAGACGAGTTGATGCGTAACTGAATGGTCTTTGTGCGTGCGCTCAGTCACGCAAACGTTAAACATAATTAAACATGTTGATTTTCTAAGCGGGTTAAAAGGGGTACTATATTGCAAGGCGTAATAACACAGGAGCACTTTGTGTTTTTATGCCTTAAAAAATAGTACCAATATTAATCTGCTTAGAAAATCGACATGTTTTAGTTTTGTGTAACTATACTATACTTGGATCGTGTAAAGGCTCATGTACATTTAAATAGGTTTAACGTGGAACAGCTTGGTAGCTTCTAACTTCACTCCAGTTTAGCACTTTACCTTTGCTGGGAGAGGCTAAATGCTAACAATATTTGCGTGACTGAGCGCACGCACAAAGACCAGACAGTTATGCATCAACTCATCTAAGCTAAGGTAAGAACATATCTCAGTATGTAAAAAACTATGGCCTATTCCTTTAAGGGACAGTGTACAGAGACATGAAGCTCACAGAGACGCGCTGCACCAGATTGTAGCTATATCTTGTTTTCATCCTGTTCCAAGACATTAAGCATTATGCTGAAAGGTGAGTGTAAAGGCTGACAAATGATTATAATCTGAACATTCTCAGACTTCAACGTTATATCATAGGAATAACTAGAGGCGTATGACGAATTCCAGAAAGCACAGTAAGTATGTACTGGTGTGTACTGAGGGGAAGGGCTGCTCCAGTCTGCGCCTGACAGTCTCCTGGCTAATGAGCAGCTGTCGGCTATCACTATTCATGAACCCTGTCAGTCACCTGCTCTCTGCCCCGGCGCCGAAACCAGAAGACCCCTCTCATTATACTGCACAGGTAGACACTGTCAATACTGTACAACAAATAACGATGGGGATTGAACAGTGTTGCTTATAGTTGCTGCTGGACTAGTGTGTTTTCATTGTTTTAACCTGACAATGACAAATACACTTCTGTTCTCTCGCTTAAAGGGAACAAAAGACGTTCAAAGGCAAATTTGTAGAAAACAACTTCAAAAAGAGTGCCACGTTGTTTGATCTCACTTATTTTAGTGAAACAAGCAGTGGCAAGATATCATTACATTTTCTCACAGAACTTTCGAAATAATGTCCATCTTAAGAGTCACAGTGGAGGATAATCAGTTATGTTCTCTTTATTTCCAACTAGTCTGGAGAAAATGGTGGTCTAGAATGAAAAGACTAGTATAATTACAGTACATAGAGACACACTTAGCGGTTTTCTTTTGCCCAACCTTTTTTTTTTAAACATTATTATCTCCAACATTGCTTGAACAATTGGCCATTTTTTCTGAATTGGCATGAACAAAGAGAGAGAGAGAGAAAGAGTATTTTTAACCCAAAAGAGCCGCAGTTCAAGGACCTCCTCACGTGGTTAGTTTTGTCTGATCCTGCTGCAGTCTCAAGTCCGGAGAGATTCACTACAAATAGCTGCTTGATGTGTCCTTGTGGAAATACTCCGTCTCCGACCGTGCAATCTATAAACACTCGTGACAACTCCTTTTTAAAGTTTCATTTCCATATCGGTCCCAGTCTTTACTTTAGGTCTCAGTACTAGAGTCTCTCCGCTTCAACGCACTGTAGCGTTCGTTCTCAAATTATAGGTCTGAAATGCACAGCCGAAAGTAAACAGTCATCTCAGTGTCTCGTCCACATTTGAGAACACAATTAAACGCTCCCTGTCCATTAAAAACGTGTGGTATGTGGAAGTGTGTGGTCTCACAGGGGTGTAAAAAGGTGTCAAAATCCTTGCCAGCATTTAATTATGAAATTGTAGTCAGTTGTTTTGAAAGATGGCAGAGTTCAGCTTCAGAAACAAAGAATAAAGTTGTGAGAAAGTTCTTTGTGTGAAGCCGCTGTACTAAAAATAGAGGTTGCAGAAATTAGTCAAAAACAAAGCTAAATATTAAAGCCTCACTATGCAACATTTTACCCAGGAAATATAGTAAGCATTTATTTAATTACAGATATTTTTATTGGTGGAACATGGATACAAGCGGCCAAAATGAGCTTCCTTCGCAGGGTGGCTGGGCGCACCCTTCAAGATCGGGTGAGGAGCTCAGTTACCCGGGAGGAGCTCGGCGTAGAGTCGCTGCTCCTTCATCTGTTTCGGATGCACGCGGAAGGTGTTCCAGGCATGTCCTATTGAGCTGGCTGGTGTCGCCTTGGGGTCCCACCAGAACAGCTGGAGGAGGTGTGCGTGGATCGGGAAGTCTCATCTCTGCTGAGACTGCTGCCCCCGCGACCCTCTGGATGGATGGATGTATGGATGGATGGATGTATGGATGTATGGATGTATGGATGTATGGATGGATGGATGGATGGATGGATGGATGGATGGATGGATGGAACATGGCCTCTAAACCACAGTTTAGTTGCTAGTGTCATACGAATACATAACCTGGAACATTTTACAGTGTGGCTTTAAAGCAGTACTAATATAAGTAACTCATGCCCCTAGAGGCCACAAGCGCCACTGCAGGTGTCATAGCATTTTACGTTGTTTTTTTTACTCAATTGTCCGTGAGAGTAAATACTACGCTGACAGAAAAGACACAGAGAGAGAGGGATATTGTCCAATTACACAATGGAGATAAATTTTGTTCACTCAAACTTGACCTTAAATGCTTCTAAAGTGGCGCTAGCCCACAGTAAGCTTCTTCTTTGTGATTCCATTAGTGTGCATTGGTGGCTCCGACCCGGAGGCAGGAAACTTGCAATTGTGGTTTTCTGGTCAGAGACACCAGGGGAGATGAAAGACCCCCAATCATCCACTTGTATTACTCCCAGAGGTACTACGAAAAGGATTTATTAGGGTTAACAAGTTATGTAGTACTGCTTTAATGTTTGGACAAATGAATGTTGGAGGGAGCTGCCAAAATGGCAGCGTCAGAGAATATGTAAAGGGAATATATGATTCCAATTTGTTCTCAAAGAAGAAACGATAAAAAGTGCTGGAAAGTTTATGAAGTTATGAATAGAAGTATGCTGAGAAGTTTCATATTTTCAAACCCTTCAGTAATGTAGTACAGTGTCATGTAAATGTGCTCCTTTCTATGAAAAGGTTCAGGAAATTCATGATAAAATGATGGAAGATCAATCTGAAAAAAAACGCGGGGCTTCAGATATTATTCCCAGTTGCAAATGCAAAAGTGTTGCTTGATGTCTCAGGTGGAGTTTTGAATTATTAAAGGATCTGAGAGTCAGGCGCGGCTGTACTCATTACTGGGAAACATATGAAAGCATAATTCAAACGGTGGCCCCCAACAAGTGGAGGGAATGAGACGTTTTGGTTGGGCTAAAACGGATACCTGGGCCTTATCTGTCTCTCCTATTCAACGACACGGATTACACCGCAGCCTCCTGGTTGTTGAAAAATCCATCTCCAAAAGCTGCACAATGTCAGCGGCTGCAATCTCGTCTGCATGAAATGAGGCTTTGAAGAGCAAAATGTTTCCTCCTTCGCTTTTTCCACGCCGCACCTCTGCCAAGCACTATTCATAACTGTCCAGAAGCCCATTGAAAAATCGCGTGTCACTTTCTCTGACATTGAGAAACAACCTCGCCGGCGCTATTAGGGGCGAGGCGCAATGATCATTTCGTGACATAGAGGGATGGAGCGTGCGAAGCACAGGTGAGGAGAGGTTAAGGATTTCCTTTGCATTCAAGATGGCCGACACAAGTAACCAGTCACATAAAGGTGAAAGGGAATGATTACTTTCTCTGACTTGAAGCGGAGGTCCGTGCCAGTCGGGAGTGCTTTCGCGGTTTGATGCACTCCGTCTGTGTAAAGCTCTCTTCTCGGCTGCCGCGCCTGATTTATGGGGGGAAAATCATCTTTATTGAGCGATGGGGTCGGGTATGGCGTCCACTCTCAAGCTCAAATTCACTCACTAACAAATCATGCACACGCTAAGTCAAACTCTCCGCTCCTAAGGGACTGCCCGGAGATATTTAGAGATCAGGTTTGTTCGAATGCCTTGTCTTGTTTATAAAGGCCTTTGTTCAATTGACAATTCATTACAAGAAACATGTATTGCAAAAAGATGTTCTTGAAAATTGTCCGAAACAACGGGTTATGTGGCAGCGGGAGGACGGTTTTCAGCCTTTTATCATGTGTTCTGTCTTCTGAAAACAATCATCCCGACACTTGGGACCTTGGGGAGTCAGAGCGTCTACCAAACCTTCCATCCATCCACTATCATCGTGCCTCATCTCAGAGTCATTTTTTTTTTTTTTTTCAAACTGGTCAGCTAATGTTAGCTTTGCAGATAAGGGCTTCTGACGGAAAAGGCATTTTCAGAAATAATTCCCCCGCCCTGCGTGTGATAAAGGGGCGGTGGATAGGACCTGGCGGGAGAGGAGGCAGCCTGCACACTAATAAGAGGACTCCTGCTCGCTGCAATGATTTCACAGTCTCTGACATTCATGTAGGCTTATGCGCTGAGAGGCAAGCTGCACACACGCTTAAAAGAATTCAGAATATCAGGTTATATTCAGTAGCAAAAGATTCCATTCAAATAAATGTTGATGCATGAATCAAATATGTCGAAATTATATGTTTACTATACAGTCTGCAAAAAATAGCTATTTACCCTTTAATAGTTTGTTCAATCATTTGGTCGAGCACACTTTATTGAATCATGTGCTGTTTTAATTCTGCCTATCTACCATTCGGTTCAAGTTTGTAATACTCCAAATATCCAGTTTGGGGTTGGACCAGTTTAGAGCAGGTTTGGATTGGTTTAGACCTGGTTCAGACAGGGTTTGGACTGGTTTAGAGCAGGTTTGGACTGGTTTAAAGCAGGTTTGGACCGGTTTAGACCTTTTTTGGACCTGTTTAGACCTGGTTTGGACCGGTTTTGTCCTGGTTTAGACCGGTTTAGACCTGTTTTGGACTGGTTTAGACCTGTTTGGACTGGATTAGACCTGTTATGGATCGGTTTAGAACTGGTTCATGCTGGTTTTGACAGGTTTTGACTGATGTAGACCTGGATTTTACTGGTTTAGCGGAAGTTTGGATGGGTTTTGAGCAGTTAGATCAGGTCTGGAGAGACTGGTTTATGCTGGTTTAGATCAGATTTGGACTGGTTTAGAGCAGATAACTAGGAGGTCTATCAAAAAAATACAAATAAAAACATTGTCTGACAAATGGTTAGAAAATAATGATTAAAAACACGTGTAGGGGGATAAGATTAAAGGGTTAATGCAAACCAAAAAAAATATATCATTATTATTCCTTCGTAGGCATCATTTTCCATTTTCCTTAATATAATTTTAAACTATTTATGGCATTGCATGTGTAGTGTCAGTATGAGTTTTATCATCAACCTCAGAGAGAGTCTAATTCTCCTTCTTTGTGGGAAATGTACTACTCCCACATCTTAAATTAAAGGAGGCCTATGACGGGAAGTGCTTGATGGAATATCTTCTTCCTGGTCGCACAGATGCACTAATGCACTCCTGGGTTTTACAAATCCTAATGCTCAGCACATAGAGCACTGACACTACGCCAACGATCTGTCCAAAAGCACATGCTGCTTTCTCATCTGGAAGATAAGATGTCAACAACCTTCTGTATTCCAAATTACAATTTTGGTTGCACTTTACTTCACAGTACAATTATAACACTGTACAAAGTATAACACAGGGTAATGAAATGTGTAGCTCTGTTTCCATGTTTGTTTGTGTCTTTACACTGGGGTAGGCCTGCAGTTAGGAATTGTGATGAGAATTTAATTATCTGTGTATCCTGTTCTCATGTTATTATTATATTTTTACACTTTCATGCATATTAGATTCCCACCCTATTACAATGCTATTACTGTGCTGTAAGTAAAGTGCAACCATAATTTTAGCTCCATTTAGCAAGTCGTGTTGATATGCAGTTTTAGTACAACAAATAGAATATATACCTTTTTAGCCAGGTTTTCACAGCATAAGAATCTTCAGGCCAACAATATAGAAAAAAAGTTTATTATTCCGATCATAATTCTACAGTAGACATGTCAAAATCCCGATGTTTTGACCTGAGTTGTAGTTACTGTATCTGTTATTACTGGAAATACCCTCATCTCTTGCTCTCTGCACGTTTGAACTGAACCAAAAGTGATGTTAAAATAAAAAGGATCATTATTTTACTACTAAAAGCATCATGGAACTTTTCTAATCATATCTCTGTCACACAACGAGCCGGGTAAAACCAACATCCCACACTGAGAGAGATTCCAGGACAAAGCCACTGTAAGTAAGTGTATCAATGAAAAAAGGCCTTAAGGCAATGTAAGGCGAGGCTCTGTATTGACATCTTCAGCAACCTTTACGTTTATTATTCTGAGGTACTGCAAACCCCTGACCTTTCCTGGTTGAAAACTTGTTGTGGTTAAGATTCGCTTACAAGAGGGAACGAAGAGGAGGAAAACGCATGCTAACCTTTACACTGTCATTGATGCTAACCTTGAGCAATGGGCCCCAAAGGGAAGGACGTCTTCTACAGTAGACAATAAGCTGCAGTGTGGCGTTCAGTGTGTTTGTGCATGTGTGTTCGTGTGGCCAGGAGATAAGAAGCTGAGGAAATAT
Source organism: Gobius niger (assembly GCF_951799975.1). Taxonomy (NCBI): domain Eukaryota; kingdom Metazoa; phylum Chordata; class Actinopteri; order Gobiiformes; family Gobiidae; genus Gobius; species Gobius niger. Next base: position 19,580,745 of record NC_136861.1, read on the forward strand.
GCATGAATTAAAGCCCAATGCAGCATAGGCACATTTAATCATTTCTTCACTATTTGTGTCTATTTACAACTCATGCATGTGCAAGCAGGTGATGTTGGAAGTAAGAGTAAAAACAGGCTTCTCCTTTGCCACCTTTCCCCACTTTGTAATCTTGTGGGAACTTGGTTACGAACTTTTTGATTTGGTTAATCATGAAAAGTCTTTACCTTTACGGAAAAAGACCAAGGATATCGACAGTTTATGAATTTGATTTCTCTCCAAAATGAGTTTAGAGCTTAGTGGTTCAATCACAGGGGACTCCAACCACAAGTGAGTCCCCAGTCCTTTAAAGCTCTTCAAAGGCGTTCTATATTGCCAATATATGTCCCGGCGAAACACCTTAATTCACATTTTTAGAAGCATTTCCCCTTATGAACAAACATTTGTGTAAATACAGTAAAACACTGAATCTACTTTCATGCTCTTTCTTTGTGTTGAGATATCCGCTTGGTTGCTCTCCTGGGTGTTCTCCGCCAAAGTCCCATAGTTTCAAGTGGCCTCAAAGCATAAGTAGCTCTCTTGCTGTTTCTGAAAGTGGCTCGCAGGGGATAAAAATGTGGAGATCTTTGGTTTAATAGTTTGAGCTTTTTTCCCCGCCATATATGCGCCCAGTTCCGGACACAATGCTTGAATCATTGGTCCATGTTGGAGCGCTTCACGTCTATAATTCTTTTTCATATTTTTTATTTTCATGTCACTGTCTATGGACGATGCTGTATTTCTATTGAATGCACCACATGAGCTTAATTGCTCCGCAGATACCCGCATTAATTGCCTCTATTTACAACTCATTGAAAGGATTTGCATTTGTGTTTTTAATTCACATCCACTTTACTCTTTCAGACATGTTAATTTCCACAACAGAATAACTGTACAGCGCATACAATTAGAACAAAATAACACTATACAAAAGAGGTGCATAGGACCGGAGGAGAGGTGTTCATTATTTTCGATGGTTAAATGCCACGAAGCAAATAAAACCAAAGTGAACCACATAATTACCATAACTAGCCTATTGCTGAAAAGGCAAAAAAAAAAAAATACATTCATTTTCTCAAGCGATTTTGTACAAAGGTTACAAATGCATAATGGCACACGTGGAGCATGAGAAACGCAAAACTAACTGCAATGTCTATGTACCTCTTACACGGTGATGTTATAAAATAAATATAGCAAAAAGGGGGGAAACGTGTGTTGCCTCGTGCCCTTTACAGACACAATAGTTTTAGCACCACTGTAAAGAAACACAGATGAAGCATATTATAACAATACATCATGAATCAGCAAATGAGACCGTATAAAAGTCATGGTAATAATGTGAGAACCTTTGAGTTTATGCCGTTGAAAACAAGAAATGCATGTGACTCTTGTTCAGCAGCTTCTCTCAAGTGGTCATGCAAAAATCCCATCAATATCGATACAGAAGACGGACCCCCCCCTTAAATATTCTCAGCCCTGTATCAGTGGTCATAACGCCTTAACAGTGTATGCACAACTCCTGCGACAAAAAAACAAAAAAACATGGCACAATCTTTATAAATGAGTCTATTCAGTGCTGACTTGTACTAAACAGTTCATATGCAGGAGAGTTTTCTTTAGTAAGGAAACCATAAAGCTTTGCAGAGAGGAGTGAAGCTGCCCAATGAGGGGAAACAACCTTATCCGTTCAAGTAAGGCTCAATAACTACGTACGCATATTGAATACTAATCAAGCCGTTTCCGTTGTGAAGGGTATGAAAGGACAATTTCACATTCAACAACACTGGAAAATTAATAATGTTGCTGGTGCGTAATTAATATGCGAGCCGAGTTTATGATTGCTATACAATGGTCTTGATAATGAAAAAAAAATAAAAAATGAAATACCTTCTCTGGTTTCGCTCAGTCCCTGCGTCGTTTAAATTAGGTAGTTTCCATTCAATGTCCAGAACGCCCCACTTAACTGTGCCACCTCACGGAATAACAGCTTAGATTCAGTGGTCTTTGTCAGCCAGTGCAGTTATGGAGGGCAATTTACAGCACACTCAAAAGCGGAGTGGGAAAAAACAAGACAAAAACACGTACAATTCAACATAGAATTTCCCTTTGGCGTTTTCACTGCTGCATGTGCCGTTTCTTCGTGTCCGTCTTGGCTGTAAACTGTTGAAGAACCTCGAGCACCACAATGGTAGAAGTAATAATAAATATTGTTAGTGGTAAAAAAAAAAGTCATTGGCTTCTTCTGTGCATTTTTCTGGAAAGTGGCTATCCGTTGAAACATACGGGTCCCACTTGGAATCCAAACTTCTGATTGCTGCGTCCAAAGTCCACAGGAGCAAAGTCAATAATAGGGAGTAGCTCTGCAGAAGTGTCGACCTCTAAGACTGTCCTCTCTTGGCCTGTGCGCATCTGAAAAAAAAAAAAAAAAAAAAGACAAAAAATATGATAAGTACAAGAGCTTAAAGCAAAGCTACATGAACTTCAAATAAATGCTTTCTATTGAGGAATCAGCAATAGCCAACAATAATCGCATTGCATAACAAAACTAATCCTGCTTTACAGTCAACTCTGTTTTTCAAGTTTTTTTGTTTGGCCTGTAAGCTTTTTTTGACGAGACTGCACGTGGTGAAAGGGGGGAAGGAAGTGAAGCACATTTTTTTTTATAAGAGTAACTGATAGGATTACACAATCTAACTAACAAATAATGTATATGTTTACTATTTTTCACAGTGTCATTGTTTCCTCCCTAAATGTGCCAATCATTAATCATTGTTGTGTTTGATTAAAACTTTCACAATGAAAAATAGTGGCAGGAAAAAGTAAGTACACCCTTTGGAATGTCTTACATTTCTGCCTAAATTGGTCATAAAATGTGGTCTGATCTTAAATAAAATCACCATAATTAATAAATAGTGTCAGCTTAATCTAATACCACCAGACATTTACATTTTAGCATATTTTTATTCATAACATGTAAACATTCACTGGACAGCGAGAAATAAGTGAGTACACCCCCTGGCTGAGGCTCATCCAAGAGCTAATTTGACGAGTTTTGCAGACATTTAGAGTCAAGTGTGAGCCAACCCGAAGTCCAATCACTGAGGTGCGGCTTAAAGTTCCCTTGCCACTGAAAAACACACTGGTTAAGCATCGTCTGATGTGCACCATGAATGGCTCAAAACAGCAATTCAGGCAGAAATATAATAAATTCCAAAGATTGTGCTCACTGTTTCCTCCCACTGTATATCACCGCAGAAAATATGATAAGTAGTTAAACTGAGGGTCATTTTATCCCATTCATACAATAAATTGTGAAGCACGCCAATGACAGCAAGTGCTTTTTCTAAGTGTTCTCAACTATTTTTTAAATCTATGATTAAACTTCAACATTTTTCCTCTCCATTATTTTGTATTAGCCATAATGAGTCACAGACATGTTCATTATTCAACATTCTGCAGCTTATGCAATGTTCTATACACACTAAATAGGACACCCTTTGTTATCAAACATTTCCTCACAAATAGGAAATAATTGTAAATTTTTCATATTAAACACACAATCCAATAGAGACGGTATTATCTCCCACTACTGACCTTGCACCCGTCATACACAGCCTGGATAAAAGGGCTCTTGCTTTGGGTCAGCTCCTCCTCGTTGCTGGCCCGGAGGCGCAGGGCGTGCTGGTAGGACAGGGACGTGCTGTCGAACCATCCCGCCGAGTTCTGGCAGGTGTAGGTGAAACTCTGCTTGGCAGTGGCACTGAGCAGTTTGAGGAAGGTCAACTGGACCACATGCACCGGACTCCCATCGCTGTCAATGTAGGAGAACTGAAGGACGCACAGGGGGAGGGGGGAATCATGTGAGATGGACAGCCAGGTAGTAGACGAAGAAAAGTACAAGTGCAAGGACAGTAAGAGCTACACATTTGCTTTATGCGTTTCTTGCCCAGCAACAAACCTTTATTTTTGTGGACGGTTGCTAAAATGTACTTTCGTTGTGTTTTCCTATAAGTCACAGTTACATTTACTTCTCAAATACACTGAATCTAGCCACTGTATTGATTTCCTATTTAAAATAAACACAATGCGGATTCTAATTCATCAAGGTGGTGAATACAAATCCCAAAAAGATGAGTCAAAAGCAGCTGGACTTAGTTTTTAAATATGCCGACGTTTTGACCTCGATCCAGCTGCATGAGTCCGGCTGCTTTTGACTTTTCTTTTTGTGACATGTTGAAATGAATACCAAATTATTAATATACCACAGTTAGCCAGATTAGTGTTTTCCAGTTTACTACCTCTAAAAGTAATCGACATGCATTCGAGACATCTTTACTGTTTTTGTGTTTGGCAAAATACCATTATATATAGTGCGCACAAGGGTTAGCACACCGATGTGAATATTGCTCAGAGCAAATTCATAATTAATGCCATGTAGAAATGAGGGCAGGTCATTTTTCAGAAATAGACTGTCTGTGGAACCAGGCAAAGATTAATGTAAGGTGTGCAGGTGGGTTTTGTTTGGTAAATACCTGCTTGCCTTTCTTGTACTGGCTGTACCAGCTCCCTGGCTTCTCTTTATTCCAAGACGATAATTTCACCTGAGCACAGAGAGTAGGGAGAGACAGCCTGCTGAGTATAGATTCTGTCTCACAAATGCAGTGGATGAATGATATAACACTCTATGACAGCATTTGCTTTGTAAGGGCTGATAGTTACCATCTCAATCCTTTTGTCAGGATACAGACAGGTCTCCCCGTCTGCCGTGAAGTTACAGTAGACCTTGATAGAGTCTTTGTGACACCCTTGGTTCGGGTCTATCCAGTACTCTCCTACACAAGACACATCAATCAACATTAACCTGCTGTTTGACAATGGGCACGTTCAAGATAATAGGATTACTGCTTCATTTGCTGCTAATAGGCTGAGTGAGCGCACAGGTAATGAAATGGCTTTACCGTCTTTGTAGTTCCGCTGGACCATCATGAGCTCTTTGCAGGTGCGGGCCGGGCTCTCGAAGGTTCCCAAGGGCCGCCGCATCAGCTCCACTTCTGTTTTCATCGAAGCGAGGGACGCAAAGACTTCCTCCATGCCCTCTGCATCCTCCAGAGCCTCGTCTGCTTGAAAGAAGTGGTCTTCACTGGGCAGGGCTGGCGCTGCTGCGTGTCCTGTATGCCTTTTTTTCTTGCGCCTGCCCTCTCTGATCGGCAAGGGCTCGATGTATGTGGCAGGTTGTCCCTTGAAACGGGAGGCGAAAAGTGTGAGCACAAGAAAAAACACAGACATTGAGCGATAAAATTAAATGTTTGGAACATACTGGGGCTCCTGGAGGTCCCGCTGGGCCTCGATCTCCTCTGGTGCCAACAAGTCCCTGTAAAAAGAAGCAAAGCGACTCGTATCAACCTTCTTACACCTGGAATGCTCCTTCTCGTTTGGCTAAACCCCAGCTTCAACCAGCCAGATATGAGGTTGCTTATAGGATTACCCAGCTGTGTGCATCAGCACTCTATGGTCGAAGCCTTGGCTTTCAAGACACATTGTACTGCTTTTCATAATATCACATGCACCAGAACCAAATCCTATTAAAAGGCCCAATGGAAAAATTGCTCATAAGCTGAGTGAGGCAGTGCAGCAGGCTGTTAGCTCCAAAGATGTGCACGACACACACACTGAAGCACAATTACAAGGCATGGTACATTTATCCAACAAACTTCCTTTCCCTCTTACACAGCATATGTTCAGAGCAGCTGCTGACCAAGCTGAGGTGTGAGCATCAAAATAAGATGGATTACTGAACTCACCGTATCTCCCTTTGATCCTTTCTCACCAGCTGGACCCTGAGAGCCAAAAAAAAGTCTGTCAGAAAATACTACACTTTTACAGCTGAACTGATTAAATATGGATGAAATAAAACCCATTAATGAATTCATTTTAACAACAACATCAGCTTGACTGAATGACCGAAGCCAAGAATCACAACGCTTGTAGCAAACAAACATGAATCCTGCATTTTGGGTTATTCACAAAACTTACTGATAATCCAGGTGGTCCTGGTGGGCCTGTGGGACCTTTTGGACCAGTTAGACCCTGCATAAATAAATAAATAATAATAAATAATAAATGACTTATTTTCACATTTTTACTTCATGTTGAGACTCTGCTGTTCATCGTGCACGTATGAGTCCATTACGTACCTGATCTCCTTTAGGCCCTGAAGCACCCTCACTCCCAGGTAAGCCTCTGTCTCCCTTTTCACCGAGTTCTCCTGGTGGACCAATTAGACCGATCAGCCCTCCGTGACCCTGCACACAGACATGCTCCATGACCATTGCTTCACAGGGATTTGGTGCTCAGTCTGTCTCAGGACTAAAACCAACCTTTTCTCCCTTTGTCCCAGGGTCTCCTTTCAGCCCTGGAAGTCCTGATGGGCCCTAGAAACGTAGCATCTTTGAGTTTCATGTTACGTAGCCTATACTGATACTGTATAAATCAATTTGTACTAAGGTAATGAAAAATCTTACAGCTGGGCCTGGTGGGCCAGTTTGTCCCGGTGGTCCATTCAACCCTTGCTCACCCTGAAGACAATTATTCATATATTCAGTGTTTTCAATTATGAATTCATTTACTGTAAATATAAATAAAATATGCGCTACACTTTTACTCCTCTTTTAAAAAAAAAATACCGACCGCAGGTCCGGGGATGCCTCGTAGTCCCTCTGGACCGTCTCTCCCTGGCTGCCCCTGGGCTCCCACTGGGCCTGTCTTTCCAACAGGGCCCTGGGTTCCTGCTGCACCCTGCAGTGAGTAAAAAAAACAACAACTTGTAAGGCCTTTAACAAAACAGTTTGTAAACCATTTTATACGGAGGTATTAAACATATGTATTAATTATGAAAATAAGGAATATATTATTACTTTGGCTCCTTTCATTCCCTGCTTCCCTTCTTTTCCGGCTGGACCAACATGACCCTGGAAGAACAATCCAAGCTCATGAGAAGTCAGGAAGTTTGCTGTCGTGAAATCATCACTTCACAGAGAAGAACAAAACTCTTACCCGTCGTCCTGGAGGGCCAGAAGGTCCTGGTTCCCCAGAGGCTCCCGGAGGTCCCTACAAAATGACAAAATGAATAAAACTTTAGGCAGTGTAAAGACATTGGATTGGTTATAAGTGACTTAGAAAAACACTTACTGCTGATCCTGGTTCTCCATTGTCTCCTTTAGGCCCCGTGACACCGTCTACTCCCTTGGTAAAAAGTAGAGAGTATAAATGACTTATGACAAAAAACAAAAAAAAAGTAAAAACTATCAAACTTACACTGGCACCAGGTTCACCAGGGGGGCCGGGATCTCCAGGGAAGCCAATGGGACCCTTGTAATATAATCAGTGAAAGTCCAGTGAATGAACTGAAGGTAACAGATCAACTACCTCTACAGGCACACATAATAATAATACATGCTAATGCTAATACTAATACATACAATGTGGCCCTTGGGCCCGTCCTCGCCCGGCGTTCCTCTTGTTCCGGGGGGTCCAGCCGCACCGGAAAGACCAGTGTCACCCTTCTCTCCAACCTCGCCTTTAGTTCCCTGCAACAAGAAGAAACAACAAAATGTCATCAATCTAAAGGACAGTGACGGGAAAAGTGCAGCATTTATGACTCACAGAAGTACCCGATTCACCGGGGGAGCCTGGGTTTCCTGCCTCTCCATCCTCACCCTAGGAAAGAGGAGGCCTTTAATGAGCTAAAACAGGCCAAACATGTATCATATCGGTTCAAACGCACGCTGTTTACTTGCTAATGGCCATGACTGACCTTCTCTCCGACGAGTCCAGGCTGACCAACTCCACCGGCCAATCCAGCATGGCCCTGTAGTGAGGGAGACAAAAGAGGGCTCACTTTGAAATATTCATTTGCTGTTGTTTGTCAGCTCTTCTGCTCAGGTGGATAGTCAGTCAAGTGGGTCATATCAGTTTTAGTTGTGCGTGCATATTTCTGAGAGTGCATGTTCGATGGAAATGTGCATCTTCTGTTTTGAGACGAGATGAATGCCGTGCACAAGAACACGAGAGCTCACTACAACCACTTTGTTACTCCAGCTGTCAACCGCTCCCACCTGATTCAGTTCCCTCCCACTATTTCTGTATCAATCCATTTATAGATCCTGCCATCTCTCGCCATGACTGTATTTCCACTGATGGAGCACTATCCCAGCTCAGCAGTGAATAATTGAGCAGAGTGAGAGGCTGCAGAGAGCCAGCCATTACCAGGGGTAAATATAACGGGCTCTCGGGGATGATAGTCTAATACTGCTTAATGATTCATGGAATGGTATATATAACTCTCTCTGTGGGATTGCATACTATTAAATAATTTACCTTTCAAAGAACACACTTGAATTTCAGGAAAGAACAGCAATTGTGCACAAGAAGAGTAGGCTGCAATTTTTGGAAAATTGCTTACAGAAATAAATGTATGCAAAATGTGTGACATCATTTTGTTTTTCCCAAACTATAATCCAAGCAGCCTCCATACATTCTGTACAGAGTAAGACTATCTGTGCTGGTTTCATTGAATAAATGTTCAAGGCAGGTCAAATAAGCGCAGAGAAATGTGACCATTTTCTGCAGTGGGGTAGTCCCTTGCTGTCGACTATCCAGGGTGCACAGTAGAAAAAGACCCGTTATGGCATTTTGAATGTTCTTGTTTCAGAAATACAGGCGCTGGATTTGCTACGTCTCTACAGCCTGTCCATAGCCCCGTGCAATATGTTTGCTTTGGACAGAGTGAACCGGCGGGAAATCAATGGAGCAGTGCCAGACTGTCTCACACTTTATGGAATACATGGACATGCACAATAATACTTGATTAGTCCACATTGTGCTAGTAGATTATTAGAGTTCATAGTAATAATACTACTGTTAAAATACTGTTATTTTTTATAGCTGTAGTGGTAGTTGTTGTACACAACTACACAGTAGTAATTATAGTTTTATGGTGTATTGACTTCCTACCTGGAAGTGGTGCACTTCCAGGAAGGAAATTCCACATTTTTGGGAACACCGACTGAATGCACTTTGTAGCTAATAATCATAGTAGTGAGTTCAGTGATTTGCAAAATGACTGACACTTACCTCTCCACCAATGTTACCTGGTGGCCCTCTTGGTCCATGCAGTCCTGGGGGACCCTGTGTGAACAGTTACATTATTTTATTCCAGTGCAGGCTGACCAGACGTCCCTGTTAACCTGGGACAGCAGTTTTAAGCCCTCTGTACCATCAGAAGAAGCACTACAGCAGGTCCTTCATCCCCACTGCTGTAGACTGTACACCATAATGTAACTCATGTGCAATAACGTCTTTGCAAAACCATGTGCAATAACCTCAATGTTATTTAACGGTTTATTTGGTCGGGACAGTGCATGTTGATGAACATACATGGGTCTCATGCATGTAAACACGCCACACCGGATTGTAGCCATGTAGCTAATTTCCATCTGTCGTACCCCATGTGCACTCTCAAACACACTCTCATTCATCCTGGCCTATTGTACATGTTTTTAGTGGGAGGTTAAACCTGAGTACCCTGAGGAAACCTACGCAGGCACGAGGAGAACATGCAAACTCCACACAGAAAGGCCCTGTCCAGGTGGGAATCGAACCCGGGACCTTCGAGCTGCAAAGCACTAGCGCTGACTGCTGCGCTACTGTGCCGCAGCGATCAATAAAGTTGTATCTTATCTTATCTCCCAGTGGATTTTTCCAAAACCATTTATTTGCCCCAGTTTTACACAAGCTCTGTCCCAGGTGTTTTTCAGCAGCACCATGCCTAAAGCCACTTTTTGTACTTGAAAAGTACAAAGTTGTGACTGAACCAATTAAAAAGCTTAAAAGTCTACCACCTCGGCCGTGATTGGTCCATTTAATTGACATTAGACTTTTACAAACAGAAAGTATGACCAATTCAATGTCAGTGAGGAAAGTAAACATTTGGCTCCACCCACAAACTTCCCATTGTGTCCCATTGTGTTTCATGTAAAAAATCTGGTCACCCTATTCCAGTGCCAAACCAGATAGTGCGTGGTATACGGCAGAAAAGGCATTTTACCCTATAGTGGTTGGTTTTCCTCCTGAATGAACACTGCTAGCCTATACAGTGCTATGGCCCTCACATCAATGATCATTACAATAGTGACATGATGAAGACATCCAGACAGGTCATTACCCTCAAAATGACACCGCCTGTGATCCTTTCTCATTTCTCCAAAACCCTCTCTCCCACTCATTTTCACACTTAATATGAAACATCTTGTCTGGTATGTGAAAGATTTTTTTGTTCTCAAACCAAGCCACGACATCAGATTTTGACGCTGCTCAAGTACAACCCAGCAATTAATCCTCACTGCATCCCCAGCTCCGGTTTCAGCTGAGTAGATGTTGAGCGGTGCGTTATTGCTCTGATGTCTCTGAGCGGGCCTTGTGTTTTAACAGGCTCGAAAGACCGGCGTTCTGGCCCGCTAGACACTGCAAGGGAGTGGAGGAAACACATATCTTCTGATGGGGAGCTGCTTGAGCATTAGAGAGGAGAAATCTGTGATCCGCGCCACTCACACATGAATGATACTTCCCCACTGAGTCCTGAGTGTCTCTCGCGCTCTCTCCCTCTGCACTCGCTTTTGTTTTCAGTTCCATTTTGATGCGTTTGCTCCCTAATCTGGCTGCTGGAAGAACGCAGGCTACAGAGGATCTGGTGGAGCGCACGTTCATGGTTGACGGCGTTGTGTGAGATGACTGTCACAAAGGACGATGCTCATTAGACAGCACAGGCTCAGGCTAATCTGATTAACAGCTGTCACACCGTATTCCTGCGCACAGTCTTCCACGCCATCGCTCTACTCCACGGTGTCCGCTGCCAAGCATCTTATTTCACAATATACAGGTGGGCAATACAGAAGTATCATATATCACAATGTTCTCGGAGCAGACGTCACAATTTCAGTTGTATTCATGTGTGGGGTTAGTGACCAATAGGAGAATTGTATAGGGAAAGTGGATAAGTATGAGCTGGTAAATAGAAATGCACTAAACAGAAAAAATCGATCACAATTAGATTTTGTACTTCTTTGCCCTGCCCATCTTTATTTGAAATTTTAGTATCAGAAGAAAAAAGTGAATTCAAAGTAAAAGATATCAAAATGTTATCATGCGCTTCGGAGCGTACTTCAGATCCACACCATGGCAGACTTAAAGCAGGTGTTTTTGTTGAGTGCTTACCATTGAACCAACATGTCCACTTTCACCCTTCTCACCAGGCAGACCAGGCATCCCCTGTTCACAGTTAAAACACAGTAAGGTGAGACTTTGGAAAGATCTAAATGTGTCTCTCATTAAACGTCTGCCTGTCTGACCTGAAGTCCAGATGGACCTGATGCACCTTTGAAGCCTCTCTGTCCCTCGTCTCCTTTGGCCCCGGGCATTCCCTGCTGTCCACGGGGACCAGGCTCCCCGTCTGCACCCTGCACCAGAAACACACATCAGACGATCAGCAACAAACTATTGTCTATGAAGTTATAGACAATAGACAAAGTTAGTAGAATAATAGATAATACAATGGACGTACCGCTGGTCCAGGTGGACCTACAGGTCCTTGAATTCCAACAGGTCCTGGTGGACCCTAGAATAAAATATTTTAAGATTTAAAAGACAAACACCAGATCAACATGTAAATTAATTGGTTATAACCTCACAACTTCACTAGTGAATCTATTAATAGTTTCAACTAGAAGACAGCATGAACCAATGATGTGGACTCAAAACCGCCAAAGAAATTGCTAAAATTACTCACAGCTTCTCCTTTGTCTCCTTTACTGCCCTTCTGGCCCGGTTCTCCTGACTCTCCCTTTGAGAAAAACATGAATACACAATTAAGCCACCTTTGGACTGTTAGCATCGCAAAAGCAGCAGTTTTTAGTGACCTACCTTATCTCCATCCTCTCCTGGAGGTCCAGAAGGCCCAGCAGCTCCAGGTAGTCCAACAGGCCCTTGCTCCCCATCCGACCCAGCTGGCCCTACAGGCCCCTTCTCTCCCTGGAGAACAGATCAAGAACAGCAAATCATAAAACAAGCATTACTGTTTTTAATTTTCATTATGTCACTTTCTTTTGTCTCTCTCAACTGTTTTTTTTTCTCTTTACCAACAGTGAATCAAAAGTTTATTGCCAAAGAAAGTATTTTTCCATACCGGATCTCCTTTCTCTCCCTGTGGCCCAGCAGGCCCCACGCCTCCAGCCCGTCCTGGCTCTCCAATAGCACCAGCTGGCCCAGCAGGGCCCCTCTCTCCAGTGGCACCCTGAAATGAAGCGAGAGGTGAGATGAGCATGATTCACTTTCTGATTTTAGTGCTTTGGTCCAAGATCACACATCACCATGGAAACAGCCTCCATTCATACGTTCTGCTGCTCAGCTGAAGGCTATACAACGTACTATTTAAACTTTATTGTCTTAGGTCAATATTTGCTACTTAATACTTAATAATACTACTTAATAACTTACAATTGCTCCTGCAACACCAGGTAGACCTTCTCCACCCTTCAACCCTGGAGCACCCTGTAGAAACAGGCAAAAACCTTGCATTAAAAAGATAAAATGAAGGCATTGGGGCTGGAGCTGAATGCAGGGCAGACAGAAGAAACTATTGCATTACCACAGCACCAGGGTTTCCTCTGCTCCCTCTAAAGCCCTGAAGCCCAGATGGGCCGCTTTTTCCTGGTGCACCTGATGGACCTGCATCTCCCTGTAAAAACACAAGTGATCAGACATGAGGCAAGTAGACAGCAGGCTCTCACAGAAGAAGACATTTACTGCAGCTGATTTTGCATTGTTTTTTTTTACTAGAAATCACTTTGTTTGTAAAGGGCTCTATAAATCAGAGTTGAACGAGTGATGGATAGATGGATGGATAGATAAATGGATTGATTTGATTGCTGCTCATCGGATGTCACATCAGTTTGGGAAATATATGCAAAACCAAGGAAAATGAAAATCTTAAACTGTTTGTTTCTGCAACGCTTTTAGTGCAAGTATGTACAGTACTGTATGTATGAGTCAGATAGGACCCTGACAAAAGTAGCTGACCTTGGCACCCTCTTTTCCTGCAACTCCAGGTAAACCATGTTCTCCGGGTGGTCCTGGTGACCCTGGGTGGCCTCTGTCTCCTGTTGGGCCAGTCTCTCCAGTTTTACCCTAAAAACGCAGTTTGCACTATGTCAAGATGCAGCGATAAATCACAATAATCAGAATCAGCGGAGAATGACAACTATAAAGCTGTATCTGTAATCTTGCCTGTGGTCCGACAACACCCGGCGGGCCAGGGGGACCATTTTTGCCTTGGAAGCCCTACAATATAAAACATGTGAGATTATCAGTACAGAAAGATTCTACTTTGTTATCTCCATTAGAGGTCACATACAGGATCGCCTCTCTGTCCGGGATGTCCAGGAAGTCCATCTTTCCCTGGTGGACCCTAAAATACATTTTTGTCAAAAAAAAAATAAGCCAGAGCAAAATATAATAGAGAAACACATTTGGTGGTGTGATATCTTACATTAGGTCCCCTTTGTCCTGTTTCACCTGGTCTTCCCTGCGGTCCTTGAGGTCCCTGAGACAAAATTACATGTCAAGTTACGTGTGAACATTTCAGATAACGTTCATATATTACACAGGATGTTTATTTAGTATTATTGATGTATTACCTGTTCACCAGGAGATCCAGGGGGCCCATCTTGTCCAGCAGAACCCTATTGAATGAATGGATATCAGACATTTTATTTTACTCACGCAACAGTTGTTTTTTTTTTTTTTTCATCCCAAGCTGCTCTTTAAGGGCGGCAGTGTAAACCAAGGCATCCTCTGCCAGACACAAGCTCCTGACTGCAGCAGATGGTCTGTCATTTAGAAGTGAACAGCAACACCCCGTTCCAACTCAGTCTGTTCACTCATCCATACTTCATGAGGCCACCAGGTGTGTGTTTAAACTGTATGTGCATATGACTTTGTTTACGCTCAGATGTGTGTGATGTTGTCACCTTTTCTCCTGGTTTTCCAGTAGAGCCTCTCGCACCTCTCCCCCCTCGAGCTCCCTGTTAGAAAACAAACAAGTGTCTGTGCATAACTTATCTGCCAGTGCACTGTAGTGATGCAACAACATGGCTGTCTCCCACTCACCATGGTAACCACATTTCTAATTACTGCTGTTCAATTTTTGGGAAGAAGGCAAGCGCAAGGTAATTGTAAAATCTGTTAATATGGTTTCAGCAAGTGTCAGAAATACTGGCATGAGTCCTATAGTTGCTTTTTTCCTCTCTTTCCTTTAACTGCTGCTGCAGATAGTTTCATTCAGTGTGTGAAGAGATGTTCAGTTTGGATATTTCTTAAGAGGATTTTCTACCCATATGTGGCACAGGCTGATTTCTAGTCTCAAGTGATGAAAAATAGAGCTTCTGTTGTTCAGCAAGTATCCTGGAGTTAGCTGAACAGTCAACATGAATAACATTATGGAGTCTTTAACATTTAAACTACTGGATTTATTTGTCACATAGAAGTAATTAAACACTAATCGACTGTATTAGATATATAATGTATATATTTACCAGTTCATGGTAGGGTAAGCAGTGTTGTAATTAGATCAGTAATGAAGTAATGCCAGGGGATTACAATTGCAAAACTGGTAATTAGATTAGATTATAGTTACTAGCAATAGTAGTAGCTATGATTACATTTGCAAAATTTTGACAGCTGAAAATATCGTATTATTTATCTAATGAAAACTGCGAAGTCTGGCAGGAAATACAGACAATATTTTTTTATAATTAATGCAAATAGTAATTATCAGATTGCTTTTGTATTAAAGTAATCAAAGAAGTAACTAGATTACTTCTAGAAGGAGTAATCAGGCATGTTACACTGAGAGTAACATGAGTGTAATTGTTTTTATATCATTCTCACTAATCCAAATGTATGTATGGACCTTCTATGGCAGATTTTGCCTTTAACTTTCAATTAATAACATTTGATTCCAAACCAAGTAAAAAATAATACTGTATTATTCATAATAAATAATCAAAATTACATTCATTAGAGGAAAAAGTCATGTGGCTGAAACCCCTAGGGCATCGGTTCAACACTCACATTTGGACCCCTTTGGCCCCCTTGCCCCTGCTGACCGGCTGGACCCTGCATTGGAAAGGTTAAACGTTATCCTCAAAGTCATACATTTAATCATCATGGGCCATCATTACAGATGCAGACTTGTCCTTACCCTTCGTCCTTTCTCTCCCGAGGCTCCAAACACACCAGCGAATCCAAGTGATCCCTAAAGACAAAAGGTCAATCGGCACCAACTTTTCATACGCTACGCATCATCCACGATGTGTTATAAATCAGACTGCAGCAAATCGAACCCAAGAGTCCAACGCATTATTTAAACACACCATTCATCAACTTGTAATGAAATGATGTCGCTGATGAACTATTAATAAAATTACCTTTTTAATAAGCTATTTGTCACAATTTATTTTTAATTAGACAGGATACAGACTGGCAAAACCCACATCTACAGTGCGAGGCAAAGGCTCTATTTCAGAAAGTTCATCATGGTGTGAAGAAGTAGTAGACCTCAGCCAAGGCTTTGGTCCTGTCTCGCAATGGTGAGGAAACTGAATTATAGTTCGGCAAGTGACTCTCCAGACTTTTGTTTGTTACTGAGGGACACTTTAGCCTCTTCTCCATAGAACAGTTCAACTGTTCAGGACACAGGTAGTAATTCCAATACAAGGTGTAGTAGAACATATACAGTACATTTATGCATTTTAGTGAACTTAAATTTGTTAAAGGAATAAGCCACTGTTTTTACATACTGAGATATGTTCTTACCAGAGCTTAGACGAGTTGATGTTAGCATTTAGCCTCTCCTCTTCTCCAATATATTTTCTAAGCGTAAAAAAGGGGCACTATATTGTAAAGTGTAATAACTCCTCAAGAGCACTTCGCTCCTTACAAAATCGCCATGTTTAATTTTGTGTTACTTTACTTGGATCGTGCAACGGTTCACGTAACTGTATTTAAATAGGGAAAACGTGGAACAGCGTGGTAGCTTGTAACTTCACCCCAGTCTGGACCTATACCTTTTGCTGGGAGAGGCTAAATGCTAGCAACATTTGCGTGACTGAGCGCACGCATAACAACCAGACAGGCGCACATCAACTCGTCTAAGCTAAGGTAAGAACATATTTCAGTATGTAAAAACGGTGGCCTATTCCTTTGACCTTTACTCACATATTATCAGTGAAATTGAATTGCCACTGTCCCTCTGAAGGATTCCAAGATTCCACTTCAGAGGCGCAAATACTGTTCAAAAGTTTGAGGTCGCCCAGACAATTTAATGTTTTCTATGAAATCTCGTATCAAAATGCCTTCATTTCTCAGAACAAGAGTAGACTGTCGAGTCACGAAAGAAAGTTCCCTTTTGCTGGCCATTGTGGAGTATAACTGAACTCACAAATGTGGATTCTCCAGATAATCGAGCTTAAAAAAAGGCCAGTTTTATAGCTCATCTCACCAGCACAAGTTTCCAGCTGTGCTCTAATCTTCAGCCTTTTAACACGATTAGCAAATTACAACGCGCCTCCGTACATCCATGTAGGTATTTAATTAAAAATCACCCATTTCCAGCTAGAAAAGTAATTTACCACAGTAACAATGTCTAGACTGTTTTCCTGTTATCCTCATTGAAAAAAACATTTTAAGTGACCCTAAACTTTTGAACTGTAAATCTTCATTCCACACGTTGCACAAAAGTATAATATCTCATAATGATAAAAGACCATTCTATCAAATCACTTTGAAATAAAAATCAATGATTTTGTCTATGACCATACATGCTAATTTTGTATTTATCTCACCATTTCTCATTCGAACTTGTCCGACACTGTATTTATGTTAATTACTTAAGCAGACACACGGTCACGTAGCCATTGCAGCGTGCTCACCTTTTGTCCTTGTTTTCCTGGATATCCGGGCAGCCCTGGCACGCCGAGGTTACCCTAGAAACGGAGCAGCACAAGGCAATAAAGTGAGGACTTTATGAAAGAAATGTGAAATAAGTAAAAGTGCGGGATAACCATTTAATTAAGTCTTTATGCCACACTGCTGACTGCGCACATGATATTACAGGGGGCTATCTCTGATGTATTGCACACAGTGATGACAGAAAGATTAAATGCTTCAGCGTTTACTGGGGTTGAGCAGCCGTTTAGCTTTAACAAGGAGCTATCTCAGGATGTTATATGTAAATGTGGAGCATAAAAGTAACAATATTTCAGCATATGCCTGGCTTTAAAGGGGATTCGCAAAATGGTTTTCCCCCAGCCTTCTTCATTATACGCTCATCAGCTCGTTTTCCGTTGCATGATAGATTATCGCTCTACCTTTTCGCCGGCAATTCCCAGCGCTCCTGATTCGCCGTTTGGTCCCGGCTGCCCCTTCGGCCCCTCTGGTCCATCCTCTCCGCGGGCACCCAGAAGTCCGTTATCACCCTTGGGAAAGGAAAAGTTTACAATAAAAATGCGTCATCAAGCCGATGAGCACGGCCTTCGCTCAGCGCTTACTCTGTCCCCGATGAGCCCCATGTCGCCTTTGAACCCGGGGAAGCCGTCTTCTCCCTGCGGTGCGTTCAGGTCACATTAGATCATTTGTATCGATGACTCTCTGATGATGAATGATGTCATTAAAATGGACTTCATCAATCTTTTGTGTTGGACTCACCTTCTCCCCTTTGTTTCCTTTCAGACCTCGAACACCGTCAGCTCCCTGAAACAGAGTAAGTTTATCAGTTTAAAAAAAACACTTGGGGAAACAATGATGGGACTTTTTACGACTGTACATTTCAGGAATGATACTGAATCGTTTACTACAAAGAGCTGAGTGAATATTAACTGCATAACGAATACGTAAGAATCGCAAGCATTTCAGACCACGTTCACAGAAGCCTGAATTTCAAGGTTGGCAGCTTTTATACATGATGGAATATTACAGGAGATATTACCTCAATTCTGAGAAAAAAATAACACAAAAAAACTAAACAAAAACAAGCTCAATCACATATGAAACAGCAAGCATGAGATTTGCACGACTAAACAGCCTGGCGTGTCTTCATGTCTCATTCATAGGATGACATAAGTTTAATTAGTCATTATATTTCATGTGTATTTCATTCACATGGACATGTTTTTCACTTGTGTCGGAGTAGAGGTAGGTGACTGTTCACTGAAAGGCAACACAACTGCAAAACGTTTTGGGGAACACTGATTTCAATGATTGCAGCTCTTTCGATTTGCTAATTGTAATCTTGATTCTGTTGCGATTCGTCTCATTCACAATACAGCACAAATGTTTCCAAAAAGGCTATTTATAAATGTGCATTGATTTTCTCTCGACCCCCCCATGCTCTGTTATAGAGCAGTTATTGACGTTGCTTTCACTTAAACTGATGATTGACATCAGACGCTTAACATGGATTTTACACCAATAGCAAACAGGTATGGTACAACGGCACTACAAATACTTTTCTTTGGTCCAAAATAGACTTTTCCTTCAATCTCCTGCACACCCGCTGACCCTGACATGTCTCTTATCCATCAAATGTTCCTGTTCGTTTTATAGCTTCTCCCTTGAGATCCTCCTTACCCCCCACCTGTCAGCTGTCAGTCAGGCACTGAAACAACTTGTCCACAGCAGAAAGATACAGTTCAGCATGAAGCATGTAAAGGAATAAAAATCACTCTGGACATTACACTAATGACACTTACTTTGACCCCACGGGCTCCAGGATATCCAACAGGACCCTGTGCACCGAGTGAACCCTAAGAGAGGAGCGGGAAACAAAAACTCATTATAAATGTCATGTTTGATTATTTTCTCAACTGAAGCAATGTTTAAATACTCAGATCCCGTGTTGGGCAAGTTACCGTAAAATTGTAATATGTTCTATATTAGTAGTTACAAAATGTAATATGTTTATATTCCATATTACTCTACACTACTTTGAGTTACTTCTGAGTTACTTTTGGCAAAAAATATAAACTAAAATTAGTAATAATGCCACCAAGCAAAAGTGCAGTCAGAGATTTGAGAGATTTTTCACTCTGAACTCTGAACTTTTGTAATACGCTACCCCCAACACTGTTCTTATTATATATGAACTGTATATATATTTGATCACTGCTTCATTTTTCTTTTTTTCATAAATTCCGTTGAAATCATTTGTTGCTACGTAATTCACTTGTAGATCCACTTTTACACACAAATTGTGTTATAAAATAAATAGCCAATAGGTCTGTGAGCAGCAATGACACCGTAATTATCTGTGGATGTGATCCCGGGGACCCCCTTGAAAACGAGATGATGCATCTCATGGGGCTGATCCATATTCTGATCCATATTCTGATCCTCAAAATATGTCCATAAATATATTAATTAATTAATTAACCGGCTCACTTAAATATGGTCGCTGGCAGCCGAAAAGTGTTTGGATCATAAACAATTTGCAATGTTTGATGGCTAAGGCTCACTACGAGCAGGATAAAATGCTGTGAGAATGATGAAAACATCCTGGACTGCATTATCACGTCTACCTGTTATGTGTATGGGCTCCTATAGCAGTGGAAAATGATGTGCAAAACAGCTGACTGCGAAAAAGGCAGGCACTGCCCATGTTCACATAATGTCTTTTTGCCTGTCATGAAGTGACAGTGACGTTATCACAATCTCAATATCCTTGTACTCACTTGGACACCCTTCTCACCAGAGGGACCCTCTCGTCCTGGGTGACCCTGTTGTAGAAAATGGAAAGATTCATAAAGCACTTAGTCAAAGATCCATCATAAATGCATAATTACATGAAAAGCACTGGCATGTGACTAATACATTGGTACAGTCAGCTGAAGGTCTCTCATGGAGAACAGTTTTATTGCTTTTATTACAATTCGACTCATTTACTTTTTGTTCTGAAGCCTAAATGTTATATGATCCTGTATATAGTGCAGCCGATGTAGCTCATTTTACTTGTTTTATAGAGGAAAGTGTATTATTGAATTGAATGGGATTGCCTTACATAAAAGCACATTATAAACGTGAGTATTTATAATATTTCCATTGTTTATTTGCTAAGGTATACTTACAGGTGGACCATCGATGCCTGGTAGACCCTGCATTCCCTGTTTTCCTTGAGGACCCTGCATGAGATGAAAATATAAAATTAAAACAATTTTAAAAAGTATTCCCATTATCTAGATCTTATATAGATGCCATATATAAGTTGTAATACAAAGAAGAAATAGAAAAAAGAAGAAAATATTTATTTTTCAGCAAAATATTTTTTCCTATATATTGCCGGTAACTCTTTATTTCTCACGGCACAGACCAGACAATGCACCAGCCAAGGTCTTTTAGTGCCCGTCACTGGCTACGTGTGCTGCTTGAGTATTGATTTCCTGTCAGACTCTTTCTTGTCTGAGCACTGGCCAAAAGTGGTGGGATTGCACAGTTCTGCTCTCCTCGGGGCGTGTGATGACAGGGGTCGCAGGGTCACAGCTTTAATTCCTAAATTAAGTGAGAGACATGCTACCTACCTTCTCTCCGGGCAATCCGATGGGACCCTGAGGACCTGGCAAGCCCTGAACCAGAACAAAGCATCAATCAGGTCACAACAGAGCTGGGAGATTGGAGAATGGGTGCACAGTCTGTCTATTGTGTGCATTGTGTGTCATTAAAGCCACTGTAGATAGAATTACTGTCACTTAAAATCTTCTATCTTCAAACTAATACAATTGTGCTAATCATATTAAATGAACATTTTACCTGTGCTCCTGGGTTTCCTTGTTGACCTGGCGGGCCTAAATCTCCGTGTGGCCCCTGTGGAAAAAAAAGTTAATTGTTGCTGACATTATTTTAAGCTTGTGTCTTTTATTAATAGTTGTATCCCTCAGACATAACAAGGCTTTGTATTGCACTTTACAAGCTTGACTTGGTTCTCAAAGTGATACATTGTAGTCATTATCTCTATATTGTTTCTCTTTTCAAAAATGTGTTTATTATATTATGATAATTTATTTATTGTTTTGAGTATTTTGAGTACATTTGAGTACTTTACAAAGGAACAGGAAATGTGTGTCATTACATCGTGGTCGGAATAGAGGGTGGGGTTAAATGACTTCTTATCAATAAACCACTTCTTCCCCACTCCTTTTGACATGTGAATTTGTAAACTAAGCTTAGAAAGAGAGTTCACGAGTTTGCTTTTGTTGTTATTGATTTGTAACAGCTTTTAGCCTTACTTTTTTTGTAGTGGTAGATTGAGCGGGTCAAAATATATAGAGGAGGGTCTTCAACATGTGCTCGTTGTTCCCTTACCATTGTTGGTATATTGTCCATTACCATTGTTGTTATTGTTAATTCTCCTTACCATTGTTGGTAAAAAATGTTGTTACAATGTAATAATTATGTGGCATAATAATTATATGATATAACATCAGTTAATTATGTGATATAACATCTGTATAAAAACCTCTGAACAAAGTAACAGTGAAGCTCAGTATGTCAATTACTAAATGGGAATTGGGGGTGGTATTAAATACATAATCTTCCCTTTTAGGCATAATTGAACTTTAAATCTACCTAATACATAATAATATTAATGGCCTGCACTTTGCATTGCGCTTTACAAGCGCTTTACAAGAAGTTCCTCAAAGCGCTACACTGCAGTCATAATTCATTCACTCCATACTCTGTGGTGGTAAGCTACTATTGTAGCCACAGCTGCCCTGGGGTTGACTGACGGAACTGAGGCAACCAGTCTGTGCCATTGGCCCCTCCGACCACCACTCACTCACTACATTCACCCAGCCTTCCTGGTGTTCCCAAACGGTCTCCAATACAAGTACTGACCAGGCCCTTCCTGTTTAACTTCCGAGGTCTGACGGGATCGGGCTGAGCAAAGGCGGTGAGTTATATGTTATATATGGTCATTTGACGTAACTATTTGGATTATTGTCTACCTTGTATCCCTCTGTGCCACTGCCTGAAATAAATGGAAAAAATGTGGTGCGTTGCGTTATATCATGTCATGTTCAAATCAGTAAATCATTCATTCATCATTCACTCAATTCTACACTTGTTGGTAGCCATAGCTGCCCTGGGGTAGACTGACAGGAGTGAGGATGCCAATCTACACCATCGGCCGCTCCGACCACTATCAGCCACTTACTCACACATTACAATCATTCAGAGGCAATGTGGGTGAAGTGTCAATATGCAATATACAACATTAAAACAGCAAAACAAATAGTGATTGACGGGACTAACCACATTGCCCTTTGACCCTTGAACTCCATCAGTTCCAGAGACGCCCTACAAATGCACAATAAATGATTATACAACACACAAGTGGATCTATTCAGTTCAATACTTAACTGTCATTGTCATATAAATAACAAGGACATTTTGCTCAAGCATCAAGCGCTGCATAGCAATGATGGAGAAAAGTGTATAAGTGGTGCTAAATCCAACCCCATAAATAACCGCTGTGCAAACATTAGCATGGCATATTACCAAACAGACTGCAACAACTTTTCCAATGTCTATGCCAAATTTGAACTATATTAATGTATTTTCTTTTTTTTTAAATTCAAACCTGGGAGAATTGCTGCTGGACTGAAAGACTCACCTGCTGGCCAGGAGGACCAGGTGGACCCCTTGGCCCAACAAGACCTCGCGCTCCCTGAAGACAAAACAAAACGAAACAGTGAACATTTAACCAGCATACCTGATGAGAGGTGGGTTTGTCTGTTGAATATTAATCTACAAATTAGAATAAAAAAGAAGGAAAACATCACAGAAATGAGTGCGCTCGGGTACGGCTTTGTGTATGAAAGCTATGACAGTCTTGTGTGTTGCATTCGTGTGTGTTTTTTTTCTCTTTGTAGGTTGTCCAAGCCACCTGTTCCACCGCCACATCTGTGATCTCCTGGGAGGTGATTGATATGGAAATATAATCATTCAGGCCAGGATTTTATCTTCTCTCCCTTCGTCTCTGCATCTTTCCTCTAACGTGTCTCTTATCGCATTTATACGCTAACCCAACTTCTATCTGTTTAATGCTGCCTCTAGGTTTGCTCTGCTCCTCTCCCTTTGACGTGGTTTTCTACATTCTTTTACTTCTTTTTTGTGGAGAAGGGTATTTCTTCTTACTTCCAGACATCCATTTGGAGGGACAGGACCCCGCTGAGCCCTGACCTCAACCACAGCCAGAGAGATAGGATGTGAGTCATAAGCAATGAGAAGGAGACACATAAAGACACATTTTGATGTTTGAAATGTGCTTCTGAAAATACATGCCACCTGTATCAACAAAGGCGGTGTCGGTGATGTTTCACAACTATATACATCTTTTGCAACTCTTTCCAAAACAATGTCCATTGGCAACGCAAACGGTAACGCAAACGCATGCTCAGCTAGACAGATTATGGACACAGGGAATAATGGGCTCCATAAAAGCGTTCTCTGGATCACAAGCTGCAAAACGCTGCTTGTTTTATGAAGATTGCCTCATATTTCCGTCAAAATCTTGCTGTAAAGATGTTGCAACTAGACGCAGCGCAACACAATGATACGGCGAAGATGAGCGGAGACGACAGGAGTCTTTTGTTCAGCCTCAACCCGCCCTGCGGTAAAATTATAATTTCATGACTTGACCTGCCAACCCGCGCATCACTGTTGTTCACGATGGTTCATGTGAATTATATTTTGGGCTTGTTTATTTTTGTCAGATGGTGACTCTCAGATGCAGCAACAGAGCACAGCAAACAGTCTCGTCCCTACAGCGATAAGCGTCAATACTCTGAACCATCTGTACATCTCACCCTTCAATTGATACTTGTATATTGTCACAAATATGAGATTATACTGTCGGTGTATGTAATGTGCAGAGCCAGTGCTCGTCATTCTGGAGCCCTAAGGAAAAGTCTACTAAAGGGCCCTGCAGTACCTACAGTACGCATCTGTTATAGAAATCTGAACCATTAACTGGTTATTGCTCTCATCATGACACATATGCTTTATGGACATTTGACCATTACATACCGTGCCCTATATTCAGTGAGCATTCCCTTATTTGTTCCCTCTAGATAACTTCATTTGTTCTTTGGATAACCAGTCATCTAATCTATAGAGATGCCCTTGTCCATGGTGCCTTATGTATCTGCTGTATCTGTGCATTTCATCTTTGCATCTCAACAATGTAAGACTACTTTGACCAGTACATCATTGGTCACACCATTGGTCTACTCTGATTGTATGATGTTATACAGTCTGTTTGTATAAATACCATGTCCTGTCTCTGGACTGACAGAGAATCTTTGTACAACCTGTGCAGTATGTCTCTCCATATGCATATGTTAAATAAACCTGCACGCTTGATTCATGACAAATTCTCTCCGGTTTTCATTTAATATAGTCTCAATGTTTACCATAACACATCCCAAAGCTAAGGGTAACTGTTACACGCATCTCAGTTTGAACCGTGCCCTACTGTGTGAGAACCACCAACCATTTTCTACTGTCTGACTGGTGTTAGGACTACACTATTTTCACCACTTTTTAAAATGCTAAATGGTCACATTCCTTCACCTCTGATCCCTGGCCCACAGTTTGGGAACCACTGATTTAAAACTAACTGAAACCTGCACCTGACGGTTATTTCCATCTTATCCCCATTTAGCCTAGAGACCAATACGTTTTAGTCCATGCACATTCAAAGAAGCGAGGTGCAGTGACTGAAAGTAACTTGTCAGTGTGGATTCAAGTCCCTTTTGAGACAAATACAGCTTTACTCACTTCTATTAACCAAACTACTGTCCTGATACGAGTGTCATGAGGCGAGCAGCACCTGGGAGACGGGAGACAGCCGAGCGGGTGAGGAGGGACGCAAGCAGAGATGCACTCGTGCCTTGGGGGTGACAGGGGGAAGCCGGAGGGTCTTTCCTGCAAATCCACTTCAACAGACTGCTCCATTTTGGTGATAATATGTGGTTGTCGTCGTAACAATGCTTTGATTAACAAGCAAAACAAAACCTTGATTTGCCTGATAAACGGGACCCTTGTGGCTGCGGGGAACCTACACAACCTGCAGAGTCTGCGTATAGGAAGAACTGGCCCTGGTAATGTGCATGTGAGAGTGTAATGGTGTTCTCTCCTGTCCAACTGTGAAAACACATTTTCTGCTGGTGACAATAAATGAAATAACAAGCTAACAAACTATTATTAGAAACAATCAGAGCCTGTAAAATCAATGAATCCATGAAACGGTTGACATTTTGAGATTAAACAAATCCCTTCTCCAGAGCCGAGTTTGTGACAGAATTTCTACTCCGTCAAGAAATGTCCAGCTATATTGATTCACCAGACTGATTATTCGTCTACCTGGATGTTTCAATATTCTTGTTTTTACATAATTAGAAACCGAAAACTCAAAGGGGGAAAAATAATTTTCTGGAACACAAACATATTTTTTAATTGCCTTGTGTGGATGAATAAAGTGATCTGATGGTTTGATAAAGTTGGTTGTGCGGTTGGGTTTGAAGGTCAACATACTATATATATATTTTGCAGCAATTGTTTGGTCGCTGTTACTCACAGGCTCCCCTGGTTGTCCTCTTGGTCCCACAGGTCCATCAGATCCCTACAAAGAAAGATGAAATATATTCATAAAAAAACCTACACATTCAATCAGACACAAGCCGTTCACTTTCAAATCCACACAGACATAATCTGTGAAAACAGCTCATTAAAAAAATTCACTGGCTCTGGCTGACAGATAAGACCCGACTCCCTTCAAGGAAAGACTAATAGACTGCGCTCTCCAAATTCACCCATTTTCTTGTGTAAATTGATACAATCTTGACAAGAGCTTCAGTCTGTCACATTCTCTGTCATATTTCTTACTGTTGCTCTACAGAGTTTTCTTGTCTTTTGCAAACTGTGAAACAATATTAACAGGCTGCATATTACAATTTTGTTTTATTTTATCTGAAAGCTTTAATGTGTGATTCTGTGTGCATCATGAGATTGTGTTTTTGAACATTTCTATACATTTATTTGGAGAGTTTGTTCATTGTGTAGTTGAAACTTGCCTTTTCCCCGGATTCTCCAACTGGCCCGGCAGGACCTGGCTTCCCTCTGTCACCCTAAATGATAAAGGGATTAGCCACAATCTTTGAAAAAATGCAGACAGTGTTGTTCAGGGCAAAGCAGCATCAAGCAGATGCTTTTGGTATATCATGTCATTACAGGAATCACACAATCGTCAGAATCATATTATTTATGCAAATAAACATCTGCCACAAAGCGAGTCATGCCTCTACAAAGCCTGTGTTGGTATGTGGTGTTAATGATGAGAAATAAAACAGTGTCACATGATCAATCCACTCACTCTGTGGCCCTTGTCTCCCGGGAGACCTGGCAGACCATCAAAGCCTCTGTCGCCCTGAGGAGTCAGAGAAGCATTACACCCAGAACTCACATATGGTAATGTGTAAACATTAGTGCAATTGTACAAAAAGTCTCCCCTGGCAGAGCTCCCCATCTGCTGTCTGTGTATCAGAGTGGCAGCGCTGCACTGGCTGCACTGATAGTGAATACACTTCAATCACATTGGCTCTGTTTTATTTACTAGATCTGATGGCAGTATTAAGCCGTAAGTAGCTTCATGTCACTGAAGACACATGTTTTGTAAACTGGAAACTTTAATGTGCCTTACTTGCAGCACATATTTAAGCATTGTTTTATTCTCTCCTCAGAATCAAGTTTTTCTTCAAAATGATTCCCATCTATAATTGAATGTATGACATACCTTAACACCAGTTTCACCTGGCGCTCCTCGTCCTCCGTCTGCTCCTGCACGGCCCTAGTAAATTTAAATAATACCTGCGTTTACATGCTATTCTTCATCACAGACTTGTCACAATATATAATTTTAACTTCAGGTGGCATCTTACTCTCTTTCCTGCCTTTCCATGTGGACCAGGAGGACCGGGCAAACCAACAGGCCCCTAGATATGAAAGACGACAAAGAGTCAATCATTTAGGCCTATAAATAAATATGGTGAAGTGGCTAATTAACACTTGTCGTACAGCAGGACCACTCTCTCCACTGTCTCCTTTAATTCCAGCTGGTCCTGGGGCACCCTGAAAATAGGAAAAGTTAATAAAAATTGTCATCTTCATAAGGGAACACTAGAAGAGTTAATTTGCAAAAGCAGGTATCTCTGTTCTGATCTTTTTTCTTTTTTTTCAGAATCGTGTTGGATATTTGTTACTGTGCTCTACAGATGACACTTGTGAAGCTAAAGTTGTGTAAATTAGATTAAGAACAAGTGACTTTTTTTTTTCACGGCACGGAAACACCTGGTATTGAAAAACACTGCTATGTGAAGAGAAATTTGCGAGCATATGTTCTACGTATCTGCTTTGCAAATGAAGTGCCAAGAGTCTTACCTGGGGACCTGGTCGTCCTGTGAGACCTAATGGCCCTGGAGGGCCCTTCAGTGAAATCTAGAATGAAAATACAACAAAACTAATTATATTAAATAAACATAATGAACACTGCAGTATTTTTGCAGTTCTATACAAAGGATTAATAACATTTAATGCTGTCCTGATTAACAGACTCTGCTATACCTGGGCCTGCTGAAGAATTGCATGTGCTTGGGCTTCTTGTGGAGACACAACAGGCCCCTTTTGTGAATCACCTCTATACTGGAACTATAAGCAGATGAAAACCATCAGTGCTTTTTGCAGTGGCCTGTGAATTCATGCAGCAAGATAGAAGCAACATAACCCCCCCTTGTGGCCATGTGAGGCCACTGCAGCGGGAGAGGCTGTGCTTGAGGAGCAGAGTTCTTACTGGCATCATCAGCACTGTTCCCGGGGGACCTGGAATCCCATCAGCCCCTGGTAGACCCAGTCGTCCCTGAGGACCCTGAAAAGTGGAGGGATAATAGGGTTAGACTGAAAATATACTCCAAGTGTGTTTTTGTGTGAGAGTGTGTTTTGGTAAATGAGAAAACTGAGTGAAACAGACAGACGGTCTGTGCTCGAGCAGCCAATACACCTTATCTCAAATCACAAGTGATGTGGTGTGAAACTAATGGACAGATGGACAGAATCATGGAACAAATTAAATAGCGTTTATTAAAAAACATAACACTATTCACTATTTTCCCTAATTAGCAACTATACAGTCTGAATTTCTGAAAAATATTAAACAAAAATAATCAAAATTAAGATATGAATCAAAATCACAAGCGTTAGTCAAGTTTAGTCGTGGCTTTCACGTGTGTACTGATCCATTTCGTTCGTCAAAATCTAAGACGATTCAGATTAGGAAATAAGCTCAGATCAAACTCACCACTTCACCTGGATCGCCTCTTGGTCCTGGGGGCCCAACAGGTCCAGCTGGACCACTCATCCCCTGCAAAGACAATGCAAGTCTCTGTTAATTCAGTTGTGTCCGAACTAACTGTAAATGAGAACTCCAAATATGAACTGTTCTCCCACCAACCTGTGGTCCTTGTAAACCTGGAGGCCCTTCAATAAGTGCTCCCTATAAACAGAAAAAATTAGGACCCTCGAACACTCTGATAGCTTGTCCTTTTTTAATAAATGACTCACTGGCTCAACGACAGCGGGTTCTCCCTTCTGGCCCTTCTCTCCTCTGGCAGCCCCCTGAGGAACAGAAGCACATCAAATGAAGTCACTTATCATTACATGCCTAAGTGTCAATACTCCCATCTACTTCATGTTTGCAATATACCTGTCCATCCCATGTCCCTGCAGTTTCTCGTTCTGCAAAATCATAGCCATCCTCATAAATCTCATACTCGTCGAAGTCTGTGTCATTTTTAAAGTAGTCATATTCAAGGACCTGTCATGAAAATACAGTCCATTATGAGAACATTGCCTGTCTGAGGGTTATGCCGCACAACAAGCCTACCTCATAGTCGGTCAGATTCGGTGCCACTGTTACTGTGGAAACCGACAGAGCATCGTACAGGTCATCATCAGGCCCCTCCACGACTGCTGTCTGCACACGCTCCGGCTTCTGGAGGCCAACACAGCATATATATGAGAAAATCTAAAGGCTGCATAAACGGTCTGTGCGAAATGAAAGGGGGTTTAGAGGAATGTGATGACAAAGAGGCGACATTTGTTTGTGTTAAGGATACAGCTTGACAGGTGTGTGGTTAATGTGTTGCACAATTAGATGAAAACAGATGCACACAGCAACGCAATAGATTCAAGTAGCTGCACACAAGGATGGGAATTAGTCTGCTCAATTGATGACACTATGACACTACTCTGAGTGAGCCATACGTATAAGAAACAGGCATGCTTCTATTCATGTGAGAATTATCGAAATATGGAGACATAGGTTAAGTAGAGTTTTGCATAACTGCCCATGTAGTAAATTTATCCGGTAAATTGTGGTTCTGCAAAAGTAGTTTCTTTTCTCCACAATATTCTGAATTTAAAGGTGCATTATGCTAGCCTGGCTAACACCAGACTAAAATCACAAGTGATATTTAGTCTGGGGACCACCAATTCATTTTCTCGTAGGAGAGGTGTGGTTTACGATCGTCCATAGTCGTTTATTGGGCGATACGAAAAAAAAAAAAAAAAAGTCTCATGCGTCTGCACGTAGCCCCAGCCAATCATATCATCGTATGAGATGACGTATGACGTACCCGCTGTAAACTTTTGAGCTAAATTATTTAGAACAAGGTCTAAAGCTTGATCAAAAAATACCATCGTGTCTGCTGCTGTCATGTTGGATCCGTAAATAAACTTTTTTTTAAATTATCCGTAAATAAACTACAAGCTTCCGTATATCGAATAGTGCGTCATCGTCTTGCCGTCCCTCCTCGTTCTGTGATTGGTTCCCAAATCCACCGGAGATTTGGCCATGGTCCCCAGGCTGTTGTGCAGTTCGAAATAATTCGAGCGCACACAGCAGCCTGGTGTTAGCCAGGTTAGCATTATGCAACTTTTTATGTAAAAATAAAGTTGCTATTTGTGAGTATTTGAGTATAGTGACACAGTGGCTGTATGAATGATTAGCACAGGGTCTTTACTTTCGATCATGGTGGTCTCTACAACACTCCGGGATCAGTTGTTTTGTAGGTTTTCTTGTGAGAGGATCCGTCAGCAGTGAAAACCTTCTAAACAATTGATCCTGGAGCGTCCGAGAGACCACTGTGATGGAAATAAAAGGCATACTGACCACTCTTACAGCCGCTGGGGCACTAAGAGGTCAAATATGCACAAATATCAACTTCTTTTTCCTACATAAAAAGTTGCATAATGCATCTTTAATGTAGTCAATCAGTTATAAATACTAGTATTTCTGACATGGAGGGCATAAAGTCTTATGCATATCAATAATAACGGAAGTAAATGCACTTTTCATGATATTCTAATTATATGACGAGCACCTGTATTTTCTTTACCCTATTGTTTTGCTTAATGCAACATCCAATCTTTTTTTTTTTTTTTTCCTTGTTTTATACTTGAAATAGGAACAATTACAGACATACTAAGACAGTTCATAGAGCCAGGTTTCATAGGATGCATGCAGAGAAGTATTAGAACAGCGACATAAATCACAACATTGTGGATTGCATTGGTTTTCAGGGCATTGCGAAACAACATTCTCGGGGGTGTGGGGGGGAGCTGTTAGGTGTGACAATGGGGGGTTAAGAACAGCTACTGGGGGAACATATCTACCTCCGTTGTAATCTCAGACACTAGTATTACACTGGGATCCGCCGTGGAGGACCTGGAGGTGAGTTCGGACTCCGGAGTGCTCATTTCCAACCAGCTCTTGTCGCTCTCTTGCGTCGCACTGACTGTAGATGTGGTCGTTTCTATTGTAGAGGTGGTTAGGGGCACCTGAGTGGGCTGTAAGGCTTCTTGGGACAGATACAGAGCCAGTGGTGTAGGGGCTTGGAGGAAGACATCTTGCACTTCTTCCTGGTGTTTCTTCCTCCTGGATTCCTTCTTCTTCCCCTTGCCTTTGCCTTTACGCTTGCCTTTGCCCCTTGACCCTTTGTCCCGCTTCTTTTTGTTCTTTCTGTCCTTTTTGCCCTTCCCCTCCTTTTTTGATTGCGTCTGGAGTTTTTCATTTTGCATCGTGGCGTCTGACTTCGAGGAGTTCTTTTATTGGGAAGGTAGAATGGAGATTTGGGGGACGGATTGTAGGTGGAAGAAGACAAAATCCATTTAATAACGCAATAGTTACAATTATAACAATTTAAAACAAAACAGACCAGTACTATTATTGTGATTTTAAGAGTTTTTAGAGTTTAAAGGCCTTTTACCAAACGTTTTTGGTTTACTAATAATGAAAGAGAACGTAATTTTCTTTACGCACGCAGCATCCCCTCATTTACATATCTCATTTGGAGCCCTAACTCTATAATACACATGAGTTCAAATGGTAAATTAGGGGCAAAACAGCCACAAAAAGCTATTTTCTTCTTTCTAACTTGCACTCACTCTATAGTGCCTATCTTGATAAATGGCCCCCTTAGTCGTGGTGCAAACTCATTTCAACCTTTCCTCATTTCTAACATCCCAATTCTACAGAGGGATGAGACTATGAGCACGTTTCACAGCTTTCAGGGAGTAAACTAGAGCTTTAGTCTCACCGTAATGCCAAAAAACTAGTTCACAATCAATAAAAACACTTATATAATTAGATGAGGCTTTTTCATCCAGAAATGACTGCTTTTTCAATATACAAAACAAATTCTACTCCTAGAAACAAAAGAGGATGCAGGACCTATAAACACAACTGTGAACAAAGGTTAAGTCACAAAGTATTGTTCATCATAAGAATCTACATACAAATATACATAAGCACCAGCCAAGCAACACTTTTAAGATCAACTCTTTGTAATTCATTGTGACTGGGTCCAGCTGACTTATTTGTATGCGAATGTTATGGGAAGTAGGTCAGTGGGCTGACAGATGTCGAAATGCCTTGGCTTTAGCCCATATTGCTCAGCTGCTGCTCTGTACGAGCCAAGTACAAGCGTTTCACACATGCAATAATGACCCATCCCAGGAGCACTGACCAGACCCAAATGTACACAACAAAAACATTCTTTGGCTTTCTCTTGCAACAATGTAAAACATACACCATCAATAATTCAATAAAATATGATACAATTATAAAACAAGGGGAGCCTCTTACATCACGTGCCTAAAATGTCTGGACTTCACAACTATTTGAGCCTGAGCAGCATCAGTGTATCAAGCTCATAGGCAACACTTGTCTCCCTGACCTCTGCTTGGCAGTGAGCTGAGACATTAGGTTAACATAACATTATAAAAGCATATGTAGTGAGCTGATAATATTTCCTTGTTGAGTTTACTAACCTGCACACTCTGAATGCTGTACGGCAGAGCGGTGTCACAGTCTGGGATGTATCTCTCACAGTAACTGGCAGCAGCTTCAGGGTCCATGGAGATCAGCAGCTGTTGAATGTCTCCCTATGATAAACACACACACATCCAGAATACTGATAACATATTAATTCAAAACAGTATCAAGGGGAGCGGTATTTAGGTCATATATTAGGTCTAGTTTCTGTCAAAGCAGAAGTTTCTCCTCATAATATAAAAATACAACAACTCTTAACAAACCACTTTTACACTCAAGCTGTTTCCTTTGACCTATACCCTTGTTATAAACACTACTTGCTACATTTACAAATCCCTCATTGATTCAAGAGTCTTCCCTCCTTTCTTGCAGCGTCACTAAAGCAAAAGTGCTTGCTTCCTATGTACAGGAATTGATTAGGATAGATTTTTTCATCGGATGTCCTCCTTGACTCAAGCCACAGTTTAGTAAACAGCCACAATGATTATGCACTCTGTAGGACTCCATGCGCACATTAAGGCTGCAGAAGTAATCACAATTAGAAATCTCAATTTGAAAGCTCACAAGAAGCAAATCACGAAGGCTTTATTTCTTCAGTGGTTCCCAAAGTGGGGTTCAGGGCCCCCTGGTGGGCGTCAGAGGCACTACAGGGCGGCCTCCAAAGTTTGTCTACAAAACAAGTTCACTGAAAAATATTGGTTTTAAAAGGAACAACACATTTATTGACAAACATATACTATTTTAAACCAGGATTTAGCAGACAATTATTGCTTGCTGTTGCTTTTTATGTCATTTTAGCTGTAAGATTACTTTGAATGAGGTAAATGATTATTTTGGGGTGAGAATCTCTGATCGATAAGGGGGCCGCGATGTCCTGTGCTTTGGGAATGGCTGCTTTAGGCAATAAAATGTCCACAGAGAGACGCAGAGAACTCCTTCTTAATATAAGTGTTAATGGGATGATGGGGGGTCATTCATCCCCCCTGGTGTCTCTGGCCAGAAAACCACCCTTGCAGCTTTCCCTGCTCCGACCCGGAGGCCCCAATACACACTATTAGAATCACAAAGAAGAAGCTAACAGGCTAACGGGCAAAACCAACAGTGGGCTAGCGCCACTTAAACAGTATTTACAGCCAAGTTTAAGAGAAAAAAAATATCTCCACTGTGTAATTGGATGTACAATATCCCTCTCTCCCTTTGTCTTTTCTGTCAGCGTAGTATTTACTCTCATGGAAATAAATGAGTAGAAAAACGCAACATGCCACGACACCTGCAGTGGCGCTTATGGCCTCTAGGGGCATGAGTTACATAGTTCTGATTTAAAAAGAAATCCTCACATAATCGCAAATTGCAACTGATTCCGATTGTGACTGGATTGAGTTGTGCACATCCGAGCAAACATATCCGTGTTTTTGGGAAAGCTTATATTGCACCAGTGATCAGAAGCATAAGCAACTGACAGGCTGCTGCATATTGTGGGATGAAATGTGATCCCGGGGACATCTGGAGAGCCATTTGCGATCAATTAAGCTGAGTTAAAACGCTTGATGCTGCCGTAATTACAATCCAATTCAAATCTTTCCTGATGATAGTTTAGTGGGCAGAGGTGAAATCAATCTTAACACATAAAAAGCCTGTTTCACCTGCTCGCAGCTCATACATCCCTAATGTAAATCAATCAGCGATGACTATATGCCACACATTTCAATTCACTCTGGTCATTTGTACTTTAATATGTGAGCTCTCGAGGCTGCTTTCCATCTATCACGTTTGTTTTCACGGTGTGGGCCCGCAGCCAGAGACAAGCACAGGAAATTAATGCGCACAAAGGTGACAGAAGAAAGGCAAGTCAGACAGAGTAAAGCAACGGGGAGGTAATCCAATCAAATATAATCTTGATTCTAGATCAAAAGCACCACTTTCACAAAGCGCTCTGCCTATTTTCTATCGAGCTCAATGCCACACCAATGGGCCTGTTACAAAACACTGCAATTCTGTAGAGCCTTTGCATCATTATAGCACACTCACAGGGAAATTGTTTTACGCTGTATTATGTCCAAGTTTTAATAGGAGGCTCAACCTACAGAACACTGACTTTTCTCAGACTCACAGCTGCTTGATTATCGGATGCTTCGCCTTCTAGTTTGTCTCAGTGTGCAGTGATTAACAGGTGGATTTGGTGTCATGTTTAACCTCTTAACCCCCACCGGAACTGAGCACATTTTCTCCAGTCTTGGCTTTACCCAAATCTAAAAGCAGCTTGAAAAAAAAAAAAGTCAAAATAGTGATAAAAACATGGATGAAAATGTGACAAATGAGCGACTTAAGAGTGATGTAACCATGACGATAATGTGTGAAGAAAACAAAAAAAGTGATGAAAAAGTGACAAAAATGCAACAAAAAAGCCACAAAAGAGCGACTGAAAAGTAACTGAAATGCAACAAGAAAACAATGGAGAAAAAAGTGTCATAAAAAGGGGAAAAATATCAGTTTAAATGAGTTTTGTAGGTCTTAGCCTTCAAATGAGGTGTTGCTTTTAGAATTGGGTAACGCTGAACTAGAGAAAATGCACCACCTGAACCAAGCACTTTTTCTCTAGTTTGGCTTTACCCAAATCTAAACGCTTCTTGAAAAAAGCATCAAAATAGCCACAAAAAACGGGGGGGGGGGGGAAATAGCAGAAAAACACAATAAACAAGTGACAAAAACATGATGAAAAAGTGATGAAAAAGTTAAAAAAACAAAAACAAAAAAATTCAACAATAACACAATGAAAAGCAACAAAAACACGACCATAAATGTGATGAAAACATGACAGAATGCAACGAAACAAAAGCGATGAAGAAGCAACAAAAAAAGGTCTTAGCTTTTAAATAAGGCGTGACACTGGCCTATAGGCTGTTAGCTCCAGTCCAAAAGCTTTTAGATTTGAGTAAAGCCGAACTGGAGAAAATGTGCTCTGTTCAAGTGGGGTTTAAGAGGTCAATGCAAGATGCCCTCCCCAGTTTATCTAGGCTTTGGGCTTTCACAAAGAGCGCAGTGGCGACTCCTTGTGGCTGAATTAACAGCTACAACATTCTACAAACAATGTCTTCATTTTGTTTTACGCATTCAAGTCGAATACACAGCACACATGTGGAAAAATACCTAATTGATTTTTAACCCCCACTTTAACTGAGCGCAATTTCTCCAGTTCGGCTCTATCCAAATATAAAAGCTTCTTGAATGGAGCTTAGTGGCTTGATCACAGTAACATTACACTAAAAAAAGCAAACAATGTGATCAATGTGGAAAAAACATGACAACAAAGCAAGGAAAACGTGATAAAAATACAACAAAAACCAGGAAGAGGCTTAGGTGGGTCTTAGCTTTTAAATAAGGCGTTACCTTTCCAGTTGAGAAGCTTTTAGATTTGGGTAAAACTGGAGAAAATCTACTCGGTTAAGGTGGGGGTTAAGGGGTTAAAGGAGGAGCACGCCTTTTCATGTTCATATTCTTCTTCTTTGAACTTCAAAACTGGAGTAAAGGAGGAGTATACATTTAGTATGGGTTTAATCCCTGAGCTTGTAGTTTTTCCACTAAAATCACTAAAAACATGTACAACAGGGTCTCCTCTGGGGGCAGGAAGAATTAGAGCGTTTGTAAATGCGAGTGACGGACAATGGATGGAAATTAGTCCATGGCTACAATCCAGTGTTTGCATGTGTGTGTGGTCCTCAACATGCACAGTCCAAACAAACACCAGGCATCTGTCCAAAAGCAGCCCTTTAGCATTGTTTTAAACCTACAAGATAGTCCCAGAAATAGTTGCCATCTTTCTAATTTGGCGATTGGTTAATTCGGCCCGATCAACCGCTGCAGCGCACTACTGTGAAAAAACAATTTGCACTTCAGCTGCTAGTCAAGATGGAAATGTTCGAAATGCCTTAAGTTAACAGATAATCTTCCCTTGGATCTCGTCTTCGCAGTTAGCCTGTTGGCAGCACAAATCTGCGCACGGAGCCAAGAAGGAGCACAGCCCATTTGTGGACAGTTTGCTTAGCTCTGTTTGCGAGCACAGTGTGAAGTTTGGGAAGTCCAACTTTGCAACTCATTTGTGAGCAATCTGGAAGCAATAGAGAGGCTCGCGGCTGCCCACAGTCCTAACACAAGCTCCCAGGCTCGAGCTCCCACGCCGGAAAGACCGAGCCCTCTCCCAGAACCGGGGCCTGGGAACAGGGACCCCGAGGTCAGCCGGGATAAACCGCTGTCCCCTGGTACCAGCCACGCCCCATGTGTAATATGAATGGCACTTATTCACGCACAGACTCATGTCATTTGGATAAAAATAGAGAAAGTGAGTAAATCATTTCAACAAGGGACAATGTCATATCTTAGTGACACTATTATTATCGTACTTTCACTCAAATTGTCTGTTTTAAATGTACTATATGGACATGTTTAGACTCAACTCTGGTTAGCAGCAGGATCAGGGTGATGGCCTGGGAGGATCTTGACCTTAGGTAAAAGGTGTTAAAGGGTGGACAGTTTTGAATAGTCTGTGATTACTGAATAACCCTGGGCAGTGGGCGTTCGCTGGTTAGCTCTGACACTGACATCTGGTTAGTGTCGGTGCAGGTGAACAAGCTAATAGGTTAAGGACGTTGCATCAATCAAGAGCATTAGCCAATTTGACTGTTTTTATACTGGGACATTTTCTCCCAGCCTCCAGACAAGGTTCACTTTGGACACTCGGAAATAAAAGGAAGCTTTCCTGAATAACATTTTACATCTTCATTTGGCCTTGCATTTCATTCTCTATTGATGTAAAAGTCCTATAATGTCATGGTGCGGGGTGTCGTCTTATAGCATTAGAAGCTATTTCTGACAGACACATTTTCTGTGGACATGAGCAGACTGTGGTCAGGGCTGTAGCCTGTTTTGTAGGCAGTAGATGCACTCTAACAAATCGAGCAAGAACAAATATTTTCTCTGCTTTGAAAAGGATGGTGGTGGACATGCCTGAACAAAAAGTCCCTTCCCAGCCGTTTCAATTTATTTTTTTCCTCTTCTTTTCTTCACTTTGCACTTCCAACGTTTGACTGACAGAGCCCCTATCACCCCGTAACCTCTTGAACTGTGATTTTCTTTTCAAATCTTCTAAGGAGATTTTCCGTTTCACAAGAGGATTGTATGGTATTGGAAATATTCAAAATACAAAAGGTAAAACCCAATCGTCTTATTTTACAAAGACTAATTATCCTCAGTATTACTATGTAACTTTGTCCCTATCACTTTACAAGCCCGTTATTTATGTTGACATCTTTAGTCATGCTGTCAGAACGTTGGGGGGGAGTTCTCTAGAAATGTATACATTGTTGCCTAACATATGGGACTTTGTATAAATACCTCAAATACATCTTCATCCAGCAGTCTTGTTCCAAACACAGTGACTCCATCGGTGCTGACCACCGCACTGTCCCCACGAGGCAGGCTCAGGGTCTCAATCCTCTGACAGTCCAAGTACAGAGCGACAGACTTCCCGCGAACGCTGTAGGCGATTCTGTGCCATCTGAAACAACACAACGTGCGCAGCGATGAGGAGGAATATAAATCTATCTCATCAACGCATTGTAAATACTGCTGTATACCCACTTTCCATCTGCGGTGTTGACGTTCCTGAAGGTGGGGTAGAGTTCAGCTGTCGGTCGCCCGTTCTGATCTTCATAGAGGAACACAGGGGAGCGTCCCACCTCAAGCCCGACCTGCTGCACCCCCTGGTCATCATAGACGGACAGCAGAAAGAACTGGGAGCCCTTTTTAGCTCGAATGGTGGCCATTAGAGAGAAGTCCTCGGGGAATTGTGAATCTGCCCGAATATTAAATGAAAATAAAATAAATAAATAAAATGCAACAAGAGTAACAGGGGTTATAGCCATTTACTTTAATCATTACATTTATCTGGACCTTTTCAACTGCATTACATCATGCCCGTATTTGACTATTCTACATTTTCGAGCTCACAACACCTGTCAGCACTTGGAAACTCCAAACTCTGCTCCATTTTAAGGAAACACTGACAATGACCTCTGCCTTTCATTCTGTTGCAACTAAAGAAACACCTTGAACTGGGATTCTGAAGCAGTCTCTCTGTTTACCAAAAAACCTTGAAATATGACTCAGGCAAATATGTTAGAAGTCTGCCAGTAAACATTATATATATACAGTATATATATTATTAAACTGCATATCCACACAAAAAAGGTCACACACTAATATTTCTTTGGACCGCCTTTGGCTCACTGCGCAGAGCCTTCTACAGCACATCCCAAAGATTCTCTAAACCTGACCGAGTGCATTTTTTCCAGTTCAGCTTTACCCAAATGGAAAAGCTTCTGGACTGGGGTTTAATAGTAACGCCTCATTTGAAAGACCTGCAAAAATGACTGCCGCTTTTTGTCGCATTTTTTAAGCATTTTTGTTGTATTTTTGTACTTTTGTCGCTGTGTTTTTGTTGCTTTGTCATCATTCTTTAGCTGCACTTTTGTCACATTTTGTAGCGTTTTTGTCACTTTTATATTGTGTTTTCATCACTTTTTTTGTCATTTTTCCGTCACTTTATCCATCTAATTTTTGTCACTTTTTTGTTGCTTATTTCATCACTCTATGATGTTAGGGTTGTTGTTGTTGATTTTCCGGCGCCTTTTTGTCGCCCTTTTGCCACTTTTTTGCTTTTGGATTTGAGCAAAGCTGAACTGGAGGAAAAGCGCTCCGTCAAGGCAAGGGTTAAGAGGTTAAGATCTGGACTCTGTAGCGGCTGATCCATGTGTGAAAATGAAATCTCATTATCCCTGAGCCGATCTTTCACAACGTGAGCCTGATGAATCCTGGCATTGTCATCTTAGAATACGCCTGTGCCATCAGGAAAGAAGAAATCCATTGATGGAATAACCTGGTCATTCAGGATGTTCAGCTGATCTCATTCTTTGGGTATGTAGTGTTGCTAAACCAAGACCTGACCAACTCCAGCAACCACATATCAGAACATTTAGTTACATCCAGGTGTAACTTTAGAAGGATATAGAAGGATAACATCAGTTGCAAGTTCTTCAGTTGCATAATGATCATTTCATTTCAGTGAAGCAGCACTCTTGGGCTGAAAAGTAATTTTATTTTTATTTTTGAAGCTACAGACAAGAAGTGACATAGAAAAAAGTAACCGTAGCAGTTTAACTCTTTCATTTCCCATTGACATAACATGGTCGGCACGGCAACAGTGTAAAATAGTTTGCCGGCATCTATGTCACCTCCTATAAGGAAGTGAAACTTTTTTTTTTTTTTTAATGGACAAACTAAAGAAAGCTGGGTACACTCTTTAGCAAAATCTTAAATATAACTGTGTTGACTATGTTTTAGCAAAGATTATGTCCAATGTGTCATATGCACTTTAACAATTCAAACAAAGTAGCTACAATATGAGTGAATTATACCTGGAAAAAGCTGCCTGGTGGGGGCACTGAGTTGTATCTTCTTGTCTATTCTGTAGGCCAGGTCTGTCTCCTGTGTACCCGGTCTGCTCCTGCAAATCCCCGCCTCCAGCGACACACCCTCCAAGTATTCTGTCAGGTCCAGCTCCCTGAGGACATCGATGTGATCCGCTGCGAATGGAGGAAAAACACAGAAAGAAACAGCACGTTATTATTTATTTCACTTGCTTTGCTGTGGACTAAAATAGACTCTTGTGTTCCGCCACGGTTAATTGTTAGTGAGGCGCAAGTGTGCGTAAGATGTGGAGTTTTAGAGCGCAGTCACTTCCTGGAGTCGGAAGGGCCCGTCCTCCCCAAGTGCCGGCAGGTGTCCAGGCCGTGATGGCTGTTATTACGGTGAAGGGGTGGCACTCAGACTTACCCATAATCCCCTAGAAGCACACCTGACAGCTGACACCTGTGCACAAAGCTCACCACGCTGCGGCAATATGTCTGCTTCTAACACAAATTGGTCAAATCACACTCCGCACTCCATTTAGCTAAAATGCTTTTGTCTTTAATTCGCTGGATTTAGAATTAATTATGTGAAACCGGGTGCTGATCTCAACACATGTTTAGCCACTCTGCACATTCAATCCTTACAAATGGTTCCAGTTTTGAGTTCACTTTCATTTCGATGGATTTGTGTTTGAATGTAGTGTGGGGGGGAGGAAATCTAATCTGATCTTCTAAGGTGTAACTGAGCCATCTGTTCAACAATAAGGAGAAGTGTAACGCTTCTGGACACATGTTTAAAATGTGCTCTGCGAAATCTCAGCTCGGAGTGCAAAACTTCCCATGTGAATTAGAGCTTTCTCTTTCCATAATCATGTGGCCTGAGGCTATAGTACAGGGGTGGGCAAGTTTGCATCGTGGTGGGCCAATTTTTTATGAGTCAAACAATGAAGGGCCAACCCTCCCCATGGTGAGCACTTTCTATACAATTGTACATCACACAGACATGAAAGGGGGTCTTTAAGGAATCGACAATGCTTCAGTTTGTTGTAGATCAATACTGAGTGTAAAAATCCTTCTCGAAATCACGTTGCGGGTCAGAGGAAATGCTGGAGCCTCTAGTTTCTATTCATTAACCAAAAAAAAGAGCCAATTTATTCCAAGTAAATGGGTCAGGTTGAGAATTTCTGTAGGTGCATGAGTGAAGTTTAGAGCGAGAGTGATGAACCCTTATGTAATGTAAGTATCAGAATTCTAATGCTAACCAAGTAGGTCACACCTGGCCTCAAATAGACCCAGTTTAAAACACAGGATTTCGACAGCGAGTGATTGTTGGGATGGTTTTAAAAAGAGAAGTCGATGCTGCTTATCTGTCTCAGCAGTTGTCAAAGGGCTTCACGGGTAAGTGCAACTGAATCGAAATTGAAATTCAAGCAGAACTAAGTAACTCATGCCCCTAGAGGCCATAAGCGCCACTGCAGGTGTCGTAGCATGCTGCCTTTTTTTTTTTTTTACTCATTAATTATCCATGAGAGTAAATACTACACTGATAGAAAATTGTAAGGGAGAGAGGGATATTGTAAGTCCGATTACACAATGGAGATCATTTTTTTCACTCAAACTTGGCTGTAAATACTGCTAAAGTGGCGCTAGCCCACAGCTAGCTTTGCCCGTAAGCCTGTTAGCTTCTTCTTCGTGATTCTATTTGTGTGTATTGCGCCTCCGACCCGGTGCAGGCAAAGTTGCAAGCATGGTTTTCTGGCCAGAGACACCAGGGGGATGAAAGACCCCCCAATCTTCCCATTAACACATGTATTACTCTCAGAGGGACTACGAAAAGGATTTATTAAGGTAAACAAGTTACTTCCCAACAGGCGTAGCTTTGTACCCACCTTTTCCTCACAAGCCACCACTCAAATAAAAATATAAAAATGCATTCATTTTCAGTCTCACCATCAATAATTATTATTATTATTATTTTTTATTTTTTTTGACAAAGGCTGAAACTGGTCCCGCCATGCACCTGCCCCACTTTTGAGTCCCTGACCCACCAGTTGAGAAACACTATAATGAATTTTAAGCAGCAGAAAATCTTTTACAAATGTTTCCTGTCTTGGGGCCTTATTCTGCATATAAGCTGGTCAAAGCTCTACAAATATGTTTCAAAATGCATTTCATTCTGATAAGTTTCCAGTCTTATATCAAATGATAAGCTCCAAGATATTGTGATTCTAAATTTTGACCAAAACAGTACAGCCCTGCTTTAGAACTCTGAGACCCACTACAGGACTCCAAATTTGGACTAAATCGGGTCTAAAAACATCACTTTTAAACAGTTTTAAACAAGAGAAAACCACTAAGGGAACAAAATTGGCTCAACTTGTCAGAAAAATCACCAGAGAACTCGTAGTTAGATAACACCTGCCCCTCTCTTATATGAACGACAACAGCGCTCCCCCTCTAAACAAAATGAATGACAGTTTGCCAGAATCAGCCTAAACCTTATTTGAACCCATGGCAACAAACACGTCTTAACATTTAACGTTCTGCCCTGGTGCGGTGCTTAATAATGTCTGTGTTGAATTAAAACCTCATTTTTATGCCTCATCCTTCATAAGTTGTGGGAGGCAATGACTGCAAATCAATTTCCTCCAAGTAGCAAAGTTGAAAGTTTGCATTTTGTCAAAGTAGGAAAATCCCCCCTTTTTTTCCAGAGTTTCTCTCCTGTTGGTCTGACTTTATCTCTCACACATATCCGCGCAGAGGTCATGGAGAAGTCTTGGTTGGATTGCTTTGAATAATGTGCTAAATTAAAGCCATGTGCGTGCAATTATATCTGCGCACGTTTGTGCTCAGTGTATATGGATAGTGACAAACAAAAATAAGATAGGAATTGAGTTGCTAATTAAAACGAATCGCATGGCATCAGCGCAAACTGCCAATAAGCCAATTTGAAGTGGTTAATGAGCTGTGTCTGTAATGGAGATGGATGCTACCATGGACACTATTGCCCTAAAGTCTATTCAGAAGAACTTCCCGTTCCAGTGTGTCCTCCAACTACGGCCGGACCTTAGCTGACCTGCTCCAAACAACAGCAGACAGTTTGGTTTTGCAACAATGCCACAGGGAGAAATTTGAGACTTGTTGCAGAAATTCCTCCCAGAAAACAAAGTGCTTTCTCAAGTTAAACATGCACGGTATAACAAGCATCCCACAACCAAGTGTGCAGAATAAACTCCTCATTTGGCCAAGACTTAATGAGCATGCGAGAACGACCAATGTTTGGCGCGAACTGACCCCCGCACTGTCACATAACTTTGTGCAACTAAAGAAACGAAAACAAGAAAAAAGTCCCACGGTCTGCTTTTGTGTTTTGCTGTTTCTGTTCATTTAAAATAGGGTGCTTGAAACATAATCCTAATCTTAATCTCTAATCTTCCATTCGGAAAAATGCGATGGTCACAGATGATTCAGTCTGATGAGCAACAGGCCAACAATGTGGTTTAATCAAGGGTCTGTTTCCCCTGAAAGCAGGGTGTGTTTTATGAACCGTGAACCTCAGATGGTGTCAGCTGGAACTGAAAAATCCTCGATTTCTCAACACTCACTCGCTGACATGCACGGCAGGTGTATAATGCCGTACATGACATGAGGCGCAGTGCTTCCCCAGTACTTCAGGAGCCAGCTGTGTCTGCAGACAGAGCGTCCCTGACAGAACGAGCAGCGCCCACTCCGTCATATGCTGTTTTCTTCCTTTGCCACAAAGCTCCATCTGTGTATCTCTTTTGGCCTGTCACAGTGACACAGTCTCTCCATGTCCTGCAGCCTACTCCAGCCCACTGCATCCTCTCCTCAAAACGTGCACGCACCAGTGTTCTGTATCTCAATGTCTCCACTGACAGCATGCATGACTCACGCCTCCTACACTCCCGGCCTCATAGCACACTGCCCATAAACGCTCGTGAGAACAGGGGAATTTCAGCCAAACATGAAGCCAAAAACCTTACTCTAAACTCGACATACTTATTATACAGAAAAAGTGAATGAGCACAATTGAGCTATTACATTTGAGAGGAACTAATGATAAACGACCCGAGTGCAACAAATGTAAACAAATCTATAACATAAAACCCCCTGGGAATACTATGTGAAATGTCTGAGAGAAGACATTTTCCAGGATCGTATCAAATGTAATGAACTCCTGGGAGACGGCAGATGAATGAAACAAGAACATGAATGTTGAAACTTGGCTGAACTGATATCTTCATATAGAGCAGCCTGCCTATAGCTCGCATGCACAACTCTTTCTACACAGAAAATCTTACCACACGCCTTCTCTAAAACATCTGAACAATTTAAGCTGCAACTGCTGACATCCCGCTTGTGAAAAGTCTCAGAGAATCGGCAAAAACTATATTGCACAAGAAACTGACAAAACACACATGACCAAGGTTCATGCGATATATACAATAAGGAAGATCCATGGATCTTCCCCTTGACACACAGACACGCTGACAAGAGCTAATAGTGGATGTAATGCATTTTATGGGGCCATCTCTGGAGGGAAGAGGAAATATGAGTGTCTGGTGCTGGAAGTGCAAAGGGCCCTGACAGGAAGAGGAATAGCCGACATGACTTAACTTGCTAAAGGAAACACAATCATCTGCAGCACTGCTTTGGCTCATTACAAATTCTGACTTTTTTGCCGTCCTCATTTTAAAATGTATTTATGGGTTACATTAATTATGCCACTGATATAAGACACCGACTTGTCGACTGTTTGCCAAATGAGGGGAAGTACAGAGGGTGGAGTGAAAACTGCAATGAAGTGCGTTTCCTTTATGCACAATAATTGAGCTAGACAGTG
Organism: Gobius niger; assembly: GCF_951799975.1. Lineage (NCBI taxonomy): Eukaryota > Metazoa > Chordata > Actinopteri > Gobiiformes > Gobiidae > Gobius > Gobius niger. Next base: position 19,625,638 of record NC_136861.1, read on the forward strand.
GCTTTTTTTTTTTTATGTTTGTTGCTTTCAGACAAAAGTATTTTTAGAAGCCTCACATTTCTACATCTGACTGCGCCTCTTTTGGTGTGCGTCCCCAGTTACACTTTCAATTAATAAGCATTTTGATCGCAGACAATTGCATCTCTCACCACCTGGATTGAACTTTTAACAAATTAGCACTCTATGTTCTTTCACACCCAGTAACACCTCATAAAACATTTGGCTTTCCATTTGCTCCCAGATAATAACCGAGACATGACTCGGACTGAACCCAATCTAAAACTGAGCAAAAACAGCTGGAAACATGGACTTTTTCCATGACTTTGTTTGTGTATACACAGAAAACACCTTAGTGTAGTGTCGGACTAAACAGGAAGAAGCTCAGTGATACATATTATGCAATCGGAGAGCCGCTGTTGAATGCGAAACAAATAAAGTTTTCCGCGCCTCTATATGTTTGCATTTTCAGACACCATTTGACTGAGCCCAATAGTTTGACACAGCAAGCCCTTACTTAGGCTCTCAGACATAACAGTGAAGCTTCTATTATGGCCTGTAAGACGCTGCACTACCAAAGCATCAAAACTATACCCCACGCTTACACGGACACACCCTTCGCCATGTCTCTGCCTTTCTCAGCTGTCCCACTGTTTGACCCAATGAAAAATCCACTTTGTAGCACATTCTTATATTATGGGTTATCTAGCCTGCTTTCTACTGATGTGTCTCTATGTATTGCATTGAGGTCGCCCACTGAAAGTGACAGCCCCGGTGGCATTGGGTCAAATGCTGAGAAACAAATTCCCCACTGGCACTATAACTTGTTTCTTGCTAGTGATGTAAGCCCACGTCAGCATCTTTTGGCCTTGGTGGATAGTTTACCTCACGGAGAGAGGACTGTTAGTCACCGTTAGTTAGTCTGACACAGAGACAGGCAACCATTGCTCACACATGGGCCTACATTGGATATGGAAAAAATAGAGTCACTAATTTATATGGATCTAGACCTGGGGTTCCCAAACTTTTTGGGCCACGACCCACAAAATTGCCATGTGAACAGTCCCACTGTGAAAACAAATATTTAGTATGGGCAATATCAAACAAAAATGCTCACAAATGTGGTTAGGGAATATGTATTTACATTGTTTACTTTGATATTTGAACCCAAAAGCCCACTCACAAATCAAGGCTGTTTTCTATATTCAATATTTTCCCGGGTTTGATCCTGAACTGTGGGGACCTTTCTGTGGACATGGGCGCTGTGGTTTCCTCTATTCCACTAAAACAGGATATAATGGGGTCCCCCCCTAACACCAGGACCCCCCTAAAAGGGACACTATGGTTAATTTGTCATTATAAAACAACTGTACGATGAAATTTGTCCTCTGCATTTGACCCATGCTTTGACGCCGCTGGGACGACCCGTAAGGAGCAGTGGGCGGTGGCAGTACCGCACCTGGGACCCTATATCCAGATGTGGAGAAGGGCTGATGGTCAGAGTCACCTGGATGGAGGATTCCCCTATTGCACATGTTTTTTTTTAGTGGTGGGGAATCCGGAGTACATGGAGGAAACCTACACAGACACAGGGAGAGCATGCAAACCCCACACAGAAAGGCCCCATCCACGTGGGAATTCAACCCGGGACCTTCTCGCTGTAACTGCTGTGCTACTGTGCCGCCCATCTTGATATCTCAGTGGAACTTTCCTGGTTAAAGCCAAAATGTGTATCACCTCCCCCAATAAACGCAATAAAATAAATTAGATTAGGGGAAAAATCCCTCCAAAAAAATCAGTTTACTGTGAGTGGCCACGCCTCTCCTCAGACCTGGGAGCGGCCAGCTAGCCTCCATAGAGATATTTAAATACATTTGGCCCCCTTCCAAAGGCTTTATTTTGATAACCCACTGCAGAAATAGCATCGTCTGTGTCTAGCAGATCATTATGAGCATATTTATTATGGCTGACATGTGTATGATTTGAGCTTTACCACACTTACAATTTCTCTTGCAACACATGACCTGGAATATTCCTTCACATACAAGTAAATAACACGCTGAACCTAATAAGACAGTGACCAGCCAATGCATTAATCAAACACTTGTTAAATAGCAAAGAGAATTTCCATGTTGTCGTGTCACTGAAATATCATTCTACTCAGAACTCAAAGGCAAATCATCTTGACATAGCTATTTACCAATAATACTAAACTGATTTGAGACGGGTTGGGTTCTGCGAGCCAGATGTGTAGCATGTTACAGTTCCCAGAGAGTGCTGCTGATGCGCCTTTCATTTTTATACGTCAGACACCATCAAACTCTTGACACATTTGCAGTGATTTATTCATCAACTTCTCCACTCTTGATGTCGAACGCCCCTATTGTGATATTTGCAAGAAAACCCAACCGTGGAAGCTTACAAGAGCCGTGTTTAAATCATCCACTGCGTCTCTCACTCTCTGGTGTTTTCATTTGCTTGTAATTTGTAGCAGAATCAAAGAGGAACCAGCCTTGGCAGCATCCTTTGGGGAGACTGTTGTGAACGATTGGCAAAAAAGAATGGATCAAACAGGACACAGTGAGGGGGCTGCCTGCCTGCACAGTTTCTATGCACACAACCAACAAGAGAGAGGAGAAAAGTGATGCGACTTCAGTGATAAGGCATATCCATTGAAAGCATGTGCACCCTATTGCCAAATACTGATTGGATTACAGTCCAAATGAGTACAGAAAAAATGGCAAAATTCAACTAATCTCAGTCTTCCATGGCCTACTGGCGTCAAGGCATTTTGCATTCTAGTCCACTCCATCCGAGCAGTCACAATACAGATGCCTCCAGAGAGCACAGTGTCCAATGTGATTACTTAACTGCCTGTTTCCTGACGTTACAACTTTCTGGATTCTCACCAATTCCTGTTCCAAAGTGTCTGGCGTGTGTGGAGAGTCATTATTGTTAATGTAAAGCACTTCTAAAGCCCTTCTGTAGCCCACAGCGTTAGCTCTCTATCAGGAGCAGACCGTAAACGGCAGCACCTGTGAGGAAATCACCCAGCAAACGAGACAGCTACAAGTGAAGGCGCGCGCGCTGCTCTCTGATGGACAGCACGCGCCCAATAAAAGATCACGAACGAGTCTAGATGCGAAAGCGTGTGTGTTCCTGAGTTTGCTAAAGAGGCGATGTCAAGTGAAAGCCAATGAATCAAAATCAAATGTTTAAAACTTAATGGGTCGATTCACAACAGTGCTGTTAAAAAAAAAAAAAAAAAAAAAAAAAAATCTTGGCTATTGTAGGCCTATAGGTCATGTCCGCAGAGGGCACGTCAAACAGCCCCATGATAGGAATGTTAATCTACTCAGTTGGTCCAGTGTTCAGCCATTGACCTCGTTCTCAAACCAACGATAAACCTTTTCACAGTAAACCTCCGCCGGTCACGAGCAAACTTCAACATGACATCACCGTCCATCTGACCGCAGCGTCCACGCGTCAACATAACAGCTACAGACATTGATAAGACACAGATTCACCGCAAAAACCGACACGCCTCTGGACTTAGGCTATTTCTAATTATGCAGTATCTTTACGCCAGGCACAAAGTATGTTTATGACAGAGTAGCTACAATAGTAGGCAACACTTCATGTTATTTTGAAAACCTTTAGACAGAATATGTTTTGTCAGAGACTCAAACTGCGGTGAAATAAATACCGTAGTAACTTGAACGTGACAAGGAAAGACGTTTTGACAACTCGCTTGACAGACTTATTACTTCTTCTTGTCTGTCTCTCTCGTTGCTGTGGACACTTTACCTGCGAGGGTCGACGTGATGTGGAGTAGGATGTACACTAGCACCAGTATCCTCCTGCGCCCTTTCCTTCTTATTAAAGTGTCCATCTTCAGAGGGCAGACGCGGAGGGGACTCCGCCAAAGTTGACTTAGTTGGAACAAGTGCAACACACGGGGAGCTAAGCGGCCATGCGTGAAGAAAGGAGAGCCGTAAGTAGTTCCACTTGGTTGGTCTTGTTGCTGAACTTTTTCTTGTAAGTGGATGGTCCCCACGCTGCTTCTGCCCCACTCATTCAGTTTCTCCCTCTCAGCATCCCTCCCTCTCTCTGCTCTCCACCTCTCCTGCCCCCTTCCTGTGTCGCGCGTTGCAGCCCATGAATCCCTTTTCACACATGATTATTTGATGACTTATAGTTGCGATTATTATTGCCCTCGAGGTGATAATTGTTGTTTTACACAAAACCGTGTTCCCATGTGGCCATAACGACTTCACTGTGCCAGACATCGCACCATTTACTACTGTAGAAGCATTTGGTCTTATATTGGACTCAAATGAATGAAGTGAAGCTGTAGCCCAGGCCCCTCAGGATTGGTCTCAGCTGATTTAACCCACCACAGAGTCACACTGATAAATCTGTCTCCACTGATTTTATTGTATTTAGATGGTTCGCTCCATAGTTATCATATAATAAAGGCTAGATGTCTTAAGGCGGAGTCACTTCCGGCATAAGCAGCGGCCATCTTGCCACAGGGAAGCTTTCTGGTAAGTGAGTTTTCAGCACAAACACAAATCCTCTTATCGCTGAAATCTTGACGGATTTACAAACGATTTGGTTTCTTACCAACGTTGTTAACGTGGCTACAATTCTGAATTCTGCAACATGTTGATTATGTTCATGTTCATATGTATACAGTGTCAGTGTGTCATAGCTAAATCTCTGACGTTTATAACAAACTAAACTAAACTTATGCGTGTTTAAAAAGTACATGCACCATGAAACGCAATGTTACGAGTGAGCAAGCTCCCTGTGGCAAGATGGCCGCCATATGTGGACCTCGACCTCCATTGGTCAGCAGCACATACGAGACATCTAGCCTTTATTATATGATATCTATGGTTCGGTCTATTTACCTTTACATGTCCGCTGTCCAATCAAAGCTGTCCACTGACTTAACCTTCTTATTCTTGATTGTTGAATTGTGTAGAGTTGGATGGATTACTAAATATGGTCACATACATTTGAACAATTTCAGCTATGAAAAAAAAAGAGAAACGATTACAGTCAAGTATAATGAATTCAGGAGGACCTTGGTACAGTTGAGACATGCTCAGAGATAAGACTAGTCTAATTGGAAAATCATCACACATAATATTTTCAGTCCAAGCTTGAACAGGCCTTTGTGAAAGACTGAGGGCTAAACATTCAGGGAAACACAGCCAGACCATTTAATTTCTCAAAAGAGAGATGAAAAGGTATCCAAAACAGAACGAGGCTGCGCTGCCTTAGGACAATTGGTGTTGATCCGTTGGGTAAACACAAGTCCCTCTGACCCCATCACTTGTCCCCCTGTCCCAGAAAACAGGAGCACATTCCTCCGGCTTTAGCAGATAGTTACCAAGAGTGCAGGGCCAGTCTGAGCTCCGAGTGAGAAATATTTCTAGAGCATGTGTTATATGCTTTTCCCAAACACTGGCCTTACTGGTAGTTCATCTTCAACCCGTTCAGCCATGACAGAAGACAAGATTTTATTACTGCAGAGAATGACCCCTGACAAAAGTACCAAAAAAAACTCTGGCTTTTGAAACGTGACAGTTTCAGTAAAAGATTATTCGAATGCTGCAAAGATAAAGTTGACTGTAGACGACTCATCAAAATAAAGATTTATACTCCTAATTTAAGTAAAGGAATGTTTCTGTTTGCTTTATGATGCTCAGAACAAAGCATGTGGGATATAGTGGAACCTCTCAGGTGGTATTTTAATTCTCTCCTCACTGTCCATCCCATGGCGGTACGTGTTTGGACAAGACCACAGACCCAGTGGCAGCGGAAAATCAAGTGAAGTTTCATAGTGTCTTTCTTCATGTCTGGGATGATTAATAAGCGCAAACAGGGATATGAGCTCTTGTATTTGTTATTTCTTCTGTAGTTACCTGTGGGCATGTCATGTATCAGCTACGTATTTGATTAGTGTCTGTTATTTAAGAATTCACTTGGTTTAAATGAAATTTAAATCGATCATTTAAAAAAAAAAGTCTCAATTTTATTTTGCCCAGTACTTAAAAAAAAAAAAAAGATTAAAAGAAAAAGTGTTAGCGACCTAAACAGCAATGTTTACGTTTTAATGGAACTTTAAAGAAAGGTCACGTGTGGGTCGAGGAAGAAATTAGTGAAACACTGTGTAAAAGCGTGAGGGGTTTGTATCCAATTATTGGAGACATGTCTGGTCTGACAAGACGTGCAATAACTTGTCAAAGTGAAGCTGTGGTCACAGTGGGCCACATGCTCCAACAATTTACTTCATCTGCCTGAAGTTGTCTCCTTGTCAGACAAAAATAACAACAGCTTCATTTGCTGGAATATTATGCTCGTACTTTATGTAGGTCAGCTACATGCCTGTTTATTTATTAGGTTTTGTCAAAGTTAATTTGAATACTATGGCAACACTACGGTTACCTGTAGCTGAATTCTCGCGGTATTTGTGAGTTTAAAAACACTCGCCAATCCATCTTGAACCTCTTCCTTCACCGTTTGGACAGAACCAAAATTGGTTCTGGTAAAAAAAGACATTAACAACGGCGCTGCAACACATAACACAAACACACAAAAATAAACATTGAATGGGTTTGAGTTGTCCTTGATCCAACCAGCACAAATGTTGCTCCAAATGTGCGACCTCGACCCGAACAATTCAAGCCGGCGCGGTCCCAGACTGATGACGGTGCAAATGTTACTGTAATATCAATATGGCTCTGGCCACAATGCAGACTGCCATTGTGTCCTTAGGCAAGACACTTAACCTGCCTTGTTTGTGTGAATGTGGTGGAAGTGAGTGGTTGCCAGTGGTTGGAAAGACCAATGGTGCAGATTGGCAGCCTTCGCTTCCATCAGTGCAGCTGTGGCTACTGTTGTAGCTTACCACCGGTATGATACAAATTCATGACACAATGAAAGAGGCTTTGAGTGTCTGAGCAAAGCACTTTATAAAACCAATGCACTGTTACTATTTGTATTTTTCACATATACATTTGTCAGGATTGAACTTTCTTCTATAAAGTGGCCTCAGTGGTTTATACATAACATAAGCTAGAGGGACTGATTTTGACTAAAATCTTTCTCTTCTGTCTATAATGCGTCCTGGGTTGCCCCTCCATCTCAAAGATCACAAAGTGATCTGCTAAGTGCTGTGCTTGTCTGTTTCTCTGAATAAGTTAAACCAATCTTGGCAAGTCTTTCAACATGCCCAATGAAGCAGGACTATATATTAGGGCCATACATCACAGGGAGCTCACTTAGAGGTTTAATGCTCCGTGCCACGAGCAAAGCTTCTCTTCGTTACATTTTAACCTGAAAATGTGAACTCGCTCTCTTTCTTTTATATTTTTGCGTGTTGCCTTTTTGCACAGCGAGAGGAACTGCCAGTCCAGTGATAATTATAATGATTAGAGATGGGGGTGGACGAAGGTAATTAACATCTAAGGACCATGTCTGTTAAATGACCCGCTCAAACAAATAGACTAAATACACCCAGGCTGCAGGCACACTCAAAGTCACGCTGAGCTCCAAGCCTGAATTAAGCCAACAGATAAAAAAAACTACAAAGAATGTCAAACTAATTTATTGTATTTGGGAGACATAATAACTATCTGCACCTAGCAATTCTGTTACAACAAAATAATAATAAGGAAAAACTTCAGCTTTTTCTATTTTACTGTGTAGCACTCTGGCAATAAAATCTGTTATGTTTTCTATTGGTAAAAGTGACTAATGACCCACAATAATACATTCACAATTTAAAATGTTTTGAAAGAGATATGAAAAAACAGTTTGAACATTTTCAGACTTGTTGTATGTATGAAGTAAAAATACTTCCTGAACGTTGCCCCTTTGTCCTCTGGCTTCTCTTGAAGAATTGCGAGAATGTTTCCACGCTATGTCCCAAACTCAATGCATTTCGTTCATTCCTGGAAAGTCTAAATGGCGTTTTATGGTGGTCACTGGTCGTCTGTTTTTGAAAGCTCTCTTTGTCGAGTGCCCATTGTGTGTGGTCTGCAGCTGCCGCCAGATTCGCACTTCATTTTGGACCCACTACTTGTTTTGAAGCTAGCTCTCTCTGAAGTGGCTGCTCACTATTTATCTTTCAGTACACATGTTATTTGCAAATGCTTGTACCATTTTATATGTACTTATTCTGACACATGTTCAGCTTCTATCCACAGGCTCACGACAAGCTTTTGTTTGTATTCTCATAACATTTGAATTTCATCTTCACTGAGCAAAACAGAGCAGAAGTGTCAGACATTCCAATCTTTGATAAACTTTCACAACATATTAGGTTTTAATGCAAGCTTTAATTTGCCTCAGATGCACAATAACATAACGACTGTAACCTGGCGGGAGCTGGACACTTTCACCAACTGAGCTACTGTCACTCACTGAATCCTATTGAATCCAATATCAAGAATAAAAGCAAAGTTGTTTGCTTTAAACCTATTTTGTAATATGTGCTTTTAAATGGCAGCATTTTTATGTCTTGAAAATATGTCTCATAGTTTATCTTGGTTTATTGGTTGTTTTATGTTTACTGGTCCTCTGCTGATGAACATTTTGAGGACAGACTAGTATTACACAAACAAACAAAAAAAATTCTAAAAAATCAGTTGAAGCAGATTCAGAGCAACAGAGGGTTCCTAAAGTTGTCAATTGCAGACTCATGTTGTTCTCAAAACTTAGTGTTCAGACAACTGGCACAAGAATGGAAAGTGAATCAATGATGCTTCTTGAAACCTGTACAAATAAATCCCCCTTTAAACATTTTTATTCAAGTGAAAGTAATTCAAAATATACCTGCAGTTACAGCAATAAAGTATTTGGTGAGTACACACGATTAAAGTTCTGAGTAAATGTTTGGTATATGTTCACCAGTGATGTTTTCAACTTTCAAAACATGAATCAATGTGGAATTCAAAGTATTCAATAAGCAGACAGCCAAAAAAGACTCTAATCTAATGAATAATACGCACAAACTTAGCAGTGGGAAGAGTAGCCAAAATGTTTTGCTGTTACTTAAAGTAACATTACTCCAGTACAAGTACAAATGCTAAATACTCAAGTAAAAGTTACTCAACTTAGTGTATTTTAGTGAATGTCTGACTAAAACCCACATTGCACATCAAGGATCAGATGTTCATAAAAAGACTGGAGCCTTAAATTGACACGAATGAGTGATGATGACAAAGATTATAGAGAACAGCTCAAAAACCAATCACAACAAGAGCAATCTCGTCACCAAAGACAGGCTCCACTTTGGGAGCTGTCGAGAAGAGAAAATGGCTTTGCTTGAGTCTTGCATCAGTTTGGCTTTTCTGGCCTGTTTTCAGTGATAAGCTTCAGCAGAAATATTCTAAATATGTCGCAACAATTCTTTTATGTGACCTTGATTTTAAAAAACGAGTCAGTCATTGGGGCCAAGCGTTGGCTTAAAATATTGATATAACAAAGTCTCTGCATTCAAATGGCATTAAAGTACAGCCTACCGCTCACTTTCAATATTGCAAATACAACGTCCACGTCAACTACTGAGTGCAGCATATTAGAAATGACCATTTATAGGCATGAAAAGTAAGTTTATGTAGATTGTTTTACATTCATTCAATTCGTCATATTCACTTTTTGAACAATCTGGTCAGGAGGGCCAGCTCTGTCCTGGGCTGCCCTGACTCTGGAGGAGGTGAGAGACAGGAGGGTATTAGCCAAGCTCACCTCCCACCCACTACACATGGCTGTAGAGGAGCTGAGCAGCTCTTTCAGTGGCAGACTGAGGCACCCTCAGTGCAAGAAGGAGCAGGGCCTTCATCCCCACTGCTGTTATACAATATAATAAGACTGTAAAATAACATGTGCAATAACCCCTTTGCAGAATACACACAATAATCCCTGTATTTACATCACTTATCTGCATCACTTAATCAACCACTTGCACTATGATTGACTAGAACACGTTTTTTTATAGTCTGTTTACTTATTATTTCCTGTTTATACTTTTTGTCCCCACAAAGTCCTCGGTCGTCATTGTATATAAGATACCACTAATTACTATTTAATTGTTTTTTCCCCCTCACATTTCCTGACTATTTGCACACCTTTCTAAGAGCTGAATGTAAGAAGTAAATTTCTCCATTGTGAGATCAATAAAGGCTATCTTATCTCTTATCATATCTTGAACATCATCATGTCTATGTCTATGCTTTGTAAAAACAAAACAACAACAAAAACAGCAACAACAAACTAAAATGTAACACAGATGGATGTCATGACGTCATATCTAACTGAAATGATGAAGTAGCCTCTAGACCAGGGGTCACCAATGTGGTGCCCGCGGGCACCCAGGGGCCCTTTGGGGCATGTCCAGTAGCCCTTGGGAGTGTAAAACACTTGAATCTAATTCTTAAAATTACAGTTATTTCGGTTCTTGTGACTCAGTATGAGTTTAAAATAAAGCTATTTTAATATAATATGGGGTCAATATCCTATAAGTGAACAGTGTACGTATAAGTCTTTAGGATTTGTTTTTAACTAGTAGCCCTCGAACAACTTAATGCTCTTAAAGTAGCCCTCAGCTGAAATAAGGTTGGTGACCCCTGCTCTAGACATTATTTATTATCTATAGACAGCATCCATAGACATTATCTATCCACAGGCTACCTTTAGTTTTACGGATGTTACTTCGGCCTTTCACCACGAGATGGCAGTGTCATGCAGTGTATTGAGTCAGTTCTCTCGGTTTTCCCATATGTAAAGTGATGATCTCCAGTCTTGAGGAAATCGCATATTTGTTATTTATAAACTTCTAACTGCATGAAATTAAATAACAATAAAAAAGTAACGTCCAAGTCCACACTCAATGGCTCATAATGGCTACTTAATTTACTCTAACCATTGCTGGTTAATAGTCACTATACATTTTTGATAGTGTAAACATTGATTTGGATGAGTGTCGGAGTAAAGCATTATGCGCACTGTGATCCAATTCCAACACACAGTGTCAGAATCACTGACCTCAGTCACAGTATAATCAGTCATACAACAAGCACTGCCCCCTTTGTAACGCGCACGTACGTGCACGCACGCAGAGCAACATGTTTTAAAGATTTTTCCTTGTTTGCCTGGCTGCGACCTATCATCCTGAAAACGTGGACTTCAGTGAGTTATCGAAGCCTGGCCGTTTTGGATGCTTTTATAAGCCATGTGACTGAATTAGGAGCTCACATGGCCAGTGGCTGCATGATCCGCTTTAGTTTTTTAAAGTCCGGGGAACGGTAGCTCTCTCAGCAGCGACCATCCGGTGCAGAGGGCCGCTGGAAACACAGCTCTGGATAAATCATGGCGAACAGCGACCACAAAGTTGTGCTGATCACCGGCTGCTCCTCCGGCATCGGGTTACGGATCGCCGTCACGCTGGCCAAGGATGAAAAGAAGCGTTACCATGGTAAAGCGCTTTCTTTTGCGTTGATTCCTAAATGAGAATTAGCCTATTAATCGCGCTTGCAGACCCGATCTTTAGTTACCTTCTGTGCAAAGGTTAATTGCACCGTGGCTCTTTTACGCACATACTTCGCCTGTGCAATGTGCGAAGTCGTGTTAAAGCGCATGAAATGAGTCTTCTTTACAGATCATTGAATCGGTTAAACTTAGTGAGATATCTTGTAATAGGGCCATTTGTATTTGTTTGAACTATATCATGAAAGCAAACTTTACAGGCTGCTACTCTACGAGGATGCCCGCGCACAGGCGGAATCATAAAAGGAGGCTTGTCAGTTCTCTTTCAAGTGACTTCTCCCGCACAAAGCCCCCTTTTTATGGCCCTGAATTGTAGACCGCCCGCTCCGGTTTAGTACCGTGTCTAATGTGCCCATAGTCCCTCAGTACGCAGCGTGTTGAAGGGGGGACAAAGTTTGAGACCTGGACAAGCGAGGGTTCACTGTGGAGCAGGGCCTGGTTTAAGTCTTTATTGCTCATTTGCGCTGGGATGTCCTTCTCTGACACTCAGGCTTTGAGCGTCTCCTCGGCTGCCTCGGTGCCTCCAGGCCGTCATTAGTATCACCTGGGTTTCGGGCTATGTCATGTCATGGGCTTAGACAGTCCTACATTTCAGAGAGAAAAAAAAAACATGTTGAGACAAGTCTCGTGAAACCATTTATTTGGTTAATTCTAGTGAATGTGAAGGGCTGCTGTAAGAGACAATCATTTCTTTTATTGATCTTGGTCAAAAAGTTGCTGTAAAAGGCACTAAACCTCGAGAATACTTTTCTGAGTGCGAGGCAATGGCTCTTTCAAGAATGTTTAAAGCTGCCCAGGAGCAATTCCTGAAGGAGGCCAGGAACAATGAGCCTCTTGTTCAGTTCTCAACCAATGCGTAAATCTCTTTGTTGCTCCACAGACACAGCATTTGTTAATCTTAAGCTTAGACTTAATTATATTTTATTGGGTAACATAAGGCCTTGACAAGTTTCTTGCGACACAGCTGCACTGCACATGGCCATTCTATTTTCCCCTAAAGTACTTTGACCTGTCTCTTACTTCAGTCATAGTACACTCACAGTGGGGCATAGAGCTTCTGTCCTTATCCTGTTTACACAGGAAATAGGTAGAGGTCCCTCAGTCCAGAGGAGACTATGTACAAATGACTTGTTTACCAGCACAGCGATTGTGCAACAGTGCCAGCTCATCCCACTGATAGTAAGAGTTACCAGAATGTGTCGAATAGAGCCAGGTCATCATCGGCTGATAGCTACTGGGGTGTTCCTGATAGAGGACCAGTCCTACTCTTGGTGTGAAGTTCAAAGTCTGGGGTTTAAATGAAGTCGGCACATGGAGCCTCTGAGCTCATACCAGCACAGTGCAGACATGCTGTGGCACTTCTGCAGATCAGGTTTCACTGTCCCATGTGTCACAGTTCAGTGAAGAGACACTTCTCCTTTCATGACTAATCTACCTCAAGACAAGAAGGAATCCAAACTACCTCAAAGTGACCAAAACAAATTGTCATATTATTATCATTTAATATATATGGCCATTGGCGAGGGTAGTGTTACCCTTATACCACTTTCAAGCCTGAATCATCATCAGGCATCTAATAGGATACAAATCACTGCCTACATGTGGTGACTGATGATGTGGAGAACTTGACAGAGAAACAATAATGCATAAGATTAAGTGCTTTTATTGGACATTCAAAGACATGAACATAAAAGAACAATATTGTTAAGTGAAAGCAAGTCTGAACAGGTGGGTTTTGAGAAGTATGGTGGTGGAGGTGGTTGTAGTGAGTTCAATTCAACAATTCAACCACAAAAAATGTCTTATTAAGCATTAAAGACAAACTGTTGTTGATACACACCATACAATAATCTTTTCATTTCTCAGTCATAGCCACGATGCGGGACCTGAGAAAGAAGGATAAACTGGTTGAAGCGACTGGTGATGCCTATGGAAAGACCCTGACGCTGCTCCCACTGGACGTGTGCAGCGACGAATCAGTCAAGAGCTGCATCAACAGCATTAAAGGCCGCCACATTGACATCCTAAGTAAGAGCAACTTACTTTGTCTTCACAACAAGGCAAAGTCCACTAACTTGTACTATTATTCAGTCATGGACAAGAAAACAGCTTCAATACTTGTGCAACAATAAGTATTTGTAGGTTTTATCTGCAGCGCCTTACGTTGAAATTAGAATGGATTTTAAGTCGGGAATAATTATTTGCCCCCCAATCGACCCTTTATCCGATTACACAAGACCCAAGTCATGTTGTGGTCATGTTACATCACTCTCATTTTCCACGCTGTTACTTGCTGACCCCTGGTGGCAGTGTGCAGTAAAGACATTTCTGTTATAACGGTGGTATTACAGGGGTCTCTGACTTTTGCTCTAAAAAAAAAAAGGAATAAAGCTTTTGTTGACTGTACTAGAGTAGTAGTTCTCAGCTGGTATGGACCCACCATCAACCCGGGATTACAAATTGTAATCCAAATAAGAGCACTTTGCAGTTGAAAATCTTTTAAGATACTGTATTTTAAGTTAAACAATGAACTCAAATCATAGTCAAAAGAACTTATCACAAGTCATTTTATCCTCTTAACCCCAACCTGAACCGAGCAAATGTTCTCCAGTTTGGCTTTACCCAAATCTAAAAGCTTCTTGAAAAAAAAGTGACCAAAACACGACTAATAAGAGACAAAAACACGACAAAAAAAGCTATGAAGAAAGCAAAAAAAAGGACAAAAACAAGACAAAAAAAAGCAAAAAAAAAGAGAAAAAACATGACTTCGAAAATGTGACAAAAACACGGCAACAACAAAAAAGTCACGATCAATTTTGCAGGTGTTAGCTTTGAAATGCGGCTAAGCTCCAGTCGAGAAGCTTTTAGATCTGGGTAAAGCCGAACTGGAGAAAATGCACTCGGTTAAGGCTGGGGGTAAGAAACACAGAAAACCTTCGGGGAGCTTCTTGAAACATATTAGAAAGCTTCTTGTTGCTCCTGAGGTACAGTTGGAGACCGTTGTGTGTGTTGGACTTTGACTGCAATTATTAAAGGATACATGTTTCCTTTTTAGTCAATAATGCTGGTGTGGGTTTGCTTGGGCCTGTGGAAAGCATCAGCATTGAGGAGATGAAGAAAGTGTTTGAAACCAACTTCTTTGGTGTGGTGCGAATGATTAAAGAAGTGATGCCCGACATGAAGAAGAGGCGATCGGGACACATCGTGGTCATGAGCAGTGTCATGGGTCTCCAAGGTAACAACAGCCTGTTCTTTTAACTATGAAAAAGCAAGCGCATAAGTTATCATGTGTGTCTATTGATAAAACTTTATGAATCGCTTTTCAGGTGTGGTCTTCAATGACATTTACACAGCCTCCAAGTTTGCAATGGAAGGTTTCTGTGAGAGTATGGCAGTGCAGCTGATGAAATTCAATGTCCGGTAAGTTCCTCTGCAATTTACTCTGCAGCACCGATCTGACTTTTTCCATTTGACCGTTCACAGGTTGTCCATGATTGAGCCCGGCCCAGTGCACACAGAGTTTGAGACAAAGATGATGGATGATGTGGCCAAGATGGAGTATCCAGGAGCAGATGCCGACACAGTTCGATATTTCAAAGACGTTTACCTCCCATCCTCCATAGATATTTTTGAAGCCATGGGCCAGACACCAGAAGACATAGCCAAAGTAAGACAAAGGGAAATGGGGGGAAGTCAAATAATTTTAGCTTATTCAGTGAAAAGCATAAAATACACAGACTAGTCCCCTCCACGAACTAGGCATAGTCACATAACAAAAAAGATTGATAGCCTTAAAGCAGAAGTAAGTCATTTGTTTACCTTAATATATTCTTTCTTCTGGGGGTAATACAAGTGTTAATGGGATGATTGGGGGGTCTTTCATCTTCCCCTGGTGTCTCTGGCCAGAAGACCACAATCGCAGCACAATCACAACCCCAGCACCGGGTCGGAGTCACCAATACACAATAATGGAATCACGAAGAAGAAGCGAACAGGCAAAGCTAGCTGTGGGCTAGCACCACTTAAACAGTATTTACAGCTAGGTTTGAATTAAAAAAATGGTCTCCATTGTGTAATTGGATGTGGGATATCCCTCTCTCCCTGTGTCTTCTCTGTCAGCGTAGTATTTACTCTCACGGACAATTGATGAGTTAAAAAAAAACGCATGCTACGACACCTGCAGTAGCATGTTGCGTTTTTTTTTAACTCATTAATTGTCCGTGAGAGTAAAGACTACGCTGACAGAAAAGACAAAGGGAGAGAGGGATATTGTACATTGTGTCACAACTCAATGACACAATGGAGATAATATTTTTCTATCAAACTTGGCTGTAAACACGGCTAAAGTGGCGTTCCCACAGTTAGCTTAGCCTGTTAGCCTGTTCGCTTCTTCTTCATGATTCCATTAGTGTGTATTGCATCTCCGGGTCGGAGCAGGGAAAGTTGCATGCATGGTTTTCTGGCCAGAGACACCAGGGGCAGATGAAAGACCCCCCAATTATCCCATTAACACTTGTATTACCCCCTGAGGGACTACGAAAAGGATTTATTAAGGTTAGCAAGTTACTTACCTAGATATGGGATCATGGGATCATGGGCTCATAACGATTTTGGAAACATTTGGTACAGGCCTGTCAGAGTGATGTCCCAAGAGCCAAGAACTTTGGCCTCACTTATACTGTAAATATCTTTTAGTTCAAAGGAAATTTCCTCTAAACAATTTTACATAAACATCTTATGTACAGCAGCCTTATCCCTTCTCACTTCATTTATAATCTTAAAAAAAACACTTCTCTTCCAGTGCACAAAGAAAGTGATCGAGTCGAGCAGCCCACGCTTTAGGAACCTGACCAACAGTTTGTACACTCCGATTGTGGCCTTGAAGTACGCGGACGAGACCGGGGGCCTGTCTGTCAACACCTTCTATAATCTGCTCTTCAACTTTGGGCCCCTCATGCACATCACAATGAGCATCCTCAAGTGCCTGACCTGCAGCTGCCTGAGACGACGCACTATCTCCCCGAACTGAAGAGCTATACCACTATCTCACTTTGAAGCCCGTTGTCGCCAGGCTCCTTTTACGGTCATGGTTTCGGGAGCAGGTACACTTGTTTAAAGCCGCACTGCGTAGCATTTCACCCAATAGATGGACTGAAATACAAGAATTTATTTCATTATGCGTGCTTTAATTGGTGAAATAAAGTGGGCTCTCCTCAGACCTCACTTGTAACTTTGCTGCAGCTTTTTTCCATAGCGATGTTCCTGTTTTGCTTTGAATTACAGTTAGCCAAATGTGAGGCTTAAATACATGAAGTCCTCTCTCAAATGCTTTATTTTGAAAACCCAAATACAAATATAGCCTCGTCGGGGTCTAGCTGATCACTAGGATCACTGACATGTTTGTTTCAGTTTTGAATTTCAACATCAATCGCTACATGTAGCCTGAAATGTTCCGCAGTGTGGCTTTAACGAGTAAGCAAATAAAGATGTGCCTTTAAGTAAACGTTACCAAGATAAGCTTCGGAGCAAACATGCATAATTGCACAATTTTGTCATTGAGATAAACATGACAATAATGCATTCTGTCAGTATGGACACAGAGATAAAGTTTATATTATTATAAAAGATTACATTTTGAAATGAGTCACCTATTAAGCAATACTTAAACGTTATAAATCCACTGTTGTCATTGCTATTTTACAATTGCAAAAAAAAATCCAACATTGGGCAACAGTAGATAAGAAAGTATAATAGATGATGCAGTTATAGGTTCTGAATTTTCACTGTTTTTTCACTTTTCTTTGGTTTACATGAGCTTTTACTCTACATTGTAGCATCTGTGCAGTCCCCCAGTCCCTACAATATAATATTAACAGTATTAATAACTTGGTGTTTTAACAGTGTTGAGATATTGCTTTGTGAATGATGAACTAACAGCTTAAGTAATACTTCATTAAATGTAATTACTGTACAGTGTTGAATAAAGTAATGTCATATACAGGGCTGGATTTTAAGACAAGAGATTCAGGCAAATGCCGGTCATTTTGGCTGCCAGCATATTCATCAAATTGCTTTCCTAAAAAGAAACTTTAGACTTGAACCTATTATTCTGCTGTTCTACTTGAGAGCACACCAAATTCAGCTATACAAACGTGAAAGACAAAAAAACATTAACTACAATAAAATACTGATTGTGAGACCAAAATATATATATTTAACTAATATATTTC
Source organism: Gobius niger (assembly GCF_951799975.1). Taxonomy (NCBI): domain Eukaryota; kingdom Metazoa; phylum Chordata; class Actinopteri; order Gobiiformes; family Gobiidae; genus Gobius; species Gobius niger. Next base: position 19,643,427 of record NC_136861.1, read on the forward strand.
TAGCTAATGCAGTACATTTAATAGATTCTCAGTCATCCAGGTGATGGATTCAGGTGGCTACTTCAATCTTCTACCTTAAAACAAAAATGAATTTACATTTTAAAAAAGTATACACTAAAGCCCAAGTGTGGCTTGTTAACTGGATAGTAACTTCTGAATCAGAGAAGCCACTGTGAGCAATAAAGTTAACATTAAGCCTTGTCTTTCACCAGTTTAAATAAGACGAGATCAAATAGTTTAGTTAGCAAAGTTTAAAATAGCGTAAAAATTATATCAAACTGAGCGATATCATACTTAAAGAAGTAATAATATGATGTAGTGCACTCAGGCAGGTCAGGTGGTGTGACCCTGAAAGATTGTGCTTTGTTTTACATTAATCGTGTCGTCATAACTGCTGTTTTGATTCTATCGATTACCCAAGTTGTATCTTTTGAGTAAGCAAAAGTTGAACATTGTTTATTTGTGGTTGTTGTTGTTTTACTGCCTAATTGAAAGAATAAAATATATGGCCTGGTATAATAATTACCCCTTGGGCTTTTTTTTCTGCATGCAATACCACGTAGTGACCAACGGGGGGCAATATTCTCCTAGCTAGCCCATATCTCTGACTCACTACCAACCTGTTGACAAGCAGAGCCAGTGAGTGTATGGGAATGTGTCCTCAGTGGCCCGCGATAAAGCTGTGGATTGCCTTAAAGCTTCTAGTATTGTCTATGTACCAGTCAAAATAACACTGATGCACATAAGCTGCACATCTCGTTTTGAAGATGAGTGAACTTTTTGCGCACCGGTTTTGTTGATTCCTCAAGTGCATGGCCCAAGTTAGTGATGTGCTGATGGATACAAAGAGGTCATGGCCTGCTCCTCCCTTGAACCCCCAGCCCGCTCGCATACCCCCCCTGCTTTGTACCATGTGAGAGAATGTGACCTGGTTCCCATCCACGAGGAGGGGCCAACTCCAATGACAATTTCCCCAGACGTCCCATCAGGCAGCATTGAGACTCCCTTCACCAGCTGGCCCCCTTTGCCACTACCCCTTAGGTTCCCTTGGTCAGCACAGTGCTTGATAAGTCTGCTTTTTTTAGAAACTTTTCCCTTGCATCTGCAGTTTGAACGGCGTGTACTGATGTTGGACCCTGAACCATTTGTTGCATACGTGCTGCTTATGTGCATATTCACTCTATGTATCTTCATCAGAGGCGACAGCTCAGCAACAATAGAACAAAGACACTGTCAGTCACAATCAAAATGGGTGTGTGCGCGGTGGGTGCAGGGCTCGGGGTCCCCGGGATGCGAGCGGAGGATAGGGGGAGTCTATGCGGGACGCCGTAGAGCAGAAGGTTGAGGGGGGGGTGTCGGATTTTGGAAAATGAGAATCGGGGCTGCGCATAGGCCTTGAATGGGAGATCTGTTTACTAATTGAGCGAACACTGAGTTACAGCAAAGTCTCATTCAGCAAGAGGTCTCACACCATTATTGTGCACCTTTGTTTCACAATCAAGAACATAATGGGTTTATAATGAGGGCAGCATGACATGATGAGGTCTTGCCTTAACTGGAACACTCACAGTCTGTTTGTATACTCCCTTGTTTTGCTTTAGGGACACGGTTAGATATAGGACTAGTCAAAGTTTGTATGTGTCTTTTTCTATAGTGGCATGTTTTACAATGTCCTTAAGCTATAGGGCAGGGCATTGTTTACCTTTACAATGTAAAGATTGTTGTCATGACGAAACAATTTAATCAGTATAATGTATTATAGATGATGATGTGGAAGAGAGTGGTTAGTGCCCTCGTCTAGGTGCTTTTTATTGCAAACTTAATAATAATAATTTCTTATCCAACTACGTCTATGCATAGGTCAACATCTCTGAACTAAATAGTTTAAGCAAATGCGAAAACGGTTTTCTATAAGGACTATGTAGTAAGACTATCCAGACAAGATGGTCTCTGCCTCAAGCTCTTCTGGCAATGGCTACACTTGTAACACTTCATAAAAGTGAAGGTACAGAGAATAATGATGTTGCAAATGCATAGGGTTCAGGAATTCATACCCCTCAATTTTTAAAGTTATTATACATTGGTGTCTGATCCAAAACAAAGTTCAGATCATGATTTTTCTTTCTGTGCCATGGGTACTATGATCAAGTGTAATGGAATGTTTTTTTTAGTAAATAGGGTTTTTCCTTTTTCAAAACAATTCATAATAAAAGAAAAATAGTTAAAAGAGGTCTGAACATTTTCTGAACCCACTGTATGATTAAAAGTCAAGTTAGTTAGTTTTGTCCCCAAATGTTTTGTTTTTGTTCAGAATGTTCAAAAGAAGGATAGTATTCAGACCACAGACGAGCCATTTACTGTGTTACTCGTCTGCTGCTTCAATTATTTCATCAACTTGTCCTCTTTTTACAGCCAGTGCCAACAGCCAGCCACACCTCGCAATGACAAAACCATCTTATAAGACAGACAGCTGCAGTCGTCATGCACTTTTAATATCCAAGAAAATAGGCCAAATGACAATATAGAGAAGACAAGGGAGAGTGTCAGATCAAGAGGGAAGATGCCTGCAGATCAGCTCATTGTGGCCGCTGTCTAGACAGCATGCTTGAGCCTGATCCCAAGTCACAGATCAACACCTTTGCAAGTTGTTTTTATTACATCCACTAATACCGAGCCAAAATACAGAGGTGCACTTTGTGAGAACTGTTGATTTCCCGGGAAACCTACAAGCGCTGGGAGGCACATAGGGCTGTTTTTATAAAACCACTGGGACAAAAAATTACTCGAGTCTCAGGAGATATTTTGATGAGATAATGAGACATGAACAACGTCATCGGTTCCATTCCCATCCCCGATAATGTGCTGAATGTCTCTCCTTCCTCTTAAACCTCTTTCAGCTAATCAGCCTCGTCTAAAATAAAGAAAAAATAAAGCCTAGCCTGCAGGCAACTAAATAAACATCAACATCTATTTTAAACAAATTGAAGTCAAAACTTTATTTTTTTTTATTTTTTTTTATTTATTTTTTGGTCGAGACAGTGCATGTTAATGACTATACATGGGTCTCATGCATGTAAACACACCACACCAGATTATAGCCTGTCGACCCCCATGCGCACTCTCAAACACACTCTCATTCATCCTGGCCTATTGTACATGTTTTTAGAGAACACTCACCAGCAACTTTTTACCATCTGTGCTACTTTCAGGTTTACAATCAATAAACATAGTTCATAGTACACTGCAGACTTGGGCACACCTGTCTCTTCATGCATGATTGTATGCTATGCAAGGGGATAAAATGGATTTTACAAAAAAAGATTGCTGCCCCTTTCGTTTCATACTTGCAACTATAGAAACAATATTTCCCATGAGCTACTACAAAATAAAAACAGCCAAGAGCTACTTATGCTTTGTGGATACTTGAGTAACTGTTGGACTTGGATGGACAGCTTGTTGCCAAGATGATGCTTCAAAACATACTCTACTATAAGTTGGCATCTAGACATATAACTTGTACTGTCTTATTTCGCCATAACAGTAAACACATTTACACTTTAAGGGGCTGGAGAGCTGCTAGTAGAGCAACAGGTTTGACACCCTTGTATACATTTTCTACAATATGCTTGAGAGTCCCATGTTACAGTCCTCTTTCCAGTATCACACAATCCATCCACTGTCTGAGTCTCTGTGTCTGCCTCCTCCCTGGCTGCTGCAGCATGACCCCTCACACTTTGTTTATTCACACATGGAGAGGGGGTCATCTGCATCTCTTGGCCTCAGCAGCGCCGCTTGTTTTCACAGCTATTCGGGATCACTTTGAGCCTGGAGCATAATCAAAAGAAATCTTGGCCCATATGTTCACTATAGCCATTCCCATTGTTTCAGTCAAATGCACACAGAACCGCCATTGTTGCAAAGATTACAACAAGAGCCCTTCTCCTACTTCTCGGCAATACTTTTTCTCGAGCATAAACAACTTGCCAGGAATTTCCAGAGCAAGATTGTGTTTTGGGCACTGCTATCGTGTTTTGTTCCACTGCGCCGCATTCTCTCACAACATGGCACCAGTGTCGCATAGTGAAACTCGGTGATTAGGGCAGTCTACCAGCATTATGCATGTTCAACAGGAAGATGGTAGGTTTACAGGTTTGGAAACACGATATGAAGAAACATGATCCGATTGTTTTAGTCGTGGCCGATGAGGTAAGGTCGGTGTGAGATTCCTTAAGCCCCATGCCAAACCTCTCATTCTGACCAAAACCAGAAATGCCTGTTTGCAAAAAGAAAACAACAATAAATATAGACATCTTAGCTGAACATAATCTAGCATTCTCACCATATTTCTTTCTCTATAACGTATCATCTTTGCTCGGGTTTCCGACCGTAGATAACGGGCCCGTCGCTTTCCGAGTTGTAATTAAATGTCTGAGAGCATGATGAGAAAAATATTTGGATTTTAAATGTACAGGGGAATAACAATAAGGTCGTTTTATGGTTTCGGCTACAAACACGAAGGAGGGAAGAGTTTCTTTAAAAAGGGCATAATTATGTTTTTAATGTGCTTTCCCAGGGTTGTTTGTGTGTTGCTTGTAACCCTCAGGCAGACTGTGAGATAGAAATGATATGCTTTATGACAGTGTACCAGTGTGTAGTAATTGCAAGTTAAGTCAAACAGTTCTCTCATATAAGTCTCAACAGCGGCTTTGAATCATAAACATCGTCATCATTCTTGTAAAAGTGTCACTGCTTGTTGTTTAACATGTGGGGTGACGGGCACATTTGTTTATACACTGTTTATTCGGTCAGAACAGTGCATGTTAATGAACACACATGGAACTCATGCATGTAAACTTGCCATGCCGGATTGTACATGTTTTTAGTGGTAGGGGAAACCGCTAGCAGTACTAGAAGGTCTAGATGGGGGTGCCACCATGCCGCCATCCAGACCAGAGGCAGAGACACCAAGAGAAGAAGTAGAAAAAGAAGGACAAGCAAAACAGGAAGAGAAGAGGACATGAAGAAGAAGAAGGACAAGCAGCAGAAGAAGGACAAGCAGAAGAAGAAAGGCAAGCAGAAGAAGAAGGAGAAGGAAAAGAAAGAGAAGAAGAAGGAGGAGACGAAGGAGAAGAAGGAGGAGGAGGAGAAGAAGGAGGAGGAGGAGGAGGAGAAGAAGGCAAAACAAGAAAGAGGATAAGAAGAAAGAGAAGCAAAACCAGAAGACAAGGAGGAAGAAGAAGAAGAAGAAGAAGAAGAGGAGGAGGAAGGAGGAGGAGAAGAAGAAACACAAGAGAAAAACAAGAAGGAGAAGCAAAACAAGGAGAGAAGCGGCTTGGTGGTGAAGAAGAAGAAGAAAAGGAAGAAGGAAGAGGAGGAAGGAGGAGGAGAAGAAGAAGGACAAGCAAAACAAGAAGGAGAAGCAAAACAAGAAGAGAAGAGGACGTGGTGAAGAAGAAGAAGAAGAAGAAGAAGAAGAAGAGGCAAAACAAGAAGAAGTGAAGAAGAAGAGGCAAAACAAGAAGAAGTGAAGAAGAAGAAGGACAGGCAAAACAAGAAGAAGTGAAGAAGAAGAAGAAGAAGAAGAAGAAGAAGAAGAAGAAGAAGAAGAAGAAGAAGAAGAAGAAGAAGAAGAAGAAGAAGAAGAAGAAGAAGAAGAAGAAGAAGAAGAAGAAGAAGAAGAAGAAGGACAGGCAAAACAAGAAGAAGAACAAGAAGAAGAAGAAGAAGAAAAAGGAGAAGAAGAAGCAGCAGCTGTGTTATCAATACCATTCTATTCTGCTTTCACTACTATCTCTGAAGCCTGTGTGCGAAACAATGATGTGGTTTCAGGGTCAATTATTGTGAAGTTTGTCCCAGTCCTGGCTCTGTCTCAGCTCCTCTTCTGTGCCAAAGTTCTTGCCCTGGCCTCTGCAGCCGTGCCATGATTCTGATCCATTCACTGTCGCCGCTGTCTGTAAAGATGAGTAACAAACAGGGCCCCGGCCCCCGACACACCCACTGCCAGGAAGCCTATCCCATCCAGCGAGCCCACATCGTTGTTTATTCAGCCTGAGTGCTGCAGATCTTGGCAGCTTGGGTGAGAGTGCAAATAATGAGTAGATACAGTACCAGGTCCCTTGTCAAGATCTCAAGTATTCAAGAAAATTATACCTTGAGTTTCCCGAAGTAACCACAGCAAATAATCTGCTTCCTGATATAAAGCTTAGATGGCATAGCATAATCTCGGGTATTGGTTATATACCAAATGTATGACTTTTTTTTTTTTTCATTCGGTTTGAGACTACCGCTTGTGAATTAAAATTATGATGTAAAAATAAGCCCAAATGGAATATATAATCTTGAAGAAAATTGTTCTTTTTTTCTTCTCGTGACATTTTTGAATATCGTGAACTGGACTGCGTTGATTGAGTTGAGGACATTTCACCTCGATCTTAAGAAGCTTCTCCTCACTCTTTGTTCACTTGCATGTACATAGCAAAACACACAGAGTCCAACTAGTGTTAAAGTAGCAGCTAAAAGTAGTAAATAAATTAATCAGATTTTTTTTTTCCACTTTTACCAACATTTTCTGCATGAATTGTACATAACAATTTTTAACTATAAAGATACCCGAGTTTAAAATGTACTTTTACGAATCAGAATAAAACAATTAAGAAGGCGAAAGTGATAGAAATATGCATCATTATAAAGTCGACACCTTTTATTCTGTGTTTTGTAACAGTAGTAGAAGTTGTAGTAAAGTAGTAAAAACTTGATAGTACTCACCGAAACTATTCTCTGTCACACTCGGTACATGTTTTGTTATTTGTGGGCTGCTTTTTTTGTCCATCAAAACAAAAGCGTGCTCTCGCCTATTGACCGTGAAAAGATGTTGGTAGATTTGCCCCTATGAAGAGACGTCTTTGTTGGTTATCTCCATTGGTGAGCCGCCTCCATTTGGCTCAGGCCTAATCAGAACACAAACACGCCTCTGTCATTTGGCTATGGTCCATCTCTCTCTCTGTCTCTCTCTCTATCATTCAGCCGCTTATTAACTTCCAAGTGCAGTCTGTCTATTCAAATCTGTCCTCTTCTTTTGTCCCCGTTTCAAGTTATGTTGTGTATTTCATTACTTGTTCGGCACATGTGTAATCTGCATATTGCGGGTCTCCCTCAGGTGCCGTCATTACATCCCTGGCATACGTTATTAGCACCACTAGTCTAAACAGAGTCTCCAGTCGATTGCTGCAGGCAGGCGCTGTGATGTGTGAAAAGTGCATCGATGAATCACCGATAGAAGAGTACAACAAAGTTTTGGAGAGTGCGTTAATGTGGTAAGACTTGGAATAGAAACAAAAGGATGACTTGATGACAAAGTTTGTCAAACCTTCAAGGAGATTTCTGGCAACAGCCTAAATAAGCAAAGAGTGGATGCAAATGTCTAGTTCTATGTTCCAAGTCTGTGCAATGTGTGAAGTTAGTCCAGGCCATGACCTCGAGCTTGTGTCACAGCCCGAAGTTACACCTGAGGACCATTGACCTAAAGACGGTTCAATACATAATATCATGCTGCTATGTTTTGAAGAAAATAGATAAAAGATATCGTTGGAGGTATGCCAGTTTTAAAATGTTCTTTTCTTCAATTGTAAGTTCTCAGGTAATAAAAATGGTAGACTATGATATATATATTGCAGGACAACTTGTGACTGCGTTTGTTTGAGAGAAATATTCCAATAAGTTTGCATTATGTAATTGTGCACTGAGAAACACTGGCTTTTCCCCTGACCTGTGAAGAAAGCAATCTCTGTGACGCAAGTGAAGGTCAGGTCAATCCGGAGCAATGGGCAGGACCCTCTCATGTGATCGCCCACTGCTCTGGACCAGCTCCAGCCCCAGAACAGACTCCGGTGTTTGGGTCTCGGTGGGAAACGCGTCCCTCGGAATGTGACTTTGAGAGCACTGTGTGGGACCAGCGTACAGGGTCTTCCCTTTTTCTCAGTAAAAAGACGTCTCCTTCTGAAACTATGCACAAGTCAAGGGTCAAGTGTAGCCAGTGCCCATACGCTGAGGCACACAAAACATAGCGTTTATGTGGCCACTCTGTCCCACAGGCCTCCAGGGCAAATTCTATGTCCCCACACTGAAAAGGCCAATGGTACATACTAACAGAAAGTATTCCTGCTTAGTATGGCTAAATAGAATGGCTTTGATTCACAGCGTATATCCTTTAAAACCACAAAAACTAAATGTATCGTAAAATTGAAAGTCTTGTTTGCTGGATGTGCTCTTGTTCTTGTTCTTGTTCTTGTTCTTGTTCTTGTTCTTGTTCTTGTTCTTGTTCTTGTTCTTGTTCTTGTTCTTGTTCTTGTTCTTGTTCTTGTTCTTGTTCTTGATTGGGGACATGGGTAGGGATCGTGGAAGAAAATTGTTCTGCCACGGGACATAGCAACAATTTTGGGCCTCAATCTGCTTTTTGATTGGTCAATCGTCTTTAAAGGAATACGCCACCGTTTTTCCATACTGAGATATGTTCTTACCTGAGCTTAGATGAGTTGATGTGTACCTGTCTGTCTTTGTGCGTGCCCTCAGTCACGCAAAAAGACCAAAGATGTTGTTAGCATTTAGCCTCTCCCTCCTCTCCGCTATGGGGCCAAACAGGGGTGAAGTTAGAAGCGACCAAGAAGGGCCTAGATGCAAGTTGGTAATTTTATACTCACTACTGCCACCTCAGGTCATACGTGTAACTGCACCTTCTATATTAAGCTTGTGCATGACGGCACTTCGGACCCGAATTAACACCTTTTTGAGTGACAGTGCAGGATTTTAGAGGCAGTTGTGGTGAATAGGTGTGAGCTCATTCTACACATTAGGACATTGCTGAAACATGTAGGGGGAGGAAAATACTTAATTTTAACATTTTTAAACTCTGTATAGTCCCTTTAAATACGGTTACACGAGTAATTACATGATCCAAGTATAGTTACACAAAATTAAACATGTTGATTTCTACGCGGATAAAAAGGGGAACTATATTGTAAGGCCTAATAACACCTCGACGTCCGCGTTGTAATATCTTCACTTTACTGTTAACAACATCTTGGGTCTTTTTGCGTGACTGAGCGCATGTGTAAAGACCAGTCAGGTACACATCAACTCGTCTAAGCTCAGGTAAGAACATATCTCAGTATGGAAAAACGGTGGCCTGTTCCTTTAAATGTAAACATGAAAGACTTTTACATTATGTAATGTTAATGTATTAGTGAATAAATCAACATCACAGTTGTCATCAGTAAACCCATATCTGATTGGAACATGTTAACTCGATATCAGGGGACACAAATAGATCATGTCTCTTAAATATTTACAAAGAATCGTGTACCCTATATTCAACCATATAATTGCCCCGTATTAACCATTTTAGGCTGTTTTATGCCCAAATTCTAAGTTGTATCGATTGGTCATCTGTTATTAGGGTAGTGAGGGGATTTTCTCGTCATTTTTATTCACCTACAGTTTCTTAGCGCCAAATTGTACATGTTCTAACTACTGCAACAACCTCATCAGCCCGGTGTGGTAACGGTTACTCTGCTGTTCACAATTAGACCCAGGAGAGCTTAAACCACACACTGACCTGCACACCCCCTCCTTTCCCTCCCATTCTACACAAGTCCCCACAGGAAAATAATAAACAGATGAGGTGAATGGGAACAGCTCCCAGTGAGAGCAGCCAGGCACTTGAGCAAGCAGCCTTTCCTCTGCTCCGGTTCCCAGGATCCAAGAGCAGAGAGAGAGAGTGAGAGAGAGAGAGAGAGCGGGGGGTACAGGCCTGAGCTTGACTGTCCTCCGTCACAGCGGAGAACCAGAAAAACCTGACAGGATTCACCGTTACCTGTCACCGATATCCCAGACTTTACAACTCCACACACTCCCTCTGCGCAAGTACGGACACATGTGCGCCGAAACTAGGGGTAAAACAACTCTCGGTGCATAGAGAGCATTAACAAAGCAGTGATTTACGGTAGGTTTCATCTTAGGAAATATGGCAGCGTGTTATTACGGCAAGTGGGGAGAGTCAATGAAAATTAGCAGCAAAGTACCTGTGTCATATTGATAGATTGTCAGTTTTTTTTTTCTTTCAGCTGTTGCTTTTATATATATAGGACTAAACATTTCCAATTGTGACTTAGAACCAGATTCAATAATTCATGTTACTGTGTCAAACTCGTCTTCTTCACAACTATCACTTGCACCCAACTAACTTTACAGCCATGACACACATACAGCTCACTCGTCTCATCATGCCGCGCCGGTTTGACAAAAAGCTTGGCTTGGCTTGGCTCGGCTTCGCGCGCTCCATTCTTACTCCCCGTTCTGGCGAGGAGCACTTTTGTAAATTAAACACAGCTCTCTCCCATAGATGCCGGGCTGACAGTTCCAGTTACGTGCCAACACTGCTAAACGACTGGGATTCAGAGAGGTTGGCAGGATGGATTAACTGACTTATTTTAACAAGAAAAGGATATCTTGTGCTGTTTTTCCGATATGAGGAACATACAGCTATTTTTTTGGTTAGTTGGCACCAGTGTTGGCATCAGTCTGTTACTTATGAAAACAAGTGGCTTTTGCGTGTTTACAAAAAGGAGTGTGTTTACAGTAATCACAACTCAAGCAGTGACAAGGCTCCAGCAATGAGGCCACACAGTGATTTGTCTATAGTCACTGGTCACTTTTGGGAGTAGATCACCATATTTATATTTGTTTTACAAACGACAAACAAACATGGTTAAGTAGGATGACAATGGCCTGAAATGCATGTGCTCAGCATTATCCTGAAAAATGGGGCTGAGAATAAAAAATGCTGTATCCTGCATTGATATTCTCCATTGATACAGTATTTTATTAAACCACCAAACAGAAAATACTAAATTCTCAAAACATCTCCCTCGGGAGCTGCCCAGGAAGCATCAACAGACGTCAGAGCGACCTCAGCAGGTTCCTCTCGAGCTTCACCCGCACATCTTTCCTAGCTTCTTCTTCACCACAACAGTTCAATACAACAGCTCAAACCTTCATTCACTGAAGTGTGCAAATACACACTGTCATTGTGTCCTTGGGCAAGACACTTCACCCTACTTGCCTCCAGTGTCTGTGTACATTGGTGTATCAATGATAGAGTGAATGGGTGACTGGTTCCTTACTGTAAAGCGCTTTGGGCCTGATAAAGGTAGAAAAGCGCTAAAAGTTGAGTCCATTTACCATTTTACCATTTACTGAAGAGCAAAACCCCATGATACTTGAACTCTTCCACGGTGCGGTGTCTCCTCTGACCTGGAGAGGGAAGGCCAACCTTACCAAACAGCCATGTCCTCAGATTTTGAGGTGAGGCCGCACACCACCCCAGCGCATGCTGAAGGCCCTGACTCAAAGCCAGCAGGAAAAGCGAGAATGCTTTTCATGACTGTCCAAAGCTTGGAACAATGTAGAGCAAGGGAGGGCATCTTGTATAAAGCTGGTCAAATAAATATGCAATTACTGCAGGAAGACTTACAGGGTCAACCTTTGAGATGGAAATGAAAAAACAAAACCAAGCATAAACATGCATATTTCCTCTTGAATTGAGGCCATTTGGTGATTTGTCATGTGTGAGCGCATTAGTCATTTTTTGTGTGACGTTTTGGGAGCACATCAGTGCACTGACTTCTGCTTTATGGAGGTCATCAGCTTTTACTCCTTAAATAACCCAGTTGCATGCTTCTCTATATGACCTCTATATATTTTTTCCCCCTTTTACAACTGATACTACACTACTGTCATCCGTGCCAGTGTTTGTTTTAAACGTGTGCATGCTGAGACACAGACAGGCCCTATCCTGACCAAACTGCCATTATCCCATCGAAACTCTCCCAACCCATATAGTATGTTGAAATACACCGGGAAAACAGGAGAAATCTTTAGATAGATTAGATGTATTATTAGTCCTAGAGAAATTAGGTTGTGCAATGTACCACACAAACAATTCTGCTTTGAAAGAAGTGAATAAATGTTCTCTGCATTATACAGAGCTGTCAAGTGTCCCGGGAGGCTACAAAAAAAATGCCCTTATTTTCAAATCCAACTCTTGACAGTTATTATATAGAATAAGTAATACTTTCCCTTTCTTTTAATGATAATGGTAAAGAATCCCATAAAAACATCATGATATTGAAAAGGTTGCATTCAAGTAGCGACATAACGTTCTGACAATATAATCAAGTAGAGAAATCAATAAAAAGAGCGAGTGTCCAAATGCTTCACTATGAATGATGCCCCAGTATTTTTACATTAGAATCATTTGTTACTATTAAGGGTACCTCTTTTCCCAGAATGCTGTTCGTTTTGACAACACAATCCTAATAACATCTTTGATAGGCAACATAAACGAGCAGTATTGCTTATTAATAGAACCAACTGACTTTGTTGACATTTCCAGCTGACAAAACAAAATGGCCTGTGTGGAAGAGTGGCCTGGGCTCGATGGCACTGTTCAAGCTGTCGGTCGGTGTTCAGATGGGAACGCGTCTCGCTGAACAGGCCCTTGTATGGTGAAACGGTGCAGACCCTCATTCCTCTGGTCTTAGTAAAGGCTATTTTGGGGCACTTTCCGTTCTCCCACGCAAACGCAACAATTTCGGGGTTAGTTCATTTATTTATCTTGTATGTTTTTTTCCGTCTAATGAAGCCCCAGAGACGAACCGTTGTTTTTGGCTTTCAAGTCAATGCCAAAATGAGGTTATGAGGGTGTTTAATACTGGACATGCCGTCTGTGAGTATGTGTGGCTTAGACAATCAGAGCATTGGGAGCTATGAAGCTTTGATCACACCACGCTCCTGCAGTAACTCATATCATTGGTTTAGTAACATTTGTCTAATCTGCAGCACAAATATCTTCAGCAACAACATGCTGTATGTACATTGTATATACCCTGGAGTGTTGGGATACAGCATGGATCTGAATATGGCATTGATTTACATTGTACATTTTTTTCAGATACCGTCCAGCAGAAAGGAAGTGGAGACAAGGGGGAAACCGTGGGAGAGATACTTCTCTCCCATAACCCCCATGCCACAAATCTAAGAATGGGGTTGTAGTCTGGGATTTTGTTCACATTTTCACTCAATGCCTGCAGTTTTCCTTGGTGAAAATGTTTGAGTAATTGTGCTATTGTGCTAGAAAAGCGCTTTATAAGTGGAGATCATTTACCATTTAAAAAGCTACTTTAATGTGCTGACAAAAAGTGTATCAATCTGACGAATCAAGCGGTAAGAGAAAGTCGCACTGCAGTGTACTGCCCTATCTGGCAATGGTTTAGTGTGAAGACAAAATGCGTGTTCACTCTTGGGCCACTTTAAGAAAAGCCAGGCGAACTTCCAGGTACAGAGGGCCTCGTTTTTTCAGCTCGTAAACATGCAACCTGATGTAACGGGAGCAAATGGACTGAAAGATTGCTGTCTAAAAAATGTGAAAGAGACATAAAATAAAGTGGTTAAAAAGTGTTGGGGCCCAGGGTTCACTTCAAACTACGCCCTTGGACAAAAGAATGGTTGTAAAAACATAGTGGGAAAATGTAAAATTCTATACTGAGTTTGCAAAAGCTTTTCCTAATATTAAAAAATATTGTTAATGTTCTATATTATGTGGAGCTTTTGATAGGGTATTAATAAGCAATAGCAATTAATTGGCCATGAATGACACTGTATGCTTGTAAAGACATGGGAATGGAAGCTTATTTGTACAGCGCTTTCCACATGACACAAGTCACCCAAAGCGCTTTACGTAGTATAGGGGATTTGTACTTCATTAAATCCACACACGGTGGTGGCAAGAAGAAGCACGACTGCACACATGTGCGCCAACGGTCCTTCTGACCACCACCTTTCATTCATTCACACATAATTCATCCTGGCCTATTGCACATGATGTTTTTAGTGGTAGGGGAAACTGGAGCACCCGCAGGAATAATAAGCTGCTTATTATACTATTATCTATTAACATACGAGTAGGTCATTAAAAATAAATAAGCTGCTGATTTTTGTATCAACTACCATACTAACAGGCCATGATTGATATGCTAACCCTAACCCTAACTCGTAACCCTAAACAGATTACTACTTACTCAATGAGCACCCCATAATATAAAGAGATTACAATTATTGTGGGTTTACAGATAATTCACGCCACAGTCTGAAAGCAACATCTGTAATAGCAAGGGCTCCAGGACAAACAGACAGAAGTGGTTGTTATTTTACGGTCCATGTGACATTATAAAAGACATTATATGAGACTAACACCTCCATACAGGCAAGGTACTCACACACACGTTGCACATGCCATGAACTTCATCATCATTCAGCATCATTCATGAAATATCAATTCACATATCATCAGTATTAGAGATGCACTGATCCAGCTTTTTTGCTACCGATACTGGGTTTTGAGTATCTCCCGATACCCGATATTTACCGACACCAAGAGACTTTCTGAAAAGAGTGAAAAAATTGATTTACTCTTCTCTAATGTAAGATCAATAAAGTCATATTTTATTGTCATGATATTACGGATAAATTATCAATTATATCTATTGATAAACTCTTGGATAAACATTTAACAAGGATGACTTTTTTATACTAAATATCCTTGGGTGTATGACAGGCTTTAGGTTACATTAATATAAACAACTTAACTGATCTGATCATTACAAATTTGTTAGATCAGTTATTTCCTAAACTAAAATACAAACACTTGGCTTCAGCAGTGGCCGATTTTATTCTATTTGGCAACTTTATTTCTATCATAGTTTCTGTCCCAGCTTTGATTAGTTTTCGTTAGCGTTAGCATGCTCCCTCTAGCAATGATATACAGCATGTCCATATTCACTTAAATTTAGGTGGCAAAAGTAGTGTTTTAGACGAGTTCAGTATCGGATATTTGTAGCTCATACCCGATATATCGCATTTTTTTTCAGTATCGGCTAAACAGTCCCTAAACAGAATTGTACGTCTTATTCTAGGCTCATAACAATCACGTATAACATCCGTCAGTTATTGCAATGGGAAGGGAAGTTGACTTTTGCACCCCCAGACACCTGTGGATAGTGTGCCAACATGTTTTCTTTTTCCTGTTCACAAGGCTCATCCAGCTGCACTTTATCCAAAATGTCAACCTCCTCTTCCCCTGTTTTAAAGAACTACTGTTACTGGTGGGATTACCCTGAAAGCTTGCACACACTTCCATAAGCCCCGATGTGGGTTCCACTTCTTCAAAGATAAGACGGGGATTGTTTTTGAAGTTGCGTTGATCATAGAGGCCCTGTGAATCTGCCGGCATCGCTTCACTAAAGTGCAACAATAACACAACTAACACAGTCCATTGGCTTTCTCTTTGCAAGACGAGTGTGAGGGGAAAACTGTCCCGCTATCTCACAGGGATCAGGTTCCATACAAAACACTTTCTTCTTAGGAGATAATGCTCCTACAACTGAGAGATACAGTATTTCACTCATAGATTTATCACGTGAACCTCTGACAGCTCAGCTAAATGTTTGGGGAAAGTTGTATATCACACAACCCACTCAAAGTTTATCACGGCTGCCTGTATCTTATTGTAGCCTTGAGTTCCTACCACCCCACAAACAGCGGCAGGAAGTGTTTTCACTAAGTGGATCCATTTCTTTGTGTGGAGGAGTCAGCGCCACACTTCCTCAGGGAGACAAACTTTGACCTTTCTGCGCCGCCGGCCAAGAGAGTCTTACTTTCCAACGAGTTTCGACAGTTGGTCTCACTCCTATTGACGAAACTGTAGGCAAGTACTTTGACTCAATAAATTGACTTCAGTAAACTTTTTGGGTTGAGAATATTTTTAGAAGAGTCTAAAGGAATAATGAGCTTTAATTACAAATTGTGTTATAATTATAAGATACATAAAAATACAGTAGATAGAAACTTGATAGCAGCAGAGTGATAATTGCAATGTTCAAAAATATTAACCTCTCGAACCTCAGCTGAACCGTGCACATTTTCCAAATCTAAAAGCTTCTTGAAAAACGTCAATACAGCAACGAAAACAAGGGTGGCAACAAAAACGTGACAAAAAAATTACTAAAAAAGACACAAAAAGTGACGAAAGAGCGACAAAACGAGACAAAAGCCTGACAAAAATGCGACAAAAAAAGCAATGGGAAAAAAAGCCACAAAAAAGTGACAAAAAGGTAGCAAAAACATTACATAAAAGATTCAAATAAGGCATTATACTGTTGCTCTTCAGTTGAGAAGTTTTTAGATTAATAAGAGGCTGATCTAAAATGATTTTGTAGACTGCATCATGCATATTGGGAGTAGTATTGTAGAAATCGCAGAAGTGGTACTGGCTGCAATAGTAAAAGTAGTAGCACAAATGGACTATACAAATACACTACTGGCAATAATCTTTGCAAGTTCCGATGGGAATGACTGACAGGAAGTTTAACCAATCAGAGAGATGCATGTTACGTCAGCACTAAAAACAAACATGACAACTTACCTGAGAGAAGGAGTTAAAAATAACTAATAAAAAGGACTGGGAAACAGCATCAAATTCTGCCAAATCAACAGAGAAAGCACTAAACAATGTTAATTACAGGGGAGAGAGGTTGGTTCTGAATGATGTATGTTAACACATTTGTTGTTATCGTTGGTGGTTGCTGTTGTAGCGAGGAGGTCGTAAAATAGACATCTTACTTAGTTGGTGCTAATCCTGTTGTACAAACACCGCTTTGGAAAACTTCAACTACAAAACTTACAACCTTTGTCATCGGGGAATTAGGGAATTACTGAAGTCGTTCCAGTATAGGCCCCCCCATTAGGACTGTCAGAGAGTGTGCAGCACAAGCACGAGGAGAGACAACTTCTGGATGCAATTTCAACTTTCTTTTTTTAGTCACTCTTACATGTGGGAAGCCAGAGTCATTGAGCCCGCGGCGTCTGTGGGAAGCCGCTCCGGAGATCTGGGGGCGAGAGGGAAGTTTGGATGTGCTGAAGGAATTCTCTCACTTTCTACACAGGGGGGCTTTTGGTTTCGAGGGGGCATAGGTTTGTTGAAAGTCAGGAATGCTTATTTATATTAGATCGATTCAGTCTGTCAGAGTCAAAGGGAGAGGAGTACAAAGTTAATCTGCAGGAAACGGAACACGCGGCCCACATGAGGATCGCTATAATGTGGGAATTCTCCACCGCATGACGTTGTGATTGCTGGAAAAAGGCCTAGAACTGAAGCCTTAGAATTTACAGTGCTGGGCAAAAGTTTAAGAACGATGTATGCGTCAATGCAATATGGACAAAAATGGGACATCAAACCATTAGTCAGCAGGAGCGTGGTAGTAGAGCATTTGCAAGAAGGTCACAGGTTTGACTCAAGGACCGAGTGGAGGCTTTCTGTGTGGAGTTTGCCCCATTGACAGTTTGCCCCATTGATTTCAAAGGATGGGTCAACAGAGTACACCATAACCTATAGCGAGAATACACTTAACCGTATATTCTGCACTATATAAAGTCAAATGAGGGGAGTGAATTGGTTTTGTGCGAAGAGAGTGGAGAAAGAAAAGGGTACACGGTGTCCAGAAAAAAGCCAGAGAGTCCTGGGCAGTGGGTTGTACTGGTGCACAGTGCGTCTTAGCTGTTCTCGCCGGTTCCCAGAGTCGGAGCCAGTTGGAGGGCAGTCCACAGCTGCCCTCCAACGTGATTAGAGAGAGCTGGATCACTTCACCAGTGCGTGGCCATTGTTCCCTGAAGCCCATCCAAGAAGAAAACACTGGAGTCCTGTTGCTATTTTTCTGTTCTGTTTTTTATTTTTTTCAAGTCAACCAATGACGCACACTGAAGTTTTGTGCCTTTGTGCAAGATAAATCATATGTGAGTAATAAAAGGGAAGACGAATACTCGATATATACATTGTGTTCACCTCAGCTCAAAATGAAATGAGAGTGCATATGATAGATATAGATAGATAGATAGATCGATAGATAGATAGATCGATAGATCGATAGATAGATAGATAGATAGATAGATAGATAGATAGATAGATAGATAGATAGATAGATAGATAGATAGATAGATAGATAGATAGATAGATAGATAGATAGATAGATAGATAGATAGATAGATAGATAGATAGATAGATAGATAGATAGATAGATAGATAGATAGATAGATAGCCTAAGGATCAATAAGAAATATCACAAAATATGTCAAACTATACCCACTTTTGCCTAACTATAGGCAAAAGTGGGTAAAATCTTTAACAAAATCTTACGTAGAATCATGGTGACTATGGTCTTGGGAAATTTTACTCTAATGTCTCGTTGTGCATTTTAAGTCATAGGAAAAGCGGTTGCCAGTGTCCACAATGGCAGCGACCAACTCCACTTATTTTCCCATTTCCTTTTCAAACCACAAGGTAAAGCTTGTCAGTGTCTGTTTAAGATTTTGTTCTTGACATATAAAAGATGCTTGAAAGCAAGATTTGTATATTGGCAGTGAAATATGGACAAGTTTTGTTTTGAAAAATGTAACTACAGTGTAAGGCGATTGCAGTAATTGACCACTGCCCCACTGCCCTGGCAAAAACATCTCATCTGAGTTACAATTTGTTGATCTGTGTGTGCCCGAAGCAATCTGCTCTCGGCAGAACGGATCACAATGAAAAAGAGCATCAAATCAGCGTGCTAATTCACAGTAAATCCCTTTTAAAGACGTTGTTTCTTCCTGTCACTCACACACACACAAAGGTCATGACCTCCGCAGACTCCGGCTACAGAAGTCTTAAAAGGCAGAACGAAAACGCCGCAGCGCTGCCTCTGGCCCCATGCTGCAACGAAAGAAAGGCGATACCCGGACGCAAAAAAAAAAAAAAAACACACAAAAAGGGTTTGAAAGATGCGTGCGGGCAGATGAGGAGTCCAGTCTCATGTGGCGCACGGGACCTCAGTTGCACCATAGTGGAGGTCAGAGAGGAGGGATAGCAGGTGGCAACCAGATTGTGTTACCCAAAGCTGCTGTAGCCATAAAGACAATAACCATATCTACTGGTTTAGAGCGTACAGCAGCAGTAGCCTTGGCCCAACCATTTATTTATCTTCATCCGCTAATTACAAGAGCTTTGATTATCCAGAGAACCACTATGGTTACCAAAAGAACATTTAAAGCAGTATAAATATACGCACATCACCAGGTGTCCAGTGAACAGTGAAAAAGCCTGCACACTTACTCCAATAAAACTGCATTTATTCAGACAACGTTTGAAGAGTTTCTTCGTCAGGTCCAAAAACTCCCAAAATAACATTTGTCATAACCTTTTCCCATTATCTTAAAAATTAGTTGAAATCAAACTGTTGACCAGAAAACACACAATTATTTTTGGAATATTTATCTTACATCAAAGTTATAACAGTTTGAACCACATTTTCAATGCCCCCCTTTATTAATAAAAGAAGCTGCAATCCATCATCTGTGAGGGGGTGCTTTAGTGTTGAGTGTTTCACATCTGATCTCGGGCTTCGTCAGCAACCGATAATATTTTAGCAGCAGGTTGAATACGTTGTGTCACGCCATGACTTCCGCTTCCGGGCACTAGCAGGCCGGGAAAAAACATTAAAAGTCTTAAAAATAACCATCAATATTTCTGAAACTGCTGCACCAGTCCAACTACTAAAAAAGTATTATTTACTAAAGTCCGTACTTCCGGAGTTAGCATAGCTGCTGCGCCGTTAGCACTTTATTACTTTTATAGCAGTAGGTACAGCATTTTTGGCTAATGGGCCTGATAGATAACTATGTTCAGTAACTCTCTGTTGAGTTTCAGAAATACTGATTGTGGTATTAAAGAATTTTTTTGCAGTTTCTCGCACATCTGCGAACCTGGAAGTAGAGCTATGAACTCACCATTTAACAAACGTATACATACATATTTAATAGGAAGGCCTTTAATTTCCTTAAAACACAATTTTGCCATATGGTCCATTGCAAATTAGCCTCCAATTTGTCATTAAAATATGTGTTTTGTTCTTTTACCTTCTGATGTCGTGTGCATTAATAAAACAAATGTTAATTAAAGTGTTAAATAGTCTCTAAGTTTGCAAAGTCAGGAGAGGCAGAGTGAAATTTGAAAGTAAACAATGAATTTCCTCCCCTCTTTAACCACAAAGCCCTTCTTATGAGGAGAGCAGGAACAGAATTTACAATAGCAAATGGTCAAACTCCTCCCCCTTCCTCGTGATTGGACCTGACGAGCTGGTTCACAGGAAAAGCTGTTTCATTGGTCAACGCCAGAGGACACTAGACTATGATAAGTAGCTGAGAAGGAGAAATTTTACAAAAAATAATATATACTAAATATATTATTACTTACTTTACCTCCAGACTGTCACTTTTAAACCAGATTCTCTTGTGCAGCCCAGACAGTGGACTGGCACAAACTGTCAGCGCCCCCATCACAACTCAACAACAAACAAACTTGCAGTCACCGGATCATGGGCACACATTAAGCAAATCTAAACAAACATGTTGCAGACTAAAAAATAAGCAAATCTCTATGTCATCAGTTAAGTGTGGTGGGAAAACAATTTTAAAGCTGAGATGTTTCTGTAACGTCTCGTGTTGCCAGTGGATGCACAAGGCCTTATCTGGGGCCTAATCGGTTTCATTGCTGGTCAGTCGTGTTATCTGAGTTGCCACGGTCCGCCAGTCCGCCCATTGCCCCTCAGTGGGAGAAGAGTTTCCATGCAGTCATGAACTATAAAGAGCAAGTACGCCGGAGTACAGCCATACTGTGGGAAAGTGTAGCTCATGCATCCACTGCTTATTCAAACCCCACTGTTTTAAAATGGACATTCACAGGCAGCCAGTCACATTAGTCTACTTAATAAACTCAAGTCTCAAGAGGCCGCAGAGAGGAGCAACAGGGGTCAAACATTTTCCACTCGAGAGAAAACAAAACACATACTGGAATGTTTTGGGATAGATTTTTAACCATTGGGATTGTTTACACGGTGACAGCAGTGATAGCCTGACACTGAACTGCTCCAGAATACTCCAGTACATACAACGATGTCATAAAGAGTTGTAAAAGAGTCGAATGAATGTCACAGCTCTCGAGGTTTCTCACACACTTCTACTATTACCACTGCTCTTTGTGTAGGCTCTCAGTCATCCAGGAATTGTCCATAGCAGTAGTGATTTTCAAATATCGTCTGCAGGACTGCGCATATACCGCGCCAGGGCTTGGCCTGAATCAGTAGCAGCACAAAGCACTGTTAATGCACATAGAACCCAACGACTCTTAGTTTTGCCCCAGCCCAGAACAAAGTCTATTCTAAGGTGTACTTTATTGTCCCGCAAAAAGGAAACTTATCCTGGACACGAAGATCTGCATCATTCACAGCAAACATTCAACAGTCCATAGCAGCAAAACGGATTGAGGATGGTATAAAAGAGTGCTTTAAATTGCTACACACATATGCACCCTGAATCTACTACTCCTAAAGGTTATTGACGGAAGTGAGCGGGGGGAAGTCTTTGGGAGTTACTGCACGGACGTTGTGCTCCTCGTATCATTACGCCTCACAATATAGTACCCCCTTTTATCTGCTTATAAAATCGACATGTTACATTTCTGTGTAAATATACTGCATGAAAACACTTCACGTAACTTTATTTAAATAGGGAACACGTGGAAGAGCTTGGTAGCTTCTATCGTGAGCTTTTTTGGAGTTATATGACATGTGGGAGAGGCTGCGTATGTGCTCTGTTTGCGTGACAGAGCGCACGGACAAAGACCAGACGGGGATATATTAACTCGACTAAGGTTAGGTAAGAACATATCTCAGTATGTAAAAACGGTGGCCTATTCCTTTAAGATTATTGGGTAGTGAACAAGCCACACAAGATTGTAGCCTTGAGCTAATTTCCATCCATCATCCCCCATGCTTATAGAATCAAACACACTCTTATTCATCCTGACCTATTGTACATGTTTTTTTACCCGGAGGAAATCTACGCAGACACGGGAAGAACATGCAAACTCCATACAGAAAGGCCCCGTCCAGGTGGGAATTGAACCCGAGACCTTCTTGCTGTGAAACACGAGCGCTAACCGCTGAACTACCATGCTGCTCTACTACTACTACTACTACTACTACGACTACAGTTGCACCTTATATACCTCAACTATTTAGGCCCACATGCACATTGCTGTCCAAACATGCCTCCAAAAGAACAAACCAAGTCCAAATGTTCCAAATCAACAGACTTCTGCCAATCATGCACCAATACTTGTGTGACTTTGTAAGTTTAACAAGAACCAGAACAATGGTCAATAATGGGAGCAACTATATCTTTCACAACACAGAAGGGCAGAACAATGGTTTTCTGTGCGCCTCAGAGACATCCTTTTGGACGCTTGCGCTTCATAACTCACTTTTGTTTCCAACTGTTCTTGTGCAAGTCGCATTCCGCGGACCACTAGATCACCGTAGCCACTCTCCATATCATTAGATTACAGGCCTGCTGGGGTCAGAGCAGCACAGAGGAGCTCCATTGTTGAGTGGGCCGTTAGATCCGCGTCCAGAGAAGAGGGAAGAGGACCTGGCCCGGACTGAGATCTGACCCACAGCTGTGCGGGCCGGATTCTATAAGATCCAGGAGTTTAGACCCAACAGGTGGGGCATTAAAAGAGCCCCAAAACCACTCTGTTTGGCTTAGACTTGATCCCCCCTAGCAGACGCCTATGGAATGGCACATTCCCTGGCACGCTGTTAAACCTAGTGCCAAAGTGTGACAGGCCTGAAAGGAATTGCGTCTACAGAGGTCTCCACACTAATAATGGAGGCGGAAAGGAGGAAAAGAAAGTCGATAATTTTAATGCGGAAAAGCAACACGCAGCACTACGACCACACAGACGACGAGGAGATTTGAAATGACAGCTTACAAAACTAAACTTAATAAAAATAAGCAAAAAAACAAAGCTAAAACCTAAGCAAGACACAATAAGAAAAAGGCACTCAAATTTAGAGAAATCTCTGTGTGACGTCTGCCAGAGTGCGGGCCGGCGTTTTGAGAGAGCAAAGGGGCATGCAGGATTACTGACACGTGCAAATGAAAGAAAACAACACTCCATGTATGTTTTTCCTGAGGGTACAACATAAAAACTAAAAGGTCAAAACAAAAACAAAAAAAACATTATATAGAGTCCCTTTAGCTTTACAACTGTTGGGATCTGAGTCCACAACAGAATTCGAAAGATTGTAAAGTGTGTTATAATATTTTGTGCCTGAAAAACTTCCTTTCCTTTCCAGTCCTTTTTCAATTTCTTAAACTCAAAACAAGAAAAGCACTCATTTCAAAGAGGTTTTGTGTTCCTCGAATCCCTCATTTGGAAGTAGTACCAGCAGCTGTCATTGTCGCTCTCTGGTCTGGCAGCATTACTCTTTTAATGGGTGATTAGTGTCAGATATCTGCCGGGAGCTGCCAAGGCTCCGGACTGTGGGAAATAGACTTTCTGGTTGCACCTGATCCAGGGCTCAGTTTAAAGTTTCCTCTTTTCTAGCGAGGATGCAGACATCTTTGACACACAATGGCAGAAAGGGACATTTCATTAATTGTACCTTTCAATCTACTCCAAGTGCTCCTGAACATTCGTTTAGTGAATTGGGTGGTGATGCTGTGTTAATTTATGGCATAGTTTCTTTTTAATATCTGAACAAATTGGTTGAATAGAAACAAGATCCATGTGATTGAAAAAAGCATCATACCTTTAACCCTTTTTTACCTGTCCCATTGACATTTCAAACCTATCTTTTAACCGTGAGGCGAGAGCACTAACCTCTGGGCCAAGAGGATTTTACTTTTTTCATTTCAACAACATGCCCCAAAACTATACAAAACCTCCCAGAACTAAGTCTGTTTTTTGAAGCCATTGCAAAGGACTGTACCTTTAATAAAAAATGAAAATTGGCTGTCAAAATGAACGTTTTACCGATGCAAACACCTCCCTTAATATTTTCATACGGGCCAATTACAGTGCTAGTATGAAAATATATCCCAGAGGCCTGAGAACAATGGTATATTCCGATTTCTGTTTTGCATCATAAAAGAGTTACTGGACCTGGCTCTCTCCTATTGCGTCGCTTTTGCTTGTATGGTGTAATGATGTCTGGAACCATTTTTGTGGTGAATCCTCAGCACTGGAGCTGCAGTGATGAAGAACATGTGCTCGAGTCCTCTCCCAATCACCTGCATGTTGCACAACATACTGAAAGAACAGAACAAAATAGAGTGGAGGAGAAAAGGTATTTTGAAGAACACATGCATAAATGCTTGTCCTACTTTTACTTACAGTATGTGGGCAAGTTTGCTCAATGCAAAGTTAAATACTGAAAGAAAGCTTTTTGTAAGTGGGCACAAGCAGTTTTGGGTATTGAAGTAGTCGAGGTGCGTTCCAGGCAACTGGTAACTGGTAAATTTCCCACATCCCACTTGGAAAAATGCCTTGGAACACCGCTCAAACTGTTAAAAACAACTTGTGAACTCGTAAACCTCAAAACTGCTACGAGTTCATATACGAGATGAAGACAGTAATGGCGGCCCCCAGTGGTGGAGCGCAGCTAATGATAAAACTGTGAGCTATTGTAGCATTAGCTGTAAATATAACTTTATTCACCTGAAGCACTCTGAGGTCGTAAGTCGAAATTTTCCATTGGGAAAGATACCAGTTGCCTGGAATGCACCATACGTGCTAGAAATATAGTAATATGCTGTAAGTGGTCGATGTAAAGTGTACGAAATTGCCCCTATGGTTGTGTTTGAAGCCGCCAGAGGGAGAAGACAAGGGAAAAAACTTTCACCCATTTCTCTTCCATTACTATAATAAATGCTAAATTATGAATATGTTCTTGTACTAAATAAAGATACAGAGAAATGGAGAGGAGCAAAGTACTAAATACTTAAAAAATGGACAATGCTAACAAGGAAGCGAACTTTAGCTTCATGCTACATATGCTAACGTCAGCAACAAGTGCAGTGACTTTATTGGTGTGTGATAAATATGTTTATAGTCCACCAGAAAACAGCTAAAAAGAGTGACAAATTGTGACTCCCATGAGAGGTTTTCTTCCCCCTCGACTAGGCCACGCCCCCTTGTATGAGGCACCTTTACATTCGAGCACAGATGACGCATCCGTCGGAAAACCTACCAGAAACTCTAAATACAATTGGAGTGATGAAAAGTAAAGGCGCTACACTAACCACGCATACACTCACTGTCACCAAAAGATTTGTTTTTTACCATGCATGAAAACTTCCATAATGCACCTTTAAACTTGAGCAATCATTTGTAGCAAGCACTTTTCTTGTGTGCTTTTTAGTTTTGAAATGGACAGGCATCAGACTATTAATCAAACGCACTAGCACAAACTCTGATGAAAGTTTGAGTGTATAGGGTACACATAGAGTCTGTAAAGTGAATGCTGCCTTTCACCACAGCGGAGGGCAGTGGGGAGACAGCAGTCTGTGCGTCGGCTGTGGTGTCCGCTCAAAGACAAAGAGATGTTGGCAGGCGCTGCGCTGCGGCTCCATCAAACGGGCCTTGTTTATTGGAGCTCTTCTTGTGTGCTGCGCGCTCACCAGAGACTCAAGTGTCTGAGATATGCTCACTCCTGAAGACGGGAACTGCTCAGACCACACACAAGGCAGATTTAGACACCACAAAAGAGAAGCAGGGCACAGGCTGACACAATCACACAGGCTGCTTGTCTTTACGACTTCTCCCACTAATTCAGAGGCATCTCAATTAGTTAAAACTCTCCACATCTTTACTTACGCATTTAGAAAGATCATAGCTGTTCTGGCGAGATTGTCGGCTTCAAACAATGACATTCTCGCTCTATCTCAGTAGCTCTGCTTGGATTTCCCATGGTGAGAACAGAGGAATGTCTGTACGTACATGGTGGTATACTGTATATTTGCCAATGGGCAGAGAGTAAGAGACCTTCATTAATGCTTTATACAAATAGGAGTTGAGTTCAGGGTTGAGCTGCTGTTCCCAGAGGTATCTTTCAGTGCAGGTCGAGGAACCACGATACAAATCTGTGTTGTAAATCTCACCGCGAAGCCCTGCAGCAGAGAATTTGCAAGACAGCATGACAGAGTGTGAGATTCGGATCGGAGTGTAGTACAGCTTAATTG
Source organism: Gobius niger (assembly GCF_951799975.1). Taxonomy (NCBI): domain Eukaryota; kingdom Metazoa; phylum Chordata; class Actinopteri; order Gobiiformes; family Gobiidae; genus Gobius; species Gobius niger. The sequence goes on from NC_136861.1 coordinate 19,669,653, forward strand.
GAAGATCAAGCTCGGACATGTACAAGGCTTAACCAAACATGTACGTTTTTCATTGAGTTTCGGGGAACTCAGAGATGACAACTGTACAAGGGCAGAGTTTGATTGACAAAAATTTACGTCCCTTTTAAATGGAGGCTTAGACAGTCAGGGCTTTTTCCCACATTACTCCACCCATGCTCATCCTAGGATATTTTCTCATTTCTGCAGAGCGACAGTTTTCTATGATAGTCGCATAAATGTATGAATGTTGTTGTGAACAAACTAGAGCTGGGACTTTTTTCTGATTCATTCTGATTAATAAATTGCAAAAGGTTGAATGCGACTAAAGATATTAATCAAAAATAATCACACTTTACTTAAGCAACACTTTTTCCTTTTTCCTGCAAGATGTTGCTTCAGGAACACTGTGTAAAGCCAAAAACTACATTACTGTCAAACTTGTTTATTCACACAGTTAAGCCGACATAAACGTATTCAAAAAGATCATTCTCCAAAAATAAACCAAACTGCGATTGTCTTTGAAGTGTTTGAAATGATACACAGGCCTCACATCTCCACTTCAAATAAGTTAAAATGTAAGAAAACTCAAAGAAGCCTCTAAAATATACCTCTAAAAATAAGTGCAACCCCTAAATAAATGATGCCTAGATGTGACTAAGAATTCATCACAAAGGCCATAATTAACTTGATAAAAAAAAAAATATTGAGTCCAACCATTAGAACAAACATTATTTTTGGTGTTTCTGAATCAAATGTTTTCTGAAATATTGTCTTTTTTGTATATGCAAAAATGCACTCTCCAGGCATACGCGGTTAGTGTTTTGTGCATCAAATGATGCTTTGCATTGCGAGGGGCATTCTCAACTCTGCAATCTGTTTTGGAAACTGTGCCGATGTCCATGGTTACAGTGAACATTCACAACCACAAATCTTTGCTTTTGGCCCCCAGAATAAACCTACAGGCAGTTTGGGGATACTTTAAATAACTGATTTACCCTTGCTCTTCATTTACAAAATAGAAGGCAATTTTTCACACAAGAACAAGAATTTTCATGCGCTCTCAGCCAAGGCCAAAGAGCAATCTTATCTCGTATGCATCGATCCCAACCGTGGAGAGGAGTTTTTCCCACAGAGTGGCTCGCCTGGCAGCATAAACATCAGGAAGGCCACCAGCGCACGCGGAGCTTCAGTACATACCCCAGGCTTAGGCTCAGCTCAGGGTAAAGCTGCACACACCAACCTGGCTCTAGCATAGGAGAACAAAGAGGCAGCTATAGCCCGGCATCAAACGAGCACAAACAGTGGTGAAAGAAGTACTCGAATAAAGTAAAAGTTGTGTTATACTTCAAAATATAAATTGGAAATCATATACTTCCAATTGAAGCAACTATATGTGGTAATGGTATACCACTACCACATACTTGTATTGCATCTGTAAACTACACTATAGTTTACAGATGCAATACAACTTCTCAACTTCACATCTTGAAATTTTATCAAATCTGATGAAGTGGATATAAAAGTTATATTTCATGGTTAGCTCAGGGGCCTATGGGTAGATTAAGTCGGCCCTTGGCATCACTGCAAACCTACCAAGACAAGGCCAGCTACAGTTCAGGTGGGGGAAACTGTCCACAGAACAACTGTTAGTCATACACTGCACAAATCTGGCCTTTATGGAAGAGTGGTCTGAAGAAGACATTTTTAAAAGAAAACAATAAGAAGTCTCGTTTGCTGTTTGCAGAAGCCACATGGGGGCTACAGCAAACATGTGGAAGAAGGTGCTTTGGTCAGATGAGACCAAAATGGAACTCTTTGGCCTAAATGCAAAATGGTATGTTTGGTAAAAGTAACACTGTCTGCACATCACCCTGAAAACACCATCCCCACTGTCAAACATGGTGGTGGTAGCATCATGCTCTGGGGCTGCTTTTCTTCAGCAGGAACAGGGAAGATGGTTGAAGTTGATGGGAAGATGGATGGGGCCAAATACAGGGCAATCTTGGACGAAAACATATTCGAGTCTGCAAAAGATTTGAAACAGGGGCAGAGGTTCACCTTCCAGCAAGACAACAACGCTAAACATGAAGCCATGGGGCAACATAAAGCCATGGTTGAAATATCCATGTGTTAGAATGGCCAAGTCAAAGTCCAGACCTAAATCCAATCAAGAATCTGTGGAAAGATCTGAAAACTGCGGTTCACAAGCGCTCTCCATCTAATCTAACTGAGCATGAGCTGTTTTACAAAGAAGAATGGGCAAAAATTCCAGTCTCAAGATGTGCAGGCCTGGTAGAGACAAACCCCAACAGACTTGCAGCTGTAATTGCAGCAAAAGGCGGTTCCACAAACTTTTTCACACCTCACTTTTCAGTTTTTTATTTATTAAAAAAACAGTTCAAAATCATGTATGCATTTAATTTCATTTCACGATTGTGTGTCACTTAGTGTGTGTCTTTCACACACTAAGTAATACAACGAATAAGGCTATTGGCGGCATTCTCGCCTCACGGCGATGAGGTCCTGGGAACAGTTCATGGAAGGTGGGCTTTTTTCCGTGTAATTTGCATGCTCTCCTCCAGTCGGAGTGGATTTCCTCAGGCATTCTCCCATCAATGTAAAACCTTCTTCAGATAGACATTCCTGACCAAGATATAAATATTAAATATTCAAAGATGCATTATCCATTCACTCCATACTCACTACTGCACAATCTCTACCTACGACTGACAACTCACACACATTCACACAGGCAAGGCAGGTGAAGTGTCTTGCCCAAGGACAGTCTACACCTGTGGGAGCTGGGATTTGAACTCCTGTCCAATTAAACAAGCAGCAACCACCCTTTCTCTCGGTACAGCTGTTTTTTTGTGGTTTCTGTGCTCCACATTGTTTTACTGGATGCTTTTGTCCCTCTTTGCCGTGTTTTTGTGGGGTTCGTTTTATTGTTTTACTATAGAGAGTCCATAATGGTCCCGAAGAAAGCAGCTTTTTAAAAGTAAACAAACAGCAGCTTTTGAGCTAAAGACATTTGAGACCTACACATTTCTTCTTCTGATACACTGAAGAGTTGGTGCCTCTTCAGGTGTGGAGCCCCCCACACCTGTAACACAGTGGAGGTATCCGTGCAAGTCTCAAAGCTAAGCCACACATGCCTTCTATTGTTCTGGCTAATGGACGTTCACTGGAGAATAAAACAGATTCTGCGGGTCAGGTTGGCCCACAATGGCATCATGGCTCAGGAATAACACCTGAACACAATTTCCTTGTACATTGACAAATAAAGCACGCACTTACTTACTTAAAACAAAGGCTAAAATACAAATGCACCTCAGTCAAAAACTTAAGTAAAGGTTATTGCAGCTCTGACAGTAAAGGGGTTTATAATACAGAACAGTATAGTTCTTGTCTGTCATTTGAGTCCATAAAGTCACTGGTGGCCCTCACAGTGCATGTGTTTCAGTCATCAAGAGGATTGTATACCCGCCGCACATGACACTTCAGGACTTTTCACTTGCTTTGAACGAAACATTTCTTCTGCCCACGGCCTCCATCAAAACGAAGAGATGAAACGGGCTTGGCCTTGTTAAAGTAAGGTCAGAAAGCTAAAAGCCACACATGAGTCGAGAGAATCCTAAACAGTCAAATACCTCTCGAACGCGCACCTGCTTCGATGCTTCACTCTGCACTGTCCAGTCCAAACTATATTGTCGAAATGCCAGTAAACAACAGGAGGTGTGGCGGCAGTATGGCGTTTTAACAGTGGAAGATTTCTGCAATTAGTCCCAATTACAGCTATGTTTTATACACAGCCAGTTCAAAATATCCAAATTAAAAGCAGTTATTAAAGTTTTCCATCCAAGACATAACGAGATGGAAAATGTATTTTAAAAGGGCAGCTCTGATGTCCAGGAAATCCAGGCATGACTCATTCTGGCAACTGCAATAGTGACAAAAAGGGGACTTTCTGAAAAGTGTAATGATTGCAAAGGAAAAGCTGAGGTTGCCGTTGTTTGATTGGTTTGCCCCGTTATCCAAAACAGTCTCCATCTAAACACCGACCCAAGTTTATGCATTTGGTCTTGAATTACAAAAACCACAGGAGGAGGGTGCAGTGCTGTTGGTCGGCACTGCAGCATGTACTTCCCCTGCTCTCAGAATGTCTTGCCACCCAGTTTCAAGGATAGGTTTTCAATTATTGCTGATTTTTTTTGTTTTTTAATTAGACCTAACATTTCTTCTAAACCATCACTACGACTTCTAATAGTAATTCTACTGCCATTTTCAAAACAACTAGTACTTCACCTACAACATTATGTTATTTATTTGTTTATGACTAATACTTGTTTATTTGTCTATTTATTTGAATCCCCATTAGTCTGCTCTATGCCATTTACTCAAGTACAGTGGGAGGAATAAGTAAGTACACCGCCTGAATCTCACTGAACTGCAGCAGTTTTGTAAAGAGGAAAAAAACGTATCTTTCTATTGATGAAAGCACGTTGTCATGACATTTTTCATTCACATATGACGTTGTGTCTTTGGTTTGCGAAAGAGCTCTTGGATGCTCCACAGCACTACTGGCAAAATATTCAGTAGACTGATGGACCCAAAGTCGAATAGTTTGGGAGGAACACTCTCACAACGATCAGGATGACTTTACAAAACTCCTGCAGTTCAGTGAGATTCAGGCGGTGTACTCACTTATTCCTCCCTGTCCCACATTTAGTGACCAATTTAGGCAGAAATGTAAGAAATTCCAAACGGTGTACTTCCCCCCCCCCCTTTAACTGTTTAAATTAAAGTAACTCTTAAATTATTAAATTATTTGTTCTTCCACTGTGAGTAAATCTGTGTGTACGTAGACATATGAAAATTAAGCCATTTTTTAAATTTCATTTTTATTTATTTGAAGAACTGTTTTGCTCATGTGTATTCTTTAGACATGTTCAGAATTTTGTCTGTCCTATAACACCAATATTTGTAATAATTTGACTTTAAACGTACATCTTCATTGCTCTTCTACTCTTCTACTCTTCTACACTCTTATTTACTTATTTCTTCAACGGTCTGGCAAACTCCAACCTGTCATTAGGTGGTTTGGCTGATAAAAGTAATTGTACACTATAAACCTTCCGAGCAATCACCTCTATAGCTGTGATTGGCCGAGAACTGAAAACCTGTCCCCATGTGAAAAGGGCATATTCCCGAGACAAGCCGTATTCTGACCCCAGCTCCTCAGCCCCGGGCCCGTCGTGATTTGATTGACCCGCTTCCTCCCTGTGCCCCGGAGGCTACCCTCTTAGTAGCAGTGTAGGTTTGGGCCGTTTCCTCCTCTGTGTTTGTGCTACAGGAGCTTACAGAGACTGGCCGATTGGATCAAGCTGTCGAAACAACATCCTCAGAGCCCAGGTCACTCCGGAGATTTTCTCATATCTGTGGGAAATGTCCAAAGCCCCATAGCGTCTTTCCATTTAGAGCACATTTAATCAAGAAAGCAGTTTTGCCAATACACAAACACACTGTAAAGATTTGAGGAAGTGTCATTTCGAACTGGCAAAAATTTCATTAGCACAGTAATATCACTCTGTAAAGACCCCGGATTGTTGCTGCTGATTGGATCAAGCGAATCTCATAGTAGCCAATCACAGCTAAGTCTCAAAACAACAAGAACTAAAGCAATAAGATATTTATTTTATGTTATTAATTGGTATCGATAAAAGTCCTTTTGGCCGGCAAAACCGACCTATCAATGGCAATACCGAGAATTCGAGTCAAACGTTGGAGATTGGAGACTTTCAAGATGTAATTTTGAAAGACATAATATATTCAAAAGTGCTTCATTGAATAGAGTATGCTATACAAACAAATCAACTGCATAAAAAGGATGTAGTGTCTCAAAACCTCCATCTTTGTACTAGTAGCGCCATTACTACACCCACACCCAAAATAGGTCTTGAAAAATGTACTCAAGTTGTCATTTTACGCCGCAACATGTAATATTTAGTTGTGAATGTGTTAATTGTCATGGCAACAGTTCTCATTTTTGGAAACCCATGGACAGTGAAAAAAACAAAAAACAAACAAACATCCCTCAAGTATGTTTCTACTAAATATGGTTACTGTAGCAAGGACTGGGAAACCAGGATTGGATATGAAATGAATGAACTGAAGTGAACACATATAAACAGTATATTCTAAGCTGGGTTGTTGCGTGGCTGTCTGCTTGCGAGATTGCGTACGTAAAAAGGAAAATAAATCAATTGCTATCTGCTTGAATCACAGTAATTACGTGCTATAGCTGAGCCAATAGTGTAATTAGAGGTTAGCGCAGCGCGGAGAGTGGACCACATCTGGGATTCTCTGGGGATCCCAGGTCCCAACATGTTCAGCGGAGTGTGAGAACCTCAGCCCCTGTGTACACTAAACACAGAGCTGCGCCACACTTACTATTACCAACGCATTAAGGCGGCTTTGTGTGAAATGCAATGATGCACATGTCTTTGTTCTCAAAATCATTCAAATTGTTGGTGTTTTTGCATTGACAGATGCCGGTGAGGCACGAAACATGTACAATGAGTTCAGGAAGCACTCATATCCCTCTATTCATTCATACATGTCATTATGTTGCAGACAGGTACTGAATATGTTAAAATTATCATTATCATTACGTAAAAATGTAGAGTCAGACTTTGATAGAGTCAATATTATCTGTCTGTATTATGGGCAATGAAAAGTAGCTTATCACAGACCAAACATTTATGAATGTGCATACTTGTCAGGTAACAATGAGGAGAGGGTTTTTAGTTTAGTTTTAGTATCAGACAGCTAAAAAAAAAAATCATGAATTAAGTTTTCCAAACTCACTGTGCAGACATGGAGAAGTGCAAAGCATGAAAGAAAGCAACAGGTGAAAAAAAAAGACCTCGGATTGTCCAATAAGTTGTATGACTGTTTGGTTTTATGAGGCACGAAGTGATGAGGGAGCATTCAGCAAAGCTGGGAATCAATCTCACAACACCGGCACAAGCAATGTGCAGCAAGACCGAACCACTAGTGCACATTGTGAAACATGACTTTTGAACATCTTTTAACAAATAACAAATGCAGATGACTTACTGTGGCTACTTTCGGAGGGAAGAGCACAGATTGATGTCATTATGCATCAAATGTACAACAACATTTGTCCCCTGCATTTGACCCATCCCTCGACGCCACTGGACAACCAGTAGGCAGCAGTGGGCAGCAGCAGCAGTAGAGACCCATCTCCAGAGCTGGAGCCAGGCTAGAGGATTCACCTATGTTTTTAGTGGTAGGGGAAACCGGAGTGCCCAGAGGAAACCGAAGCAGACAGGGGAGAACATCCAAACTCCACACAGAAAGGCCCCATCCAGGTGGGAAATCGAACCTGGACCTTCTAGCTGTGAAGCACGAGCACTAACCGCTGTACTATCGTGCCGCCCGAAGGTGCATGTGTATGAACTGGTAAGCTCATCCAAGCATCACACATACACATTTGAGGTCATGTTTGCAAAGGCCTAAACAATGAGGTTTAAAGGTTTTTAGTCCCATAAAGTCAAGAAGTGTTGTTGTTTGCAGAGGGCATTACACCGTATTAAATTATTATTATTTGAGATTTGCTAATTGTGACCCTTCAAATTGCATTTTTATTTACTTCCAACTATGCAGCTGTTTGTTATTCACATCTCACAATAGCAATCATTTAGGTATAATGGGCCAATAATCATATCTGATGTGTTTATATTCACTTCACAGAAATCTGATTATCCATAATTCTAGGTTTTAAAATGAGAGCAGTTTGGGATTTTTAGAGCAACTGAACGTTCTCCTCACCTCTCCCTTCAGTCATCTCAATGAAAATGATTGCGCCTCCATATTTGAACTTTGAGTCAAAGGGCTCTATGTGGCACAGGTTTAGAAACTAGTCAACTGTGCATGATTTTTCTTCATAACTGTACTGATCTCACCCAACTTAAATTCAAATTAGATTACATCTTTATTAGATAATGTATGTCAGATTGCGCTATTTACATGTCTCTTCAATAATCTGAGAACTCCAGAAATCAGATTCCGATCAGATTTTTGGGCTCCATTTAAACGTAGCCAATGACTTGCTTTGGTGAAACAGCAGTGCTCAGTGTGACTCCTCTGCGCTCTGTAATCTCGCCTTCATCACAGGTGTTCCGAGTCTAAGCCGCGGCCTGTAGGAAAGTGTCACTACAGGGATCGCTGCTCCTCACTCGCACCTCCTCGTGAGCTTTGATGGCGCAGGTCTGCAGGGTCCCGACAGCTGCTCCCAAATTAGAGAGAAGGACAGAGCGCAACGGGACACAGGAATGCGCGGATCGTCTGGACTGCCTCTCTCTTCCGCCGAATCCTGGGAAGGCAGCAGAGATAAATCTACACTTCATGAGTCTGCCCAATAAGCCTGTGCATTCCTGGCATTGGAGTCTACACATTCCTTTGTAAAGCCGTGGTGGATTATTGTACATGCAATGTGCAAATAAGGGGGGAAAAAATTAATCAATAGGAACAGTGGGCGGAATGGTGCTATCAGTTATCAATAGAATCAGAATAATTGTTTTTATTGCCATTTTTAGTGAACAGGTTCACAAACACCAGGCCTCCAGTCTCCTTCCTTTTCGTATTAGTTTAGTGTGTGTGGTTAATGCTGTCTTTCCCTCCATGGATATCTGGCTCTGGCCTACGATTGGAGGACTGGTTTCAAGCTTGGTTCTGATTGGCTGATCGTCCCTGGTCCTCATTGGTGGGGCATCTGAACACCTGGCCCCAATTGACCACCTTTTGTGGCCAGTGTGCCAGTCTGTGTTTAGAATCTTGTCTTCATTGTTAGTGCTAAATTTTGGACACTCGTTCCTGTTACTGTTTCATGTTGTGTCTGCCACTTTTTGGTTTGTTCACTTTTAAGTGACTTGAGATGAAGTGACACTGGTTTTGTTAAACAGGACTATACGGAGTTTAAAAATGTTAAAATTAAAAGTTTTCATCCCCCTACATGTTCCAGCAATGTCCTAATGTGTGAAATGAGCCCAGACCACGAGCTTAATATAGAAGGTGCAGTTACGCCTAAGACCTGAGGTGGCAGTAGCGAGTATAAAAATGACCAACTTGTATCTAGTCCCATTAACCTTTTGTAAATACTGTAAATAGCCTTTGTTTGGTTAGATTAGATTACCTTTTACATTTATTTTATTAAATTACAACTTTATTTAACCTTTTTCCATCTTGGTTTTTGTTACTTACTACGGATTGTAACAGTATGCAGACATACAGTACAAGCAATTAAACAAAGTACTGTCAAAATCTCATAAAAAGTTGTTGAATAAAACAAACAAATGTACCTCCAACTTTCTGAGGCGAAGTGCTACAAAAAAGTTACTCCCTGAGATAACCAGCAATAAACCGAAGCCAAACCAGGAATAAACCAGGTCTCAGCCTGAACTTCACTAAACCGGACTTATTTATTTAGTAACTTGGGACTAGGTGACCAGTACCTCTTTTGGTTGAACTTCACAGCTGTTTCAGTCTCTGTTTGCCCATCCCACCTACCATTGGTGCCCTTTGAATTGTATTATAGAATGAAATTCATTTCTTGTACAAACTATGGTGAACTTCAGTTGGTTTTCAATATGTTGCGACACAATGCTGTCCCAGGCCAGGCCAGCACTGCCATAGTCTTACCACTCACCTTGACTGAGCGCATTCTCTCCAGTTTGGCTTTACCCAAATCTACAAAATGGATCTTTTTCCTTGTGTTATGTGTTGTTTCGTCACATTTTTTAGCCTTTTTTTTTTAATCACTTTTATTGTGTTTTCTTTTCGTTTTTGTCTCTATTTTGACGAAGCTTGTCTCTATTTTTTTAAAGAAGCTTTTAGGATAATGCCAAACTGAAGAAAATGTGCTTGATTCAGGTGTGGGTTAAGAGGTTAAATAACAGACTTCGCTAACTCACCCCTCCATATCCCACCAAAAGCACACCCAATCACACTTTTTCTACCATTTTAAGTGGTCAGCCAAGCCTGGACAGTAAGTCGCCCTCACACATTATCCCACATTCACACTAACAAACACGCTCTGTTCATTCACCAGTGAGCAAAAGTAAGCAAGACAAGACTTAAAGCATTCGTGTACAGGCAGCCGAAAAGAAAGGCAAAATCAATAAAAGTGAACAGTGGGGAGGGAGAGTTTTCCCTCTTCTGCCTCCGACATTATCACACTTCCTTCATTAGTTGCTTAGGTGACGGTGACCAGGTCAGAGGGGTCAGACCCAGCTGAAGGCAGGGTTATAAAGTTACCAGGACAATACTGCTAAATCTCAATAGTTGCTGTAGTGGTCATTCAGGAAAGATTAGCAGCCCTTTGGTATCCACCCAGGTTATAAAAGCTCGACTAAAGACTCAGAAAACAAAAACACAAGGGGAGACAATCAGAGAGGAGGAGAAGTACAAATTTGGCTCAAGGCTAAACTTTTGTTTCAAGGCATTGGAAGGGAATCACAAAAGGTGGTGCTACACAGATAAAGAGGACACAAGCGGAAAGAGACAGATAATGTGGAAGGAAATTGTAGTGGCTGGACGGTGGTGGTGGTCTGCTAGAGATGAATATGACGTTTTGGGGGTCAATTCCTTCCTCGTTCTAGGCACAGAAAGTTGTTTTTCTTCAATATATTTTAATAAAAGTGGAATTACGGCCTGCGCTCCTCTCTCCGCTCAAGCCTAGGGTTGTTAGGTCAGGAATGTCTGCAACTGATAGAAAACCTTTATGATCACGGCGCGGCGGTGACTACTTTGAAGCGTCTTTAACGATTGTGTAAAATGTGGTCTCATGATTTGAAAAAAAACGTATAACTTTTTAGAGAACGATAAAAATAAACAATAATGAAAGAAAACGGAATAAGAGTCTGATCTACTGCATGTTAAGAACTAAACTCTGATGCTACTGTTCATGGGTAAATGCTTTTTCGCAAAAGCCTTGTCTAATACCTAACAATTTATTATGCACAAATAATGCCTTAAAGCAGTACTTGTTGACCTTAATAAATCCTTTTCGTAGTCCCTCTGGGGGGTCATACAAGTGTTAAAATCATCCTAAAAAACAAATGTAGAGTCCAAATGAACAGTTAGCGCAGAAGCAGTACATCAGGCGTAGATACAGCATTTGAGTAGCAACTTAATCAAAAAATCAAGAAAACAGACCTGCTTTATATTTTTAGGCTAATTCGCTCCCATGGAGAGAACTACTTTTAGGTCTATTTGAAGAAGAGCTGATGTAACCAAGAACATTATTTAGTCACACCCAATAAATCTAATAAATCTATCATCATTCTTTCATTTTGGGCCAGTACAAAAGTATACTGAGCCCTTAGGCACTTAGGCCATATCAGCCCCAAACACTTCCCCTGCGCCCGCCCTTTTCTTATCCCATCACAGTCCTCCTTATCACTGCATACCTCTGGGCCTCACTCTGCCTCCAGCTGAAAGACTGTGTCACCCACCTTTCAAATTACAAAGCATTTAAGTTTTCTTCCCCCAAAGTGGACACTGAGCACCACAGCGTATTTGTAAAACTTCAGGCAGCTGCTGTAACATGTTTGTATCGATTTCTTGAACTCGCCTCCTCCCCCAACTGCACATGAACAGATCCATAGAAGGTAAGAAGAAATAATACCTCTTAACCCCACCTGAGCACACTTTCCCCAAATCTAAAAGCTCTGTAAAAAACAGCATCAAAATGAGATGAAAACAAGGATGAAAATACAACAGAAATGTGACAAAAAGGCGACAAAAAAAGCAACGAAAACGGATGCAAATTAGCCCATGGCTACCATCCGGTGTGGCATGTTTACATGCATGAGACCCATGTATGTTCATTAACATGCACTGTCCTGACCAAACGGACTGCAACACACTGTGCTGCTGCTGAGAGGGTGATTGGCTGTGAGCTCCCATCTCTCCAAGACCTGTTCTACTCCAGGACCCGGAGGTGTGTGGGTCGGATCAGAGCTGACCCTTCTCACCCTGGACACGGACTATTCACCCCTCTCCCCTCAGGCAGGAGGCTACGGTCCAGACCTATAAATCCCGCCACTTGAACAGTTTTATCCCCACCGCGGTCAGACTCGTGAACAAAAACAAGACCCAATAGCTTAGTTACAGACTCATGGATGTAATCTGCCCTGTTGCACTGTTTGTTGTGTCCACACTTAGATCCGCTGCTATTACATTATCACTTTATATCACTTTATATCACTTTATATACCTACACATCTGTAAAAATAATCCCACTGTACCATATTTTACTTTTTATTTTTTATCTTATTTATTTTAATATACTTAATGCATGCCCCTAAAGCCTTATAGTTTAAAGTTTTATAGCTTTTTATAAAAAAATCTAGATTCTGTGTTATATGTTTTGTGTTGCACCGTTCTCAAACAATGGTGATAAAAACTATTCTGATTCTGATTCAAATAAACCAATAAATAAAAATAAACTTTCCTAAATTTTCACCTGTTGCTGTCCCTTTTGTGACGTCACAGTTAAAATAATTTGACCAAAGTTGCCTATATGTCCGAATGGACCATAAATACAAACTAAAACAAATAACTTGTGCAATATCATGTAAATCTGCACGTATTTTGATTGTACATTTTGTGTTTGTGTTCATTGAAAACATTATAAAAAAAATACTAGCTTCACACTATTGTTTGCTGCAATCAGTCCCAGCCCATGTCCTTAAAAATATGTGGTTAAAGGCTGTTTACCTGGCCATTTTGTTTGCAAACACTAAATAAGATATTAGGTGTGGCATTAGTCTAATGCTTATTAAAAAAAAAGTGTAAAATAAAAGAAATGTTAAGTGGAGTAGTGGGATAATAGTGGGCAGGTGAAGGCTAATCATTCCATTGTTGCCGCTTTAGTTGTAATTACACCTTATTGGCCCAGGAGCTCTGTGAATGGCTGCCTTTTGTTTAGATTGCACACGAGACAGGTTTAGCGTTTTCCTTGCTTTTTTTTCTTCAGGGAGACTCTTGCTCCGGGAGGCTGTGCTGGGACACGCAGGAGCTCAGGTGGGGCAGAGGGTGCAGCTCCTCTCACCTCCGTTCAAAAGTGTGGGAACCTCGACGCTGCCACTGGTGCATGAGTAACAAGAAGCCAGAGGGAAGTGTGGGGTAATCTCACTGGTCCTTAAGAACACACACGTAAACACACTGGAGAGACTGCAGAGAACTCAAGTCACCTGTAAACAACTATCAGCCAATGAGCGCTCCTTGGAAAGTCACATTTGCCTTTAGTCACAGACAGACCTGATTGGACTGGCTCCAGAGTTTGATGCAAATGAATGAATCTGCTCTGAGGTGTTATGTTTTTATACACATTTGTCACCAAATCCTGATGACACACAGTGCAATGCAGTGTATAACCAAATAAATCGGACCTAAGAGGATTCCTAAAATATGCATCAAAATAACTCAGACCAAGCCACCCACTGAGAGTAAAGCTCCTAAAGCCTGGTTAAGCGCTGAAGAAACAGTGAGCATCAGTTAGTTAAGTGAGCGTCACAAACAACAATATTTTTACTCTCAAGTCTGAGTAAAGCCTGCCACCCTCAAGAGGCTGGTTATGACGTGAAGCCCATCCTTTGGAGGGATGTGAAGGAATGACAATAAGTTGGCGCTGTAATAAAGATTTTATAGAGCTGTGGTGGGAGGCTGGGGCAGTAGGCTGGCAGCTGTTGCTGCTGTGAGGGGCCCTCAGGACCCGGCCGGGGCCTAATGGCCGGACCAGCTGTCGAAGTAGTGTCTGTAGGGCGCAGGGCTTCGGAAGGCGGGGAGGGCATGAGAACTTCCACCCCCCTGTCCTAAGGGGCGGGTCTCGTCTTGTCTGCCCCGCTCTGAAAGGAGGTGATTGATGGCGCAGGCCTGACACCATGCTTCCCCAACAATTGACTCAGGAGGGACAGAGGACAAACAGAGAGGTGCGGACTCCTCTGAGCTTTTCTGCTCGGCTTTAAAGGGAAATGTGGGATCACTCATAGTTTTAATTGAGTCATTTTTCCATCATGTGTTATTAGTGAGCTGTTTGGTGGATTATATGAGTGAGTCGGGACCACATTCCCCAAGAGAAACAGAGAGAAGTGGGTGCACAGTGAGCCAGATTACACTGATCTGAACATGGTTCTGTCACATGTGACAGTGACCCTGTGGCACTGGGCAAGATACACCCCGTTGTTGCATAGGCCTTTAGTGCTCACTTCACTTACTGCTGTCAGGGTCAAGATGATCCATGATCCCTCAAACTGCTGCATGCCCTGACCATAAGCGTGCGTCTGGTCATCATCTAAACAGTTCAGATCCTCAGCACTAGACCCAAAGCACAGATCTGACCTTTCGCTCTGAGACCCCGGGATACTGCGCGTCCCTTTCAGCAGCACCTCCATCCTGCTCAGATTTACAGCCCCGCGGAGGAGCGCAGGGCAGAGGAGGGGCACTGTCCGGCAGCTGTTCACTCTGCTCTTAAGCAGACATTTCACACAGAAATAACACCACCGTTTTCTGAATTCCTCCAGCTGACCAGCCTCCAGCTCGGGGATGTACTCCCTGACCTCCCTGCTATACAAATGCCTCTTTCCGAAGTCTCCACACACTGTTCTTCTAACACAAGCTTTATCCTTTCACCAACTGTAGCACAAACTTCAACATAGTGAAGTCTTGTTTAGGGTTCAAGGTATTGCAGAAAGACATTGATCATAAAAGCTTTGAAAATCTTAAAAATACAATTTCCTCTCTGTTCCTTTTGTTCTGGTCCTGTGCAGGAACAAGACAAGTGTGTACACATAGAGGATTTAATGGGAGTTTAGAGAGCTTGTGTGAAAGTCAAACACTTTTTCCCACAATCCGAAGAATGATCCATCATTCACACGTGTTTACTTTAGACTAAAAAAGCCATAGCCCCGCTCTCCTCTCAATCTGTGCGTTGTGTGATTTGCACAAGTAAAAAAAGAAAAATGAGTGTCAAAGGACTGCTTTTAGCGGGGCTTTACCGTTTAGGGATGACAATCAATACATCAGTTTGAAAGGTGACGATGAACATAACAACAAAGATGCTCATAAGGGTACGGGGCAGCACAATGTTAGGTAAACATCTTGAATACTGCAGGAACAATATTTTTGTGATTATTTGCTAAACAATTTCAATACAGTACCTTCTATTCAATTCAAGCAAAATATTGTACACAATCACGACTGAAAGTGAGCTTTTTTCAGTTACCATTCGTGTACAGTCAGATGGAAGACATTGTTTTTTATTGAGGCTTCTTGTCATATGGATATTGCGTCATCCAATATTGCAATCCCGATAAACTATTTCATTTTTCGGGGGTAACCAGTCGGTAAACAATACCTGGTTTACAATCCCTGAGCTTGCTGTGTTAAAACATGCTCATAAATTCAAAACATATGAAGGAGAAAACAAAAGTCTCTTTTTTTTTAAAAGTTTAAACAGCAAGATGCTTTCCAATCCAAGTACACCCTTAACTAATGTCCAAGTTTACAGCTCCACTCTGCTGATAGACACAATAATGTTAATAAAGACATCAAACAAATATGATGGGGAAGAAAGGAGGAAAAGTAGACAATGGCCGTCCTAAAAGCTGCTTTGTTATTGGCCAGATTTTCTGCCTGTGGGGAGTCTTGGTTACTGATTGGCCGTGAGCTGTTTTGTAGAGGGTTTTTTCTAATCCTTTCCACACTCTCGGTGGGTGCTCTCTGCGCCTTTCCCACATAAATCAGTCTGGCCTCCGCGGTAAAGTCATCACCACTGTGTCCACTTATACACTGCCTGTTAGCACTGCCATTACAGGAGTGTGCTAACCGACACCAGAGCTACACCTTAGCCACCAAATGTGCTATTTTTTTTATTTTTTTTACGATTTACAAGACTGGAAAAAGGCCTGCCTTGCATGACAATGACTTCAAGATGTGTGGGTGCAAAAACATTAGGTCATAAAGGACAGTGTAAAGTAACTGTTACACTATAACACATGGGTGGTCCTCAATGAAATGTGTTATCAGCTCCACCACGCAGGAGTTGTGCCTATTATTGTCCAAAACAGTGTATGAAAGTTCAACATCTATTCAGCTGCCATTTTTCTAGCAAGCATTGAGAGCGCCATTAGAAATTCATGTTTAATATCGAGATTTGGTTCACAGTGCGTGGAAACTTGAGGGAAGATTGAAATGTGAACTGCAAACACTAATACAAGAATCAGACGCAATTCAAACTACAGGGTAATGAGGTTTTATACATGAAAAGACTCCATGGAAGCAAATGGATATGCTCTCAATGCTGTGGCCTTTTCTATTAAACATTTTAACCATTTAAAGGGACTATACAGAGTTCAAAATTTTAAAAAGTGTGTATTTTCCTCCCCCTACAAGTTCCAACAATGTCCTAATGTGTAGAATGAGCCCAGACCTGTTCACCACAACTGCCTTTAAAATCCTGCACTGTTACTCAAAAACGTATTACTTCGGGTCCGAAGTGCTGTCATGCACGAGTTTAATAAGGTGCAGTTACACGTATGACCTGAGGTGGCAGTAGTGAGTATCAAATAGCGAACTTGCATCTAGCCCCTTTAAGGTGCAACTGTGATGCGATTGCAAATCTCACTGCCCTTATATTTTGCTGGATGAAAACCTACTCCAATTTTTCTACAATTACAATTGAATTTGTGACTTATTTATTTTTAACTGAATGCCAAGTCAATAATAAAGAATGCTTAAAGGTGCAATATGCAACTTTTTATGTGGAAAAAGTTGCATAATATATTTGTGTGTATTTGACCTTGTAGTGACCCAGCGGCTGCATGAGTGGTCAGCATAGCACCTTTACTTTCCATCACTGTGGTCTCTAGGACGCTCCAGGATCAATTGTTTGCTGCTGAACCAGAAAACCTACAAAACAATTCCAGCCGCTGGGTCACTACAAGGTCAAATAAGCACAAATATCAACTGTTTTTTCCACATTAAAAGTTGCATAATGCACCTTTAAAGAATTTAAACATAATTATGATTAAATTCAAGATTAGATACATGTTGTAGAAAAGAATATGTACAGAGGATAGATGGCACTTCGCAGAGTAATAAATCCCACAATGTCGCAGTGTTGTTCTTCTGATTGTAGATACAGCTGAGTGCTTTGCGAGAACTTTGTCACGGGGCCTTCCACATCTCACACTTTCCCTCCAGAACAAACAAACTCTCTTTTCATCTGACTTTACTGTGTTTACGGAGCGATTCAGACTAGGGGCGCTCAAGATAAAGAGACATCAGGATGCAGCAGCTCAATAGTGAAGATTGTCCTCATTTACCTGAATCAGTTGCTTTGTTGCTCATTCATTTGAAGTAATAAATGTATTATTTCATATTCTTTGTGGAGCGGCACAGTCTGGGCTTAGGCATAATTGTTAACCTCTTACCACCCGTATTTTCTCGAGTTCAGCTTTACCCAAATATAAAAGCTTCTCGACTGGAGCTTACAGCCTATAAGCATTTGAAATCTAAGACCTACAAGACTGATCTAAGATTTTTCCTCTTGTTGCCGCCACTTTTTTTGTTGTACTTTTGTTGCTTTTTGTCACCAGTTTTGGCACATTTTTTATGCTTTTTCATCCCTTTTTGTAACAGTTTTCTTGCTTTTTCATCCCTTTTTTGTTATCTCTTTTGCTGCATTTTTGTAGCTTTTTTGTAACCATGTTGTTGCTATTTCATCACATTTTTATCACCTATTTTGTTGCGTTTTTGATGCTTTTTTGCTGCGTTTTCATCCAAGTCGAATTGGAGAAAATGTGCTTGGTTGAGGTGGGGGTTAAGAGGTTGAAGCTACTTGAGATTTTAAATAAGAATAAAAACAGACAATGATGTAACGGCTAAAAGGGTCAGTTAAAATGAGAGTGAAAGGGAACCCCTCAAACAGATAATATAGAAATAATATTTAGTATTATATCAAACATAACATAAAAAAACATTAACATAATAAAGATAAATGAAATAGAAGCTTTGTGACATTACAGTGCGTATGCATGTTTTATATTATTTCAGTAATCCAATGGTTGTATTGTTAGAAGGTGCCCCTTAACGCCGTGCGTCGCTAATTTATGACATACCTGCAAGAATTTAGCATTACCTTGAAAGCAAAAACACATCCAATCTCTGAGTGACTCGTGGGACATGGCCTGACTGCAGACCCACCAGAATATCCTGAAGGACAGTTCCTCTCCTCCACACACCTTCATAACTCATTAGATACCAGCTCAGACACCATATGCAGCCAAGAAGAGCTGTTTTTGTTCTATCATAATTAACATATTTCTTGTTGAGCATTTTGTTCTTTCCTGCTATGTCAATGTATACACCTAAAAACACTGATAATATATTTCTGATAAATTCAGGCATCAAGGGGTTAATGAACAAACTTGATAACTACCATCAAAAATGTTTGGGAAATAGTGGGGTAAGAAAAATCTAATGGTGCCTCTGTGAGTATAAATAGGAGCTATTTACAAACTAAAGCAGCACACACATTTTCTTATTTATTTCTTTTTCAGCTTTGTTTAATGGGGGGGATATTCACCACGCCAGATTGCAGCCATGGGCTAATTTTCCATCAGTTGTCCTGCAGTCACACCCACACTCTCATACATTCTGGCCAAAGAGGAGACCCTATTGTGCATGTTTTAGTTGTAGGGGAAACCGTAGAGCCTGGTGGATTTGTCAGAATAAAAGCCTTGGTTGAAAATAACAATCAACAGAACTGTCACTGGTTCATTAATTAGGCAGACCACTTCAGAAATATAACGTCATATCATTTGACACACATTTGCCAGTATTTCTAGGCTGCTATACTCTCCAATGGATACACAAAGAATATTATCATAACAACTACACAGCACAATATTGTACAGATAAGGAGGATGCGACTTGATTTGTTGTGGCGGTAGGAGAAAGGAAAGGATGGAACAAAAAGGAGAAAATCTAAGGCGTGCAGAGGACATAATCTCTTGGACTGTTACCAGCTGGAACCGAGTCAAAAACCTGCCAACACCTGTGAGATTGTTCTGCAACTGTGTCTTGCATCCCAAACTCATATCTGCAATTTTTCACACCAAGATAAAACTGAGTTCCTGAGCAAAAAAAACAAAACACCATGATCTGTTACCATCATAGTACTCATTACAGAGCTGTAATGCGCCTATTTTAACTGAGAACTAAGTGTTATTTGTACACAAAGTTGGAATCATCCATTGACAACTTCCATGACACAATAGAGGCCAAATAAGCAGGTGTTTGTCGGGGGGCCTAACAAGCTCCTTTCACTGACCCCTATAGAAGACATCACGCACCCTAACGAACTGCACTCCAAACCAGCCTCCTACATTCATGGATCGACCCGGTCCAGTAATTTATTCAAGGCCAGGACGGTCAGAGAGAGAGAGAGAGAGAGAGAGAGAGAGAGAGAGAGAGGGAGAGACAGAGAGAGCAGGGGTAGTGATAGGGGGGTGACGGCTGGTGCAAGCGCCTTGTGTTTGAATATTAGCGCACTGCCCAACCCCTGCAGAGAGAAACTGTGTCATAATGCCGGACCCCTTTTATGATTCAAATAAAGCCCATTGTTTCTGTAAGCGACTGGCTCCACTCTGTGTACCAGAACAACTGAGGCTCTATGTGCAGGCTCAGTGCACCACCGGCGGCTGAGAAGATGCTCAAAAAAGAAACACTTGAACTATCGCAGTAACTAAATAGCAGCAAGTTCAACCTTGTAACTTCACATTTCCCAGGGATAATAAATGCGATACTGAACGTGAAAGCTTATTGGGAATACTGTGGTGCATATTCTACAGGTTTAATTGAGCAGTGCTAAAACTGGCTTCATATAAAAACATATTTGCAAAGGAATAAACCTGAGAATAAACAATAAAAAGAAACCGAGAAGTATAACAAAGACTAAAGCAAAAACACAATCAAGGCCTAAGACTGAACAAAACCAAATCCCCAAAGACTAACTCTTTATATTTGTTGTTGTTGTTTTTTCTACAGTAGCGCTGTTGTTCACTACAGCTGGCTATGTATAAATAAATGCACGGTTTATGAATGGCCAGGCCTAGCTCTACAAGTAAAGAGATCGAGAAGTCCGTGCGTAAAAGTCCCGGAGCAGCTCCTGTTGCGTGTGCGCGCGGAGGGGGTGAGAGAGAGAGAGCGAGAGAGAGAGAGGGCGAGAGAAAGAGAGTGGGCGGAGTCACTGCGGACTGTGGGACACTCAGGGGAAAAAAGTTTCACCAAAGTTTCAGGACCTGAAAGAAGAAGCACAGCAGCCGTGGCGGAGCTGCGCCGGATAATACAAACGCGTTTGGGACGCTAATATTGAGGCTAACTTTGTTCACAGAAAACCACATCGGTCCCGGAGCCAGTGCCTTTTTCTCGCCCTTGTAAAGGATGTATTTTTGCTAAAGACCATCTTGAGGCGTTGGAAACGTTTCCATCGAAATGGAAGGGAATACCCCATGGATTATTTTGGCGTTTCTGTTGTTTATACATCTGTGTGAAGGTAAAGCTTAATTGTTTATTCTTTGAAATCACAATATCACTTTGACTGATGGGACATGTTTGGACACCTTTCTTTTGAGCGCTTCTTTATCAGACGGGGGGCTCTGGGGGTCTTTGTGGGCATGTTTAAACTTGTCATGGGCACAACGTTGAATAAAGAAAGTAGTTGAAAGTATTAAAGTAATTTCACTAAGATCATTATGCCCATCTGACATAGTAACTTGGTCTATACAGTTACAGAAATGTAACAGATCGTGAACAACTGAGCAATTGAAACTGAGCATCAGGTGTTTTTTCAACTGCTGAATGAGGGGGACGTGATAACTGCCATGCTATGTTGCCCTTTAAAGTGTATACTTGGTTAAATTGCCCTGCCCACAACATTTAATCGTGTCTTAGCCCCTTTAAACTTTTTCCAATGTTTTCACACAAATCAGTTTCTGTGGTCAGATGTTGAGGGGTCAGACAGCTGTTTTGTTTATATTTTATCTTTGGACGGTCGATGTGGGGAAAAAGACTGTTAAATGAAGTTTTACACCACCTAATGAAATGCTAACGGAGCCATTTAAGATGCTCGGGTGATAATGAGGAGGCCATTGTTACGCATCTATAGAACAGTGGATTAATCCTGTCTGTCTGCTGCTCTATTCACTGTGTCCCGTGTCCACAGGTTTCCGCTGCATGGATAAAAACAGGCCGTGTGAGAATGGAGGGACATGTATAGATTCATCTTCAAAATGCATGTAAGTCCAACTCACTCATGTACATTTAACTGTTTTTTCCTCTCTAATCAAAACCAATGGTGGGAACTTTTTTTTTTAAACAAAGCTTTCAACTGAGAATTGAAGAGACGTGGGGTTTTAACAAAAGAACAGCACTAGTTTGTCACAGAACTGGTTGAGCATAAACTTAATGAGGCTTCTGTGGATAAGTTTTGATCAAGTCACAACAAGCAGAACTTCCTCACTCACTCCTTGCACCTGTTCAAAGGATTTGTCAACACAATCACTGCACTGCACTTATTAGTCCATATTGACTCAATCATGTGTTCTTTTTGCCTAAGCTGTTTGAATGTCTTGTTATCATGTGCATTTTAAGTTAAGAGTCTATTTTTATTTTATTTTTTTATTTTTTACAAAACATTAGCACCCAACCTTTACATTTGGAGAAGAAGAAGAAGAAGGTTTAAACAGGCTTTTGCTTGAAGATTTCTTTGGGTTGCAGCTGCTTCCCTCCAAAACCAAAGTGACTCATTATTAGTCGGTTAGTAATTTACTCTCAATAGGCCCGAGTCTGGAGTCTGGCCAGCACTGGCACAAGGGATAGAAAATATGATAAGATTAGACTCTTATACAGATACTTCAAAGTGAAGAAGACAGGACAAAGGAGGCTAGTTTGTTACCCAAGTGTGGTGTGGTAACTCCCCCTTCGTTTTTAAATCATTAGCCAGCCATGTCTGCCAAGATGCCTGGGTGCCGTTAGGTGAGTTAGTTTATAATTGTTAGGGCCCGAGGAGTTTTCTGGGTAAAACTAACCTTGGGAGTTGCTTGAGAAGGTTTTAGGTCTACCCTACTGATACTATACGACTGCTTGGAGTTTTAAATCCCACAACTGAGTTCAAGAGTTCCCCGTAATCACACCAATGGCATGCGTCTGGTTTTGAGAGCGGCATTCATTAATCTTTTGTTTAGTCCTAGCCCTTTGTCCACGGGCACCGTGTACATATGTCAGCGGTATAGGGGCCGTCCATGTGCAATCACTCCACTGGTGTGGTGCCAAGACACACATACATCGGATTTCTTATGGGGGAGACATCATTGCGGGCACAGCAGGAGTGGTTAGACCAGTCCTGGGCCGAGAGGTGAGCGCCGCAGCCACCCCGCCCCTTCCCCTGGGAACCCACCGAAATTAGAGATCCTTCCAAAGCAGCAGAAAAGGTCCTTTCTTCCATCAGATACCTGGCTGAAACCTGGCCCTGTCCGAATGGGGTGAGAGGAGAGAGGCCAAAGTCGGCACTCAACAAACACACAAGCATAGAAAGGACTGAGACACATGTTTCGGCATTTAGGCGGAATTTGGAGGAGTTTGTTGCAACTTAATATAATGAAGGCCGCTTATGTTCAATCCTAACCAAACCCTTTTGTTAACACTTGGTGAATTTTTCTCGGAGCAAACCTCTTCTCCGGTGACAGGCGACAGCATACATTGTTACTGTCCCAGATTACCAGTATCCTGTGCCTTAGCTAACAATGCTATCATATTATAATATAGCCGCTGTATTCTTTGTGGCAGTTTCGATGCTAGCTGTATCCTTTCCTCGGAGACCTGGTTCAGTCTCAATCCAGCGTTACTCATGAGATCACTGAATAGCGACGCATTCCCATCTCTACATTTGATATTGTCTGTTGTAAGCGAAGACATAACAAACAATGGTAGATATTCCCTTTAACTTTGACCAAAAACAGTGACATTTTAAATTGCTCCTTGGCAAGACGTCAATAGGTTTAAAGGGTGACAACTGAGAATTACTACTAGACTACATGACAATAATCAAACCACAAAGAGTCATAAGCCAAGTACCCAAATATTGCACAAATGAATAGTTATAAACCTATTTTGAATCTTTATGCTTAGAGGGTGATCACTTGCTGTGTTGACCGAAGAGGGAAAGCAAGGTGAACAATATAAGATAATTGCAGACCAAGAAATTCATTTTTATATTTAATTTCGGTGACAAATTTAAAGAGGGGGAGGTGTGTGTGGATACGGAAGTCTGGGCATCTCTGCTTACGCTTTATCTGGCCCCGGATAATGCAGAAGAAGACTGATGGATGAAATTCAAACACACTGACGATATAGGTGAAATGTCCTCAACTCAAAAGAACCCAGTGACTTCGAACTCCTTTAACAATTGGAATACTTCACATACGATGATGTGAAAAAGATAACTCAGACTTGCTACATTATTAAGTGGGAGACACTTTCCCCTCACACTCCGCCGGTTGACGTCGCTCCTCTTGACAGTCAAAAGCAGAAAAGGGCCCCGTCTCAAAAAAGTTTTCAAGGTGAGTGATCAGGAAGTGGCGATCAAGAGCCCGGGGTGCCCCCAAAGCTCCACCCCTCAAGTGGAATGCGCTGCCTACAGGACCGCAACGGGCCTCGGGAGAGATAATTAGGCAGATTGAGAGGGTGTCATTCAGAGCGCATCCAGCTGGAGGGATCCGACTTGGGAGAGGGAAGGTGGGGGTGGTGATGTGTGGGGTGTGGGGGTGATGTAGCAGGGGACAGCTGGTGGATGTTGTGATGGTAATCCAGTGAAGTCAGGTCTGGACAAAGGGGAAAGCGTAGGGCCAGGTGCTGCCATTGAGCGGCCGGCTGCCCCCATACTGTGTGAGACCAGCCAGTGGAGGAATGAAGCCTCGAGCACATGTTGCCCTCTCTCACATACCGCTCGTCTCTGCTACCGATTTTCAGCACAACAGACAATGAAAGATACGACAAAGTATAAGAAAACAAACATGGCGCATAGCTAAACACAGCTTTGTTATTAAGCATGGATGCTCTGGCCTTGGCCTCAGTAGCAGAAAAGTGTGAGAGCAGTGTTATGTTATGGCCTGTGGTTCCTCCCTACCTCCAAGGACATGATAAAATTGGACATGTCTGACATTGATAAGGACCAGACTGTCGTGGGACAGTTCTACGCTACATGGCTAAAAGCAAAGAGAAATAGTTGAGTTCTTTGTTAGTTTAGGGTCATTGTGAGTAACTTTTTCCATTTAGCTTTTGTTTTATGGAGTTGCGGTCTGTCCTTAGCCTTCAAGTGTACTGAGATGACTGATTTATACCATGGATGCCCTTTCTGATGCAAACAATCTTATCGCCACTTGTTGTAACTAACAACAAGTTTGAAAATATACTTTGTAACAACAGTTAGAGTAGTAACAAAGTATGTTTTCACATTTGTAATAAAGTGAGCACACTTATCACTTTTGCCAATGTAATAATCAGACAACAGCACAGAGAGGCAGATTATTCTGTTGGCTTTACTAGGCAGCACCTCAGGGTTCGTGTTTTCTTTGGCATCTTTACGGTGGATTAGAAAGGAATGCTTAGTAAGATTCCTGCTATCCCACCAGTGCGCCGACTATTGTCCACACCTCCCCATCCTTCACCCCGGCAGCCCTCTCAGGAATGCCCCTCAACAATACTGTTAGCCCACTGTCATTTAGGACCTGACGTTTGGATTGACTTGTTTGACTTGCTCTTTAAGTTAGCCTGGCCAGTGTATGGGCCTTAGATCTCAATATGCTTCGTGGTGTCCTGAGAGGCAGATGCAGTCTTTGTAACGTCATCATCTATCATGAAAACATGTCTCTGCTGAGATGCTGGGCTACTGAAATAGACGAGGAGGGGGGAGAAATAAGCATTGCTGGTTTTGGGTTTCTCATATTTTGGGTCATTAGTGAACACTGGGAGCTGTGGTTCCCAGGCTCCATCACAGGAAGTGGTGGCTTTTGACCCTAGTGCTGCGCATGGCCTTGACTGATTGGTGTGGCTTAAGTGGCTACTGTACAGCACTCTGCTTAGATCATGATTAATTCCTCTTTTTCTTTATAACCAAATATTTCATTAGAAGTCACTATCATGTCCTGGATTTGTATTTCATTTCTGCTCTTTTTTTGCCAGCATTTTTAGGGCATTTTCTTTTATTATTTTTAGCCAATGTATGTCCCCAAACCACATGTAAGCCCCTCTCTAGAGTCTCATCCCTGCGGCCTCCAGGAGATGATGACTTGGGAAAAGACTTTAAAGAGGCCCTGATTGAAGTCATGTCTGCAAGCGGCCTTTTCCAATAGTCTGCGCGCTTATGGAAAAGGAAGGGCTTGGTTTTTCATCAAAAGACTCCACTACCCCTTTGATTACACAGACGCTTCGACCACACTTAACAATTTTACATTGTTTTTTACGGAATGTGCAGTGGTTTGGGGGAAGACTAGACTTTTTCCCTCTGTTGGCCGCGCTTAGAATAATTAACATTCCCTGTCTCTGCCTTTTTATTCCTCTTATCTTCAATATATTTTAGCGTTTGGCTTTGAAACGTTTTATTCGGCTCTTGAATGATGGAAACAAAATTGTGTTGGATACCTCTTATTTGTAACATGCTCGTTTTGGCTGACAGACAATGGTCATTTGTATAGTGGGCTTGGAGTTGCTTTAAACAAAACAAAAAAGAAAATCTTGTTTAGTTTAGTCGGTCGGGTGGAGTTTTTGAACTTGGAGTGTGGAAAGATTTGAAACCTCTCAACCCACTGTGGTCACGGACATGTCCCTTGCTATTTCAAATATGTGAAATCTTTCCCCCCCTTCCCCATAATACTGAACACTACATTAAAGCGCTCATATGTCCATGCATGTGCTCCTACTGGCCACCCCACTGCTTTCTAGATTGGACTTACTCTTCCCAAACTGTCCTTATGAAACCCTGAGGACCCCTCTCTGCCTCTGTCCGGCTCGCTCTCGCCATGGGTTACTGTTGCCAGGCTACGGCCCAGGCCTGTTGGTCCATGTAAGCTCAGGCCTGTTGAAAGACTAGCTGTTTGTTTGGGTCACTGCACCCCCTCCCCTCTCTCCCTCCCTCCCGCTCTCTCTCTCTCTTTCTCCAGCACCCCCACAGCCCAACAAGATCACACAAAAGAGTTCGGACTACTTTAGCTCCTTTATTTGGACCACAAAATGCGCCCCCATCCCCCAGGCTTTTTTTTTTTTCTTTTTTTCCTCCTCTCCTGAGAAAGCTCCGGCCGAACTGAGCCACGGCAGAAGAGGCTGAGAGGAGGAGGAGGAGAGAGAGAGGGGGCTTGAGAGGGCCCGCCGTTGCCAATGTGATGTCAGTACGGACTTAAATGAAAGGGAAGGGACCCGGTGTCTTTGCGCGTACACGGTTTGACTTACAGATATACGGCTAAAAGTTGTCCAAAACCAAATATATAAAGTGACACCCTTTTGTTTTGCTGGTGTTTAAATCCCTCGCCCGGAGCCAGAGAAGGGCCACTTCTGTTGTTTTCTCTCATTATCGAGTTATCCAGGAAATACCCTCAGAGAGATGAGAAGCCTTTTATACTTGTTGCTTTGTAGAGCATGACGTGGTATATGAACCGTGGCACAGATTACAGGCTCTTTGTTCACAGGTGAGCTAGCCTATGACCTCTGGCAGGGTAGCTGCTATTGTATACAAGAGGATGGGCTCAGGTTACCCAGCTTCAATGACCAGAAACCGGGAAATTTGGCGTTGGGTTTCTTTTCGGTTTCATGCTAGAGCTGATTCACAAAAAACATACATATTTGGATGTTTGGTTATGTCATAGCACCATCTAATCAGGAATAAATGCTCAATACATGTATCATTCTTTACTTTTTTGTAATTTTTTGTAATAACTTGTTTTAGGATTGGCACTTGACCACAGGTGCTAAGGCTGGTTGTAAGTTTCTTCACGGTGTGTTGGGTGTGTAGTGACTGCATGTGTTTGAGTCATTCATTGCGGTGATGCGATTTGCCTAATGCTTGCGAAGAAGAAGAAGAAGAAGAAGTGTGTAAACAGGTTTTGCTGTTGCATGTGTGTCTTATTTATGATTGATGTGAATTTCCTAATAATGACAGTATTTGGTTCTGGCCTCCAAAACAAGATGGCTCAACGTCTGGCAGTGCAGAAGCCCCCCCAGACAACTCGGCTTTGCACTGACAGATGTAGACAGATGCTCGGACCCAAAAGTTGCAGCTGTCCGAAGGCTTAATACGTGTTGACGCCGGGAGATTACCCACTATAGGCATGCCTCCCTCTGCCCCCATGGGCCTTCCCCTCATCTGCTGCCCCTCTTCCTCGAAGGTCATAAGTCACCAAGTATGAATCAGGGGGCCATTGCGCAACAAGCGTCTGCACCTGCCTTCCGCACACACCATTAGCAAGGCTTGCGCTGTTCCCATAGCCGGAGGAATCCACAGGGCTGTAAAAGCACCTGATAAGAGTCACTTTCAGGTGCATGAAGACAAAGTTGCACATTTCTCACAGCATTGATTGGAGAGTTGAGGCTGATTCGTGTGTTATGGGAGTAGCGTGTTGGCAGTGATTCAGGTCTAGACAAAAGAATGTGTTTTGGCTTTCTCAGCAATGAGCGCCGTGGTAGGAAGGCCAAACAATTTATTTGCCGTGACTACAAGAGTCAGTCACTTTCCCCACTCTGCACACTCCGCCTTCGTATTTAACAGTCCACTCGACATATCTGGACACACCTTTACTCTACAAGTCATTATGCAGCAGTCTGATATGGTGGATGTGTTTTACTGCACTGCGTTAGTCATCACAAGTACTCAAGCCGTGCCTATACTTAATAAAAAAAACTTCAAAAGCGCTATCTTGTAGGACTGGGTGATAAAGCAAAAAAAAAAAAAACGTTGAAGTGATTTCCTTACAAATAACTATGGCCACTCTAGTACCATTCAACACAAAAGGCGTCCATTTTATTCCCCCTAAGTCCATGTTATTCCCCCTAAGTCTAAATAATAAAAACAAAACAAAAACATTTTACCAATTGCACAGCCCTATTATATAGTAGGCTATTTGGGATAAATTGGTTTACTTGTGGGAAATGTACAAGGAAGTACGTCTGTGCAATAGCAGTTTGGGCAAACACTCTTCTCCGGGGACTCTTGACCAGAATCCTGAATCCTTGTCTATAGAAGAATTCCCTGCTTTTTGTTTCTCAAACTTTTGTCTCAGCTGAGTGTAAACCTTGTCTTAAGGAGAAAAAGGGCAAACTAAAGCTTACATTAAATCATTATTGTTAATTATTTACCCTGAGTTCTACGTGAAGAAGCTCAAATACCACCAGTGGATCACATACCACAGTTTGAGAACCACTGTTTGATGTGACGTATTGCTGTCACCCTGGGTGGGGTAAATGCATGGGGCAAATTTCCCTGTGTGGGCTTTAGTAACGCCATCTTACAAAAGTCTAGCATGGGATAATACACATTAGCTGCGCTGATTTGTCAATGACCTCAGCTACTATTTGCACAACATTTTTTATACATGAGAGTTTATTACGATTAAATAAAGTAGCTGGTTCACTTGAAAGGTAGATCTAAAAAACAAAAATGAAACGGGCCATGACAACCAGCCAAAAAGACCAGCCTGAGTCAGCATAGAGGATTTGAAAAGGATTTTACCCGACAGTGGACATGGGATTACAGGAAATATGACATGACATTCTCACTGAGTAGACCACTCCCCCCTCTTTTGGGATGTCCTCTTTCGCCAATCCCACACTCTCTCCTGCAGAGCAGCCCCTCCCCGCTCCCTGCGGACCCACTGACATTATCATCACAATCAGTCGGGGCAGCTCTGACATCTGACCTCTCAACGTGCGGGAGGAGGCTGAGCGGGGAAAATGTTTTTGTGGGATTTTTGAGAGTGTAACTGAATGAAGCGCATATGCTCGTGTGCCGTGCTTGAGATTTAATTCAATCCTTGATGATTTCAAGAAACAAAAACTCTCTCTCTTGCTCTGTTATTAAGGCACTTCCAAAGAAAAATAAATTGCCTTATCTTTGTGACTCAATTCATTGTAGTTTTAGTTCTTTATTACTCAAATTTGTCCCTAAAATCACCAGTGAGCTGTGAGATTTTGGAGGGAACACGTTGCCTTCAGAAACAATACCAGTTCAGAAGAAACTTATGTAAGAAGTGCTAAAAAATTACACTAATCCCATTTATTTCAGAATGTTAGCAAAAGTTTAAACTACATAGGGAGCAGTTGTACGAGATAAAACCCTACGGAGATAGACTGGTAGAAATGGTTTTATCTAAAAAAAAAAATTGCAGTCTGTGATTTGCTAATTGTGAAGCTCGACACCATAGCATAAAACTTACTGGTGAATAACAGAGAAGACACGTTGTTGATCCTGCCTCAGGGTGCTCTTTCCTGAAACAAAGTACAGAGCCCGAAGGCAGGCTCCACAGATCACTGACCTGTCATCAGCATTAACCTGTTTGAAGAGCGGCAAGGGGGGTTGAGTCCACAGCAGAGGCTTTACTGTGGGTGTCGAGTTACTGCATTTTATTAGCCCCCAAAGGAAAGACCGACGTCCCAAAGGGGGGCAATACGTTATCCTTGGACACAGATTTGAGTCTAACATGAAGATAATTGAGTTATATGGTCATTGGGGAGAATTAACCAAACACATTTGTCTTCCACTTATTATCTCATTCAAACATAACACAGTAGGTTTTATGTAGCTAAGTATGCACCTATTCATGAGATGTGTTTTCTTTACCAAGCATGTGTTCAGTGTCGCTTGGCTTGTACATACGTTTTGCTTTTTTTGCAGTAATGCCATGCTTACTAATATATTTGTAGACAACTCACTTTGGTGTGTTTGTTTTATCTAGATGCCGTCCTGGATATATAGGCCCCCTTTGTCAGTTCCTGGATCCTTGTCACCGAACACAGTGCCTAAACGGGGGAGCGTGCAAGAGCCAAGTAATCAATGGTATCCCACAATACAGCTGTGTGTGCCAGAGAGGCTTCAGAGGTACATCTTTGCCCCTTGAGCTTCTATATGATAGAATGTAAACAATGTAATGTTAATGTAACATACAATACTTTAATTTCTGTAGGCCAAGATTGCTCTCAAATAGATGCCTGTGCCACAAGTCCCTGTGCCAATGGTGCTCGCTGTGTCAATTGGAATAATCACTACAACTGCTCCTGTCCACCGGGCTTTCAAGGAAAGAACTGCCGCACTGATATAGACGAGTGCAGGAAGCCTGGTGCCTGCCTCAATGGAGGACTCTGCATTAACACCCACGGGTCGTTCCGGTGCCAGTGCCCGCCCGGGTACAGCGGGCGCACATGTGAAGTCTCCATTATACCCTGCTTCCCGTCACAGTGCCTCAACGGGGGTACATGTCGGCAGACCACCGACCACTCCTATGAGTGTGCATGTTTGCCAGGTAAGCTGTGGTTTTTTGCCTTTGCATTTTTAATAATGTGATTACTTCAATAACATAGACTGTGGTGTCTCACATTCAGCACTGGCTTTCATGCTGATGTAGTTATGACTACTACTGTTGGATGTAGTTCTCTATCCCAGGTCCACTTCCTCTGAGCTATTATTAGCCCAGGTTGGGAGTGTGGATGATGGGAGAGTTGAAACAGCAGTCTTTTGCACTCTGCCCTGTTCACAACAGAAACATTTATTTATGAGCTTTCGGGTTTCCACTGGGGACTGTACAGGAAATGGCTCCTGCCAGAAAGGAAGTCATTGAAACTGTGAGAGATTATAAAACAAGCAAACACTGCTGGAAGCAGTGGCCCCTGGTGCAGGCAGGAGTCATGACATTTGCTGGCATTGTGTGGGAACCATCATGGAACGATGTAAACAGTCAGACACCCTGTGAACATTTCACTGCCCACGTTCACCTCCATGAGTGTGGGAAGTATGTGCTGAGGCTCTGGAAAAGGCCTTGAGTGTAGAGAGGGGCTACAGGGCTCTTAGGAGAAAGTGAATTTGTGTATCCACTGGGGGGGATACACAAATAATGTTTGTTCCATTGGCTTTTTATTATAGTCCAAACCTGCTCAGCACTAGCATAAATTCTGTTAATGCCAGAAGTTCATAAGCTGTCTTCTTTAAGCCGTCGTTTTTCATTTTGTTTCTCTGTCTTAGGCTTTGAGGGACACAACTGTGAGAATAATGTGGACGACTGCCCAGGCCACAAATGTATGAATGGAGGCAAATGTGTAGATGGTGTCAACACCTATAACTGCCAATGTCCTCCAGAATGGACAGGTATGTCGTCTTTACTGTTAATTACTATTAAAATCCTGAAATATTTTTAGAAATGCATTTTATACCTTTATTTGTTCATTCTGTCAGGACAATATTGTGCTGAGGATGTCAACGAATGCCTAATGCAGCCAAACGCATGTCACAACGGCGGCACCTGCTTCAACATCATTGGAGGACATACCTGTGTGTGCGTGAACGGCTGGACCGGAGACGACTGCAGCGAGAACATCGATGACTGTGCAACAGCTGTTTGCTTTAACGGGGCTACATGCCATGACCGGGTAGCCTCGTTCTTCTGCGAGTGTCCTGTTGGAAAGACAGGTATGATACGTTCATCTAGTTAAAAGCTGTAGATGAATAAAGCTTATCAAGTTATTAAATGATAATTTGCTCGAACAGGTTTACTGTGTCACCTGGACGATGCCTGTGTCAGTAACCCGTGTAACGAAGGTGCGGTGTGTGACACTAACCCTCTGAACGGTCGGGCCATTTGCACCTGTCCCGCTGGCTTTGTGGGCGGAGCCTGCAACCAGGATATGGACGAGTGCTCTATTGGTATGTCTGCTGCTTTTATAATACAGTATTTAAATGCTGTTTTTATTTATTCTATATCTATTTGTAGGAGCAAACCCCTGTGAGCATTTTGGGAAGTGTGTGAACACAGAAGGTTCGTTCCAGTGTCAGTGCGGTCGTGGATATGCAGGACCTCGATGTGAAATAGACATTAATGAATGTCTTTCGATGCCATGCCAAAATGATGCCACTTGTCTGGATCGCATCGGAGAGTTCACCTGCATCTGTATGCCAGGTACAAAAACATAAATACATTTTTAACATTATATGAGCTTTAAACGATTCACTAATGATCCATTTATGGTGAGAATGTTCCTTTTTGTTTATACTGTATGTTCTTAAGTCAACTATATAAAGGATAATGTATGGTTAAACTTGACCTTGTCCAAGCACAGTCTCTGGCCTTGCAGGCGGTTACGTAACACCTTTCCGATTGTGGGATTAGGCGCACCTCTGTGCTGTCAGTCCTCAGTGGCACAGACAGGGCATTAGTCTGGACTAAGTCAAGTTTTAGTCTGGTGTGACACAAACACAGTGAAACTCTCACGCACTGTCCAACATGCATCCTGGGGTTTTGGGAACTATACAAATTAAGAGTTGTGAGTGGGGTCTATAGGACTGGATGTGCGAGAGGGTGAGCAGTTAGGGGGAGGAGTGTGCTGTGCATACTAATGAGTTGTAGAGTTGTGGGAATCGAGTTGAACAATAGGGGCCCTCTGTGCTCAACTTTGCACCCCTCATACACACACAGAGGGAAAGAGGCCTTTTCCCAGAGCCCAGGCTCCTCCCCCTGCCTTTCCAGAGACAAGTCCTTCCTCTTCACCATCCTCATCATCAGCCTGCAAAAGTTAGAGTTTTACATATACCACACTCACCACCCATTTTGGCCAAAGGAGCACTTTGGTTCTAAAATAAAATATTTTAGAAGTAATTGCATCAAACAGAATAGATAGGATAACAGGAAGATAGGACAGAAACTCATTTTTTAAAGCCAATTGGTTTAAAAAACAACAATGCCCGTCTAGGACAAAAAGTAAACCGTCTCATGTCTTACAGGATACATGGGAACCTACTGTGAAATTGACATAGACGACTGTGAGAGTAACCCCTGCGTGAATGATGGCATCTGTCGAGACATGGTTAATGGTTTCACATGCACCTGTCAGCCAGGTAAGTTTCATCTTCCCTCTGGCCAATACAGTGTGTCAGCACCTAATAGAATAGAAGCCAAAGTTTAAATGGCCTTTAAGAGGAAGTCTAGGCTTGCCACTGTTCATGGCTACCACTTGTTTAAAAAGACAGATCGAGAAAGCTGCCTGTCCTCTTGCCAGAACAAAGACACTATTGTGACCCCGCTCCCCTCCTCTGTGGAATGTGGACAGGACAGCAGTCTCCCTCGTCCTGCCCCGGCGCTGAGGGGAACAGCAGTCTTTTTAATGAGATTCTTTTCCAGGTCCGCAATTTACATCTGGGACAGACGTCCCCCCTTAAACCCCCAGCTCGCTTTTGAGTCTGTGGAGCTGATGCAGGAAGATTGTGGGGGTTCCCAAAGAAAAAGCGATCCCACAGTCTCCTTTAGCCCCCACTCTCTGCAGCCCAAGTGCCAGCCTGCGACTCATCCTCAAGAGCAGATCATTTGTGTTTCATATAAACCCCCCCAAAAATGCTTAGAATAAAATAGTATGTGAAACTGCGAAAACACACACATTATTGGGTTGTTGCTAAAGTTTGTAATGAGTGTAATGGGAAGAGCCATATAGATTCCCAACTCATAACTGTCAAGGTCATAGACCTTGCATTCATATGTTTTTAAACAGTCACTTGGCAGCCTGAGCAGACATTAGTAACCCTCAGCCAGAGACCTATGGCCTTAACGAGGACAGAGCTGCCCTCTGCCCCGGGCTGGACGCCTTACTGGACCTTCTCTCTGACCTCTCCCCTCTGTGTTTGCATGTCGCAGGCTTCACCGGCACCATGTGTCAGATTGACATCGATGAGTGTGCGAGTACGCCCTGCCAGAATGGAGCCAAGTGCTATGACAGGCCCAATGGCTTTGAGTGTCGCTGTGCTGAAGGTAGGTTTTTTTTCTTTCATTTGAAGAAAATTATTTGAGAGCGATAAGTATATGAAACTTGTTGTGAATTGTGTTAAATTCAAAGGTTTGTGGAATCATGCGTCTGGTCTAACTTGGCCTTGTTCTCCTTGACTGAGTCCCAGGATCATAGGGTCACTGAGCATAGGCATTTGTTTTGAAAAGGCCACTGGCCATCACCCCAACATCTGTTCATCTCTGAAAGAGGTTTTGGTTCAACCCTACATGACTACTCTATACTTTAATCCATTACAAGTAGGACTTTGTACTTGTCACTTGTACTGGTCACACCGACAACATATGATACACGCAACACTGCAATATACACAATAATGAAAGCAGCTAAAACTTTGAAACTACTTTTAGATGGAGTATATGAAGTTAATAAGAGTTGCCAAGGCTAAACTGGAGGAAATAAGTGCCTAAAGACAAACTAGGTTGGGAAATGATGACTAATGCTAATCAGTTGGTGAATCATATCATTCCACCACAGTAAAATGCAAATGACATGACTTTTTCAGAGGGCTGTTCTTTCTTTCCTCTGGCGAATCAGAAAACAGCAGACACGTTAACATCACCAGAGCTTTTGCCATGTGGGGAAAATGGTTCCAAAATTAACACTGACTGGCCCCAGACTGACACTATTACCAAGTTGAAATGCAACGAAAGAGGGACAGATGGGCCCTGCGGCATTGAGCGTTTGGTCATTTTCAAGGGTTTAAGCAAAAATTAAGCGTAAGTTTTATATATTGTAAGTTTAAGGCTGTCTGTGATTCTTAAATGTGTTGATACACTGATATTTAGCATGTTTATTTGAAGCAGTGGGGACATCATTGTTTCAGTGGCCAGCTGCTTGGTATTCCCTGAGTTTGTGGGCCCCTTCTGTTGAGTGCAGTGCTCCTGTTTGACGTGCTGCAGGCCATTGTTCTCTGCGCCTCAGAGAACAAAAGCAGGACTGGGAGGCCTGTGCAGGGTCCTTCTTTAGAGCTTTGCCAAACTCAGCACTGCTCTAAACACACGCTACACAAACCAACACTTGTCTAGCTCAGACTCTGTTGTCTGGGCAACCAGTGTGATTAGGGCCCGAACTGTAGACGCTTCACTGAGAAAAAGTGTGAGACAGACACTGGAGGTTCTACTTATTAATGAGCCATGAAAAGAATCAAATATAATAAAAAAAACACCCACAAAAACCGACCAATTAAAAGATACAGTGTTTTTCTAACATCTTTTTTTTGTTCATCTTGCTTAGGTTACGAAGGCACGCTGTGTGAGAGTAATATCAACAACTGCCAGCCTGATCCCTGCCATCACGGGACATGCATCGACGGCATTGCCAGCTACACCTGTAACTGTGATGCGGGTTACACTGGGTACCGCTGTGAGAACCAACTCAACGAGTGCCACAGCAACCCCTGCCAGAACGGAGGCAAGTGCGTGGACCTTGTCAACAAGTATATTTGCCAGTGCCAACATGGGACCTCAGGTAAGTGTCTGCTTCAGATTGGTTAATTTTAGATCACTATAAACCGACAATGGCAACCAGAAATGCATTGGTAATTGTCAATTCTTTGTCAGGCACAAACTGCGAGATTAACTTTGACGACTGTGCCAGTAACCCTTGTGATTATGGAATTTGCAAAGACGGCATCAACCGCTACGACTGTGTTTGCAAACCCGGCTTTACAGGTGAGAAAAGTATGACTTAATCTCCAGATAGATAACTAAAATGATTTCAAAAAGGGACTTGAAATAACAAGGTCCATGCTCCTGGTGCTATCATTTGAATTTGTATAACCCCAAATGATATTCAATGAACAATGACACACCTGTTGTTATTAAGGTTTCTTACTTGTTTTTTTCTTCTTCTTCTGCCAGGTCCCAAGTGCAATGTGGAGATCGATGAGTGTGCCTCCAGCCCCTGCAGAAATGGAGGGACCTGTGTTGACGAGGAGAATGGCTTCCACTGCCAGTGTCCCGCAGGGTTCAAGCCGCCGTACTGCTACTCCCAGGTGGACGAGTGCGGAAGCAGCCCTTGCGTCCATGGAACCTGCAGAGATGACATCAATGGGTAAGAAAAGCGCGGCGTTACAAACTAGATTTGTGGTAATGGGTTTTCACAAATCATCCTCACACCTGTTGCCCCGAGATCATCGCTACGATCAGAAAACACTCTCTTGGCTTGGCGTCTATAGATTTAGAGCAACACGTTCTGCTCTTTAGGCCTGCTTCTGTAGCTCTCGGGCTACTTACTGCATACAAGGTGGTCGCGTAAAGTACTGGTTTAGTCCTGGTTTGGACGGGGTTTTGTTCTGTGTTTGTTTTATTACCGGTTTAGTTTAATGTTGGGTCACACTAAACTAAAATGTGTTGTGGCTGTTTATAGATATAAACTTAGGAAGGAATGTCTCTTTGGATACAAATACCTGCAGACCCTATACAGCTCTACAATAGGCCTTGAGACTGCTTAGCATTTAGCTCAAATTGATTTTTGTTTTTGCAGTTACCGCTGCGATTGTGAACCTGGATGGGTGGGAAAGAACTGTGATCTGGACAGGAACGACTGTTTGCCAAGTCCCTGTCAGAACGCTGGCACCTGCATCGACCAACTCAATGGTTTCACCTGCAAATGTCGACAAGGCTTTAGAGGTATGTTTTAAAAACCCTGAACAACATTCACTAAAAAGCTTGTATATTTATCTATTTATTATATCAAGAAGGATTTGTTTAAAATGGTCACATTTGTTTTGGCAGGTAACCTTTGCCAAGTCAACATCAATGAGTGCTCATCCAGCCCTTGTTTAAACAAAGGGACTTGTGTGGATGGTGTGGCAAGTTTCACATGCATCTGTGAGCCACCGTACACAGGACCCACATGCGCTGAAGTCCTCACCCCTTGCTCTCCGAACCCTTGCGCCAATAATGCATTCTGCACACACACCGCGGACTACACGGGGTTTCAGTGTAAATGTCGAGCAGGATGGCAAGGTAGTAGTTAAGAAAATATTGGAATATGTGTAGGGAATAAGCCTCTTTTATTTACTCATTGTGTTGTCTTTAGGCCAGCTATGTAACAACGATATCAACGAATGTGTAAGCAACCCATGCAAAAACCGTGGGACATGCACAAATACGCTTGGTGGCTTTGTCTGCGCATGTCGAGGTGGGTTCACGGGGCCAAACTGCGAAACAGACATTAACGACTGTTCTCCAAGTGAGTGATCTAAACAAACCAATACAAATTAAAAATAAAGATGTGGCTACCTTAGTCAAGACACATAATAAACACCATTTCCTTTGCTCAATCAGATCCCTGTTTGAATGGCGGCTCCTGTACGGATGGCGTGAACTCATACCACTGCAGCTGTCTGCCAGGATTCACCGGGCCTCGCTGTGCTTTGGAGATCAACGAATGTCAAAGCTCTCCATGCAAAAACGGAGCCACATGCAAAGACTATGTTAACTCTTACACTTGCACATGTCGGCCTGGGTTCACGGGCATCCACTGTGAGACGAACATCCCCGACTGCACTGAAAGGTATGGCTTGTGCTCTACTTGTTTTGTCTTAAAGGTAACTGTTGCAAAATGTACCACTCATTTGTTTGTGCTTACAGCTCTTGCTTCAATGGAGGGACATGCACAGACAAAATCAATGGCTACGCCTGTACCTGCCGCTCCGGTTTCACTGGCTCCCACTGTCAGTACGAGGTGAACGAGTGTGACTCCCAGCCCTGTCTGAACGGAGGGATTTGTCAGGACGCTCTTGAGTCTTTCCGCTGCTTTTGTCCCAAAGGCTACACCGGCAACCGCTGCCAGGTATAAAAAAAAAAAAGTCACATGATTTACAATACCATTTAGGCCACCAGGTTCTGAAACTTTTCACACCAAGACGAGCCAAGAAAATGTTAATTTCTCTGAGTAACACCAAGTCGATTCGTAATCTATGAGAGGACAAAACTACTGCAAGTCTAAACAAGGGCCGTGTCATGACTAAAACAGACATATATCATGACGTAAATAGTTTTGAACCAGGACAAACCCAGAATAGACAAAAACATAAAGAGAATTGTCTCCAAATCAAACAAGGTCTATACTTCCACTAGTTCTCCGACCACAAATTGATAAAAACTGGCAAAAAATTATCTATTGTCTCACTTCCGTTAAGGGCAATTCTTAATCTTCTGTGTTTATTCCCATTAGACCCCAGTAGATTGGTGCAGACGCTCCAGTCCCTGTCAAAACGGAGGACGCTGTCGCCAAAGGGATGCTGCATTTGTTTGTGACTGCACTGGAGGTTGGTCTGGACGTCACTGCGACATCCCCAAGGTTTCCTGCGAGACTGCTGCACGTCAGAGAGGTAATTCGAAATTCTCCGAAAATCTGTTGTCCCCCAAATAATGCTAAAGGTCAAATATCTAATCTGATTGTCTTGCTTCCCAGGCATCCAAACGGATGAACTCTGCCACCATGGTGGTCACTGTGTCAACACCGGCATTGCTCACTTCTGTAAATGTCCCGCTGACTACACAGGCAGCTACTGTGAAAGCCAAGTGGACCACTGTGAGGACAAACCTTGTCACAATGGCGCCACCTGCAGGGGATATGTGGGAGGTTACCAGTGTGATGTAAGTCTCAGAATGTAATCTTGTATTTTAAATGATTTCATGTCATTGGTTCTCACAATCCATGTTCTTGTAGTGTATGCCAGGATACACCGGACAGAATTGTGAGATGGAGATCAATGAGTGCCAATCTCATCCATGTCAAAACGGAGGCACCTGCATCGACCTGGTGGGGCATTACATTTGCTCCTGCCCTCCTGGGACATTAGGTATGCACAATATTCCAGTTTTATATCCAAGCCTGTTCTCATTAAAATACAAACATTACATTTAAGCAATCCATTTTCCCCGTAGGTGTTCTCTGTGAGATCAATGAAGATGACTGCGCCCCACCCCTGAGGCTACGAATTGCCCCTCCAAAGTGTTTGAACAATGGCACCTGCGTGGATCGAGTGGGCGGCCATCGCTGCAACTGCCCTCCAGGGTTCACCGGAGAGAGGTGCGAGGGCGACATAAACGAGTGTCTCTCAAATCCCTGCAGTCCCGCCAACAGTCTTGACTGCATCCAACTGCCCAACGACTACCTCTGTGTCTGCAAACCAGGGTTCACAGGTAGAGAAATGACAAATGGCCGCAAATGTGTTTTTAAATGTGTGGCCAAACTTCACACACTGTGTTGTCTTTAGGTCGAAGATGCCAGAGCAGATTCAGCGTGTGCGAGTCCCATCCCTGTCAAAATGGAGGGGCCTGCTCAGTGTCAGGCAACTCTGCGTTAGGATACGCCTGCACTTGTCAACTGGTAAGTAAGCTAATACAAGGATATTCATTTTGCGCTAGTTCTTCTGGAAGGGTTCCAACTGTGTGATATATTTTATATATAGGGTTACACGGGTCCGAACTGTGAGAGAAGCATGTCTTGCCGGGAACTGTCTTGCTACAATGGAGGCAGTTGTGCCCCGACAACACGGGGAGCGCGTTGCACATGTCTGCCAGGTTACGGAGGACCCCAGTGTCAGCATCGCACGAATGAAGGCTGCTCTTCGAAGCCCTGCCAAAATAATGGACTGTGCACAGAGGAGACCAGTTTCCCGTACTTCCACTGTCTGTGTCCTGCTGGATTCAAAGGGAAGCGCTGTGAGCATATCACCACACCAGTTGCGCCCCTGTTGCCATCCTGCCACCTTGCAGACTGTCAAAGCAAAGCCAATGATGGTGTCTGTGATAAAGAATGTAACTCACACGCGTGCCAGTGGGACGGCGGGGACTGCTCTCTGAGGGTGAACCCCTGGGCTCGCTGTCCGGACCCTCGCTGCTGGCGTCTCTTCAACAACAGCCAGTGCGATGAATTCTGCAACAACGCTGACTGCCTTTTTGACAACTTTGACTGCAGAAAGGATAAACAGTGCAAGTGAGTCCAAAATGAATTATCAATAAAATGTTGTTTGTTTTCTATTATCTTAAAGCAAATGATGTGATCTAACCATTTGTTTTAACTGTCCATCCAGCCCAATGTACGAGTCATATTGTATTGCGCACTACGCAAACGGCAAGTGTGACCAGGGTTGTAACATGGAGGAGTGCGGCTGGGACGGCATGGACTGTGCACAGTCAGTGCCAGAACAAGTGGCTGATGATGTGCTGGTTCTGATAGTCCTCCTGCCCCCTGAGCAGCTGATGCGCACTCAAACAGCCTTCCTGCAGAAGCTCAGTGCCATCCTGCGGACCACTCTGCGTTTCCAATTGGATGACAATGGAGAAGCTATGATTCGTCCATACACTCGGTGGAAGTCCCGCATCAAACGAGAACTACAACCACAAGAAGAAGTCATTGGGTGAGTCAGGCTCTCAAACAATCAACACTCGTTGATGACGAATCCAAATTTTAATCTACCGATTTCTGTTCTCCAGTTCTATTGTTTACCTGGAAATAGACATCCGCCTTTGTCTGGAGGAAATGGATGATTGTATTAAATCAGCTGACAGCGCTGCAGATTATTTAGGGGGCTTAAACGCAGTAGAAATGTTACCATTTCCTTACCCTGTCAAAGAAGTTAGCGGTGAGTAACAATATTTGCATTTTCTCTATCTTTTTAATTGCTGCATGATTATACATATTACAATTTCTCATATTTCTATCTTCCTGTAGTTAAAAAGAAGACACCACCAGGAGAAATACCACAGTGGGTCAAGCTGATGCTGGTTGGTTCAGCCTCCCTCTTCCTATTAGTGATCCTTGTCATTGGGATGTTGATCGCTCGTCGAAAGCGAGAGCACAGTACCTTGTGGTTCCCAGAGGGTTTCTTCCTTAAGAAAGAGCCAAGCAGCAACAAGAACCGCAGAGAACCTGTCGGTCAGGACGCCTTGGGATTGAAGTAAGTTATTGATGCATTTTAACATGTTCATGTGGATTACATACGTGTAATATTAAATCATGATGGATTGTAAACAGGCACATCCCGAAAACGGTGGAAGAATCTCTTCTTGGAGACCACAGTGACCAGTGGATGGACTCTGACTGCCCAGAGGCAAAAAGGCTCAAGGTCTGTTTAACTTTCAAATCTACTAAAATCTACTCAAACATGAAGATCTGACGTGGGCATGTATGTTGATCAGGTGGAGGAGCCCAGTGTTCTGTCAGACAGTGAAGATGCCGTGGACAGCAGGCAGTGGACCCAACACCACCTGGCAGCAGCAGACATCCGTGTTCCTCCAACCATGGCTTTAACTCCACCTCAAGGAGAATATGAAAGTGACTGCATGGATGTTAATGTCCGAGGACCAGGTAATTATTATGAGTAATCATGTTTGTTCTTTCTTGTGACAAACACTTAACTGAGTTTGTTATGTAATCGCAACCAGATGGCTTCACCCCTCTGATGTTGGCATCGTTCTGTGGGGGTGGCCTGGAGTCAGAGGTAGCAGAGGAGGATGAAAATGAGGAGTGTTCGGCCAACATCATCTCGGACCTGATCTATCAGGGAGCGTCACTTGCTGCACAAACGGATCGCACTGGTGAAACAGCGCTGCACCTGGCTGCACGCTACGCCCGCGCTGATGCAGCTAAGAGGCTCCTTGACGCTGGAGCTGATGCCAATGCTCAGGACAACACTGGGCGCTCACCTCTCCATGCAGCTGTGGCTGCAGATGCACAAGGTGTCTTCCAGGTAATCTTTAATCTTTGTTTATTACATCAACACTTGTGCTTCAAAGTGCATAGGCACTGTTTGTGCTTCTACTATATGACTTAAATTGTTTTATTTCCATGCAGATTTTAATTCGAAACCGGGCAACAGATCTGGACTCTCGCATGTATGATGGCTCCACTGCACTTATCTTAGCTGCCAGGTTGGCCGTAGAGGGCATGGTAGAGGAACTTATCACATGTCATGCTGACGTAAATGCAGTCGATGAAATAGGTAAGCATTTCTACAGTCTGACTGATGCACACCTGACATACAGTACCTGCCTTGAATGAGCCTTTGACACAAATTCTGTTTCAGGTAAATCTGCACTGCACTGGGCAGCAGCTGTAAACAATGTAGATGCCACTATTGCTTTGCTGAAGAATGGCGCAAATAAAGATATGCAAGATCTTAAAGTAAGACCTGTAATTCTATTTCTATGTTTGTCATAATTGCTGTCTGATCTCACCGTTTCTCTTCTTTTATTCATCAGGAGGAGACCCCACTCTTCCTTGCTGCACGTGAGGGAAGTTGTGAGGCTGTGAAGGTGCTTCTGGCTCATTTTGCAAATCGTGAAATCACAGACCACATGGACAGACTGCCCAGAGACATTGCACAGGACCGTATGCACCACGACATAGTGCAGCTTCTGGATGAGTACAACACAGTGAGAAGTCCACAGGGCCATGGAATGGCTGGACACCACCACCTCCCGGGGGGACACACACTGTCTCCTCTCATGTGCCCTCCAAGTGCCTTCTTACCAGGTCTGAAAACCACTCCTCAAGGAAAGAAGAACCGCAGACCAGGGTCAAAGGGCTCAGGCCTAGGAGGTCAACATACCAGCATGAAGGAGTCTGTCAAAGCACGTAATAAGAAATTAACCTTAGACATGCAAAGTGCTTTACTGGAGAGCTCTGTCACCCTGTCCCCTGTCGACTCTCTGGACTCGCCCCATGGCGGAGCGAACAATGCAGGCTACATCACTAACCCCACATCACCAGTGGCCATGCCATCACCGGGGCTCTTCCATTCATCCATGTCAGTCCCAAACACTCCAATGGTGCACAGCAACATGATGGATGGAGCCGGCCCTTTTGCAGTGTCTCTGGCACAGCTCAATGACCTGGGGGCTGCGGGCATGTCTCTGCAGGGCCGCGTGTCCATGCCCACTGATGTGAACCATAGCTTTGTGCTGAGTTCAGGACAGATGGGGATAAACATGGGCATGGTCAGCCCGGTCAGCGTGCCTTTCGACTGGCACACTCGGATGCCTCCCTCCTCTCAGTGCGGCCAGCAGGTGGTGAATCTAGTGCAGAGCGGTCAGGCAGGTTTGCACCCCCAAAGCCCGGTGATGCAACCACAAATGATGCTCCACCAGCAGCAGATGTACCGCAGCGCCATGCTGCAGCCCACACCAGTTAGCTCCACGCCCTCCATCAGTCCAGTCAAACTACCCTCCATCGCTGAGCACCAGCAGCAGCTCATCAGCCTGACCGCGCCCACGCCCCCAACGCCTCAGACCTCACAGCCTCCACCCTCCTTCTTCCAACAGCAGCCCCTGCAGCAGCCACAGACTCAGCCTGCTCAGACGTCCACACCAATAACACAGGCCCCACAGCCGCTGCCTCCCCAGAGTCTGGCCTCCCAACCCAGTGCGAGCACTGCTGGGACAGAGGACTATCCGACTCCTCCCTCTCAGCACAGCTACACTTCCGCACTGGACGCCACACCCAAGCATTACC
This sequence comes from Gobius niger, assembly GCF_951799975.1. NCBI lineage: Eukaryota > Metazoa > Chordata > Actinopteri > Gobiiformes > Gobiidae > Gobius > Gobius niger. The sequence goes on from NC_136861.1 coordinate 19,713,297, forward strand.
TTCGTTTGTCCAGTGAGCACCCCTATTTGACGCCCTCCCCTGAGTCTCCCGAGCCCTGGTCCAGCCCCTCTCCTCAATGTGTTTCTGATTGGTCAGATTCCACCCCTAGTCCGGCAGTTGCTGGAAGTGCCCAAACCCAAATTTCCCAACTCCCAGAGGCCAATGGGAAGATGCAAGTGTTTGCGTAAAGACCCCCTGTGTGAAAAGGACACTGGGTATAATGTTGGACTGGCTTTTGGCCTGTCTGTGCTTTTATGTGTCAGCCTGTTTCCAAGATTTTCATTGGATGTGGATTGACTGTTTTGTGAGGACCGTCTGCTAATGGTTATTGCAGAGAAAAACGTAAAGGGAAATGTGTGTTGCCTGATAAATAACAGGCAATTTAATGAAGTAATTCTGTCACAGATGGACTTGTTTTTTTATTATAAAAAATATATGAAGAAACCCAAGTCTTTAATTTCAAAGACTTGGAATGTTTTCCTGAAACTAACATTTAAGAGTAGAAAGAAAAAGAGAAATGTTGAAGGGAATTCATTAATTTTTATTTATTGCTTTTTTTTTTTTTTTTTTTTTACCATATTAGGTGGAAAATATCTTTCTCTCCTGGCGCCAATTTAAATTAACACTTACTCTTTTGATACAGACTGACTACGTTTTTGTTTGACACATCTCTGCTTCCAAAACATATATTTAGGCCAGTTAAATGAAAGAGAATATTCACCTGATTATATTTATTTAGGCCTTCAAACTTGGTAAAAATGTTCACCAGGTTCTAGTAAATATATAAAAGTAGCCAAGCATTAGTGATACTTTCTGATTTAATTGAACTGTGGTAATTATTTACTTTCCGTATGAGTATTATGTGTGTAAGAATGTACATCAGTGTCTCTAAAGCACTTCCGGTGACCAGCCTGTTTGGTCTGTGTGGGTCCAACCATTTACTTTACTGCATATTTATCATAAAAGAGTGGCACTGAAGCAAAAACAACTCTCCTATGGACTTCTCTAAGACTTCAAAAACAAAATATGTCACTTAAATGTAGCATCTCACTGGGCTTTTTGATTTGGTCCACTGCTGGCCCTGGTAACGTGACATCAAGTTTGTCTTCATTCACTTTGCATTGGTCTGAAAAAAAAAAAAAAAAAAAAAATCAGCTTGTCACTGCCTTTTTGCATTATGTTTTCATTTTTATACTTGTATATTTGTGAGATCTGTGGATACATTATAACATGCTCAGATGTACTAAGCTATACTTATACAGCTGCTATTTTATATCGTTTTTCTGCCTAAAGGCTGAGTCTGTCAAAGGACGGGCATGATTTTGGGCCCATGTCATGTCCCTGTATGGACTAAAACTAACATTCCTAGACCCCTGCAGTGGTTGAGGTGCTCTCGGGTGGTGGCAGGGGTCCTGGTGGGGGTAATGGCTGCTGGTCAATGACTGCTTTTGCCCGGTCACTCCTCAGGGAGATCTTTTATGGCATGCAGCGGGACAGTCCCTCTGCATCTACAGCAGAAGAAACAGAGTCATAAAGTCTCCTCGCAAACCCCGTAGTTTAAGGTTAGCGAAGGGCACAGCGCTGCTATGTAGTGCTGCATCCTTTGCCTTTCGACACAGGTTTGGGAAGACACTTCGTTCTCCACTACCACTACTTGAGAGCATGAAAACTCAGCATAGGCATTGCATTTCAAAGCCATTCTATTTTTTGTAGATTCATGAACAAAGTGACATTGCAAGTGCAGCAACCTATCACAACCTGAAACTGAGTCGTTTTTTTTATTTCACCCTGCACTCCCGGGGAACCACAGTATATTATGTTGTTGTTGATCACATTTCATTCCAGACTGTGCACACTGAGCAGTTACGTTTTTGTTTATTGGTCTTTTCGTTTTGTACATTTCAACAACCCATGTTTTTGTTGTAAATATGATTGTTCTGGGTAGTTCTGTGCTTGAGAAGTCTTACGTCTCTAAAAATGATTATGTACTAATAAGAACAAAAATAAAATGTACTTCTTTTAGCATTATTTGGCGATGAGGGTGTGACTGGTGATTTATTTACTTTTATGTACTTTCACTTTGTGTCAATACTTATCATATTCAGGTATTCGGTCAGTTTTCTTTGCTACAGCTAAGATTTGTCAAAACAGTACATTGAATAAAGGGTAATAGGGAGCAACTATTTCTGTGTTCTTGTATTTCATCTCTGGGAATTTGTGAAAGGTTGTGAGTCTGAGACAAATCTGTTTATGTAATTACTTTGTACAGCACAGAATGGGATACAATTTACATAATGAACAAAGTATTAAAATAACAAACTTTTAACCAAATGACAAATAATGTTAAAATTGCGAGTCAAATCTACAGCAATATTCTTATAGTATTAATGCCTTTCACTCGTATTTTGCTTAATAAGCTTGAAATTTCTCAAAGAGAGCACAACACTGTCGTCAGTATCCATCCCTTCTATGCTTGGTTTTGGCAAGCTACAAATGTGGCCATAGCTGCCCTGGGATAGGCTTATTTTAGGGAAGCTCCTGAGCTGCGCCATCGAGCCCCCGCTCGACACACCCTACATTCTAGGTGGTGTTTTGTCCCAGGACGGGACAACAGTCCACATCAGCACAAGCAAGAATTCAAAATGCCTTTCAATAATATAACGACCTGCTCTACCATCTGAGCCACTTTTGATGGTTTATAAATCAATCAATCAATCAATCAATCAATCTTTTTCATTTGGCGCTTTTCATACATTTCATGTAACACAAAGTGCTTTACAGATTTAAAAACATTATCTCACACCTGAGATAAGGCTGGGTGCAGATAAAACAGGTAAGGCAACACCATCCAAGGAGCCGTCTGCATCGGGAGCGGCTCCTCGGCTTCAGCCACAGGGCACCAACACAGGGTGCCCAGACAAGGCACGGTAGAAACACCACACCTCCATCCAGACACCCACAGGACAGCACCCCAGCCACAGCCAATCACCGGTCCCGAGGCAGAGGGCTCCTCCAGAGGAAACTGGAAGAGCATGAAAATTGTTGAAATAAATAAAAAGTAAAATCGAATAATAGGATCACTAAAATAAGACCGAGAGGTAAAATACATAAATACAAAATAAATATTAATGACAATTAAATATCAATGAAATTAATTGTAAGGTGCTGAGGTAAATAAATAGGCCTAACAAAAATAAATATCAGTTTAAAGCTAAGCTAAAAAGGTGGGTCTTGAGCCTGCTCTTAAAAACATGAACATTCTCTGCAGCCCTGAGCTCCTCCGGCAGGTCGTTGCAGAGGCGAGGGCCGTAATATTGGAAAGACAACTCGCCGTGAGTCTTTTAAAATAAATAATAATAAATGTCATATTGTACAATTTCATAACAATGAAATATTTTCATGAAAAAGTTGTTTTACGCCTAAGCAGTTCTAAAGGCTCAGAGAACAGAACAAAACACATCAGACGTGAAGTTTAATTTACAGTAAGCATGCCTTTATTTTATGCATGTCTTATTTTGAATATTTTTTCCTACAATCTCATTACCCATTATTCAGTATAAAAGATGTCAAAGGAGGGTTCAGGAAATACAATGATTGACATGTCTTTTTATCTCGGCAATTATTGGTGCAAAGGTCCAGGTGATATGCTTTCCACTGCATTGAAGCAAACATGGTGAGTTGATGGCATTGTTTTCTCTAGTTTAAACCCCGTAACATTTAGTATTATTGACTTCACATTAATAGGGTTTTCTAGCCGTCTTTCTGCTGCTGATCCCAGTGGCTATCTGCACCCCAGCCTTTATCCCCGTGGACTGCCATGATAGATATGAGAAAGGCTTTGGGAACAGCGGAGTCTACAGCATCTATCCAGCGGGTCCACTGTCTCCTGTGCAAGTGTACTGCGACATGGATGGGAAAAGTGAAGGCGCGAAGTGGACGGTAAGTATATCATTCAGAATGTTAAGAATTTTTATTATCAGTGCCCATTTTCCTTCGCAATAGGGCGACAACATAGAAAGATAAGATAGATTGGTTACTTTTTCTACTGTGGGTAAATATGTTATGTTAATATGCTTTTCTCTTTCGTGCCACTCTCTTTGTCAGGTCATTCAGAGAAGAATGGATGGCACTGTTAACTTCTACAGAGGCTGGGAACAGTATAAAGCTGGTTTTGGGCAGGCGTCTGGAGAATATTGGCTAGGTAAAGCTTCTGTGCAACTTATAACATTTGACTAAGTTTTACAAATGTCTATGTTAAGGTCTAGACATCATTCACGTACTCACCATGAGGAAGAACTATGAAATGAGGGTTGAAATGGAAGACTTTGCAGGGGCCAAAGTCTTCGCTCACTACACTTCCTTCTCGGTGGGTCCTGAAGAGGAGGGGTACAAGCTCAGTTTTAGTGGCTTTGTCGACGGTGGAGCTGGTAAGTTTTTGTTATAATAATGGAACATGAGTTCATGCATGATTTTCATGAACTTATGCATGAATTAATGCATGATTTCATGATACATTCATACATTAATTATTAAATCATCATGACTTCTCAGGAACAAACATGATTACATTGATTTGAACATTTCACAATACTGGAATAAATTTATTGTCTACTCTACCCACCTCTGTTTATGAACAAAGCGGATTATTTATTTATTTATTTTGACAGGGACATTGCAATTCAATATTGTATAAATAGTGCTAAATTTCAACAAATCAATCTCCTGCCTATATTTTCAGGGACCTCACTGAGTGAACATAATGGCCAAATGTTTTCCACATTTGACAAGGACCAAGACACCCATTCTTCTAACTGCGCAAAGACCTACTTAGGAGGATGGTGGTATGGAGAGTGCCACAGTGTCAACCCCAATGGGATGTACCTATGGGGCAGCTCTGCATATGGGATAGGAATCAACTGGGTTTCTTGGAAAGGATATGAATATTCTTTAAAAGCCATTTCAATGAAAATTAGACCAAGTAAACAAGACTAAATTAAACTGAGTGTTTTGGGTATGATTATTGAGCAACTATGTTTAGATTGTACAGTATATTTAAGGTCAAAGAGCACCTGATTCATTTCATTATTATCTTGTTGTTCTTTTTATCTCAATAGCAGAAGCAAATATAGGCCAACATATACAATGCACAAGCCACTGAAGAATTGCCTTAGTATATTTTCTGATTTTAAGAGAAAATCCACTTGAGGGCGCCAAACGTCAAACCTTTTTCTCTCAAGCTGAAACTCCCACCTAAAGCTCATGAGTCGTTCCCCAAAGACTTTCTATAGGCCTGCATTTCTAACAATGAAAAACTCTCGAACATGTAGAATCTACAGTAATTTAACGCTATACATTTTCTTTCTTTGTTCTGAAATAAAATAAAATAATAATATAAAATAAATATTTTCTTTTTGCTTCCGTGCAGTGCCAGTGAAGAATAATCTGAAGTTTCATACATGTTGAAAATATTATTCTCTGTAAATAAAAACAAAAAAACAAGAGTTACAGTGTGTTTGTGAGTGCGAGTGCGGGACACCGGATTTAAATGACTGCATGCTACAATCCGGTGTGGCATGCATGATTGAGTACTTTGTTTAATATGAGAGAGCACACACTGTTTACTCTTATTTTTACTTAGGACAACACAGCACACACAAAAAAGCTTTTCTTTTTATGCAAGGTGCAATAATAACTATAATGGCTTGAACTTGCATGACCTTTACATGCATTACAAGCTAATCTTAAACCTCCATAGTGGACTAATCAAGCTGCTGCGCAAATTCAACCTGGAAGATGTTCCTGCAGCTCTCATTCATAGCCTCACCACTGGCTGCTCCTCACCAATCATTCAATCATCCAATCATAGCCCCATCTCAAGCCGCACCTTTGCGACAGCCAATCACTGCAGCTGCTCATCCCTGCTTCAGCCACTCATCGCCCAGAATCCCCTTCTTAAGCTTTCTGATCCATTGGACAGCCGTTTCCCAGCTGTGCTGTGACCCTCCTCCGCCTGGCCTCTCCTCGACTTTGCTTGTCGTTGTCAGCTAGCTGCCCCGAGTCTCATCCTCTACCAGCACCAGTGTCCAGAGTCCGGACCCTGGGGAAAACTCAATCATACATCACTGCCATGTATTTCATATCACATTCGTTCATATTCTTTCACTCACACTCAGTAGCAGTAAACAACATGAGTAATTAAGAGTCCAGGATCAATGTCTAAGTTGTTTGCCCAGGACCAATGTTAGGGTTAGGGTTAGGCTGATTGGCTGGCTGTAACATTTTGCACTTTGGGCCTGGTAAAGGTAGAAAAGCGCTATATAATTTGAGTCCATTTACCAACATTTGTCCAGGGCAAACAACTTTACATTGATCCTGGACTCTTAGTAACTTGGTGATATCAAATTAACCTAGTCATAGCTGCCCTGAATTCTAAAATTCTCCAACCATCAATAACCACTTACACACTCACAGTCTTCACACAGAGGTTGTGTGTCGTTCCCCAGGACACCACAACATGTTCTGGTTTGGGTGGGGACGACTGCTCCACCACCTGAGCAACTATCGCACTGTCCGTATTAGAGCTTACCCGGGTCACCATTACGTCTTTCCTTAATTGTCAATTGCGATACATGGATCAAACGTATAAATATAAAGTGTTTTGATAGCACCTGGTTTGAGTCTTAAGGTGAGAACTGAAATTCCAAATCTAACCGTGAGAGTTAACAGGGGTGGGTCATAAATGTACAACATACAAACAATAATGGCATGTTTTCTCCTCCATTTCTCCAGAGACAGAAACGAAACTCTATCTATCTCTCCACATGCACTAATCTCACTTGTGCAAGTCCCCTTTACACTGTACACGATATACAGTGTATGACATTACATGGGAACTAGGATTTTTTTTTACATTTTGTGTCAACCTGATCCGCCGTCACAGCCTATTGTTGCTTTTGTGGAAGCCTATAGAAAATGTAAGGACCCACTGGCTGCAACCTCAGGTCCTTACATTTTGCAATGCTTTACAAACAGTTAGAGTTTAGTTGACGTTTTTTTTTTTTTTTTTGAGACCGTAAAATATTTGAAGAACAACTCTTGTAGTATTCATTATTAAGTAGGGATGGATTTTTCTTTCTCTGAGAGTGTTGGTGGACCAGTCAGATTCTTACAAACAGGACAACTGCATTGTTATAATCCCTGCAGAAGAGAAATGTCTGGATTTTCTAAACTCAACAAGTGCAAATACACCATGGAAGCAACTCTGCACCATCTACGAACTTGAAGATGTGCCAACCATATCCCTTTTAATTCTATTTTCAATGCACTATTAATAAGAAATTCTAAATGCCCCAAAAATGAACACCTAAATCTACGGTACGTTTTATGTGAAATCATGGAAACTGCAGAGATGTAGGTCCTTCATGGTCTGGATGAAAACTGACACCGCCCTGTTATTTAGTTTCATTATCAGCATTTGATAAAGAATAAGCAACGTAAACTTACATACTGTATATTTATTACTTAAAGGTCAGCATCACTGCATTGTTTCTTGAGCAGTTCAATGAGCTCCAGTCCTCGTTGCTGACTTCATTGTGCAACAAAGGAAGATACAACTGAAGGAACAACTAAATATAGTCGTTTGTAGTAGTGAGAGCATACACAAGAAATCTTTTTTAGGTAAATTGGTAATCGCGAATTCAAGCGGCCGAAATGAGTTTCCTTCGCAGGGTGGCTGGGCGCACCCTTCGAGATCGGGTGAGGAGCTCAGTTAACCGAGAGGAGCTCGGAGTAGAGTCGCTGCTCCTTCACGTGGAAAGGAGCCAGCTGAGGTGGCTCGGGCATCTGTTCCGGATGCCTCCTGGTCGCCTCCCGTGGGAGGTGTTCCAGGCATGTCCTAGTGGGACAAGGCCTCGTGGAAGACCCAGGACACGGTGGTGGGACTATGTCTCCGAGCTGGCCTGGTGTCGCCTCGGGGTCCCCCCAGAACAGCTGGAGCAGGTGTGCGTGGATCGGGAAGTCTGGGCATCTCTGCTGAGACTGCTGCCCCCGCGACCCGGCCCCCGGATAAAGCGGAAGAAAATGGATGAATGGATGGATGGTAATTTATTATTTTATATGCAATAATGCCAGTGGTAAATATAGTTATATTTTATACATCAGTGTAGTGTAGTGTAGTGTAGTGTAGTGTAGTGTAGTGTAGTGTAGTGTAGTGTAGTGTAGTGTAGTGTAGTGTAGTGTAGTGTAGTGTAGTGTAGAGAAACACATGTTTAAAACTTGAGGAAAGAAGATCGTGAATTCCACGTTAAATTTATAGGTACCATAAGTCAGACATAAACCTTAAAACAGTTACTTGGGTCATAACAGTCAGTAGTCTTTCCCCTAAATACTTTTCTACTCCTTAGTAATTATCAGCCAATCAATCAAAAGGTGCCTCACAAAGGACATTTAATAATATAGAGGCTATATTTGAAAATCTGGCATAAACATGTGTCTTTGTGTAGCTGTGATTTAAAGACAGTTTACAACAGGCTTGAGCTCAGATGGACCCAGGGACCAGAAGGGATGTTTACTCAAAGAAAAACAGGGCCCTGGCTGGATATGGACATTCAGTAGATACAGTGCCTCTCGTTAGTATTCATACACCTTGAACTTTTGCACATTTTGTCATGTTTACAACCCTAAACATAAAGATTTTATTTTGATTTTTTTACTTAATGTTCACACACAAGTAACAGACAACTGTGAAGTGAAAGCGAAATGATACATGATTCTGTTATTTTTCAAAAAATAGAAAAGTGAAAAGTGGGGCTTGCATAAGTATTCATACAGCATGCATGAATACTTTGTGGAACCCCCGTTTGCTCTAATAACAGCACAAATCTTTTGGGTTTGACTCTACAAGGTTTGCACATGTAGAGACTGACATTTTAGCCCATTCATCTTTAAAAAACAACTCCAGCTCTGTCACATTAGAAGGAGAGCGTTTGTGAACAGCAGTTTTCAGACCTTTCCACAGATTTTCAATAGGATTTAGGTCAGGACTTTGACTGGGCCATTCTAACACATTAATATGTTTTTATTGAACCATTCCATTGTAGATTTATCTTTGTGTTTTGGGTCATTGTCCTGCTGGAAGGTAAATCTCCGCCCCAGCCTCAGTTCTCTTGCTGACTCCAGCAGGTTTTCCTCCAAAATGTCTCTGTATTTGGCTCCATCCATGTTCCCAACTATTCTTACAGTCTCCCCAGTCCCCGCTGAGGAAAAGCAGCCCCACATCATGATGTTCCCCCCCGTATATTTGACATTGGGGATGGTGCACTCAGGACGATGAGCAGTGTCAGATTTGCTCCATACATAACGTTTTGCATTTGGGCCAAAAAGTTACATTTTTCTCTCATCTGACCAAACCACATGGAGCTGTGTCCTCCATATGACTTCTAGCAAACTTCAAACGGGATTTTTTAGGGCCTCCTTTCAATAATGGCTTTCTTCTTCCACTCGTCCATGAAGGCCAGATTTGTGAAGAATACGACTTATAGTTGTCCCAGCGGCAGGACTTCGCAGTTCCTCCAGAGTTATCATGGGGCACTTGGTTGCCTTTCTGACCAGTGTTCTCCTTGTTCGCTCTGATATTTTAGATGGGTGACCGTGTCTTGGTAAGTCTGCAGTGGTGCTATACTCTTTCCATTTCCGAACAATGGATTGAACAGTGCTCCGGGAGATGTTCAAATCTTGGGAAATCTTTGTGTAACTTAATGCTGCTTTAAACTTCTCCACAGCTTTATCCCTGACCTCTCTGGTGCTCCTTGACCTTCATTATGTTGTTCAGTGACCAACACACTCCGACCACAGCTCTGAGGGCCTGAAAGAACAGCTGAAATTATACTGAGAGTAGATTACACAAAGGTGGCCTCTATTTAACCGTTAGGCCAAGGTGTGAACATTCTGGAGTCATTAGAAATGTTTTAAAGGCAATTTAATGCACTCAGAAAATGCTGTATGAATACTTATGCAAGCCCCACTTTTCACTTTTCTATTTTTTGAAAATTAACAGAATCATGTATCATTTTGCTTTCACTTCACAGTTGTCTGTTACTTGTGTGTGAACGTTCAGTAAAAAAATAAAAATAAAATCTTTATGTTTAGGGTTGTAAACATGACAAAATGTGCAAAAGTTCAAGGTGTATGAATACTAACGAGAGGCACTGTATGTAGGTCCTGAGTAAGGCCTTAATGGCTCTCTGCACAAACAGGAGGATTTTGACCTCGATTAATGGAGAGACCAGAACAGGCGTGATGAGGGCATGTTTTAACCCAGTTTTGGAGAGGAGCTGGGGTGCCACTCTCTAAACTTGCTACATTTTAATCCATTTTTTTTACTTGTTACTTTGTTACTTTGACTTCAGTATAATTTTATTTAAAAAAAACTAGAGGTAATGTTACTTAGTAAGAAATCATGCAAGTAAAATTACCATTTTACCAATGGTGTTAAATGGACTCAACCTATATAGCGCTTTTCTACCTTTATCAGGCCCAAAGCGCTTTACAGTAAGGAACCACTCACCCATTCACTCCCTCATTCATACACCAATGTACGCAGACACGGGTGGTAAGTAGGGTGAAGTGTCTTGCCCAAGGACGACAGTGTGCATTTGCAGGAGCTGGGATTCAAACCCACAACCCTCGGATCACGAGACGACCCACTGCACCAACTTCGCCACCGTCGCCCCTGTGTTAGTAATAATAGTACTGGTGAGTTACTCTCACCAGAATACATCTTTTGGCAACTTTATCCACCCCTGGTGTCAAACCAAACAATATTAATAACAAGAATAACACATTTTATTTGTTGGCGCCTTTCTTAACACACAAAGCCACCTTACAATTAATAGACGGTAAAAACCATAGCACAAAATGTTTTCAAATAATAATTAATTGTGTATGTGCTAATCAATTATTCATACATACAGTGGTAGAATAAGGTATGTGAACCGTTTTTACATTTCTGCCTAAATTGGTCATATATGTGGTCTGATCTGTCTCACAAGAATGAGTAAACAGTGTCTGCTTTTTATTACCACCCAAACATTTACATTTCATTAATCCAGAACACGTATTTCATTCTTCTGAAACCATTCTGAAGTGGATTTGCGTTTGTGCTTTGGGTCATTGTCTTGTTGCAGCTCCTCCTCTTTTGAGCTTCAACTGTAGGACAGATGGCCTCAAGTTTTCTGCAAAATATCGTGTAAATTAATTTTTCCATTGATGATGGCAGGTTGTCCAGGCTCTGAGGCAGTAAAGTGCCCCAACACCATGATGCTCCCTGCACCATAATGTGGGGATAAGGTTTTGATGTTGGTCTGCTTTTTTACATGTTGCAGATGTGTGAACAGAGATGTTGGCAAGTGTCAGTGATTTCTGTAAGTCTTTAGCTGACACTCTATGGTTGTTTACCTCATTAAATATTCTGCGCTGTGACCTTGGAGTCATGTTTGCAAGGCTTTAAGAGATGGTTCTGTGACCTTTTCCACCTTTAAAGGGGGCCTATTATGCAAAATCGACTTTTTCAAGCTTTACATCATGTTATTAAGTCATTCCCTCATTAAAACCATGCCTGAAGTGTTGCCTTGGCACATTCACGTATTTTGAGTAATCTGTAGAAACTCTGATGGCGGCCATTTTAGGGATAAAACGCCTGATTCCTTCAGGAAACGCCCTCGACCTCCAGGATATGCCTCCAACCTTTCGTCACCAGCCGAGTAACCAACCACTGCTCCTCAGCAGAACCCCCTCCCGCAGTGTCTAGCCCTAAGATGTAAACAGAGTCATCATGGAGGATTAGCTCCATGTGTTGTGAACCGGAGCCACAGCAGACTTTTACAAAGACACACATCAGTGTTTCTGTTACCGAAACACCCAGGATTAAAACCGGTGACAAGAACACTTATTTCAGTGTCTGGTTCTGCGCTGGGCCTTGATGATGCACAGAGCCTCCGGAGAAAGCTAATGCTAAGCTAAACCTCGAGTCATCACGTGAAAACGAGAAATATGCACAAATAAAGTCAATAAAACCACCACACACATAAAGAACCGTTTAACAATGATCACACACGGAGCCAGGCTTGTTGATTTGGAAGTTTATTGCTCACATTTCATCTACAATGGGTCATAGCCGAGTGGTTTTCTCCCGGAGCTAACAAGCTAGCCGCGATAAGCTAACGGGAAAATTCACTGAATACAAGCAGCATATTATGCATTGAAAACGTCACTAAAACAGGCAACTGCTTGAAGCAGCCTTTATGATGATCACACACTGAGCCGGGCTTGTTGATTTCGTAGTTTATTGCTCACATTTCATCTACAGTGAGTCGTAGCCGAGAGGTTTTCTCCCGGAGCTAAGGCACTATTAGCCGCGACAAGCTAACAACCTTCACCTTCACAACATTCATTGAAAACAGGCAGCATATTATGCACAAATAACGTCAATAAAGCAGGCAACTACTCGAAGCAGCCTTTACGATGATCACACAATGAGCCTGGCTTTACACATTTGTGGTTTATTACAGACTTTTCATCAACAATGAGCTGTAGTCGATTATAACAAGCTAACGGGTAACCTCGAAAAACCATTGTCCACCTGCACAGATAATGTCCGTCTTTTGAATCGTATGGGCTCCTGCAGATCCTGGTGTCGTCCATGGGGGTATAGTTAGAGATCCATAGGGCATGGCAGATGCAAAGAGAAGCCTCCAAACGGCAGTTATTTTTCAGGCAAGAGCCCCGTCCAAGCGTCCGGTGTGGAAGGTTCGTTTCCAAATAATATCCTGTGTGGCCATTGTTCACAAAGTGATAAACAGTAGGTCCTTTCCAACAATAAAAATTAAAATGCACCGATCGTAGTTTCAATACTGTTGAGACAACGAGCGCAGTGTTGTTGTGATGCCACCATTGACAGTATATAAAGACAGCGTGTGGAGGGGGCGTGTCGCAAAGGGTCAGAGGTTTTTAAAGAGACAGAGGCCTATTTCAAGTCATTTGCTACCGCCATTTTGAAAGAGCAATTTTATACAAGGCAGTTATTCTAATTTACTGCATTGACAGACCAACAGAAGGTTTCGTCATCATTGTAGTGTGCTATAGACTGCTGCTATGTGGCTGAAAAAAGCATAATACCCCCTCTTTAAACAAATCAGCAATTCTTGATTGTTGTCTTCAGACACCTCTTTTAAGCGAGGCATGGTGCACCTCAGACAATGCTTCTCAACAAGATAATTCTTAACTAATGTGAGTTTTTCAATGGCAATGGCCGCTTTAAGCCACATCTCAGTAATTGGACTTCAGGTTGGCTCACACCTGACTCTAAAGGTTTGCATAAATTTGTCTAATTAGTTCTTGATGATCCGTAGCCAGGGGGTGTACTCACTTCTTCCTCCCTGTCCTGTGAATGTTTGCATGTTATGGCCAATAAAAAATATGATAACACGTAAATGTTTGGATGGTATTAGTTTAAGCAGACACTGTTTACTCATTCTTGTGATTTAAATAAAGATCAGACCACATTTAGGCAGAAATGTGAGAAATTCCAAAGGGTTAACTTACTTTTTCCTCCCACCTGTGCATTACAAAAACACAGGGCAGCCTCCTTGAACATTCTGTACATTATATTGCATGGGAACAAGGATCTTAGTGCATTTTGTGTTAACCTGATACTCCCTGTACACAATCAAACTTTTGTTGTTTAGAATAAAGAAAATAATGCATAGAAAATCCTGCAACTGAGGGGAGGGGCAAAGGTTTCTAAACTACCATACTACTATTTGTTGCAATGAGTTTTATAATAATAAACAACAAAGGTAAACATTGTTGTTGTTTGTTATTATCATGCTCAATATTCAGAAACCAGAACTTGAAAAAATATTGCTAAACAAATTGTTTTTGCTGATCCCCTGGTTAATTGATGCTCTGACTAATTGCAGGCCTGTCACATCCTTACAGAGGGGGCTACTTAAAGTTTATTCTTTTGTTCAGCTGTAAAACACAATTGTTTTGCTTGGGGTGCAAGTTCAGGGTGTGACAAGTGAAAGATGTACATAAAAAGGAGCTTAGACTTCAAGCCAGTAGCAAGAGAGAATCCAGACGATGTTCATGATGTGAGTACTGAATTTAAAGATTTGTTTATTTAGGCATTATTCTGGCATTAATCGAACTTGCATGTATCATTTCAGGATCTACATCACAGGACTTGTTGGCTTTTTGCTGGTTCTGACCGCTGAGGCCGGAGTGGGGTATGTGCTTTATCCGTGCACCATTTTGAAATTAAAGATCAAAATGAATCTTAAAAGTTCTACATTTGTGAATAATTATACATTTCAATCTACAGAAACACCACAGAGTCGTCCCCCTGTACTGACACACCTGAGTGTCTCCTGTTTGAACTTGTTTGCAAAACTGAGGAGTACGAGGTGAGTCTACAACAAAGCACTTAAATTACTTCTTCTGAGCTTAAGTGAACACAGCAAATATGAGCCATTGTCTTTTGTTTATGGCAAAATTACATCAACAAAAAAGAAAATGCTTAATTACCTTTATTAAATCAAACTTTCAGAATTTGTTCTCTATTTGCCGAATCATAATGATTTTTATACAAGCATATGATTATTCCTGTAGTCTATATATTGTATTTAAATCCATTGCAGTTGCTTTACAATTACAGTACACTGAGATTGTTATTTTAAGAAAACCTATGACTCCTGACATCCCAACTCTAATCCTTTATCAGATTCGCCGCTATGACTCTGTGAACTGGGTCTCCACTTCCTTCACCCTCTCACCTCTGGCTAAAGACTGGTGGATGGATATAGTAGCGCTAGTGCCGGCATTTAGGCGTATGAAAAATTACCTCGATGGTAAGAGTGTCAATATATCGACTAATGCTAACGCTACATATGCTTTCTGAAGGCCTAATTTTGTCTTGTATTTGTATTTGCCAGATCATGGTATTCCGATGTTTAGGGTAGCTCCAGGAATGGTGAAGATCCCTGAAGGGAAAACCTCTTGGATGTCTAAACTCGTGAACACGCAAGAATACAGTCTCAATTTTCTGCTGCCAAGTTTCCACCAAAGCAACTACCCTGAACCCACAAACAAGGAGGTAAACCTGCCAATTTATTAGAACTTAATACAAAACATGCAAACCAAAAAACCAAGACAAAAAACACCTAAATAAATCTTTTAGGTGGAGATTGTGAAAACTCCAGAGATGTACGTGTATGTCAGGCCCTACAACGGCTGGCTCAATGAGGACGCCGCTCAGGCTCAGCTGTTATTCAAAAGTCTGGGTATGAGCAGTGATGTCACACCACACTGTGCTATTGGATACAGCAGGTAATAAAAACACAGACTAGTACTCCATATCTATTACAAGAGGGTCAGCATCACAACTGATGTGTTTGTTTTTTGTGCAGTCCAATGAGCTCCAACCCTCATTCAGAGGTGTGGGTTATTGCTGATGGAAAGCCAGAGTGTCCACCATCCGGCAAGTGAAGATACAACTAATGAACAAACACCGTAGATTGTGGTTGTTGTAGATGTTTAGACAAAAAATAATCATGTGTGCTTGTTATCTTTGTTACAGTCGTTAACATCATGTACATGATAAACATGCTCAAAGTTTTATATGATTTCGTCAATAAAGGCTTGATTGGATAAGTTTCTCTCTTTCATAATGTCTTAAGTTTCACAATTATTTTGTATTTACAGTATATGGAAAAAGGCATACTATCCAAAAAAGAAACATGATATTGTTGAATTACTTCTGCCCAGTGGCACTGACAAAATAACCTTACACTTTAAGCAAATAGTAAAGCAACATAACAGCTGTCTCTCAGCACACAACACCTCACGTTACTTCACCTTATGCATAAAAATGATTAAAAACGATTTCAGCTGGTAGAGAAAATGAGAAATGGGAAGGAGGGGCAGAGAGCCATGCTGAGCACTAGAACATGTCAACTGATCACAACAAACACAGGCTCTCCTCAAGGTTGTGTCCTTAGTCCCTTGCTATTCAGGCTGCTCACACTCAGCGATAATAAACTGACATGGTCAAGGTTGGACTAATTCACAACAACAATGAGGCAGGTCAGAGGTGATGAAGCGCGAACTGAATGGTTCAGGTCTCAAAGCCTGTTAGTGGAGCAGTTCAGACGGAAGTGCTTTCCACCTTACTAAAGACCTGACATCTATCATCACTACCACAACAGACACCCGCAACATCAAACATATCCACTGAGTAAAGCAGGCTTCCCTTCTTTTTTTCGGGGGACCTTTGAGCGCATCCTGCCCTATTGCCTCAGATAAAAGCAGGTTGTAATTTTATCTTTGTGTAGAAGTGTTTTTAATGACCAGAGCTATTTTAGTGCCATAAAACATTTCATAAAACAGCTAGACTACAGTAAAAAAAACTATTCACATTAACTCTTCATACAGAATCAGAATAGGTTTTATTGTCATTGTTAGTGAACTAACAATCTGTTAAAAAAATATATATATATAATTATTTCTATGACGTTTAATGTTTTAAATAATTTCATGGCATAACTTCAAAGTAATCTCCAAAAAATATACCATGCTAATATTATTCTGAACATCTGTAAATATCCTCAAGTGCAACTAATTCCTTGTTATGTAATGTTGCTTCATGCGATCCTCTTGTTATGTATGACACTCTATACTGGTCATATACTGAGAGGATTTTCTTTTGTTCATTTCCATGAAAAGTGCTGTTGTTTTGGTGAAGTTACATGTTCAGGGTGTGACCACTGAATGATTTAAATAAAAGGCATTTCATCCTCAAACCAGAAGCAGGAGAGGGCTGAGAGTCGCAAACCCCCAAAGAAAAATAAGAAGCAGGAGAGGGATCCAAACAGCGTTCATGATGTAAGTGTTGAATTTTATGATGAGTATACTGTATTTCAGCTGGGTTTGGATTAAAATTAACTAAATTTATGTTTCAGGATCTACCTTGCAGGACTTGCCGGATTTTTTCTGGTTCTGACAGCTGAGGCCAGAGTGGGGTATGTGTTGACTTTTTGAGCCAATTCACATTCAGTACTTTCTGACAAAATATCTATATAATTAATAGAGAGCCATATTTATAAATAATTGTGTTAATCGACAGAAAATCATCAGAGCCGTCATCCTTTTGTAGTGACACACCAGAGTGTCTCCTCTTTGACCCTGTTTGTAAAACAGACCAATATGAGGTGAGTCTACAGCAGGCACTGGAACAGTGAAAAGATGCCAATATGCATGATTTCAGCCATAGGATATGGCAACAATGTATACAAATGTAAATGCAATCTATTCCCAGATCCATCGCTATGGCTCGGTGAAATGGGTATCCACTTCTTTCACACTGACAACTATAGGTCAAGACTGGAGGACTGATTTTATAGCACTGGGGAAGGCATTTTGGCGTCTGAAAGAATATCTAGATGGTAAGTATGACAATACTGTAAATATCACGGCAACTAACATGTTATGTTTATTTTAATGAGAAGCTCTAACTTTGTCTTTATTTATTTGTCAGAGCATGGCATTGGCATGAAGGCAGCCCCTGGCTTGGTAAAGGTCCCTGAAGGGAGCGAATCTTGGATTTCTAGACTCACAAACACACATGTTTACACTCTCAAGTTTCTGCTGCCAAGTGACCATCAAAGCAGCAACCTCCAATCTACGGACCTGGTAACTAGTCGAATAGAAGTTTATCTGGCTTTTTAAACATTGAAATAAATAGCATTAAAACCTAAAGACCACTAACAATGAACATGTGATTCCACTCTGTTAGGTGGAGATTGACACCACTCCAGAGATGTACGTGTATGTCAGGTCCTATGAGGGCTGGGTGACACAGGACGCCGATGAGGCTGATCAGTTGTTGGAAAGTCTTGGTTCGTCCAACGCTGAGACGCCGCACTATGCCGTTGGATACAACAGGTGAGCTCGTCTTACGTTACCAAAGGGTAAAGATTATGACTTACGTGTGCATTGTTTCTTGTGCAGTCCCTTTAGTTCAAACAAACATTCAGAAGTGTGGGTTATTGCTGACGGAGAGCCACAGTGTCCAGCGTCCAGCAAGTGAAGATTCAACCTGTAAATATACACCGAAGAATAGTTGTTACGCAAACATAGGAAATATTTTTTTTTAAATGTATGCTGAGATGAAAAGATCTGTGTTACATTGGAAGGAAAACATCATTATCAGAGTTTTCACAAAAAACACTGTTAAGCAGTTGATTGAAAATGTCAATAAAAGGCTATGTTAAAATGTTTGTGAAGTTACTCTCTTTGACTTATGGCATCATAAGTACTGAAAAGAAAAAGAAAAACCAAGGACCCCCAAACATCCCCCTAACCTGACCACAACATAAACTGCAAAGGCATATTTCTATCACTTTACGATGTGTCCTAGTGAGGGCGCCAAAGACAGACATTTCACATCATTTAAAGCAGCATCATCCTGCAGCTCAACAGCTTCAGTAGCTCGCCAACAATTTTCACCCTTTTTAAAGAGCATACACTTCTCACATCCTCATCAACATTACTTAACAACCAAGAGCTGCAAATCACAAAAAAAGGAAAGGGTATTATTTATCCAATGAAGAGGTTGATCAAGGAGCGGTAAAGAAGGGCAGCATAAAAAGAGGAACAAAGTTTGGCAATTGGCAAATAAACAAAACAAACAGCACAAACAAACAAATAACACAAGGTGGCAGTGGAGAGATGAGGAAAGAATAATATTGAATAGCAAGAGAGAGACGGTGAATTAATGTCTAAACTTGTTGATAGAGAGTTCTGTTGTCGTTGGTTGTTGTAGTTTTATCTCACTCTACCTTTTACATTTACTTGAGTCTATGAAGTGATTTTTACCTTTACTTGAGATTATTAAAATTATTGACAACTCTAACCATCTCTGCATCTTTGGGCGGCACAATGGCGCAGCGGTTAGCACTTGTGCTTCACAGCTAGAAGGTCCAGGGTTACGGGTACAATTCCCACCTGGGCGGGGACTTTCTGTGTGGAGTTTAACAAGATCAAAAAACTTTTTTTTTAACGAAACCACTGGCATTTGCAACCCCCAAGACCATGTTTTCCAGTCAAAGTAATAGAAATACCATTCACCTTTTTTGTATTATTGCAAAGTATCCCCAGCATCCCCAAGCAGATGTCAAGCCCTGTGTAAGCATAAAATAAATTGTTCTTTCTTAAGTTCTCCATAAATACAGATTGGATTAACATCATTCTTACTCAAGTAAATATTTTGGCTACCGAACAAATCTCATCCGAAACTAAATCATGAATTGTGTGCTCTAATCTCACGGGTGCAGAATGTCCTCGGACATGTGCACACATGAGGGGCTTTCTGTGCTGTTAAATTGCATGAGAAGTACAATTATTACGCATTTTGGGTTAACCTGATCCTCTCTGTACATAACCAGCAGCTTTTGTTGCTTTGTTCTGTGATGTAAGAACATCCCCCGATCAGGTGAGGAGAGGCGGGTTTAAAACAGTTACTTTTCTTTTGGTACTTTATTTCTACATTTCAGGATTCTGCAATAAACAAAATTAATAAAATAAAATAAAAACTTTAAAGGTGCATTTGCAACTTTTTATGCTGTCTTGTCAAAAATATCCCTCCGGAGTAATTTCGGTTTCAGTCCCGTTCTAGTCACCTATTTAAATTCCATCGACCAAATCCAAAATTTCAGTCTCCATGGATATAAACAAGTCCATTTGTACAATGTTTATACTTAATACTTTAAATCATTCAAGATTAAACTGTAATGTATACAGTAACTGATATTAAATAAATCCTTGAACATATAACTGTTCTTAGACCATTCTACATGTTTGTTATACAGGTGTTTCATCTGATCCCCTGGTTATTTAATTCATCACAGTATAATTATAGGCCTGTCACATCCTCACAAAGACGGCTCTTGTGTTCGATTATTCGTAAAGTGCTATTGTTTAATTGGATAACATGTTCAGGGTGTGACAACTGAGAGATTTAAATAGAAGGGCGCTTGGTCCTCAAACCAGAAGCAGAAGAGGATCCAAACAACATTCATCATGTAAGTACTGGAATGAAGATAAGTATAGATCAGCTCGTCTTGCTTTAGATTAACTTAAACATGCGATTTTCAGGATCTACATCACAGGACTTGTTGGCTTTTTGCTGGTTCTGACCGCTGAAGCCGGAGTGGGGTATGTGCTTTATCCGTGCACCATTTTGAAATTAAAGATCAAAATGAATCTAAAAAGTTCTACGTTTGTGAATAATTATACATTTCAATCTACAGAAAAACCACAGAGTCGTCCCCCTGTACACCTGAGGAGACACCTGAGTGTCTCCTGTATGAACTTCATTGTAAAACTGAGGAGTACGAGGTGAGTCTACAACAAAGCACTTAAATTACTTCTTCTGAGCTTAAGTGAACACAGCAAATATGAGCCATTGTCTTTTGTTTATGGCAAAATTACATCAACAAAAAAGAAAATGCTTAATTCACTTTATTAAATCAAACTTTCAGAATTTTTTCTCCATTTGCCGAATCATAATGATTTTTATACAAGCATATGATTATTCCTGTAGTCTATATATTGTATTTAAATCCATTGCAGTTGCTTTACAATTACAGTACACTGAGATTGTTATTTTAAGAAAACCTATGACTCCTGACATCCCAACTCTAATCCTTTATCAGATTCGCCGCTATGACTCTGTGAACTGGGTCTCCACTTCCTTCAAGCTCACATCTCTGGCTACAGTCTGGTGGATGGATTGGGCAGCACTGGAGCCTGCATTTAGGCGTATGAAAAAGTACTTTGATGGTAAGAGTGTCAATATATCGACTAACGTTAACGCTACATATGCTTTCTGAAGGCCTAATTTTGTCTTGTATTTGTATTTGCCAGATCATGGTATTCCGATGTGTAGGGTAGCTCCAGGAATGGTGAAGATCCCTGAAGGGAAAACCTCTTGGATGTCTAAACTCGTGAACACGCAAGAATACAGTCTCAATTTTTTGCTGCCAAGTTCTCACCAAAGCAACTACTCTGAACCCACAAACGAGAAGGTAAACCTGCCTATTTATTAGAACTTAATACAAAAAATGCAAACCAAAAAAACAAGACAAAAAACACCTAAATAAATCTTTTAGGTGGAGATTGTGAAAACTCCAGAGATGTACGTGTATGTCAGGCCCTACAACGGCTGGCTCAATGAGGACGCCGCTCAGGCTCAGCTGTTGTTCGAAAGTCTGGGTATGAGCAGTGATGTCACACCACACTGTGCTGTTGGATACAACAGGTAATAAAAACACAGACTATTACTCCATATCTATTACAAGAGGGTCAGCATCACAACTGATGTGTTTGTTTTTTGTGCAGTCCAATGAGCTCCAACCCTCATTCAGAGGTGTGGGTTATTGCTGATGGAAAGCCAGAGTGTCCACCATCCGGCAAGTCAAAACAGCTTGTGGCTGTTGTTTAGAAAAATCAATGAATCTGTTAGCGCTGGTAATTACTTTGTTATAGTGATCAACATACTGTGCATGATAAACACGCTCAAAGTGTAAAATCATGAGTCATGTCACAAAAGCCACTCATGCAGGACACGTGTTTGATATACTTCAATAAAGACTAGGTAAGCATTATAAGGCATGTGTGCATTGTTTCTTGTGCAGTCCCCTTAACTAAAAACCAAGATTCAGAAGTGTAGGTTCGTGGTGAGTCACCTGAGTAAACTACTACTCATAAATAATAAACGCATGGCTGTTTAGTTCAAAAATACAGAAATTAATCTGCTTTGTTGCTTGAAATTTTAAAGGGTTTCTTATTAAAACGGCCTGTGTTATATTTGAGTCTTATTGAGTCATGTCACAAAAGTCACTCATGAAATAATGATACAACATGTTTGATATCTTTAATAAAGAATCAGAACCCAAGATCAAACGAGATATTGAACAACCCCATTGTTAGTGACAGTATAAATGTGAACGAACATTTCCACTATACAACAGCTTGTTATGTCAGCTATTAATAAGTTACATAAATAATACTAATCCTATATTACAATGGATAAGTCTTTCCTGAGGACTCTTATCTTATCAGCTGAGGTCCATGATTCTTCAATGATAATTTCATTCAGCCTCTAGACACTCGGCTATAGGCCATCCCGCTGGAGGACAGGATAGGAGTGCCAGTCAGGAGAGGTTTATGAGCTCCAGTCATGGAGCAAAGTCCACTGTGGTGCTTCACACAATAAGAATGGGTTCAGCTGGGCCCTTTGGCCTTCCGGCTGGCCTCGGCTCAGTGTCTGGTCTCTGGGCTCAACAATGAGAGCCAGGTCCCAGTGACTGGAGCTCCAGCCAGAATGGACCCACCAGGTTTCCCCCCACTGCAAGCTCCGATTCAGGCGAGATCATCTGTGCCCCACAATGAGGAGAGTTTACCAACAGAAGCTGCACCTACATGTGAGTACTGCATACTGTATGGGCATGAAGAGTTTGACAGTATTGACAAAAGTAGCACTATTCTAAAATATAGATTGTGAACTTTTGGAGATGATACAGAATCCCTTAGATGTAGCTACAAAATGGAAGACCTGAATGATCTTTGTGGATTATGTAAGAATCCTATCTGTATTTATTGTTACACTACATTGATAAGACAAATGGGTCGTCAATCATCGTCACAGTCTTTCCTATCAACACAGACCATCCACCCGAAAATTCTGTAGATTTATGTAGTTTTGAAATGTTGCCGTAATTCTCAGCCCCAGAGTTAAAGACAGACACTGACACCAGACCAGAGTCAGAGGAAAGCTGCCCAGTGTGTGGGGACAGAGTGTCAGGATACCACTATGGACTGCTCACCTGTGAGAGCTGCAAGGTGACACGGACGCCGCGGTACATCACTCTTTATACTTTGCCTCAACGTTCTTTATGTTTTCATTCTTTTTTTTCAATCCCCTCAGGGCTTTTTTAAACGCTCAGTGCAGAACAACAAACACTACACCTGCACAGAACAACAGAGCTGCCCCATGAACCGGACTCAGAGAAAGCGCTGTCCTTACTGCCGCTTCCAGAAGTGTTTGGCAGTGGGCATGAAGACAGAAGGTACAGTCCAACTTCAAGCTCTAGGAATCAAAGTGATTTTATTGTGACGTTGTTCTGCTTCACTTCACTTCACAAGTCACTCTTTTCTATATGACTTATCTGAAAACATAAAATGATACATTGTATACTGATGTCCCACAGTGAAAGTGTATAGTCACTTACACCAAAACACAACGGGAATAATAACTTTATTAGCCCTTGAGATGGGTCAGAGATCGTTAGCAAAATTATTTTTCACAGGTATTTTGCTTTTCTGTGATGGCAGAAAACTCAACAACTTAGTGGACTTTTTGCGGCCTCTAGAACAGCCATAAAAACACTATACTTTTATATTTTTTTTCTACTTTAAAAACTCAAAATTATAGACCTACCTCTCCTTAATACATACATACCAAACAATAATAATCAAACTAAAATAACTACCCGTTTTCTTCTTTGCTACCAGCTGTCCGAGTAGACCGTATGCGAGGTGGAAGAAACAGATTTGGCCCCCTTTACAGGCGCGACAGACAGATCAAACAACAAAGAGCTCATTATCAGACAAATGCTGCCCCCTACCGGATTAAAATGGAAACTACAATACGGCATCAACCTCCACTGACTCCAAATGACCATTACCCCGCCGAGTTGAGCTTTAACACTACCATGTCTTCGAGCGCTTTTCAACAATGTCACATGTACAACACGGGTATGCCGCATTCAGGAGTGTCCGCTCCAAACTGGGACTGTGATATGGACGTCAACAGGGGGCTCAGCTCTTTACCTTTACCCTACTCTGAACGGCTTCCCTTCACGGGACACCCCCAGGAGAAATGTCACATGTCGTTTGACTACCACACAGCGTCCACAAGCCACCCAATGCACAGGACAGTCAGTGAATCTTATACCCCAAGAAGCACACAAGCGTCATCCTCAAATGTAAGCATAGTGGACTGTGATCCGGATCAGGTGTCACACCCCGGCCCAGCTTTCTCCAGCTTTCAAACACCCAGCTTTTTAGACGCACTCATCGAATCAGAGCAAGATGAAGGCCAGTTGTGTGCCAAAGTCCTATCCAGTTTGCAGCGGGAACAGGCCAACCGAGGCAAGCACGACCGCCTTAACACCTTCAGCATCATGTGCAAAATGGCCGATCAGACCCTTTTTGGGCTGGTGGAGTGGGCAAGGAACAGCGCACTTTTCAAGGAACTCAAGGTAAAACAGAAGAAAAGAAAAACACTATTCTAAATACCGCCAAAATTATGTAGGCACCATGAATTTTTAATGCATAGGCCTATATAGATGTACAGTAGGTAACAGCTGAATGAACCTTCCCCAGGTGGAAGACCAGATGGTGCTACTGCAGAACTGCTGGAGTGAGCTGCTTGTGCTGGACTATCTCTACAGACAGGTGACCTATGGAAAAGAAGGCTGTGTATATCTGGTCACAGGACAACAGGTAGTAAATAATTTAATCAAGTACCTTTCATTAATAGTAGTACGCTCCCTCATCCAGTGCTTTTTCTCAATCAAGCGCAGATTGAGGTGTCCACTATCATCTCTCAGGCTGGAGTGACACTGAGTGGCCTCGTGTCCAGAACGCAGGACCTGGTGGCCAAGCTGAAGGCGCTGCAATTTGACAGAAAAGAGTTTGTCTGTCTCAAGTACCTAGTATTATTTAACCCAGGTAAGTCACATTTGTTTACAGAAAAAAACATGTGTGTGCAAATGCAATGAAATAGGACGAGTGAATAATAGTTGAGATAAATGAATGTAAATCACACACAAACTAGAGAATCAGAATAGATTACCCAGATCAAAAAGTCCTAATCTGTTGACTTGAGTCCTTGGAGCAAAAAAGAATAGTTAACACTATATAGACTCCAGGGAAAAAATGATGGAGGTGCATTAGAGTGTCTAAGGGTTGCGAAGAGATACACTTCATTAAAGTATGTTGTGATGCAACTAAAACTCAAAACAGGTTGCAAATGATCCCTGTTGAGCCAGGCCTGAGAACTGGGTCCAGATCCAGATATCCAGAGGGTTTAATTTGGACCCCAATTATTTTCAATCCCTCACTATATTAATTAATCAATAATGTATCTTTCAACAGGTTGTGGTAAGTAGGCTATTCCAGAGAGTCCAATGTCAAAAATAGCCTGCCCAACACAAACACGGGGCAGGAGAGCAGAGGGAGACGTGGGGGGAGGTAGGGGAGAGTGGGGTAAGATGAGCCAGTGGGTCAGCTGAACCACCCTTATATTTTGAAAACAAAACATTTTTATTTTTATGGGAGATTATAGATTTGATCTTTACATGATTTGATCTGGCCAGACAAATAATTGGAAATAAAAAAAATCAAAGTGATTTTTTGGCCAGATCACAAAAATGATTTTTCATCATTTTTTCCCCTCATATTGGTTAGTCATTTTGATTAATAGCTTGGACATAATTCTTCTTAAATAAACACAACTGTCGCAAATTGAGTCAGGTCTGCGTCAGGTCCGTTTTTGCATTGTTTATTTGTGGGTCTGGTACTAAAATTAAATACTACATTTAATTATTTTGGGGGGTTTTAGAGGCAAAATTGCATAATCTACAGGGAAAAAATATATAATTATTTTTCTTTTGAATAAAATTGCTAATGGGAAACACTAAAATGTACAAGAAGAAAAATAAATAATAAGATGATGTTGATGTTTGGTCCCAAATTCACCTTTAAATCTGGTTCAATTTACCCCAAGACCTGGTTCAACTTCCTCCGCTCCTGGGGTAAATTGAGTCACATGACAACTTTTTTTTTTTTCATACCAACATCTTTAACATCAAATATCCCAGGCGACTTTTAAAGATGCAAAACACTAGAAAACATCCCAAAATGTATGCAAATATTAACATTTTGTATCTATTTTATACCGTTTATACACTACAACCACCAAAGCAAAAGTGGCTCATCTTACTCCACTCTCTCCAACGCCTTTATGGTACAAGTTTTGAAAAATAAATTATTACCACGATTTAATAACTTACGTAAAACGATGTAAGTGTTGGTTTAGGACATCCGTTTATTGTCTTCATTTGCAATAAAACGATAGGCCTATAAAAACGGCTCAAGACTGTTGTCGTTGAGCGTCTGACACTCTACGCACCTCACCTGTGTGGTTAAAGTGTAACCGCTCACTCTTCCTCGTGTCCAGACGTGAAGGCCGTGCTGAACCGCAGACAGGTGGAGCAGACGCAGGAGCGCGTGAACAGGGCCCTGATGGAGCACGCGCGGCACTCCCACGCGGGACACGCGGACAAGTTCGGTCAGCTGCTGCTCCGCCTGCCCGAAGTGCGCAGCATCAGTTTACAAGTAGAGGAGTATTTGTACCAGCGCCATCTGCTGGGGGACCTACCCTGCAACTCCCTGCTCACAGAGATGCTGCACACGAAACACAACTGACGTGCGTCGTGTGGTTGTAGAACGTAAGATGGGATGAAATGTAATGCAATGCAGTGGAAAAAAGTTTCAAGAAGCCGGTGCATTTTTAACCCTTTGCATTAAATGTGTAATATTGGTTACCCTCATTATCTGCTTTGGAATATATTTATTGCCATCTTCATGTGTGTAGGCTTTAAAACAACAAATGAAATGGTTCTAGGCCGGTCTGACACATTTTTCAACATTTAAATGGTAAATGGTAAATGGTCTCAACTTATATAGCGCTTTTCCACCTACATTAGGCACTCAAAGCGCTTTACAGCAAGGATCCACTCACCCATTCATACTCTCATTCATACACCAATGTACGCAGACACTGGGGGCAATGTGGGTGAAGTGTCTTGCCCAAGGGCACAACGACAATGTGCACTTTCAGGAGGTGGGATTCGAACCCCGGACCTTCCGATCATGAGACGACCCGTTCTACCATCTGTGCCGATCATTCTAAAGTAGCCTAATTTAGATTTGTTTTTAAAAGTTAAAAGCCCTGCATATGAAAGACATTGACATGACAATAAATTAATAAACACATGCAAAGAAATGAGATGATTAAAAAGTAATTTTATTAATCTGTTCCAGTTATCAATGACACAATTTATGAAATGACCATGATTGTGCGGCACAAATTTAGAACAGAAATGAAGAAGAACATGAATGAATGACAAATAATGAAATGACAAAACCTTAACCAAAACAGAAAGGAATCGGAAACTTAACATTTACTTCACTTTTTAAGGAAAACTAAATAAATATAAATACCTCTGTATGACATGGGAACTTCCATTGGAAACATTGCACAGAAACGAGATATAGTGCTCCACTACCACAAGCTGTCTCTTTTCTTTTTACAAATACATAAACAAAATCATACAATAATTATCCATTCACACCTTCAGGTTATTTCACCATAAATGCTACTTGTAGATTTTTTTTTTCAAATCTGCTTTACAATTGTCCTCTAACACAATTATTCTAGGCAGTTTGGAGAAAAGGCAGTGCCATCAAAGCCCCTACTGTAGTGCTTAAGATGCAAATGGAGAGAATGTCCTGGTAATGTAGTGATATGGCACTAACCACCATACGCTGCAGATTCCAGTTGAGCTCATTACTCTGGACACACTGGCCCAAATAGGGGGCTAAAATTACATTAGGTTTGTCTGGGAAAACAAGGGAGGGGGCTGCTTAAACTTCAACAGAAGAGAAAACGGAAACAGACGATTGACCTCAAGTTTTATTCATCCCTATACAAAAAAAAGCATTTTTGACCACCATTCTCATTCACTCATTCTTGATCAGACACAATGCTTCAAGAAGCTGGCTATCTTACCGATGTAGCTTACAAAATTACTGTCAGGAAAAAATGGCATTCATTTCCTTCATGTTTTAGTTTTGCTTCAAGATCAGCTCAGATTTCATTGTAACCCCAATGTTAGAGCAATTCATTCAATCTCATCATTCTCCACTCTTCAATTGTACAATAAATTGTCAAGCAAAATGTGTCAGATGTGCAAAGGTTGGATCTGACTGATGCAGGGGCTGTCAGTGTGCATGTCTACTGACAACAGTAGCAAACACAGTACAGCCCAAAGATCACCACCCACAACATCCTCTGGTCATACACCAGAGATAATGTACCTTACATTCACAAGCCTGCAGAGAAACTGCTACTGTTTTTTCAGCTGAGACACATTAACTATGAGCCCTGGAAGAGGTAAAGGCAGCAAGAGGAGAAGCCAACTAAACTGAGAGGTTACCTTTCTATCCTCAAAAACTGGCCAAAGGCAGTAGGCTGTCCCCTCGTTATGTAACCTACGAGTCAAAGACCTGACCAGTAGGGCAGGATCAAGATATGCTAAAAGAAATAGCAAGGAAAAACTTCATTCAGGCAAAAAAAAAAAAAAATAATCATGTTACAATCAATAAAGACCTTCAGAGCCAATCAGACACTCTTATAAAGTCCAACCAATATGACTACTACAGCTAACATTGGCCAAGTCTCTTGGCATTTCACTGAATAGATTGTTCTCACATTAAAAGCTGTTTATGTACGCAGTCAGCAGTTTCTTTAAAGAGGTACCACAAAACTAGAGCCACATTGGCCATGAAGTTACTAGTCATCGTTCTTAAATAAGAACAGGCATCTTAGGTACACTTTCATTTCGGGGTACCAAGCTTCTTCGGAGTCCCAGGTCGTTTTTGCCAAAAGTGACCGGGTATGGTGAAGGCGTCCACGCTCATTGACATAGTTTTGGACGGTATGGCGGTGAACTGCTTTCGGTCAGAGCTGTATTTGTAAATGGACTCCACCATTTCTGGAGAAATTATTCGGGGCCCGATGCCAGTGAGCCGCTCCATCTCCTCAGTCTCCTGGTTCATGGTATAGATGGCTCTGAACTGACAGCTGGCGTCTCTGAACAGGATAAGGAAGTGGTTGGCGCTGCACTTTTCCATTTCCTACAAATAAAACACAGGACAGGTCAATACACTTCAAAGCAAATTATTTGACAGCCGTCAGGACCCTCTCTGTTGGACTCTGGCACAATGGCATAGATTACCTCCACAATCTTGTTTTTCTGTGGTTCGTTGACCTTCCCGGCCAGGCAACAGCGAGTGACTGCATTATGGATGATGAACTTGTTGGATTTAAAGCTCGGCTCCTTGTACAGCTTTGGTCCTGCAAAAATGCATGAATATATAATTAAATGACATACTGTATAATTCCATTGCAAGTAGTTTCCCAATTTTTGTGATTGCAAATGTTAGGACCTGCAGAGAAAACCAGCCTAGACTAGAAATGTGCGACTAAGATTTTACATTTGTTTGTAAAAATGCTCAAGATTAAAGACATTAAAGCATAAAGTCACAAACCGGTGTATTCTGGGATTGAAGCGGGTGATGAAATAGTGGAGCCATTCTCCCAGTCATTCTGGGAGCCCCTACGTCCCGGTGACCGATGCCGCGCTGGAGAGTGTGAACGGCTAAAGGGAAGCACACAAGATGGTTATTAGTTTAAAGTAAATTTCTTGCACATGTTTTCTTCTGTCTATTTGTTCATCAATTGTTTTATATAGTATATATATATAGTAAGATATATATATAGTATATGTATATAGTAAGAGGAATCAAAGTGCAAGTTCCCATACAGACAGTAGTTTACCTCGGAGACTTTCTAATTGAAAGTCCTCCATTGTCATTCGCCATTGAAGACAGGTTCATGCTGGAGTGAGAATATACTTTGCTCAGTCTGGTGCCTGTCAAAGGAAAAGGGAATTAAAAATAGCACATCAAAAATAAAAATACATCACATCTTCAAACATTTACCCATCAAGCCCTTGGCAGGACTGTTGGACAACACGGAGTCGTCCCTGAAGACAGTTTTGGGTCTCTGTTTCTTGACTCCGCGAACAGTGGTGGGTTTCTGCTTTAGCACTTTGTCCAGGTCTTCCATGATCTTCAGCTGATGTCTTCTTTCGTACTCCTGTCGGGTGAAGTCCCCCCTGCGCTGTGGAGTGCCCTCTGCTGGCGGGGTGCGTGAAGTGGGCGGTGTGCCCGGAGTCTGGGGCTGGTCGTCCGCTTTGTTTCCCCAACCCTCGATGATCATCCACTCTGGCTTGCTAACATTATCAAGGGAAATATTAGCACAGATAACGTCACAACATTTACCAGGGCATTTTTCTTTTAAAAGGAACAGGCCATCGTTTTTCCATACTGAGATACGTTTGTACCTGAGCTTAGACGAGTTGATGCGTACCTGTCTGGTCTTTGTGTATGCGCTCAGTCCCACAAAAAGACCAAAGATGTTGCTAGCATTTAGCCTCTCCTCCTTTCTACAGGTACACATCAACTCGTCTGAGCTAAGGTAAGAACATATCTCAGTATGGAAAAACGGTGGCCTGTTTTAAAGGTTCCATAATATGCCTTTTTAAACTACTTTGGCCACCATAGTCTTTGCAATTCTTCCTCGTCTAGAAAACACCTTCAGGACTAAACTGTGATGAATTTTGGGTATGAAAAAAATGCTAGCAGAGAGCATAGGAAAGACATCTGGTGCACAGGGGGGGGTTAAGCCAAAAACAATGGTAGCCATATTAAACTCTGCAGGGGAGCCATATATTTAGACAGGATACAGAAAAATTGGAATGGGCACGAATGAAACTTTTTTTGAAGGTAAAGATTTAAAAGGTTTTTCTTAATAACTTTTGTTAATTGTGATATATAAAATATAACTTTACTTGGACTCTTTTTCTTTTTCTTGCTCAAGTCTGCGTCGTTTCATCTCTTCCGCTCTTTTTTGCTGTTTTTCTAGAAGTGCAGCTTTACGTTGAGCCATTTCATCTTCAGTTCGCTCTTTATCATCCTAACAAGAAAAGGGTGGTTTAATGAAGTGACGATAAAACCCACATATTATTCTGCACTATATTATTCTGTACCTTGAAGAAGAATCCCACGCCTCCTCTGAGCTCAGATTCGGCCTGTTCACTTACGGAATCAGACAAACCATCAGCTCCGTGGTCCTCCTCGTCCTCGTCACCCCTCAACGCAGACAGGGAGATCTCAATCAGGCTGCCCCGTTTCCCGTTCATTCCTGCTGCGGGAGCGTCACTGTCGAACGAGCACTCTGACGGCGCGCCCGAGCTGCAGCCGCCACCAGTTAGCCTCTCCTTTTTGGGAATAGGGGAGGGCCTCGCATCAAAGTCCATACTGAATATACTCTGATCGTCTGTGGATCCCACTTCTGACAGGGCGTCCTCCGCGACGGGATGGGGCGCAGGGCTCGATGATGGCGTCAGTGAAGGCGTGGGCACCGGAGTTGGCATGGACGAGCGCAGGTCCTCAATGTTTTCAGCGTCACCAATGGAAAATGAAGACGAAGTCTGGACCTGGGATTGGAAAGGGTTGACCCGACGAAGATGGGGTATGCGGTCAACATTTTGAGGAGGAATAAGAAATCTCGACACAGTTGGGACAACCCTGGTATCCGGCTGGCGACTGTGTTTGGGACTCTTGGGGGGTACAGACTGAGCTCGTCGCTGTACCATTTTGGGGGATTTGGGGGGAGTGGTATGGTTCATGATTTTGCGGGATGGAGACGGAGCTGTGGGAGACAGATGGAAGTCCCGAGTTGATTCTCTGGAGAGGCGTGAGGGAGGTGCTGGTGTGGAGGTCTTGGGGCTTGCTGTGATGGTCCAAGATTTGCTACTTGGAGAAGGTTTTGTCATGAGCTGGTTTTGTTGTTCAGTCAGTCTCTGCATGTCACTTTGTAAAGAGCTTAGTGCTGCCGTTAGCTTGGAAACAGCGTTATTATAGTCTCCTAGGGGAGCTGCCGTTTTTTCATTAGATTGTGCAGAGGTGTTCTCTGCAGGGGTACTTGGCTCATCTTTGGCCTGAAGGACTTGTTTTTTAAGTGCTTGTTCTCTGTGAACATTCGTCTGTCCTGACACCAACGGCCGCTGTTCACCTGGCCCCTCACCCTCCATATTACCCAGTCTTTCCTCTAAAGTCAGGTGTGAAAGGTCGTCTTCAGTGGACGAAGTGCTCACTTGGCCAGCCTCTCCTTCCCCTGCACTGTCCTCTTCTTCTTGCTCCTTCTTTATTTGTAAAAAGGCACTTTTCCCGAGTCTTTGCCTGTGCTTTGCAAAAATGGCCTCAATGCGTTTCTTCTGAGCTTCAATGGCTTTGCGTTTTTCCTCAAGTCGAACTCCAAGCTCCGACATATCATTATTTAGCTGGGGACTTTTGCTTGGACTCTCTACAGATTTCTGTGACCATGAAGTAATCTCAGAAGGTGAGGGTTCACTCGACTTAGGAGAATCTAACAACTGCTTTTTCTTACGTTCTGCAAAGTTGGTCATTTTCACTCCACTGTCAGGCAAGTCTTTACTTCTCACAGAGTTTGCAGAGTTGGCTGGCGTGGCTGGAGTGGAGTGGGCCTTAGGGAGGTCTTCTGAGGCATCCGAGTCCACACTACCATCTCTTAAAACCGAGTCATCGTCTCGTGAACATTCAGAGGCGTTTCTAGTGCGTTTGTTCTCTTTGGACCCTGTGGGCCTGAACATCATCCCTGAGCGTGAAGGAGCAGACGAGCTGATAGAGGACAGGCTGTTGGTGTATCTGGAGCTGGCAGGGTCATCAGGAGAGTGGAGGTAGAAGCCATCTGGAGCACCATCAGGGTGGAGCCGCTGCTCCATCTTGCTCTCATTGTGGATGATCTGAAGCGCCTCCTCTATAGTGGGCAGCTCCCCTGTTTCATTGACATCCAGGCCGTTCTCCTCTGCTACTTTAGGGATGTTTGGAGACTGGGTTACCCATGATGCTCTCTGGGGTCCATTGTGCCCCCCAGGTTTGTTGACGACATGAATGATGTCTTCTGGAGGAGTGTAGGGTACTCTAGTCTGGCCTCCTGGATTTAGTTGGTCTGAACTCACAGAGCGGGTTATTACTGGGTTTCCCATCACAATGTCCACATCACTGTCCAGGCCAAAGGGGATGCTAAATGACACTGCTGACAATGGCCGGCTACGTGAAAACACAAAACCAACGTCAGTCCTTTAGAACTCACATGGGTCATGTATGGTACTGTATATGGGCTTTACCTGAGAGATTTTTTGCTCCACGTTTTTCCAACTCCTTCTATATGAGACATTGAGGTAGACTGAGTCAAAGATCCTGAGTACATGGGAACACACACAAAATGAAAAGGCATGCAGACAACACCAGGGGGTATTTAACTGAACGATAAAACACAGTGAATGTAGTACAATGGGGTTTTAAATAAAGGGGGAGTTGAAGTGATACAGATGAGGACACAATAATGTAGCATACACCAAATGTCAAAAACATTGAAAAAAAAATCAAAACAGCGAAATTGCTAATCTTACCTGACGCAGAAGTAGATATAGGAAGAAAGGGCTTCTTAAAAACAGAAGGAGAGGTACTGCATGGAAAAGAAAAAGTCATCAGTCACATTTATGATCTGCAGGCAGATGTAAAATACATAGATGTATTTACAAACAACTTGCCTGACACCGCCATTTGGTTTTACTGGCGTGGAGTCATCTAAAAAATAAGAATTTCAAAAGACATTCAGTAACCTGTAACAGCTTATGCACCGATCAGAACTCATGAGACTGTTACTTGCCTAATGTGTCAATTGGCTGAACAAATTCTGGTCTTTGTACTTCAAACCAGTTTAGCAGCTCTGCTAAGAAACTTAGCATGTTTACCTAAAGAAAACATAAACATGCTATCAATTATCGAATAAATACATATGTATTAAACACAGAGCTTGTAACTTGCATACCTGTAGTTCTTGAGGCATGTACAGCATGTCCTCCAGAGTGAGGTGACAGCAGCTCTTCAAACAGCTGTCACAAAACTCAAGGATGAACTGCAGGTTGTATACACAGTCGGCTACAGACATACATTCTTTCATACAAACATCTGAGAGAAACACAAATAATGCCAATTTCAGAGGGGTCTTAACATGCTACATGTTTTCATTACAAAGGAAGAAGTTACCTTCAAGTCTTAACAGGCTGGGACAATAATAATGAATAACAGCAACAATGGCACAGCCACTGGACAAGTCTTTGACGTCACCAACCACGGGAAAAATTGGCTTCTGTCTGGACTGGACTTTATCTTTCCTGTAGCGAAGCTTTGGGGACAAAAAAAACCAAAACTATTAAATACAACACCCTTAAACCAAATGAACAAAGAGTTTGGTTAATCTAAACTGACACACGTTTTTTTATATGAGGAAAAAAAAGTGCTGTAGTACATTGATCCATAAATAACTACATTTCCATGCAATGTCATGTGACAAAGAGAGAGGATGCAGGTGAGCAGTCTATGAACCCAGAACTTTGAAGAATTAGATGCAAATAAATTGGTCCAAATAAAGATTAATGAAAGCAAGATATCTCTAATAATTGCGCTTTCAACACATCACCAAAGAGCAGAGAATCAGGCTTCATTATGATGTGAGTGTTCATGCACCACAAGCTCGTTTTGAACCAGTCTGTTTGTTTACTAAAATACTGTGCAGGACAACACACTCAGTCCAAGACGAGATTGGTTTCTCACACCGGCAAATGCATGAAGAACACACCTGACCAGCAGGTATAGTTGATATATTTGGTGAAGGCACTGGAGGAATGGAGAGACATGGGCAAGGAGGAGCAGAGGAAAAGGAGGGAAGAACTTACAGGGACAAGTTTCCAGTACCAACGAGTGGGACACTGTGAGAGAGAAGTGAAAGAGGACAGGAGAAACAAATACAGAGAATAGGGAAAGGAGCTGAGCGCAGAGTATAACTTGAGAGGGACATAAAATAATAGATTTTCTAAAGTCTACATGTCTATAATCTATCTTTACCTAGAAATGAGTGGCTCTGTGCAGAGTGTTAAGACTTAATTGATTAAAATTTCAAAAAATGTTTAAAAAAGACACTTGAACAGAAAATGCATCCCAGGTTTCCAGTGCAGAGTTTAGTGGTAATGGAATGGTAATCTCACTCAGTATGATAAGAATTCAGAGGCTCACGATTGGACTCACAAATTATGCATTGAATAATGAATGCTACACCCTTTTCCTTAAAAATGACAGAGAACCTAACCACTGATTGCTACATTTAGTATGTAGTTTTAAGAATCAGTTCCAATTTTGTCAGTACTTTCGGGATGAGGGAATTTTGGGTTAATTTTAAAAAGAAAAATCCTAAGTGAATATTCAATAAATTCCAACTACGGTCTCAATTTCTAAATTATAACAATTTCACTGAATTGTGTCTAAAAATAATCAAATTAGCTATAAACTACTACAAATTTCCCTTTTCTGTTGTTCATCACCTCGTCTTTTTTTTTTAATCTGTTAGATCTATAAAAATGCAACAATTAGACAGTTATTTTCTGCTTTAATTACTTTTTCCACACCTCCCCAACTGTTTCGAGGAGTTGTCTTATAATTCTTGCAGTATAAATACTGCACAATGACTCACAGCAACATGCATCAGAACATTGAAAGTCATACTCACAGAAGGCTGGACAGGTTGAGCTTCTGAGCTGGCTTGGGGTGGGTCACTTTCCCCTTTGTCTGTGTGTTCTCTGAGCTTCTGATTCAACTACGACAACAACAATATAACACAAGCACAACGTATTATTATGTGTTACTTGTGCGTACTCAAATGGGTGCTTTCTGCGTCTTACCCCGTGAACCCATTGAAGCACTGCATCCTCCCAAGCGCTCGGTAATTCGACTGCACCATTTGTCTTTGCTGCAATCAGCGTCTCCATGGCTGCCACGGACATCAGGGTATCTATCAACGTGAGGTGGGCACTCTGCAGCCAATGACATGGGACAGACAGCACATAATCATAAGTGGGCTATTCTCAGAGCACAGACAGTATCAGTTACTGTTAACATAATAAAGAGGGCCATTTCCTCTACTCTGACCGTGAGGGCAGGAAAACTAGAAACACCCTCCAGGGGGCAGCAAAACCCAGTTGGGAGTGCAAACATTTGCTAGATTTCCCACAGGGCAAACAGGCTATCAGTGCTTGAACTTTGGACTTTTGTTTATACAATCATTAAGGCACTTAGGAGAAATAGTCATGATATATTGGAAACATGTGTAGCTAAAGAGCAAAGGACTGGCAGGATTCCATTACAGCTAAATTAATTCACCATTTAGGGGCTGGAACACAGTTTTTGTCAGATGTGTATATTTTCTTTATTATATTATATTAATAAAGCAAATTCCCTTTTTATAAATAGAATCCCTTTGCATTGCCTGGAGAGAGCCTGAGAGAATTTGTTGTTAAGAAGCCAAAGCACATTAAAATGCACCGACAACTTCATCAGGTCAGTCTAAACAAGCACCTTAACTCCATTAAGCAGTTAGCTCATTAGAAGTTGGGTTACATGCCATGGGACTGCTACAGTATTTGATTAGCCTGTGCTGTTGTTGGTTCTAATCCAGTCAAGTTGTTCAGTCCCTCAAGCCCCTCCTCCTGCCATTGTACCGTGTACATTATCTTCACTGAAGTTATTGCATGTTTTGTAATATCTTATTATCAGTGGCAAGAAATGCAAAAAAAAAAAAAACAGGCACATACACACACTGATCCCCTGCTTTGAGCCAATTCATCTCCAAAGCTTTAAACTAATCTGTACAAATCAGTGCTTGCTCCATTTGCTACCTACTTTAGAGGCCAAGCATTCTTGCTGTAACCTCTGGTGTTCCCTCAGCTGGGGGTGGTAGTGGTCCAGCTGCGAGTGTTAGGCTTGTCTGCATGTCTGCCTACTCAACCCTGATCTAAAGTGCTGACCCGAGCAGACACGCTGCTGGGACAGGCCGGCGGGCGATGCCAGCGATGAGCTGTCAGATAGCGTTGGTCCAGTGCTCTGGATATGCTGCCATCAGACCCACAGCACCGTGTGACCCTGTTTGTGCACCGCAGAACTGTTGTTATGATTACAGAGTTTGTCAATAAAGCATTACTAAATTATGAACACAAACGTCTGTGTGTGAGCAAGACTGACCACAGCTTTTCTGTCCATTACAAGACAATGCCAGCAATAAAACCTTTCATTCTTTTATATAGATGTATTCACATCTCGGGAAAATTCCCACTAAACACACGACTAGTATCAGCAAAAATGTTCCTTCGCTGAAGTAGTTATGAGCATGAGAGGGGGGCCCAGGAGAGCACCCTAAGCTAAATCACAAGTCCACCTAATGAGAGGGGGAAGAAGAGCAGTTCGAGCACAGGCCGCTTAGCCTGCCAGGTCACCATAACAACCAAGCAGCTGACCCACAATGCATCTGAACAGAGAGCGGACTGTAGCACTGCTGCATGCTCCTGCATTAGCATGAGCATTGCTCCCAAAAACATCCACTGAGCAAACAACACACCTTCAATAAGGAGCATATTCACAGTAAGAACATATTCTTAATCTTCTTCTTAAGAACAACCCAAATAATTAAACTGTCTCATCTACAAAATCTGATGCTGCAACAGCATACAGTCCTTGATCATTAGATGAGATTATTATGATTAAATCAAAATCAGATTATGTCTGAAATATTACTTAACCCCATCCCCCACACGGCCTTGTGCTTATAGAGGGGGACAAACACTGGGATCAGGCAGGTCTGAGGCCCTACCAGGGGATTTCAGGGAGGAAATCCTACTATAACACATGTTTATGAACCTGAATCCAAGAACAGCGAAAATATTGAGAAATTGCTGTGGGAAAAAGCACTGAATTTTCTTCTTATTTATAATGCAAACTAATACAGGAATGATCTGCGACATACACTAGTTACACCCGCTCCATTTAAACTTGCACCATTTGAAACATAATTTAAAAAACAAAGATGATGATGATTGTTATGTATCGTCAATATAGGCCAAATGTTGTAAACAATGTAAAATGTGACATTATTTATACTGTATTTCATCTCTGGTGTGTCATCAAGGCCTAAATGACGTCCAGTCTGCATCAGAGATTAACTCTAATCTTTACAGATCTTTATCCTCAATCTGAGGAGCGAGGGGGGCGGGCCTCCCCAGAAGGTCACAGAGTAGACACTCCGAGCATCCGGGGGTACAGGGAAGTTTCACATTGAAGGAAAGTATTGATACGACATGAGCAAATACTGTCACAAAACCAATAAAGCCTGAAATGAGACCTACTCATGCTCCAACCTAATTCTGCAGCAGTATGACCCATTTTCACTGCTCACAATCTCAGAGAGCAGTCCAGGGCCAAAGGCGACTTGAGGCTCATACTACTGCAAAAGTAGCACACAGCAAATGCTGCAATAAGTGTGTCAGCCAGAACCAGAGAAAACATGTGCTGGTGCTGCAGCCCAAAAATCCAGCCGTATAAAACCAAAATGACGAAATGATACTGAAAGAGAATGAGAATATAAACAAACAAGCAAAATACCACAAGCCAATCATGTCTTATAAATCTCTTTTACAACAAACCTGAAGGAATGACATATGCAATGCAGGACTAACTACACTCTGCAGTAGTGCAGTAGTGCAGTAGTGCAGTAGTGGTGCAGTGAACAGCAGAACACAGCAGCGATTTCACCCAACAACAACTCAGCGGCAGCACGTCGCCAGGGAAGACTGTTGTAAACATCTAGCAGCTCAGTGCAAGTGTGTTTAAAATTATATTACATGACATTTAGTGTGTAGCCAATAGTCTAGTTAGTGGTTAAGGCTGCATATATTGTGGAACACTGTTCTGTCCTCAGCGTTGTGGGTTCGGGTCTCGGCTCCAACTATTTGCTGAATGTCTCTTCTCTTCACCCCCGTTCGCCCTGTGCTATCCTGCCTAATAAAAAATATAATCCTATAAACAAAATACTAAATAGAAGAATCTTTAGACATAAGAAAGCCAGAGCAGACAGCACATTTGTTCAAGATTGTCTGGAGTAGGAAATATCACTAAGGAAACAGACAGAGAAAGCACGAGGTTGTTTCCCAAAGAAGGCAAACCTGTTTCTCTCCTCTCTCTGTGCTGCATCTAAAGTTTCACTAGGACTGTCCCGCCATTGTTCAGCAGATGATCGGGAGCACCTATTGTGCCCCGGCTCAGTGTTCCCCTCTCACGCCCTGAAATTAAAGAAGGCGTTCCTTGTGTCGCGGCCCTCAGCTTTAGCAGCTGGATCCACTCAGCTCTCAGGATCAGCGTGGTAGTGGCTACTTTTACTCAACTGAATTCAGTAGAGGTCTTTTTCATGTCCTTTAATCCCCTGAATCAAAGCATAAACAAGCTTATGCAACCACTAGAGCCAACTCGCATTATTTTCCCACAAGAGAGAACATTCACCCTTGTGTATCATCGTAGTGAAGCTTAAATCGTCGACTGGTCAAAAATGTAAGCTTCACTACGATGATTACTCCCCGGATGAATGAGAGCCTTTACAAACATCACCCCTGTGTTGTACAAGGAAAGAACCAACATAATACCAAAAACAAAATAACACTAAAAATATTGATTGGGTTTTGAAAGACTCGATCAGTAAAAAAATTATTATTAGGCCTTTTCATTTTGTGTTAAACAAGCTATAGTGTCATCGCTGGCAGAGGAACTCAAACCTTTCACGGCAAGTAGCAATGTGATCTTAACAAGGTTAAAAGAGAACAAAAGCAAAACATTGTCACCAAATTAAATATAGACTAGAACGCAGTTGACCAACCAGTTTGAGAAATGCTACACTATGAGACAGATTACAACATGACCACACAGGAGACAGCCGTGTGGCAAAAATCAGAGCTCATCTTTAAAACTGTACCATTTTAATAGGTTTTTTCTGAAGATCCATGTCAGTAACTGGGGCATCTTGGTCTTTGCAGGTTACCCCCCTCTGAGCTAGAAGCTGCAGCAGGCCGGCGTTGTCTTTCGGCGGCGCGTCAGCCCGGTTGGCCCCCACAATCAGGCCGTATGTACGACAATAGAGCTCGGAGGACTGCAGGAGACGCGTCAGCGGTGGCTTGAGGTGCTCCTGCTCGTACTGGTCACAGTAGAAGGGGTCACGAAGCTCCACCGGGACATTCTCTGCCGGGAGTCAAAACATTCAGGATTAGATAAGTCCCAGGAACAGTGCGGCTGATAAAC
Source organism: Gobius niger (assembly GCF_951799975.1). NCBI lineage: Eukaryota > Metazoa > Chordata > Actinopteri > Gobiiformes > Gobiidae > Gobius > Gobius niger. The sequence continues at coordinate 19,753,581 of NC_136861.1, forward strand.
TGACACTTTCTCACAGAAAAAAAGAGCAACACAATAGCTAAGTATCTGGATTTTTTACAGAGTAGGTTGGCTTCAATTAATGCGAAGTTCAACATAGGGCTGCTCGATTATTGAAAAAATAATAATCACGATTATTTTTGTCATAATTGAAATCACGATTATTCAAACGATTATTTGTTGCCTTTCAAAAAAAAAGTATCTTTATTTTATTTATCTATTAATCAAAACACTATGATGATAAAAGTACAAATGATTTCAAGTACGCCTTCATTAAAGAGAGGTCCCTGTTTCACACCTGCCTCCAGCTGGCCAGCCCTCACACCTGCGCAAGTAAACTGAGCAGCGCGGCCTGATGACATCATCACACAGCGCCGTTTGTTTTTATGTCAGACAAAAGCATGAGCCACGGCACGAGAAAAGCGAAGGGAAAATAATCCCAGCGGCCTGAAATAATGCAAGTTGGCTTTGCAAAAAAAAGAAATTTGAAAAAAAAGGAAAAAAAGAAAAAAAGGGAAGAAAAAAAAAATTATAATCGATTTTTTGCGATTATGCTAATTTTGTAATCGTTTACTGTTGTAATCGAAATCATAATCGAATTTCGATTAATTGCACAGCCCTAGTTCAACATATTAATCCAAAATGGGTCATACAATCTGCACAATAACTAACTAAAATAAAACTTGACTTTGTTTTGTTGTGTTCTTTTCCCCCTTTCTTCTAAATAGAACATTTGCTTCAAAGTGACTTGAATTCACTCTTCATGATAAGTGTGTATAATCTTAAATTAAATTGGCATAACATCAAGGTCAGCAAAGAATTAAGAAGGATTTGACATTTTAAGATTACACCAAATAAATGAATATAAAATCTACCTCACATGGCATAGCTCAACCACATAACAAGACATAGCAGACATCAGAGAAAAGAAAACAATAAAACCTCTGGACAACTTGAAAGAGCACAGCGAAGCAAACATGTAGCTGCTGTGTGCAAATAGGATTAAGACAAGCATTTTCTGAAATCACTCCCTATAGAACTGGTTCTTCCACATCCAAGCCCAACAACCAGCAGCGAATTGTGTTACTGTGCAAAGTGCAAACACGCAGTGTGCTACGATGTTTCACAAGGGCGAGAATTACCAATAGCTGCGCAAAAAGCCATAAGTCTATTTTGGAGTAAAATGTAAGGGAATGTGTTTTAGTAGAAGAAGAAGAGTTGAGGGAGTAAAAAAATAATGTACCTTAGGTAGGGTCACATTGACACAAATACATGCAATAATCACTATGTCACTTTATCTACCACTTGCACTATGACTGTAAACGTGCACTACTAATACTGTCAGTTTATCTGTATTTTTTACGGGTTTATACTTTTTGCCCCTTAAAATTTTTGGTCCTGCTCACCCTGAGTGTTTCTAAGAGCGGAATGTAACATGTTCATTTCTCCATTGTGAGATCAATAAAGGCTATCTTCTGTTATCCTTTAAATAGAAATATATAGTAAGTTGAATTGCCTCAGTTTGTCATATTTATAGGTTTATCGACTTTTGATTTCTGGCATTGGATTGGGCAACCCAAATAGTATTATGTGTGTGTTTATTTAGTTTAATTGCATTTTATTTTGATAATGAGTTGGCTTAACAAAAATAAAATATCTAGCATTTCAACATATTAACTGCTAGGAGTCAAATCCATGATTGAAGACTAGTGACTTCAAGAACTGAGGAAGGGCAACACATAAAAAATGTTTTAAAAAATGTCCACTGCTTCTTAGGAAGCTGACACAGAAGGCAAAGTAGAATGCAAATGCCACAACACAGTGACTTCATGAATTGATAAGTGCATTATTTCCATGCAAGTGTCCAGCTGTCATGTAGCTTTATTAACCATTACCATACTAGGACTAAATTTAGTCTCAGTGGTAGAGTTTGTTGAACTTCAATGTGTTGCATTTATAAATCTACATAGATCCACATTCTAATGGCAGCACAAATTAACCAAAATGTCTACCCCCCTAGTCTAGGTTGTCATCCTACCAGTGACCACAGACAGCAGGAGGATAACTTTCACTTATCCCATTTCACCTTGCTTAAACTCCTCCCACAACACAAAAACCAGTGACAAAGATCACATCACAACTCATCTGAAAGCTTTGATAAACCTGTATTTTGATCAGGGCACTATCAAATCCACTGTGTAGCATTTTACAAAACATTTAGTTATTAAGTGACTTCCAAGACACAGCTCTTGCAATGCCTGAGCAGGCAAATACGTCAGGCATGTTCAAGATAAAGTATGCATGAGGCCGACAACTATTAAGATAAAAGGAAACCGATTAAACAAAGGTTACTTGACACCTGCTGAAGTAAACTAAACAAGCAGGAAACAAAACTCTTTCCTCTCTGTTCCTGAGAAAGTGACAAACCACTTTATTGTTATGTATATGAATTATATAAATTAGTAAAACACATTTTATTATTATATTAAACAAGATTGCGGCAAGCATTACGTCCATGTGTTCACTAAAGATACCAGTTGCCAAAAGAGGTTTAGTTTAGTTTTGTTTAGTAGCCTAATCAGGTCATGTGGTGCCACAGAGAAGATCACCACTGTTATTTCTATCACAAAGAAGGTAGTGTATTCCTCTTAAGGTAGCACTTCACCTTGTATTGGCATTATAAAGGCAGAAAACAAATCAAGCACATAAATAGAGCAGTTTCTCTCCTAACATATTTCATAGTTGCTCAAGGCGGGGGTCGACAAGTTATCCATAAAAGACATCTTGTAAGAAATGGTATTGTCCTAATAAAAGGGAATTGAACCTCTCCGTGAACACCAAAAGCAAGTCACATCCTTGTCCGTGACCTCGTCCCCTGTTGACTCACCATAGCTACAATGACAGGGAGGAGAGGAGCATGTATGAGTCAGAAAGCTTTGTTGATAGGTGGAGCCAATACACCATCCACCTGCAAGTTTGTTTTGCTTTACATCTAATACCTCTGCTTATGTGAGGCATTTTGCAATAGGAAAAACTTCAAAACAGATTTCAATGGTGAACAAATTGTACGATCATCTTGACACTAGCCAAGTAGAGTTTGTATGGCCTTCAAACAGGTCAATCCAGAGTTTCTGGTCATATGCCAAACAAAAAACCCACAAGTTAGTCATGTCATCCATCACTGTCAGGGAGGAACATGAATTAATTGCTTCTACTTAAATTGCATTAGTCAATTCCACAAACACAACTTTGATTTAGCATGGTAATACTGAGCACCTGGGGGAAAATGTCAAATACATACAATCATAGGAGAAAGACAAGCACAATAACTAGACCTAAAACCTCTACATCACACTACTACTGCGTGGAGTGACTTTGGCCCGAGGGCGTGGTTCAGGTGCCTGGAGTTACTGGCCCAAGGTCTGTTTAGGGTTGAGCAATAGTGCACTGAGTGAGCCATTACCAACTGGAGAGGGCTTGGGTTAAAAGAAAAGGAGCCTTGTGTATTTTGTAAACAAGTTAATGCTGTGAAGATGGATGTGTCAACCAGAAAAGGGACAGCAATAGCACACATGACGTTTAATTATTGTTTATTGCTTATTGTTCAGACTATTTGGTTTTCCTTTTGGTCATGGCAAGTAAATAAAGAGGGCACAATGTTTTGCTAAAATAGGCCAGGATCAAATTATAGGCTATCATACATTGCAAGTGTATATAACCTGGACCAGGTCAGTTATTCTTACAAACACTTCCATCACTGATCGAGAAAAACAGCAGTGTGCTTAGCCATCCATGCAGTAGCACTTCTGGTGGCGGAACGGGATTAAAGCATACCCGACAGCCAGCGATTTCAGGTTAAACCCAGCGGCTAGATAGACATAACATGGGTTAGCATAATAAGGCCTGCTAGTACGAGGGCTTGCTTTCCTGACACTCACATACCTTCGAAACGTGACCAGTCAATGAGGGTGAACAAATGACATGTGTCAGTAAAATGCGTGGTGCCCCATTCGTATGTTGTTCTTTGTGCGTAAAACCGCTGAGCCATACTCCGAGAGGTTCCCCGATATAGCGAACGAAACTCACATATTGTAACACTGCCCACTTACAAAAAACAGCATAAATATTAAGCCTAACTACCTCTAACATTTGGGGATGATTGAGTTGTATTAAAAACCTACCTGCACTCCCGTACGACTTTGCCAGAAGCCATCCGACACTTGCGCATATTTTAGCTTTAGTACAGTCATACAAGTCCAATGGCTTTATGTCTGGGACCACAAACGTTTTCCTCATAGTTGGCGAGTCCCCCATGGTGAGGGCGTAAAACTGCTGGGTCAGATGCAAATACGGTAGCACAAAGTATCAAGCAATCATCCTTGGAGTTGACTAGTCCACCAAACGCAGGGAATACGGATGTGGGTTTTGTCAGGAAAATTTCCGCCCCGGAGCCGCATTCAAGCCAGTTTGCGTCCTGCGCTGCGTCTGGATATTTGTGAACGGGAGACACTTCCGAAATACCGACTCGCTGTCCCAATACACCCTCTTAAACTTGGGAAATACAAAAAACAAAACGGATTCCTCTCGTTCTGCCCTTCTTCGTCCGCATTGCTATCAGCTCGCTTTACGCAGCGCAGTCCTGCAGATGACTGACTCCCAGGTGCTCCACACTGGCATGGCTCGCACATCCCATTGGCCAATCACATTTCAGTCTGGGGCACGGGGGGCGGGATTACTATGTATGAATGCATAGAGCAGGTTGAGGAGCTGCATATCTTTGGCTACAGGTGCATAAGCAGGAACTCAGCCCACGGGAACGACATGCTCATGAGGTGTCCCGACAAATTTAAACACAGCATAGACTCGGCAGACAAAATAATTAGATTGATAGTGATAAAACGCACCGTTAGACTTGCTGATGTCACATGGTGATGCTTTGTGTTTTTTATGAAGGCAGTTTCACCAGACTCTTTCAGATTATCAGTGCTCAGATTTCTTATATTACAAATACATTGCAAATAGCTGGAAGATGGATAATTTCAGTGTTATGTATAGTAGCCTAATTGAAGGCTCATTGGCTTCTTTTACCAGCCTGTACATAATGGAATACTAAAGCAGGTGTCCGAAAGAGAAAGGCCAAAAGAAGAACGCCTGAATAAAGCTGGCTTCATTCATTTCTCCTTAGGATCAACATAGATCTAACTCATCACTCATTTACAGTATGGCCCAGTGGTTCTCAACTGGTGGGTCGCATAACAATTTGGGTCACAATTCCTTTGCCTTTCAATATCTTCTTTTGAAAAAGTGTAGCGGCACTTCCTAGGTCTGTTTTAATAACTGTTATCAAGTTGTTTTAGATCATATGTTCATCGTTGAAAGGTTTTCTTATGATTCTTCGATAATATTTTGCACTATATGCTACAATTTTACCGCAATTCTTATTTGGGCCGGAGCTTGTCATCCTAAAGTTATGGAGGGGAGGGGCCGATGGCACAGACTGGTTGCCTCACTTACGTCAGTCTACCCCAGGGCAGCTGTGGCTACAACAGTAGCTTACCAACACCAAGTGTTGAGTGAATGAATAATAATGACAGTGTAGCGCTTTGAGAAACAGACACATCATCATTATTATAATTATGGTGGGTCGTGAAGCCAAACCAGTTGAAACCCGCTGGTATAAGCAACAGAAAACAACTTGACTTTGTTGAAATGAAGACTGTGTAAATAAAATAATGGTTTAATATTGGCTAGGGGAGACTGGGGCTGGTTGTCTTGGTGGTTTGTTGTCAAATGCTTGATAACTTTGAGTTAAACATCCTGCTTTTTTGCAATGATATATATATATTATTTTCATTTGCAAACAGAGGTTATGGATGGCTTGATATTGCCATAGCCTACTAGGTGGTACTGATTGCTACTTGCTTCTAAGTGGATTGTGATGAACACAATGACTTGGGCCGCCTTCTCTCAAATCATCACCAATCGCTTGCCCACATTTGTCTTTCCCAACGAATAACAATAGAACTAGGTAAACCTTTTTTTTTTTACATGTAGTAAAGAAAAGCACAAAAGTTTAAAGTTTAAAATGCACATCTAGGATAAGAGACCACATATATAAGTTTGGGTCAATAAACTTTACCCACCTTGCCTTGTATGAATGTGGTGTGTGAGTCAGTGATTGGTGGTCACACAACAGTCATACATCAAGCAGCCAAAGTGACCGCAGGGGGTTCACTGTTCGTCGTATAAAGGTCATAAAAAGTATTGTTTATTTTTGTATTGTTTTTAGAATACCCAAATACGATAAAGCATTCTAGTCCCTCATCACATGACGTTAGGGTTGTTTCAAACTTACTAAGGCTCATTTTGTGCCCCTTTGCTGGCAACTTTCTAAGAGGATTACCCCTGTGCTATTTTAATCTAATTATGAACGCACATGTCAACAGCAGTTTTCTCTTAATTTGTACAGAGGTAGGCCATATGCTATGAAGCAAGACTTTGCCTGAAAAAATGTATAGGCAGGTGACAATTTAGATCATTTTTTAAAAGATTAATTTTGAAGAATAAAAATTACTGTCCATGGCCACACTATACCCGGCCGTATGAAATAGCCAAGTCCAGACAATAACCCTCGAGGCGAGAAAATGCCCCCACTGTGGAGGTATGATATGTGACTTAATTTTAAGAGTAAATTGGTCAAACGTTCAAAAGAGGATATTGGCTTTGATGCATAGGTTCCTGTGTCTGGTTAGGTTTAGGCACATATGGGTTGGGTCAGGAAAGGGTTTTAGGGGAAAGTTGTTTTGTTGTTGTTTTACTGCACAACAAGGCAATGTAACATGTTTGGAATATGACATAGTAAATTACAGATATCAAAGGGTAAAATCTGGCCTGAGGAGGTAGTAAATGGTTTGGGCATAAATTACGCTCAAGCATTTACTTACTACTCAACAGTTATTTTCATCAAATGCTGTTTTACGTTTACTTGTGTAATTGTTTGAATTAATATGAATGTATAGGCTACTTCAACTTAAAGTAACGTTCTTCTGACTTAATATGTATGTCTACTCTACCAAGGCCTCTGCCCTAATGTAAATAGTGACCAATTAATTTCAGATGAAAGATCCTATTTCATTTGTCCACTAGGGGGCAATAACGCTACACCTATGAGACCATTTTAGAAACGCAACAGCTGAAAAGAGTCGGCTCTACAAGGACAAATGTTTACATGCAAGAGCTCACTAAGATAGTCTAGGGATCGAAACGCAGTTTTACTTATGCCAGAGGCTATTAGTACTGTATTTATTTACACAACACCTTTTCATTTAAAGTGCATATTAGTTACACATTAGACACAATATCTAACACAATTATTTTCAAGATTTTGCACACACACATTTTTTTTGCCCAGCTTTCTTTAGTTGGACCATTTTTGTGAAGTTTATAGTTTCACTTCAGACAGGAAGTGACATAGATAGAGGACAACAATTTTAAACTGTTGCCGCGCCAACCATGTAATGTCAATGGGAGTCAAACTACGGACTTTACCTCACACTATGTCACTTCCTGTCAGGAGCCTAACAATTCAAATAAAAATAACTTTTCTGCCCAACATTTCTTCATTTGTTCTTCAAATTGCTGTTTCACTGAAACAAAATGATAATAATTTATTTACAACAGATTTTTATGAATCTAAATATGTTTTTCAAAAGCATAAAAAACTGGTATATGCACTTTAGATACCTTTGAACTTCGTAACTGTACTTTTTGGAGTTTTATCTCAAGTATTTCTACTTGTACTTGAGTAATATTATTTTCAAACAACAGTAAACAACAGTACAAGAATTTAATATTTGGTTACACTTTCTAGTAAATCTGTAAAAGACAAAATCTCATGTTGACAAATCAATATTGAACATTGAAACAATTTTTTGTATTGTATCTTCAATTATTTATCTGATCTCTTTTCAGGGCCAGCCCTAGCCAATATGGCACCTGAGACAGGATTGAACTTTGGCCCTCACAATTGTTTTGTTTCATTACTTAGTAGCTTCCTTTCTATTGACACAAATGTGCTTTTTTTTCCTAAGAAATTGAAGAATGCATAGGGGCACTAAGAACTAAGCAACAAATACACCACATTAATTTAGCCTAGCGTCTAGCGTGCACAAAAGGGCAAGGGATATATATATAAATATAACTTAATACAGTTCATCTTCATGGCCATAGAGGGAAAATGCATTACTCCTTTATGGAGAGGGTTTACATGCAATTTTATTAGTGGAATAGGAGATGTAACCAAATGCTATTTATATCCATATATACCAGCTCAATATAGCTGCTTCTCCAACACCCTCCATCTCACATCTTAAAATGCTAACTACTGTCACTTACATGAACTGTGGAAAATATTGATATTTATTTCTGCAATTTAGGTAAATGTATATAAAATACAAGGCAAGGCAAGTTTATTTATACCACGCATTTCCTACACAAAACTCAGTGCATGTTTGAGAAGTGTAAAGTCTTAACTATACCTTACCGTATTATCCAAGATTAGATTTTTTATGGAGATGTGATCACTGTGGTCACCTTATACCACTGACATTTGAAATGAAAAATCATACTAAAAATGCAGCAGCTATAGGCTGGGTCTCGAGATGACAGGGATGTCCCAGATGCTTGACCAAATCGAGTGGTTAACTGCTGCTGACCAAGCACTGGCAACCTCTATAAAAGCAGCAGTGTGGGCCCCGTGTGAGAACTGACAGGCGACCCATACAGGTTAGTGTGTCTGATCCAACATGATCCAATAATGAGAACAAATTATTATTGTTGTCTTCAATATTTATCATTCTATTCCCTTCCAGCATCCCTTGGGTAGAATATACTGTGCCATACATTTGGGTAGAACTGAGGTATGAAGTCAAAAAGAAAATTACACTAGTTTGGATCAACATGTTCGATTCAAAAAGGTAATAAAAGAAATCTTCTTTCCTTAGACCCAAAAGGTGCCACCATGAGCACAGACGCAGAGATGGAGCAGTATGGCCCCGCAGCCATTTACCTGCGGAAGCCAGAGAGGGAGAGGATTGAAGCTCAAAATACTCCTTTTGATGCCAAGACAGCGTTCTTTGTGGCGGATGCTGCTGAGATGTATCTCAAAGGCAAACTCACCCAGAAGGAAGGTGGCAAAGCCACTGTTGAAACAGAAGGGGGAAAGGCAAGTAGTTCTTCATACTTAACTTAGTTTCTTTACTTTGTTTGAATGATTGGTAGTGACAGGCTTGGATACTGTACGTATGAATATTTTGTAATATTATGGATGATGACAAAGTGCTATTGATTTAGACTGTAACAGTCAAGGAGGACGACATCCACCCAATGAATCCACCCAAGTATGATAAAATTGAGGACATGGCCATGATGACCCACCTCAACGAGCCTACTGTGTTGTATAACCTCAAAGAGCGTTTTGCATCATGGATGATCTATGTAAGGCTGCCCCTAGTTTCTGCCTCATGCATGTGTTATTAGATTTTACCTGGTGTTTTAAATGTTTTTATCTGACATACTTTAGACCTACTCTGGCTTGTTCTGCGTCGTGGTGAACCCCTACAAGTGGCTTCCCGTATACGATCAGCAGGTTGTTTGTGCCTACAGAGGCAAGAAGAGGATTGAGGCCCCACCCCACATCTTCTCCATCTCTGACAACGCCTATCAGTTCATGCTCACTGGTGAGATGTTAACTTGTGTTGCATCTTGGTTTATGATTAGAAACTATTGCAAATTTAAGATTTTTATAATTTTCTAGATCGTGAAAATCAGTCTATCCTAATTACGTAAGTGTTGCAACAAATGCAGAAAATTATAGCAGGCCTAATTTATATACATAATGCTAGTCTCTTAAAATCCACGTCTTTTATTCTTCAGTGGAGAATCTGGTGCTGGAAAGACTGTCAACACCAAGCGTGTCATCCAGTACTTTGCAACAATTGCTGTAGCTGGAGGTAAAAAGGCTGAAAGCTCTAAGATACAGGTAAAATAACTGGAATAAAATTTCCTAGTTTGCTTTTTTATTACAGTTATTATTTTAATGACGTGATATCTGTGCAGGGTTCACTAGAAGATCAAATTATTGCTGCCAACCCTCTGCTGGAGGCTTATGGTAATGCCAAGACTGTGAGGAATGACAACTCCTCTCGTTTTGTAAGTGAAGAAGAAAAATGCATTTTTGGAGGAAATTACGAAACAATTATGAACTATCTCCTTTTAGGGTAAATTTATCAGAATTCATTTTGGCACTTCTGGCAAACTGGCTTCAGCTGATATTGAAACATGTAAGTAGTATTTGCTTACTATTTAAATGCACATAGTTATTTATTTTTTGGAAAACTGCAATTGATTCTTAATTCAAGACCTGCTGGAGAAATCCCGTGTGACCTTCCAGCTGTCTGCTGAGAGGAGCTACCACATCTTCTACCAGCTCATGACAGGACACAAGCCTGAGCTGCTGGGTATAGTGTTATATTATGTTAAATTACCAGTATAGGGGATGCGTAAAATAATGTAAACCATTTTTATATTTTTGTAATCCAGAGGCTCTTTTGATCACCACCAACCCTTATGACTACCATATGATCAGCCAGGGTGAAATCACTGTCAAGAGCATCAATGATGTGGAGGAGTTCATTGCAACTGATGTAAGTTTATTTTTGATATATAAGTATAAACCATTTTGATAGTGTGAAGCAAAGCAAACAACAAATTATGTTATTTGTTTTGCAGACAGCCATTGATATCTTGGGCTTCAATGCTGAGGAGAAATTGGGAATTTACAAGCTGACTGGTGCTGTGATGCATCATGGCAACATGAAATTCAAGCAGAAGCAGCGCGAGGAGCAGGCTGAGCCTGACGGCAATGAGGGTGACTGTCCAAATACAAAAAAGTCTGCATTTCAAAATACTCAATTCAACACAACTCAACACCATTAAAAAACCTAAAAATACAATTTCATTTTCAGTATTGACATACAGGACCCTGGCAACTCAAAAGTTCTAGTAACTGTGTTAGATGGGTGTTACTAGTTTCTTTTTGCTCTATTCACCTGCTCCATTTTTGTGCCAGGAGTGATGACAGCTAACTGGCAACTAGTGATTGTGTAGATTTTTTTTTTATATCGCTTGTCCTTTCATTACAGTAACAGATGTGAGCAATGACAGTTAAATCACTTACACAAAGACACTTGCACCTGAAGCCTCTCATTCGTCCGCTGATTCACTTTTGTGTTTCATTTTTATCAGAGGCTGATAAAATCGCCTACCTCATGGGTCTGAACTCAGCAGACATGCTGAAAGCTCTGTGCTACCCAAGAGTCAAAGTTGGAAATGAGATGGTGACCAAAGGTCAAACTGTCCCACAGGTAACTGCAATTGTTCAAAACATATTTGTTACTCTAGCCTTTTATTAAATATTAACTGGATTGTATAGATTTTTCAAATCTAATATTTCTCTTCAATCTAAGGTTAACAATGCTGTCAGTGCTCTGTGCAAGTCTGTCTATGAGAAAATGTTTTTGTGGATGGTTATCCGTATCAATGAGATGTTGGACACTAAGCAGCCAAGGAATTTCTTCATTGGAGTGCTGGACATTGCTGGATTTGAGATCTTTGATGTAGGTTTATCACTATTACGAAACAAGCTTTCTCACTATGAAGCTAAATAATATTTTGCCTTTCATTTGCAGTTCAACAGCTTGGAGCAGCTCTGCATCAACTTCACCAACGAGAAACTGCAACAGTTTTTCAACCACACCATGTTTGTCCTGGAGCAAGAAGAGTACAAGAAAGAGGGCATTGTTTGGGAGTTCATTGACTTTGGCATGGACTTGGCGGCCTGCATTGAGCTTATCGAGAAGGTAATCGGAAACATTTGTAAAATAAATAAATACCATAAGTACTTCAAGTTTGCATTTCCAGACTAGCACATGTTATTACTTCACAGCCAATGGGAATCTTCGCCATCCTTGAAGAGGAGTGTATGTTCCCCAAGGCCTCTGATACAACGTTCAAGAACAAGCTGCATGACCAGCATCTGGGCAAGAACAAAGCCTTTGAGAAACCTAAACCTGGCAAAGGCAAGGCTGAGGCTCACTTCTCCCTGGTCCACTACGCTGGTACCGTCGACTACAATATCACTGGCTGGCTGGACAAGAACAAGGACCCACTGAACGACTCAGTTGTTCAGCTCTACCAGAAGGCTGCAAACAAACTTTTGGCCCTCCTGTATGCCACCCATGGTGGAGCTGAAGGCAAGCTTCTACATATATAATCTTCATTTATGAAAAGACATACATAATATTCAATTATGGAAAGAAAAAGCTAATTTTGACAATAAAAACATATGAGATGAGAACGTAACTATTTTCAACAGAGGCTTCTGGTGGTGGCGGCAAGAAGGGTGGCAAGAAGAAGGGTGGTTCCTTCCAGACTGTGTCTGCCCTTTTTAGAGTATGTTTTTGCTCTTGTTTGTGATACCACATAAAGGAAATGTGTCATAATTCATTATATTATTTTCAGGAGAACTTGGGCAAGCTGATGACCAACTTGAGGAGCACTCATCCTCACTTTGTGCGTTGCTTGATTCCTAATGAATCTAAGACTCCAGGTAAGATTTTGTCATTTGTTTGTAAGTAAAGTGAATGAAAATTACACATTTGAATTCCAGGCCTTATGGAGAACTTCCTGGTCATTCATCAGCTGAGGTGTAATGGTGTGCTGGAGGGTATCAGAATCTGCAGAAAGGGCTTCCCCAGCAGAATCGTCTACGGTGACTTTAAGCAGAGGTTTTTATATTTATATATGCATATATTAAAATGATATTTTGGCCAAATGTAAGAGGTTAAATGTTAAAAAATAAAACATTTTATGTCCCAAGATACAAAGTATTGAATGCCAGTGTCATCCCTGAGGGACAGTTCATTGACAACAAGAAAGCTTCCGAGAAGCTGCTTGGCTCCATTGATGTGGACCACACTCAGTACATGTTTGGTCACACCAAGGTCTACATATCTTGAATTTATAATATTAAAAACATATATTATTCTTTGGGAGTGTTTCTAAATATTTCCAATGTTGTAACAGGTGTTCTTCAAAGCTGGTCTGCTGGGTCAGCTGGAGGAGATGAGAGATGAGAAACTGGCCTCGCTGGTGACCATGACTCAGGCTCTCTGCAGAGGATATGTTATGAGGAAGGTGTTTGTTAAGATGATGGAGAGAAGGTATTATCTTACCAAATAAAAACATTATACTATGTAAGTTGAATTTGAATAAAAAAAGAATAAATATTTTTTGGCATGCAGAGAATCTGTCTACACTATCCAGTACAACATCCGCTCCTTCATGAATGTGAAAAACTGGCCCTGGATGAATTTGTACTTCAAGATCAAGCCTCTCCTGAAGAGCGCCGAGACTGAGAAAGAACTGGCTCAAATGAAGGAGAACTATGACAAGATGAAGTCTGATCTGGCAACCGCTCTGGCCAAGAAGAAGGAGCTGGAGGAGAAAATGGTTTCCCTCCTGCAAGAGAAGAATGATCTGCAGCTGCAAGTGGCATCGGTCAGCAAGAAACTAAACAATAATTGTACATTTATTAAACTAATGTGATATCATAACATACTAATGTTTGTGCATGTCTTTGTCTCTATATATATCATATAGGAAGGTGAAAACCTCTCTGATGCAGAGGAGAGGTGTGAAGGACTCATTAAAAGCAAAATCCAACTTGAGGCCAAGCTCAAAGAGACAACTGAGAGACTGGAAGATGAGGAGGAAATCAATGCTGAGCTGACTGCAAAGAAGAGGAAGCTGGAGGATGAATGCTCTGAGCTGAAGAAAGACATTGACGATTTGGAGCTCACCTTGGCCAAAGTGGAGAAAGAGAAACATGCCACTGAGAACAAGGTTTGTTTGACTGTGTATTTAAAATGAACATACATACGCATGACACAATAACACAAACAGTAAGAATTATGACTCTTAAAGAAAATTTCAAAAAGTGACAATGTGTTAATGGTGTTATAGGTGAAAAATCTAACCGAGGAGATGGCGTCTCAAGATGAGGCTATTGCCAAGCTGACCAAAGAGAAGAAAGCTCTCCAAGAGTCCCACCAGCAAACTCTGGATGACCTCCAGGCAGAGGAAGACAAAGTCAACACTCTGACCAAGGCCAAGACCAAGCTGGAACAGCAAGTCGATGATGTGAGGCTTTAACAGTTTGCCATATACATAATCCAAACTACTATATTATTCAACCTATTAAAACATCACAATATTTGATAGCTTGAGGGCTCTCTGGAGCAAGAGAAGAAGCTCCGCATGGACCTTGAGAGAGCCAAGAGGAAGCTGGAGGGAGACCTGAAACTGGCCCAGGAATCAATCATGGACCTGGAGAATGACAAACAGCAATCTGATGAGAAGATCAAAAAGTATATCTCACATTTTATCAACTGGTCCGTTGTGTACAGAGATTAAAATAATCCAATCCAACTTTATTTCAAGAGCACTTTAAAAACAAAAACAAAACAAAAACAAAGTCGACCAAAGTCCTGATCACAGAAGTACAAATTAAGAGAAAAAGGAAGAGTAAAAATAGAAATCAATCAAAAGTCAAACCTTTCTGGCTGTGTTATAAGCCCAGAAAAAAGGGTGAAACAAGTGACTCTGCCTGTCTAGGACAGCGAAAGAGTGGTTGCCTCTTGTTTTCCTTTTAGTTTCCTTTTGATCTCCTGACCTGGCTTACCTTTTTGGTGCCTATTAATAGCCAAGCAGCAGAATTTTGTACAAGTTGTTAGTGGGCAAGAGACGACTGCTTGAGCCCAGCATAAAGTGCATTGCAGTAATAAGAAAGTTGTGCTTTCTTTTAGGAAGGACTTTGAGGTCAGCCAGCTCCTCAGCAAGATTGAGGATGAGCAGTCTCTTGGTGCCCAGCTTCAGAAGAAGATCAAAGAGCTTCAGGTAATTAGTGGTGCTGCTTCAGATTTACAGTGTTTTGGTTCAAATGAAGAACGTGTTGATCCTATCATCTATGATGAAATGTAGGCTCGCATTGAGGAGCTGGAGGAGGAGATCGAGGCTGAGAGAGCAGCTCGTGCAAAGGTGGAGAAGCAGAGAGCAGACCTCTCCAGAGAACTTGAGGAGATCAGTGAAAGACTTGAAGAAGCTGGTGGAGCCACAGCGGCTCAGATTGAGCTGAACAAGAAACGTGAGGCTGAGTTCCAGAAGCTGCGTCGTGATCTTGAAGAGTCCACTCTGCAGCATGAGGCCACGGCCTCAGCTCTGCGCAAGAAGCAGGCTGACAGTGTTGCTGAGCTGGGAGAGCAGATCGACAACCTCCAGCGTGTCAAGCAGAAGCTGGAGAAAGAAAAGAGCGAGTACAAAATGGAGATTGATGACCTCTCTAGTAACATGGAGGCTGTGGCCAAATCTAAGGTAAAACTGCTCCTCTGAATGACATATACAAAAGGTCATCTCTCAAGTTTCCCCTGTCAATATAGTAAACCTTAAAAATATTGTATCCTGACAGGGCAATCTGGAGAAAATGTGCAGGACCCTTGAGGACCAGTTTAGTGAGCTCAAGTCCAAAAATGATGAGAATGTTCGCCAGCTGAATGACACTAATGCTCAGAAAGCCAGACTCCAGACAGAGAATGGTATGGTCCTAACCTGAACCGGTTTTAGTTTTGAATCCCGTCTGTTGAGACTAAATGAGGTTGCAATTTTAGGTGAGTTCTCTCGTCAAGTTGAGGAGAAGGAAGCTCTTGTTTCTCAGCTGACCAGAGGCAAGCAAGCTTTCACTCAGCAGATTGAAGAACTGAAGAGACACGTTGAGGAAGAAGTCAAGGTATGAATAATCTTATCACTTAGCTGGTAAATTCAAAGATATCTTGAAAAATGACTGATGCACACTGATTATTATTGTCTACAGGCCAAGAATGCCCTGGCTCATTCAGTCCAGTCTGCACGTCATGACTGTGATCTGCTCAGGGAGCAGTTTGAGGAAGAGCAGGAAGCCAAGGCAGAGCTCCAGAGAGGAATGTCTAAGGCCAACAGTGAAGTGGCTCAGTGGAGATCTAAATATGAGACTGACGCTATTCAGCGCACTGAGGAGCTAGAGGAGGCCAAGTAAGTACATGGGTGGATGGCTTATGTCCTGGTGCACCAACAGTGCCATTACTTCAACAATATATTCGCAATCTAATCCGTGCTGTTTGCTATTTCAATGAATCAAAAAACATATATTTTGCATAATAATAAATCAATTAACAAAGAAAAATAAGGATATACCGTCCTACATTACTAAAATGACTGGATCAAAAGATAATATCGTATTTAGTCACATTAAGTTGATTCTGTTTGTGTGTCTCTATTTCATCACAGGAAAAAACTGGCCCAGCGCCTGCAGGAGGCTGAGGAATCCATTGAGGCTGTGAACTCAAAGTGTGCATCTTTGGAGAAGACCAAACAGAGGCTGCAGGGTGAGGTGGAGGACCTCATGATTGATGTGGAGAGAGCTAATGCTCTGGCTGCCAATCTGGACAAGAAGCAGAGGAACTTTGACAAAGTAAAACATCTAAATAAAACACACAAAAACAGGATGGATGTTCTTTCTCATTCATGCAAACTCAAGTCAAATATTTTCAGGTCCTCTCAGAGTGGAAGCAGAAGTATGAGGAGGGCCAAGCTGAACTGGAGGGTGCCCAGAAAGAAGCACGGTCTCTGAGCACTGAACTTTTTAAGATGAAAAACTCTTATGAGGAGGCCCTGGATCAGCTGGAGACCATGAAGAGAGAGAACAAGAACCTGCAGCGTATGTACATCAACATTTGGAATATGCAACTCTATAAATATTTTAGCTGCATAATAAGCAAGGTTGATGCTTGTTTTCCATTCAGAGGAGATCTCTGACTTGACTGAGCAGATTGGAGAGACTGGAAAGAGCATTCATGAGCTGGAGAAGGCAAAGAAGTCAGTTGAAACTGAGAAATCAGAAATCCAGACTGCTCTTGAAGAAGCGGAGGTAGTATTTTATTATTATTATTATTATTATTATTATTATTATTATTATAAAATTGTAATACATATTTTTATGCTATTTTCATAAATTAATGATATTACAAATACAATGGCATGTCTAGGGCACACTGGAACATGAAGAGGCCAAGATTCTTCGTGTCCAACTGGAGTTGAACCAGGTCAAAGGGGAGGTTGACAGGAAGCTGGCAGAGAAGGACGAGGAAATGGAGCAGATCAAGAGGAACAGCCAGAGAGTCATTGACTCCATGCAGAGCACTCTGGATGCTGAGGTCAGGAGCAGGAATGATGCTCTGAGAATCAAGAAGAAGATGGAGGGAGACCTGAACGAGATGGAGATTCAGCTGAGCCACTCAAACAGACAGGCAGCTGAAGCCCAGAAACAGCTCAGGAACGTCCAGGGCCAGCTCAAGGTCAGAAAACAGATACAAGTTCAATTTAATGTTGTGTTTGAGAACAATGTTACACAATGTTGCTCTGTGACCAGGATGCCCAACTGCACCTTGATGATGCCGTCAGAGGACAGGAAGACATGAAGGAGCAGGTCGCCATGGTGGAACGCAGAAATGGCCTGATGCTGGCTGAGATTGAGGAGCTGAGAGCTGCTCTGGAGCAGACAGAGAGAGCACGCAAAGTGGCTGAGCAAGAGCTGGTGGATGCTAGCGAGCGTGTTGGACTGCTTCACTCTCAGGTTTGGAAAGAACAATTACAGTGATAAATATATGGTACAAAATAAATGAAACTATTTGTATTGTTATTCTAAAAGAACACCAGTCTTCTGAACACAAAGAAGAAGCTGGAGTCTGATCTGGTCCAGGTTCAGGGTGAAGTAGATGACTCGGTTCAGGAAGCAAGAAATGCTGAAGAAAAAGCCAAAAAGGCCATCACTGATGTGAGTTCACATGTCTAACTCCAGAATACACTGTTTATGGCAGGACTCATTTACAATGACAACATTTCAGGCTGCCATGATGGCTGAGGAGCTGAAGAAGGAACAGGACACCAGTTCTCATCTGGAGAGGATGAAGAAGAACCTGGAGGTCACTGTCAAGGACCTGCAGCACCGTCTGGATGAGGCTGAGAACCTGGCCATGAAGGGCGGCAAAAAGCAACTCCAGAAACTGGAGTCTAGGGTGTGTGTCTGCTGAAATATTACTAAAAATGAGTCAAAGATGATAACTGTAATATTTCTCTTTAAAAGGTGCGTGAGCTTGAGTCCGAAGTTGAAGCAGAGCAGAGGCGTGGAGCTGATGCTGTTAAGGGAGTCCGTAAATATGAGCGTAAAGTAAAAGAGCTGACATACCAGGTATTTACTGTAAAACTGGTTAATAATCTTACATTCTCATATGGAAGCATACAATGATTTCATCCCATATTTTATAGACTGAGGAGGACAAGAAAAATGTCAACAGACTCCAGGATCTGGTGGACAAACTACAGCTCAAAGTCAAAGCTTACAAGAGACAAGCGGAGGAGGCTGTAAGTACAAATATTTGTTTATGCAATTCCTTTTTCCCCAGATAAAAACAACTTGCATTAACAGGAGGAGCAGGCGAACACTCACATGTCAAGGCTCAGGAAGGTTCAACATGAACTTGAGGAAGCTCAGGAGCGTGCTGATATTGCTGAGGGTCAGGTCAACAAGCTCAGAGCCAAGAGCCGTGATGCTGGAAAGGTTAGTATCTTGGTTAGTTTTCATCTAGAATAAAGAACATAAATGTACATTCGCCTTAAACAACTTTCTCTTTTACAGGTGGAGTCAGAGTAAGACTTACCTTTCTCTTCAAACCACAAGTTCATAAAATATGAACCCTTTATGGTGGCAGGCTCAGTATACATTATCAATAAAATATCTACCAACTTACTTGTGTCTTCATTAAAAAAGGTCTAAACATCACTCACATAAGAGTTTGAAAGTTGTTGTTTTTTTTTATCATTTTTGTAAACTGTAAAAAAAAAAGTGGGGTAAGTCTTCAAAAGAGGGAATTTAAAAATTGCTTAGATAACAATTGGTTTCGAGTTGATGCCTGCTTCATAAACCATAACCCAGACTCAACTTACACTTGCTTTCATGTAATATCTCTAATAAGACGACACGGTAAAGTTACATTTTCATACCAAAACATACTTTATTTTTACCGACCATCATATCAACACGGCATTCTGAATATTACATACACATGGAAATCCAATACAAGTGAACTTGTACGCAAATGTAATGAAGGAACAATTGAGTAAAAAGCTTTAACGTTTTTGAATGACAGAGCATCAATCTTGTGCCTCTTTAAGACCTCCAAAGACAGCTGTTGGGACACTCTTCTGCTCCAGCTGAACCTCTGTAAACATGGTAAAATAGGGACAGTAAGCAAAATATATCGTAAAAATAAATCTTGCTTGGGTCATGTTATTTTATGTAAACATAAAAACTGTAATTTTTACCATCTGGCCCTTGGTTATCATCATCATCTTCATCATCAATGTCAATTTCATCTGGATTTGCTTGTTTGGCAAGCTCTGCGAGCTCACTACGTGAAGTATCACTCCTATGCAAAATGAAAAAAAAAAAAAAAAAAAACATTTGAAATAGTACACTACTACTCCTACTGTATATTACAGCATGAGAAGATACAGACCTGACAAAAAGTATTTTTTCTTTAGGCTTTGGTTTATCCCGCTCAGCTTCAGCTGCTAGCTGTTGTGCTTTTTGTTCCAGCATTTTCATGTCATCAATACCCATTTGGCCAGGGGCAAGGTCAGCCACTAAAGACACAAATATGTTGAATTGGATTTTAAAAGCCCTAAACAGAAATGGGCCAAACGGGCCATATGGGCCATATGGTGGATCTACACAGATCTACACTGTACCTGTGCCAGTAGAACTTGTCGTGGCTTTCATCATCTGAGAGGACATGAAGTTGACTTGAGTGTTGTATGTTGCCTGCACACTTCGTTTGATTCTTAACATTTCTCTGATGGTATCCTCGTTCCCATGGCGTATCTCAAACTCCTTCCATGTTTGCCAGAAATTAGCAGTTACCTGAAAGGTCATTAAGTTAAAAGTGTTAATCTTAGCCTCTACATTATCAAACTTGTGTGTCAGCATACCCTGGGATCACAGATTTGTGAGCAATAGGAGTAGATCGCTCTGCCTCGATCAATTTCACCCAGTTTGCTCTCCATATCAGCAAATCGAAGACACATCTCTCTCGAGTGTTCATCAGGCAAGACCTAAAGTATTTATCGGATTTGTTTGTTAGAAAATTTCAGTTTTCAGTGTTCATTGAGATATTAATGCAAGTTTAATATAACACTGAAAATAGTATTAGTACCTCAATGGCCTTCTGATATATTGCTCTGGTATAAGTGACTCCATAAATTTCAGCAGCTCTCTTAATATATATATTGAACATGTGGTGTCTCTCCTCAATTTCGACAGCCTCCGTAGCTCGTTCATAAACAGCCATGGCATGACGTGCAAGGCCATATTCTTCCTCCAATTTAGCATACAGTAGGTAAATAGCTATGATGAAAAAAAAAGAAAAGATTTTTAAGTTAACAGAATGCTTGGGAAATAATAAAGAACTAAACAAACAATCATACTCTTAGCAAACTTTGCAGGACAGCCATCAAGGGCTTGCTCAAATAAATCTCTTGCTCTCTCCAGCTTTTTTCCCCCATATCGGTCTATAAACTTGGTAAGGTAAGTGTTCCAAATGTCATAAACATTCGGCCACTTGAACAAGGCAATGCCACGCTCATAAGCCTGAAAAAAAAGAGTAGGATTTTACAACACAAGCAGAATTACAGAAAAAAAAATCTCTCTATAAATGCAGTATATATACATACACACGCCGTAATGTTCGGACTATTAAGCGCACCTGAAAGACGCATAAACTAAATAAAAGAAATAATTGTACATATATTTGCTGTACTTTATACGCCGCAGGTGTCCACGTAGTTACAGTTGAACACCCCATAAGCACACTGGAAATACAGGACCTTTCTCTCCACGTGCTGTCAAATATTCCAAGAAAACAGTGGCCTACAGGTACATTTACTTTTATAAAAGTGTTCACATGTTTATAAATTGGACTAGATTATTCTTTAAACGCACGCGGCCTGTCTGCGCATACAGTCCCGGGCTTTTTCCAGTGTTCATAGTCGCTATTGCACAGCTGGGTCTGTGGTGAATCGCTCTAGGCGGACTTTAGATGAATTTAGCCCACGCTACGCATTGTCCCTCCATAATATTTCAGCAGTAATCCGCGCATTTATTTTACACCCAAAGCCACATTACAAGCACGGGAGGGCATCTGCCACTCCAGTGTGCAGTAAAGGCTGGCAAATCTGGAGATGGTCCCGCCACCTGTGTGGTTATTGTGCCCATGGGTGGGGAACGTCCAAAGCGAAAAGGAAAAAGTAACCGTGTGACCTCTGCAGCTCTACTTCGCCCCCCCCCCACCACCACCATCTATGGTTAAATGTAGGTGCATTGTTATTGATAACATGATATTATTCAGAATAAAAGTGATAATAAATAGCTGCAGTTAAGTAAAAAAAAAAGAAGCAGCTTATAGTCCGGAAATTACGACGTTTATACATTTTAAAAAGATAACAAGCATTACTTTGAAGCTCTCCTCAAAGTAGTTGTGCTCTTCAAGAAACATTGCATAATTGATGATGATCTGTGGTGTAGCAATGCGGAGATCAATAATACGATCGTATACCGCCTTTGTAGACTAAAGAAAAAAAGCAGAAAGTCAAAATAATAAATCGAATAATACAACATGTGATTTTTGTAATTGTAAAAAGCAAACCTGAAACGTTCCAAGACTCTCTTCAAGGTCAGCCAGCATAGACCAGACCTTCAAGGATTTATAGACCCGGTTTTGGACTGGCTCAGAGACATCAAAGTATTCTGCTTTCTTGGATGGAATGGCTGTCGCTTTCTAGATTTCAATACACATTATGAAAAATACTTTAGCAAAATGCCAATTAATAGTTATTAATCAAATTTCAAAAGTGTGACTAATCTTTTTTTTTTTTTTTTATCAATTGAAATGACTTGTAAAAGTAAATAACAGCAACAACAATAATATGTGGTAAATACTGTGCATTTGGTGATTAACCTTACCCTCAATATACGCAGTGCCTGCTCATAGTTTTCATGCCGCAGTTCCATCTCTCCAAATTCACACCACACAGCTGCCAGGTCATCCACTTGCTTGTAGTTTACTTTGGTAGCTTTTTCAAAAATGGTTCTGGCCTGAGGAACAACAAAAACAATTGATTGCATTTGCCAACAAAGACGACCATGTCCATTGAAAGGGGAAAAATATCCTACATCATCCAGCTGCTCATTTTCTTCATAGAACTTAGCAAAGGCAACCCACAGGGAATGAGGCTTTCCTGTGGCTTTCATTGGATCAACGGTTTGTACAGCTTCAGTGTAGGTGTTTATAATCTGCAAACATTTGTTTATTTTTTTTAATTACTGATGACAGAAACATGCTTTTGATACAAATGCCAATCGAGGCTTATTGACTTACCTGCCGCGGATTGCCTTCATATAGCTTGACCCGTTTGTGCCATTCGTGCACATTGTGAGGGTTTTGACGAAGCAGTACACTGTTCAGAAGAAGAGGGCGTCTCGCAATAAGCTCCTCAAAGCGAGCTAATCTTAGCTCTAGATCAACATCATCTGGAACATGAAACAAATACTTAGATAAACATTGCATTTGCATATGTACGTCAAGTTAATCATACCTTCTTCATCCTTGCCCATTTCAACAGTGGTTTCCATCTTGGCTGCAATCATGCTCTCCTCAAACTGGGCATAACTGTCAAAAACTTGTGTGAAATCTCGAACTGTTACCACAGTTAGAATGGCCTCTTCGTAAACGTCACGAGCCTGGAAGACAAACAACAACATACATATCTCAAGAAAAGTTTGAGAAGCACGGATTTACACAGGAAATTCAAATATTAAAAACCTTTTCAAAGTGCCCACTCCTGATATAATAGTCTGCTAAGGAACACCAAAGTTTTCCTAGTTGGTCAGTGAAGCGTGTGAGTCCACCTCTGATAATGGCTCCAACATTTAAAGATGTAACTTTATCTGGATTCTGGGAAATCAGGTCACATAATTCATGCCACAGCTAAAAGGGGAAAAAAGTAAAAATAAATGATAGAGCCAAAAACAACCTCTTAATGTAACAATAATAAAGCCTACTTGATAGTTTGACTTTCCCTCCTTGGAAACAAAGGTTTCATCGTTGACAACAGCTGCAAGTCGAACTGCAGCTTCATCCAAGCGTCCAACAGACCGCAAATAGTCAATGTAGTCTTCTGTATTTTCTGGGGAAAGCTGATTCACACGAGATTCGTTTTAGGTGTCATTTTTAGGTTACTAACAATCATGTGATAACAGAAGAATAGGTTAGATAGATTACCTTCAAGTACCTGCGGAAAACCCGAATCGCTGTTTCTGGGAGGGGTAGATTGCGCACAAATCGCAGATACAAAGGCCAAATACGTGGATGCTGAGTAACCGGCAGGGCTCTCAAGGCACGGTCAAATGTTCGCCGACTTCTAGTGATTTTACATTGGGAAACAAGGAACTGGCAGTAGTCAAGCCAAATTCTTGGCATCTACGCAAAAAGAGGCAAATACAGTAAGTTAACCTTTGAATATTCGATATTTTCCCCAATGGATCATAATTTACCTTATGCATGAAAACAAGGGCTCTTTCATGACAGTTATTGACTTCTTCATATACAGGCTCCGTTATGCATTTCCCCTTTACCTGTTTGCGCCTCTCCTTTAAGTAGTTATACCACAGCTTGTAACTGTAAAACAAAGTAGTTCATAGTTAAAAGTGTTAGTAATTTAAATAAATATATATTTTTTTTTAAGTATAGGAGGACGGACAGATTTATTCATCACCTGCCAGGAAGTTCCTTCAGGGCGCGCTCATAGATCATGTTCAGATTAATTTGGGGTCCATTTTGCTTGAATTCAATGTATCGCATCCAGCATTTGACGGAGTATGGGTTCCGAATAATCTCTTCTTCGTATGGCAGATCGTCATCTTCCTAATATAACGGGTATAACACATATTAACGTTAAAGCGACGTGGTGGCACGTTAGCTCACTTCACTTGAACATTAACCAACATTAATAAAAAGCAACATTTATATGTCCAAAAATATTAGCGCAGTGTTATAAAGAATGATCCAGAATTCCAGAATGATCGAGCAAATTACAGTTTGGCGTAAAAATGACCATTTATTTCCCGAAACTCTTGATAAGCTAAGCTTGACAAGCTAAGACATGCTATCAAAAATGTGCATTCAACTCAAAATGAAATGAAACTTACAAACATAACGTCTGCTTTTCCGCTTAACGAAGGCATGTTGACACTCTAAAAATCCTTCCTGGATAATAAATACTTGATTGTTACGAGAATAACCCGATAATGTACTTGTTATGACAACTTCAAGCTAGTAATGTTTTGTCGTGCGTAGAGTGAGCGCCACACAAGGGAACGGAAGCTCTCTTTTCTTTTGTGGTGTTGATGAGGTAGGGTAAGCAGCCTCTATAAAGCATTACCGCCATCTTCTGGCTCAGTTTAATAATGCCGCGTCGTCGGGGTTTCGCACAGGACAAAACGAATCCATAAACGTCGCGATGTCGGCCTTTTCCCGCACAATATTTCCACTATCAGCAATGAGGCGATACAAAAGTCAGGAATCGTGGCTGATGTTTTGTCTGGAGCGTCTCCTCTCGGGGACAGGGGCGGAGCTGACACAGAAAGTAGAAGGACTGGACTGGACAAGGCTTTATAAATTAAAATAAAAAATAAATAAAAATAAAATAAAATAAATAATCACTATGATGAACGATGCTTGGTGTTTTTAATTTCGAAGAAAAGTAATCATGTCTGATTTTTAATAAAACAGTATGTGGTTGCCTAAAATCAGAGGCAATTTTTAAAGAAAGTGTACTTAGTAGTTTTATCATAGAGTGCTTTTTACTTCTACTTGAGTAAAATTATAGCTTAATGAAATATCTGTACTCTTACTTGAGTAAAATAATTGTTACTTTTTCCACTGTGAGTAAATATTTAAGTAGCAAATACTTCATTTTAATCTATAAAATCCTTTAGATGTAGATCGTCTCATGCACCTTGTTTTTTTTTTAAGAATTACTTTGTTTTTCTGTATTTTCATGTCATTTTCTGGGAATTATTTTTGTAAATATGTCAATTTCCACATGATTTCATTTTTGTTTCACACAATTTATGGCGTCATTGGAGATAAATCAGACTCTTTCACTTGTACTCAAGTAACATTTTGTCCAAGTACTTTTTGACTCTTACTTGAGTTGTTTGGGTCATTGCTTTTTACTTGTACTTGAGTAAAATTATTTCAACATAACATTATTCTTACTTGAATAAATATTTTGGCTACTCTACCCACCTCTAAAAAAATCCCTGAATGAGGCCCCCCTTTCAAATATAAAGGGAAAGAGGTGTGTATAGCTCGCCAGGCTTTCACCCAGATGGAACCATTTCCATGGTTGCTCTTATGTTCATGAAGATGGTTCCATCAGCAGAGAAAACCTACCAAAAACCATGCAAAATACATGAAGTTGAAGTTTAGAATAAACAGCGGAGAGTAGGGTTCACTGACATGGAAAGTAAAGGTGCCATGATAAAAATAACCCATGCAACTAATAAGTAACTAAAAGCTAAATCAACAAGTTTTTTTTCTTCGCATAAAAAGTTCCTGTGTGTTGGCATTGAAAAAAAGAGAGATTTTTCCCCTTGTATCTTAGGATGCACTTCTTTATGGTATATCTTTTTTTTCTTCATTATTATTATTATTATTATTATTATTATTATTATTATTTACACAGATTGTATTGCTCAAACACTTACCAAGTAGATTACTCAAGTATTTTCAGCTCGTATTCTGTTTTGGATACTCTCTACACCACTGCAAATACATTGAATTGCTTTTGCACGAAATCTCTATAAATAAACTTGCCTTGCCTAGCTGAAATTACACTCTTCTTGGAAGGAATTATCCCCTATCATCACTGCAGTTGTTTTTAGTTTTTTTCCACATCCGATTAAGTTTGCATGTTATTAGTAGTATAAAAGCAACATAACACTAAAAGTGGGACGAGAGGGGAAGCAGCAAGCGCTTGTAGTCAGTGCACCAAGGCTGCATATCACATCTAAAAAGAGGCATAAAAATAGGCCCTTCTTCTTTCTCCTCCTGTTCTTTGACCTTTGAGGCCTAATTCATGAAGTTGTCCATGAGGTATCTCCACAGTTAAGAACAGGAGCTTCAGCTGCTCCGTCTGTACGTCAAGACAACCAGACAGTTACGTCACCTCCAGCTAATTCATAAAAATGACTACACCCACACAATTGACTACAACATACACTCCATATACTTTTGCACAGCAAAAAAATTAATGTACCAACCAAATATAATCGAGCAACTGCACAAATGTCAAAATGATACTGTATCCAGAATCCCTGGCTCTGAAAGTTTCAAACATGAACCACTGCCAACACCATAGACTACACAGAATGAAAAACTTGTTTTTATTCAGTTAAATTATGTTATTAATGCACTTAACATTCTTGAAAATTATTCTGGTTTCAGGGTAAACCACAGCACCGAGATGACCCTTTTACAGACTTTAAACAATTTCAGATCAAATGATGATTCACAAAAGTTAAGTGTTGGTTCTACTGGATATAACCGCTGCTTTTGATACAGTAGACAGCATTAAAACACATTGGCCTCTCTGGTGCGGTCCATAAAATCACATGTAGTGTGCCCCAGGGTTCAATTTTAGGCCCAATGCTTTTTAATCTCTTTATGCTCCCTCTTGATGGTGGCCGGAAGCATTGGAGTCGACAGTTTATTTTTCTTTGTGTCTTTGTAGTTTTTTTGTTGTGTTTGTGTTGCTTTTTTATCATGTTTTCGTAGATTTTTTGTGGCATTTTTGCTGCCTTTTCATTGTTTTTTTTCCCATAGCTTTTTTGTCTTGGTTTTGCCACATTTTTGTCACTCTTTTGTTGCTACTTTGTTGCTTTTTTGATTTGGGTAAAGCCAAACTGGAAAAAATGTGCTTGGTTCAGGACAGGTAAGGGTTAAGAGATGAATGTTTTTTAAGTGTCTTAATAGTCTTGGGCCTTCTTATCGTTGTATTGATAAACATTGACATGTTTTATTGATATTTTATTATTGTATTATCTTATTTTATTATTTTTAGGATCTCCCAGTGTTTCCTCTGAAGGAGCTCTCTGCCTCGGGAGCAGTGGTTGGCTGTGGCTGCCTGGGTGCTGTCCAATAGGTGCATGGATGTGTGGTGTCTCCTCTGTCACAGAAATAGAATGCTCTGGTCAAATATTCCACCAAATCCTGTCCTTAAGATCACCCACAGACAGCCGCATTTGTGGCACAGCTATATCTGCTCTTTCACAGCTGAGGTCATGCTAATTGGTCATTTGGGCTTAAGTTTTGTTGTTGTATAGCGTGCAAAGCTGCCATAAGTTCATAGATTTTCGATATTAAAAAACTTGAGATGCTGCTGTGGCTCTAACGATGGCATGACCTGCTTTATACTTCAATACATTTAGGATTTATGGCTCAGAACTGTCAATCATTTCATATTCTTGCAAAGATCAGGTTCGGAAACCTTCAGGTAGGCAGCACAGTGACTTGTGAAATAAATGCTGCGGCCAGCTTTTTCCAGCTGCGGCTTTTGACCAAGGTGAAGCCTTTTCTCTCACGCCCTGGAGAAGGCGACCCACGCATTTATCAGTTCTCGGTTGGACTATTGCAACGCTCTCTACTCTGGCCTCCACCGGTTACAGTTAGTGCAGAATGCAGCAGCCCGTCTTCTCACCGGTTCATCCAGACACAGCCACATCACTCCCGTCCTCTCCTCCCTGCACTGGCTCCCGGTCCGTTTTCAGATTGATTTTAAAATGTTGATGCTTGTTTTTAAAGCCCTCCATGGTCTCGCTCCCTTATATCTAACTGAGTTGTTGACCGTACATCGCCCCAGCAGAGCTCTCCGGTCGGCCGATCAAATGGTTCTGGACGTGCCCAGGTCCCGGTACAAACAGTGGGGCGATCGTTTCTTTGTTGTTGCCGCGCCTAAACTGAGGAACAGCCTGCCCCTCAGTCTGCGTGTTCTCACGGACCTGTCCCTTTTTAAATCAAGATTAAAGACTCATCTTTTCAAACTTGCTTTTAATACTTAGAGCACACTGAATTGTGTCTAGGTTGTAATTATTTGGTGTTTTTAAAATGTGTTTTATCTTTCTGTGAAGCACTTTGGTCCTAGTGGTGTTGCTGTAAAGTGCTATATAAATAAACTTTGATTGATTGATTGATTGATTGATTGATTGATTGATTGATTGATTGATTGATTGATTGATTGATTGATTGATTGATTGATTGATTGATTGATTGATTGTGGGATGGTTCTTAGCTTAACTTCTTCCAAATTGCACTGACATATTCAGATGTTAAGATGAGATAATCCTTTGTTGATCTCACAATGGAGAAATCCACTTGCTAAATCAGCTATCAAGAAACACTCAGGGTGTGCAAAAAAAGACAGGAAATGTGGAGTCAATGAAATGTAAATAAAGGTTTTATATACAATGAATGTAAATAATAAAAAAATAAAGTTAAAATCACGATGACAAACCTTCGGGGTCAACAGTGAGGATAAGGGGCTTCAGAAGCTTATTTTCACTTTTGGATGCAGCCCACGACCTCAGGATACTGTGACCGCAAGCACTAGCGCACCATTTGTTTGCACGCACAATAGTCTCGTCTGGGCTAATGCTGTTATTGTGTCAGACGGATGATTGGGCCCATACTGTTACTGCTACCCTGGTTTTCTTTTTTAATTTTCACAGAAGCATAATAATTGCTTCCACAAGTGCTGACCCAATCCAGGCTTGGGCACATCACTTATCCTCCAGATCCTTAGAAAACTTGTCCTGCATCCTTGCAATGTTCTATTTGAGATGCCCTAGGCGACAAATAGATTGAGGTTGCCAAGCTATGCAACCCTCTGGACCAAGTCCCCAAGAAGAAATTAAAGCTTGACTTGGAATCTTGGAGAAGCCTTGAGTCCCCCCTGAAGATTTTGCTGACTGTTCATTTGCAATCCCTTCGGGCTTTGTGGTGCATACTTGGCTCTCAAATCACATTTGTCCCCCTTGGTATTTTACGTAAGGGAAAAATATGGTCTATAAACAGTTAACAATGCACACCACTTAAGTCAAAGTTAAAAGTATTTCTGTTACAATGTTCCACATCTTGAAATGTCAGTGGACCAAATGTGGTTTTAGGCCATTATACAAAGGCAGTTACTATATGTTAACATAAAGTCACAACATCTTGGAATTACTTCTACTCAAATTATTAAAAATAATCATTTATATTAGCGGAAACATCTCTTGTATGCCTGATCCTATGTCAGCATCTTTGTATCAAGTGTAGCAACTGGATGAAGTTCATTTAATTGCTGTGCGGGACTTATTTTGGGCTTGATCTCACATGATGAGTTTCCATCAGTTATCATGACCATCTAAGGTGAGCTAGAACAGGCTATTTAATTTATATGGATAGTACCTCATCTTTAATTTTATTACAGGAATATGAGCTCAGTCGTGCCTTGTGACTGAACTAAACACATGGAACCATCGGACATGGCCAGCTATTACTACTATTATTTGAATATCTTCAGTGCCATGTCTTGTGCTTTTTTTTTGTCTTTTACAAAACTCTAACACAGTGTGGGACCCCGCTTTGGGAACCACTGCTCCAACATACATGTACAAAGACACAAATTATATAAATTTTGCATTACATGGTTCGACTTTATCGGTATAATTTTGATATTTCAATTGTGCAAAAATCTTGCAATTGAATATTATCTCAAAAATCCGATAGTCTGTCAAAATACTAATGAAATAAAATCGCAGGTTTATGGTTAAAATGGTTAAAATATAAGAAAAGACCACCAAATGGTCATCTAAAACAAATGTTATAGCCTTATAGACTAGATGACCAGTCTGTGATATGGGGGGGGGGCATTACACAATTAATCACAGTCATAAAATAAGCAACAGGATGATAAGAGTTCATGACCAAACAGAGAAATAAGTGGTGCTGACCAAGCACCCCCTCCCCTATAAAAGAGGCAGCTCTGCTTTTGTGTAGGAGGACTGGTAGGCTCCTGGTATTAGGTGAGTACATTGCTCATTGATATCCATTAAGTGCTTTCTAAATTATTGATTATGATGATGATTTCCAAGTGATTTTATTGTGCTGACAAGCCTATGCTATTGTAGTTTTAACATGGGGAAAAAAATCATGCAAGCTGATTTGATAAGATTATGGCAGAGTAGAAGTAATCTTTCTTTTTTTCATAGCATCATCTCATCCTCACCAAAGGTACTCTATTTCTAAGGAAACAAGGTAAACACAATAAACAATGAATAAAAGTCAAATGAAGAAGATCATGATTAAACTGTTAACTTTCCCCCCCCTTTTTCTTTAGTCACCACTAACGTGCCATCATGAGCACAGACGCGGAGATGGAGCAGTTTGGGGTGGCGGCCGTTTACCTCCGGAAACCGGAGAGGGAGAGGATTGAGGCCCAAACCGCCCCTTTTGATGCCAAGACAGCGTTCTTTGTGGTGGATCCTGATGAGATGTACCTCAAATGTAAAGTTGTCAAAAGAGAGGGTGGTAAAGCCACATGTGAAATTGAAGGTGCTGGTGGAAAGGCAAGTATTTTTACATTTAAAAATAATTCATTAAGTCTTTAGTTCAACAGTTTTTAACAAGTTAAGTATAAGAATGCAAAGTTGTTTTCCAAAACAGAATGCTGATTGTAAAACCTCTTGCACTGTGTTTTGGATAGTCTGATAGAAGGATATTTTATAGAGAATTTAACTGTTCAGTAAGATGCACATACTTTCAGGAGAATCTGGACCCAAGCTCTTTCCTATGACATGTTTATTTTGACTGTGGCTATTAGAAAGAACCAAAAAACAGTTTTAATTAACAATTTAATTAACAATTTGGTAATTTACAATATGATTTTTACCTTGATATCGTACAAAAACATAACAAAAGCAGTTGTAAAGTTGCCATTAAATATCATATGGTACTGTTTTTGGCAGACACACCTCAGCAAGTTGTTTATTTGAACTAACAAGTGGCCACTCTAAATGCTTGAGATCTGAGAGTGATCAAAAGGGGAACTTTTGATAGTTCACCCTCAGATCACAAGCTGCATCAAACCAGATTGATAGCACTATAACCATGCAATGCTGATTTAATGTTTTGTAATGTTTATATTTTAGACTGTAACAGTAAAGGAGGATGACACCCACCCAAGGAATCCACCAAAGTTTGATAAACTTGAGGACATGGCCATGATGACTCACCTCAATGAGCCTTGTGTGTTGTATAACCTCAAAGAGCGTTATGCATCATGGATGATCTATGTGAGGACATATAGAAAAATAAATGTCAGTACAATCCACAAACAACATTTCATAAAATCTTATTCTCACTCTATAGACCTACTCTGGGCTGTTCTGCGTTGTGGTGAACCCCTACAAGTGGCTTCCCGTATACGATGCAACTTGTGTAGGAGCCTACAGAGGCAAGAAGAGGATTGAGGCCCCACCCCACATCTTCTCCATCTCTGACAATGCCTATCAGTTCATGCTCACTGGTGAGATGTGTATAAATGTAATCTTAAAAATACACAAATAAATGCACAATATAGTATTTTTAAGAATTTAGACTTATATTTTAGACTTATATTGCTTTCCACGTTGCTTTAGATCGTGAAAACCAGTCTGTTCTGATCACGTAAGTAATCTGAGAGTTGTAACACCAAACTAAATGAAACAGTGTACCAGATGCATTAATGTTTCCTCCTAAACCAGCGGAGAATCCGGTGCTGGAAAGACTGTCAACACCAAGCGTGTCATCCAGTACTTTGCAACAATTGCAGCTCTTGGAGCAAAAAAGGATGGACCTGCACCTGGTTCTGGCAGTAAAATGCAGGTGAATACTGTCAAATACAGACAGACACATAAATCATTTATGAGGTGGGTAATAACACACCTTAACATCTCTATTTCAGGGATCTCTTGAGGATCAGATTGTTGCTGCCAACCCTCTGCTGGAGGCTTATGGTAATGCCAAGACTGTGAGGAATGACAACTCCTCTCGTTTTGTGAGTATGAGTTATATGAATACATAATTGTAAAATACTTCAAGAAAACTTCAATGGAGATCACATCATATTTTTCCATATTCTTTCCCATCAGGGTAAATTCATCAGGATCCATTTTGGAACTACTGGCAAACTCGCTTCAGCAGATATTGAAACATGTAAGTTTGATGAGCGAACTAAACAAAACAACAACTAAATCTTAAAACAAGTCACAACAAAAAATCAAATTGGGACAGCTCAAAGTAGCAGTGTATAGGTTGTGTTAAAACTGCAGAGCATATAGTAGAGTATAGAGTATAGGTAAGAACAGCATCTATCCATCCATTTGAAATACAGTGTTTGGTGAAGTTTATTAAATTACAGTTAGTTAAACATTAAATACAACATTTTAAACCACAGACCTGCTGGAGAAGTCCCGTGTGACCTTCCAGCTGTCTGCTGAGAGGAGCTACCACATCTTCTACCAGCTCATGACAGGACACAAGCCTGAGCTGCTGGGTATGTCATATCACATAATGCTATAATGCTTAGTACAGCATTGCCTAAACATTTTTACTTAAACTGTATTCTTCTATGTTTGTACTTCAGAGGGCCTTTTGATCACCACAAACCCTTATGACTACCCAATGATCAGCCAGGGTGAAATCACTGTCAAGAGCATCGATGATGTGGAGGAGTTCATTGCAACTGATGTAA
Organism: Gobius niger; assembly: GCF_951799975.1. Lineage (NCBI taxonomy): Eukaryota > Metazoa > Chordata > Actinopteri > Gobiiformes > Gobiidae > Gobius > Gobius niger. Next base: position 19,786,674 of record NC_136861.1, read on the forward strand.
AAGAGAAAATACAACTCAAATACAACATGACTATTAACTATAAACAAGATATTAATGTTTCTCAATTTTTGTTCAGACAGCCATTGATATCTTGGGCTTCAATGCTGAGGAGAAATTGGGAATTTACAAGCTGACTGGTGCTGTGATGCATCATGGCAACATGAAATTCAAGCAGAAGCAGCGCGAGGAGCAGGCTGAGCCTGACGGCAATGAGGGTAACGACAAAAAGATCTAGTTGACAGTTTACGTTAGAATATCTTATGTTTAAACTTATATTTGATCGCTTCAGTGGCTGATAAAATCGCCTACCTCTTGGGTCTGAACTCAGCGGACATGCTCAAAGCTTTGTGTTACCCAAGAGTCAAAGTTGGAAATGAGATGGTGACCAAAGGTCAAACCGTCCCACAGGTAAAGTTTGACACAAATATGATGCAACTACATTCTCTACTTTTGTGATTTATTATGTTCTTCTTATGTCAAGGTCAACAATTCTGTCAGTGCTCTGTGCAAGTCTATCTATGAGAAAATGTTTTTGTGGATGGTTATCCGTATCAATGAGATGTTGGACACTAAGCAGCCAAGGAATTTCTTCATTGGAGTGCTGGACATTGCTGGATTTGAGATCTTTGATGTAGGTTTATCACTATTATGAAACAAGCTTTCTCACTATGAAGCTAAATAATAGTTTACCTTTGATTTGTAGTACAACAGCTTGGAGCAGCTCTGCATTAACTTCACCAACGAAAAACTGCAACAGTTTTTCAACCACCACATGTTTGTCCTGGAGCAAGAGGAGTACAAGAAAGAGGGCATTGTTTGGGAGTTCATTGACTTTGGCATGGACTTGGCGGCCTGCATTGAGCTTATCGAAAAGGTAATCGGAAACATTTGTAAAATAAATATATCAAATAATCCATGTTAATACTTGACAGCCAATGGGAATCTTCTCCATCCTCGAAGAGGAGTGCATGTTCCCCAAGGCCTCTGATACAACATTCAAGAACAAGCTGCATGACCAGCATCTGGGCAAGACAAAAGCCTTTGAGAAACCTAAACCTGGCAAAGGCAAGGCTGAGGCTCACTTCTCCCTGGTCCACTACGCTGGTACAGTCGACTACAATATCTCTGGCTGGCTGGACAAGAACAAGGACCCATTGAACGACTCAGTTGTTCAGCTCTACCAGAAGTCTGCAAACAAACTTTTGGCCCTCCTGTATGCTTCCCATGGTGGACCTGAAGGTAAGATCTGTGTTACCACTAATATTATATTAGTGGTAATATAGCCATAGGAGCCATAGGAGGCTTCTATCATAATCCAAAATTTATGAACATTTCTGCTTTGACGGAAAACTAATGGAAACTCGGAGCTTACACAAATGCACAATTATAACTATGAGAATGTATCTATTTTAAACAGAGGCTGCTGGTGGTGGCGGCAAGAAGGGTGGCAAGAAAAAGGGTGGTTCCTTCCAGACTGTGTCTGCCCTTTTCAGAGTACGTTTTTCCAATTTTTGTGTGAAATCACATTAAAAAAAGTAATTGTATTATGATGTACAGAAATAATTGTATTATGATATTCAGGAGAACTTGGGCAAGCTGATGACCAACCTGAGGAGCACTCACCCACACTTTGTGCGTTGCTTGATTCCCAATGAATCAAAAACCCCAGGCATGTATTATCCTATTTTATATTGGCATGGCATATCTATGTGATCCACATCTATTATTATTTAATAAATGTATTATACATTCAACTTCAGGCCTTATGGAGAACTTCCTGGTCATTCACCAGCTGAGGTGTAATGGTGTGCTGGAGGGTATCAGAATTTGCAGAAAGGGCTTCCCCAGCAGAATCCTCTACGGTGATTTCAAGCAGAGGTAACAATATTTATTATAATATTATTAACAAAGTTTATTGCTTTTCACTTGGCACAAGTCACCCTTCACACAGAGGAGGGGATTTTCTTTATATTACTTCAAACCACACACAGTGGTGATAAGCTATGTATGCAGTCATGGCTGCCCTCTGGGGTAGACTGACAAAAACACTGCTGCAGACATCTGCCCTGACCAACACCATCCATTCCACACACAGACAGACAACATTCATCTGGGTCCGAGATGAATGATGAGGCGTTATTATTATTATTATTATTATTATTATTATTATTATTATTATTATTATTATTACGAATCATATTTTTCTCTTATTCAGATACAAAGTATTGAATGCCAGTGTCATCCCTGAGGGACAGTTCATTGACAACAAGAAAGCTTCCGAGAAGCTGCTTGGCTCCATTGATGTGGATCACACTCAGTACATGTTTGGACACACTAAGGTCAATTTTATACGGTCTTAGTGATAATATGTTTGCAGGGATTCTGTTAAAAAACAAATATTGACTGTTATTTGACTGTAAAACAGGTGTTCTTCAAAGCTGGTCTGCTGGGTCAGCTGGAGGAGATGAGAGATGACAAACTGGCTACACTGGTGACCATGACTCAGGCTCTCTGCAGAGGATATGTTATGAGGAAGGTGTTTGTTAAGATGATGGAGAGAAGGTACAGATTAGGTTCACTAAATCATTCATAATGTACAACAAAACATTCATAAAATATTTTCTGCTTTCAGAGAATCCATCTACTCCATCCAATACAATATCCGGTCATTCATGAATGTCAAAAACTGGCCATGGCTGAAGTTGTACTTCAAGATCAAGCCTCTCTTGAAGAGTGCGGAGACGGAGAAAGAGCTTCAGCAAATGAAGGAGAACTATGACAAGATGAAGTCTGATCTGGCAACCGCTCTGGCCAAGAAGAAAGAGCTGGAGGAGAAAATGGTTTCCATCCTGCAGGAGAAGAATGATCTGCTGCTGCAAGTGGCATCGGTCAGCAAGAAATTAAATAATAATTGTACATTATTTTAACTAATGTGAGATCATAACATAGTAATGTTTATGCATTTCTGTGTCTCTATGCATATCATATAGGAAGGTGAAAACCTATCTGATGCAGAGGAGAGGTGTGAAGGACTTATTAAAAGCAAAATCCAACTTGAGGCCAAGCTTAAAGAGACAAGCGAGAGACTAGAGGATGAGGAGGAAATAAATGCTGAGCTGACTGCAAAGAAGAGGAAGCTGGAGGATGAATGCTCTGAGCTGAAGAAAGACATTGACGATTTGGAGCTCACTTTGGCCAAAGTGGAGAAAGAGAAACATGCCACTGAAAACAAGGTCTTATCATTTAAGAGTCACTGTGTAATGATATTAATGAGAATAATAATATGCAATACTGAATTACATACAGGTGAAAAACCTTACAGAGGAGATGGCATCTCAAGATGAGGCTATTGCCAAGCTGACCAAAGAGAAGAAAGCTCTCCAAGAGGCCCACCAGCAAACTCTGGATGACCTCCAGGCAGAGGAAGACAAAGTCAACACTCTGACCAAGGCCAAGACCAAGCTGGAACAGCAAGTCGACGATGTGAGGTTTTAACAGTTTGTCACATAAATAATCAAAACTATTATATTATCTCACTTATTAAAATATCACAATATTTGATAGCTTGAGGGCTCTCTGGAGCAAGAGAAGAAGCTCCGCATGGACCTTGAGAGAGCCAAGAGGAAGCTGGAGGGAGACCTGAAACTGGCCCAGGAATCAATCATGGACCTGGAGAATGACAAACAGCAATCTGATGAGAAGATCAAAAAGTACATCTCACATTTTATCAACTGGCCACATTTAATAACAAGAAAATTAGAAAGTTGTGCTTTCTTTTAGGAAGGACTTTGAGGTCAGCCAGCTCCTCAGCAAGATTGAGGATGAGCAGTCTCTTGGTGCCCAGCTTCAGAAGAAGATCAAGGAGCTTCAGGTAATTAGTGGTGCTGCTTCAGATTTACAGTGTTTTGGTTCAAATGAAGAACGTGTTGATCCTATCATCTATGATGAAATGTAGGCTCGCATTGAGGAGCTGGAGGAGGAGATCGAGGCTGAGAGAGCAGCTCGTGCAAAGGTGGAGAAGCAGAGAGCAGACCTCTCCAGAGAACTTGAGGAGATCAGTGAAAGACTTGAAGAAGCTGGTGGAGCCACAGCGGCTCAGATTGAGCTGAACAAGAAACGTGAGGCTGAGTTCCAGAAGCTGCGTCGTGATCTTGAAGAGTCCACTCTGCAGCATGAGGCCACGGCTTCAGCTCTGCGCAAGAAGCAGGCTGACAGTGTTGCTGAGCTGGGAGAGCAGATCGACAACCTCCAGCGTGTCAAGCAGAAGCTGGAGAAAGAGAAGAGCGAGTACAAAATGGAGATTGATGACCTCTCTAGTAACATGGAGGCTGTGGCCAAATCTAAGGTGAAATTGCTCCTCTGAATGACATGTGCAAAAGTTTCCCCTGTCAATATTGTAAACCTTAAAAAATATTGTATCCTGACAGGGCAATCTGGAGAAAATGTGCAGGACCCTTGAGGACCAGTTTAGTGAGCTCAAGTCCAAAAACGATGAGAATGTCCGCCAGCTGAATGACATTAATGCTCAGAGAGCCAGACTCCAGACAGAGAATGGTATGGTCCTAACCTGAACCGGTTTTAGTTTTGAATCCCTTCTGTTGAGACTAAATGAGGTTGCAATTTTAGGTGAGTTCTCTCGTCAAGTAGAGGAGAAGGAAGCTCTTGTTTCTCAGCTGACCAGAGGCAAGCAAGCTTTCACTCAGCAGATTGAAGAACTGAAGAGACACGTTGAGGAAGAAATCAAGGTATGAATAATCTTATCACTTAGCTGGTAAATTCAAAGATATCTTGAAAAATGACTGATGCACACTGATTATTATTGTCTACAGGCCAAGAATGCCCTGGCTCATTCAGTCCAGTCTGCACGTCATGACTGTGATCTGCTCAGGGAGCAGTTTGAGGAAGAGCAGGAAGCCAAGGCAGAGCTCCAGAGAGGAATGTCTAAGGCCAACAGTGAAGTGGCTCAGTGGAGATCTAAATATGAGACTGACGCTATTCAGCGCACTGAGGAGCTAGAGGAGGCCAAGTAAGTGGAGTGATGGGTCAAATGCAGAGGACAAATTTCCCTACGGGGACAATAAAGTATACAAACAAAAACATTCTTTCAGTAAAACTACAAAGATGAGAGTTTCTTAAGTTGATTCTGTTTGTGTGTCTCTATTTCCTTCATCACAGGAAAAAACTGGCCCAGCGCCTGCAGGAGGCTGAGGAATCCATTGAGGCTGTGAACTCAAAGTGTGCATCTTTGGAGAAGACCAAACAGAGGCTGCAGGGTGAGGTGGAGGACCTCATGATTGATGTGGAGAGAGCTAATGCTCTGGCTGCCAATCTGGACAAGAAGCAGAGGAACTTTGACAAAGTAAAAAATCTAAATAAAACACACAGAAACAAGATGGATGTTCTTTCTCATTCATGCAAACTCAAGTCAAATATTTTCAGGTCCTCTCAGAGTGGAAGCAGAAGTATGAGGAGGGCCAAGCTGAACTGGAGGGAACCCAAAAAGAAGCACGGTCTCTGAGCACTGAACTTTTTAAGATGAAAAACTCTTATGAGGAGGCCCTGGACCAGCTAGAAACCTTGAAGAGAGAGAACAAGAACCTGCAGCGTATGTACACCAACATTTGGAATATATATTACTACACTATATTATTAGTGTAGATGCATAACAAGCAACATTGATGCTTGTTTTCTATTTAGAGGAGATCTCTGACTTGACTGAGCAGATTGGAGAGACTGGAAAGAGCATTCATGAGCTGGAGAAGGCAAAGAAGTCAGTTGAAAGTGAGAAATCAGAAATCCAGACTGCCCTTGAAGAAGCTGAGGTATTTTTTTTTTCATTATAAAATGGTGTTATACATATTTTTTTAATGTTATTTTCATATAAATTAATGATATTACAAATACAATGGCATGTCTAGGGCACACTGGAACATGAAGAGGCCAAGATTCTTCGTGTCCAACTGGAGTTGAACCAGGTCAAAGGGGAGGTTGACAGGAAGCTGGCAGAGAAGGACGAGGAAATGGAGCAGATCAAGAGGAACAGCCAGAGAGTCATTGACTCCATGCAGAGCACTCTGGATGCTGAGGTCAGGAGCAGGAATGATGCTCTGAGAATCAAGAAGAAGATGGAGGGAGACCTGAACGAGATGGAGATTCAGCTGAGCCACTCAAACAGACAGGCAGCTGAAGCCCAGAAACAGCTCAGGAACGTCCAGGGCCAGCTCAAGGTCAGAAAACCGATAAAAGGTCAATTAAATATTTTGTTCCTGAAGAAAATCAGTTTTACAATGTTGCTCTGTGACCAGGATGCCCAACTGCACCTTGATGACGCCATCAGAGGACAGGAAGACATGAAGGAGCAGGTCGCCATGGTGGAACGCAGAAATGGCCTGATGCTGGCTGAGATTGAGGAGCTGAGAGCTGCTCTGGAGCAGACAGAGAGAGCACGCAAAGTGGCTGAGCAAGAGCTGGTGGATGCTAGCGAGCGTGTTGGACTGCTTCACTCTCAGGTTTGGAAAGAACAATCACAGTAATAAATATACGGTACAAAATAAACGAAACAACTATTTATATTCTTATTCTAAAAGAACACCAGTCTTCTGAACACCAAGAAGAAGCTGGAGTCTGATCTGGTCCAGGTTCAGGGTGAAGTGGATGACTCAGTTCAGGAAGCAAGAAATGCTGAAGAAAAAGCCAAAAAGGCCATCACTGATGTGAGTTCACATGTATAGCTCCAGAATACATGGCTGAACTAATTTACAATGACAACATTTCAGGCTGCCATGATGGCTGAGGAGCTGAAGAAGGAACAGGACACCAGTTCTCATCTGGAGAGGATGAAGAAGAACCTGGAGGTCACTGTCAAGGACCTGCAGCACCGTCTGGATGAGGCCGAGAACCTGGCCATGAAGGGCGGCAAGAAGCAACTCCAGAAACTGGAGTCTAGAGTATGTGTGGTCTCTGAAACATTACTCTAGAATTGCATGTACGAAGATGATAACTGTAATATTTCTCTTTAAAAGGTGCGTGAGCTTGAGTCCGAAGTTGAAGCTGAGCAGAGACGTGGAGCTGATGCTGTTAAAGGAGTCCGCAAATATGAGCGCAGAGTCAAGGAGCTGACCTACCAGGTGACTTTTCTTGAGTGACACATTAAGTTCCAATTAATGTCAATGACCAACTTCGTGATGCTAAAAATGTGACAAAAGAAAGTAAACTGGTGTCCTGCAATAAAAGTGTAAAACATTATTCTTCTTATTATTTTTATTATTTTTATTCTTATTCTTATTTTTATTATTATTATTATTATTATTATTATTATTATTAATAGTAATAGTAATAGTAATAGTAATAATAATAATAATAATAATAATAATAATGACAATAATACTAATAATAATAAGATTAACAGTGGGAAAATATTCACTATTGTTCTATTTGAACAGTTTGTTGTTTATTTTACAGACTGAAGAGGACAAGAAGAATATAACCAGACTCCAGGATCTGGTGGACAAGCTACAGCTGAAAGTGAAAGCTTACAAGAGACAAGCAGAGGAAGCTGTAAGTCAATTCAAATAAGTGCTACAATAATTCATAACATTTTATTGAGTGGTTTGGAATATATATTTTCAATACATTTCACAGGAGGAACACGCCAACACTCACATGACCAGGCACAGGAAGGTTCAGCATGAACTTGAAGAAGCTCAAGAGCGTGCTGATATTGCTGAGTCCCAGGTCAACAAACTCAGAGCCAAGAGCCGGGATGCCGGAAAGGTAATGATTTCATAGACTATGTTTTGTTTTTGTTTCTTAGCACATTTATATAAATGTTGTTGCTGTTGAAATGACACTAAAATTGCTCTTTTTCAGTCTGACAGTGCAGAGTGAACAGTAACCCAATTTGGACGCTGTTGAGGCAGTTCATAAAATATGAAGTGACTTAACTTGTTGTCAACATCACAATAAATCTGATAAATAAAAAATATCTTTGCATTTGTCCCTTGAATCCTCGCTCTACTTAACCACTCTTGGTGACTTTTTAGAAGATATTTACCAAGCCAGAATTACAATAGTAAATTTAGAAGTAAACAGAGTATGCATTATCATCTGCTGTCACAAACCAAAACCATTGAAAAGAATTTATGTTTGGCGAAGGGCGAAGGCACTTGTATTAAACATCTCACTGTTTGCAATACGTATATATCTACAGTGTGCGGGAGAATCTTTTCAAAGTTATACGAGCAATACACACAACCTCTCCTATACGCATCAGTTGTTTGGAAAAATATGTGTGAAGAGCCTGCTCCCTAATTAACTAAACCACACAAGGAATAGAAGGAATATGAATGACACACAAAACATAATTTGATGTTATTTATATTCTGAAAACAACACTTTGTACAAACCAAGATAGTTTGGCAACTTCCAGTCTGATGTACATGATAATCAGTACCAACTATGACATTTCTCTAATGTTAACAAGCATACTACAAACTTACAGTACAAGCACATTTACAAGCGTTCTCATCAGACAGGTCCAGCAGTTGAAAATAAAATCACATCCAAACGCAGAGAACTGGTCCTTAAGTAATCTACCGGGCACAAACATCAGCTTCTACTGACACATGAACCTAGCCTAGCAAATGCCTTTCTATTTTCACACAAGCTACCACACTTTAAACTACAATGTGCGCAGTAATCAAGTAGAGTCTCAAGACGGGCCAGTAATCTGATATCTTTCCTATCCATATCAAACCATATTGAGACTGGTTATCATATTTAGAAAGATACATCAAGAGGGGCAGAGGCGTGATATATTGAGGCCCGATGCTTGATTTGATAAGGAAGTTGATTTGACCAGTGTTCAAGAAAGTTCATTGAGGAAAATTGTTTGAAATGTATTTACAGTATTTAGGCTGGCTGTAGCACAGTGACATTTTTCAATGTTATATTGTCTTGATTTTACTGTGGAGCATTTTGGTCACCTTCAGTGCTCTAAAGGGGTCTATAAAAAACAAGTCATTTATAGAAAACTCTTCTTAAATGGGCTGGCCTTGTGCCTTGGACTTTTGCACTCTCCAATTACAACACCCAGGTAACAATCAAATGAGCAGAACCATATATCATATATACCAGGTATTTTTTACGGAAAGATGAAGTTAGCCCTGCAAACGGCTAATCATTTTCATATTGCTATCAAAACATGAACTTAAAATGTGAACAGTTAGTACATAAGGCCAAGTCAAAAATCTGATACCATTGTGTTGCCCCTTTCCATACCATAATGAGGTTGGTAAGTATTAGGAGCTATATTTATTTCAAGGGTGGAGTGTTTGGATTTAAGCCAAGGTTAAATTTGATATTTGTCTTCTGTCTGCCAAGCGCTAGCTAAAAGCCCATACACAGCTTACTAATAATTGAGCATTTATTATTTGCATGTTCTTCCGAAAAAGTGTGCATAGCCCCATTTCGACAGGACCAGACCGGAACGGACCGGAGTGGTTTGAAGGTGTTTCCACAGCCAAAAGTGAACTGCTCCGCTCCAGTCCCAGACCACTTCAGCCCTGGGGCCTGTAGCAGTTTGCAAACTAGACCGGTTTGGGGGGAAAGGGGATGGGGGCTTGTCACTACTCTGATTGGTCAGGCCAACAGTCAGCTTGCATATTGAAAGTTTCTTTTTCTTCACAAGGCTCTATCATGACTGGTTCACAGAAAATATAGGCATTTTTTGCCATCTCTAGTCATAGCCTATGCTAAGCCTGTCACATGAATATAAATGACTTTAGCCACTCCCATAACGACCCAGACCACTTTACCCTAAAGACACTTGAAACACAAACTTGCGGGCGCTGCCCCTCCCTAAATGAACCGGTCTCAAGTGAACCAAACTGGTCTCATCCTGTCGAAATGGGCCTAACGTGTGTGCGTGTGTGCGTGCGTGTGCGTGCGTGTGCGTGCGTGTGTGCGTGCTTGTGTGTGTGTGCGTGTGTGTGTGCGCGTGTGTGTGTGTGTGTGTGTGTGTGTGTGTGCGTGTGTGTGTCTCCTTCATGTGCATGTTCATTCATGTTAAACACTAGACATCTGAAATAGTGAGCGTTCTACAGTATGTTATAAATCACTCTATTAATCATGACGAGCCAAAATTGATATATTCAACAATCTAATCATCAATAATCATCATCTGGTCTACATACTCCAAAACAGGGTTTACCACTAAGATACAATATACAATTTGTGATTCTGATGTCGTCCGTTTCGCAGTTTACCAAGATCTGGTGATTATTTCACGAAACTCCTTCACGGTACAATAAAACATTATTTTCTTATTAAAAAAACAAAACGCTTGTCCTTTACTTAATTGCAATTATTTGCAGCCCTAGTTAACACATTAAGTGCCAAAAACGAAAAAAGTAATGCGTTTTTTTTGTTGCATAATTTCGTAATACTTTGCAAAATAACGCTAAAGTTTTGCGATAAAACGCAATAGTTTTGCGATATAACGCAATAATAATTGTGACATATCGTAATAAATTTGCTAAATAATGCAATCGTTTTGCAAAATAGTGCAATCATTTTGCGATAACACACAATAATTATTGCAAAATAACGCAATCATACTTGGGTAGGGAACGAGGCCGCTTACAGCGCCTTCGGTGAATAGTCTCTACGATATATTCCTCCACACACACTGGAGCATGAATGGGGGAAATAAATTGATCTTTATTTCGAATTTGGTTTAAAATACAAAGAATTAAGATTAGTGCTTGGCAACAGACATGGTATTCATGTAGCCTGAAAGACATCTTATTACGTATTAAGTGAGCTGTACGAGATCTTGAGGAGGGTGTCCCAGAGTCATGAGAGGCGATCTTGGGAGAGAATTGTTTTACAGGATTTCAGATTAGCACAACCGGCCCCCGAGATCAGGAGAGAGGGTCACTCCCCTACCGCTGTCTAGCTGATTGTGGAGGTGTCAGCCCCAGATTCCTGTGTTGGGCAGTCCCACGTCCCATCATATACATCATAATACGTGGGTTATGTAGGCTATGATGGGTTATGTAGGCTAACTGGCCTGAATCAATACTGGCTTGATCAAATATCCACCAACTCGGGGGTTAATGTTGTCGCTTGTCCCCAAATAGCTGCATAAAGGCGGTGCGTCCTACTGCAGCAGCGTTAAGTGTCAGAGGCACCAGCACACGGACAGGCACCTGGTTCGTCCCAAAATGCTCCAGCACCACCCTCCACCCATCCCGTGAAGAAGCGTTGGCTACTCTTGAATTAAAACTTTGGCCTGTCTGAGTACGAAAACGACCATCTCCCAGCACGCACCACCAATTGCCTCTGGATCATTGCATGCTCTTTTGGCCCGGGGATTACACATCTATAGGCCTACTGTAAATGCTGAATTTATGAATTCTTCAACTTTTAAGAGTCAATATGCCAGATAAAGTTAGGTCCCCTGAAAAATGCACGTCTTCCGTTCTCACGCCTAAACCATTTTCTCTGCATTTGCCGTACATCCACTGGTATCCCTGCTGTCCAGAACCGTGCACACAACTATATCATTCTGGTTATGAATTCAACCAGAACTGCCAGTTCGGAGTATTTCTTACGTCTTGAGTGCCCCCTTTGCCCTTTAGCCGACAGGAATATTATGTCTGTTGGCCAGCACTACTCTTAATTATTTGTATTTTAAATCCAATTCGAAATAAAGATCAATTAAATTCCCCCATTCATATTCTTGACGGGATGGGTGGAAGCGCTGGAGCATTTCCAGACGAACCTGGTGCTTGTCTGCACTGCTGCAGAGTGGGGAAGATGCGTAAAGGCGCACGCATGCTGTTTGGGGACAAGCGACAAAATTCGCCCCGGTGGATATACGTAAAAACTATTGCGATCTGGATATTTCATCTGGGCATTTAATCACAAGGCGGCAGAAATTACCATGCACCACGTAAGTTCAGTGTGTGTTTTCAATGCCCCTCCCAGCGGTCCTGCAGCAGCAGCTCTTGGAGAGGATGAAATGAGAGCAGAGGGGATCTCCTACACAGAACAACGATCTCCACACCTTGTGCTTCAGATTGTTCTATATTTTTTTTATCAGAAGACCAATGAGGGCAACAAGCCCTCAACAAGCCCTCATTGGGCATTGGGCAGATGATGAATATAAAAACAACGCATTGCACTGGGGCTCTTAACTCACGGGCATCAAACACAGGTGAGTGAACTGAGCGGTTAGGGAACTTACACACCATACTTTATGTGAGTTTAGTTAATATTGAAAGTGTTATTGATGTTTGTTTGTTTATGTATGTACTTTAATTTAAGCAATAGTTGTTTATTTTGAAAGTATTGCTATATTTGAGGCCAGCCACTACTACTACTTCTAGTACTTCTAGGGGTGTTCCAATTACAAATTGAAGTTTGCTAAAACAAATATTTATATTTCAAGGTCACTTTATTTGTCCCCATAGGTAGATTTGATTTGCAGTGAGATCAGATACAACATCTCCTCTTACACACAAGTGCCATAGTGCAGAAAAGTTCATTCCAATCCCACAATTGAGATAAACAAATACTGTTTTACCTGAAAACATAGGAAACAATCTATAGCTTATTCAGTAGTGTCAGGGACAACAGGGACAATAGGGATAACAGGGACAACGCAACTTTTTTACCTCTTGCTATGGCACCTTGGCACTAAGAATCTGCGTCCAGACGGCAGAGGCACAAATGGAGGAGGCGATCCTCAGCATCTGTACAAAGATTTTGTTTTTCAAAAACCTTAGATTTTTGTAACACTACCCAACAGGTAACACTTGCAAAACTTTGTGGATTTGAAGTGACTTCAATATTTTACTATTTTTTGCACTAAATTAGCTCTGGCCCAAAATTAGAAATACTTTTACACAAAGAGAAAATGACAAGCATGCCTTGATTTATTTTAATGGCACTTATTTGTTTATGCTCTTCAAGGATTTTCTTTTATGCCTCGGAGGGTTATTTTATTCTGTAATGGAAAAGGTACATACCATTAGATTGAACTTTTTTGTGAAACAAAATGTATTTTATTGATTTATGTATAATTGTATAGACAACACTTAAGTGCCACCATGAGCACGGACGCGGAGATGGAGCAGTATGGCCCGGTGGCTATATACAGTGCCTCTCGAAAGTATTCATACACCTTGAACTTTTGCACATTTTGTCATGTTTACAACCCTAAACATAAAGATTTTATTTTGATTTTTTTAACTGAACGTTCACACACAAGTAACAGACAACTGTGAAGTGAAAGTAAAATGATACATGATTCTGTTATTTTTCAAAAAATAGAAAAGTGAAAAGTGGGGCTTGCATAAGTATTCATACAGCATGAATGAATACTTTGTGGAACCCCCTTTTGCTGTAATAACAGCACAAGTCTTTTGGGGTATGACTCTACAAGATTTGCACATGTGGAGACTGACATTTTAGCCCATTCATCTTTAAAAAACAACTCAAGCTCTGTTACATTAGAAGGAGAGCGTTTGTGAACAGCAGTTTTCAGATTATTCCACAGATTTTCAATAGGATTTAGGTCAGGACTTTGACTGGGCCATTCTAACACATAAATATGTTTTTATTGAACCATTCCATTGTAGATTTATCTTTGTGTTTAGGGTCATTGTCCTGCTGGAAGGTGAATCTCCGCCCCAGCCTCAGTTCTCTTGCTGACTCCAGCAGGTTTTCCTCCAAAATGTCTCTGTATTTGGCTCCATCCATGTTCCCAACTATTCTTACAATCTCCCCAGTCCCCGCTGAGGAAAAGCAGCCCCACAGCATGATGCTCCCCCCTGTATATTTGACACTGGGGATGGTGCACTCAGGACGATGTGCAGTGTCAGGTTTGCTCCATACATAACGTTTTGCATTTGGGCCAAAAAGTTAAATTTTTGTCTCATCTGACCAAAGCTCCTTCTTCCACATGGAGCTGTGTCCTCCATATGACTTCTAGCAAACTTCAAATGGGATTTCTTATGGCCTCCTTTCAATAATGGCTTTCTTCTTCCACTCGTACATGAAGGCCAGATTTGTGTAGAGTAAGACTTATAGTTGTCCCATGTCCAGATTCCCCCAGCTCAGCGGCAGGACTTCACAGCTCCTCCAGAGTTATCTTGGGGCACTTGGGTGCATTTCTTACCAGTGTCCTCCTTGTTCAGTTTGTTAGTTTACATGAACAGCCGTGTCTTGGTAAGTTGGCAGTGGTGCTTTACTCTTTCCATTTCTGAATGATGGATTGAACAGTGCTCCAGGAGATGTTTAAATCTTGGGAAATCTTTGTATAACTTAACGCTGCTTTAAACTTCTCCACAGCTTTATCCCTGACCTCTCTGGTGCTCCTTGGCCTTCATGATGTTGTTTAGTGACCGATACACTCCGACCACAGCTCTGAGGGCCTAAAAGAACAGCTGAAATTATACTCAGAGTAGATTACACACAGGTGGCCTCTATTTAATGGTTAGGCCAAGGTGTGAACATTCTGGAGTCATTAGGAATGTTATAAAGGCAATTTAATGCACTCAGAAAATGCTGTATGAATACTTATGCACGCCCCACTTTTCACTTTTCTATTTTTTGAAAAATAACGGAATCATGTATCATTTTGCTTTCACTTTACAGTTGTCTGTTATTTGTGTGTGAACGTTCAGTAAAAAAATCAAAATAAAATCTTTATGTTTAGGGTTGTAAACATGACAAAATGTGCAAAAGTTCAAGGTGTATGAATACTTACGAGAGGCACTGTACCTCTGGAAGCCAGAGAAGGAAAGGATTGAGGCTCAAACCGCCCCTTTTGATGCCAAGACAGCGTTCTTTGTGATTGAAGAGGCTGAGATGTACGTCAAGTGTAAAGTTACCAAAAAAGAGGGTGGCAAAGCCACATGTGAGATTGAAGGTGGCGCTGGAAAGGCAAGTGTTTATACATTTAAGAGTAATTTATAAAATTAACCGTTTTTAACGAGTTATGTATAATAATGCATATGTCTTGTCTTTAGACAGTAACAGTCAAAGAGGATGACATCCACCCCAGAAACCCCCAAAGTATGATAAGATGGAGGACATGGCCATGATGACCCACCTCAACGAGCCTTCTGTGTTGTATAACCTCAAAGAGCGTTTTGCATCATGGATGATCTACATACGTTTTCAATATCTGCAGTAGATCCATAGAGACCAACATAACTACAATCTAAAATGGATTACATAATAAATATACACATTACGCACTCATTACTTGTGTTTTACAGCTATACTATTTCAGACCTACTCTGGCTTGTTCTGCGTCGTGGTGAACCCCTACAACTGGCTTCCCGTATACGATGCAGTTTGTGTGGCAGGCTACAAAGGCAAGAAGAGGATTGAGGCCCCACCCCACATCTTCTCCATCTCTGACAATGCCTATCAGTTCATGCTCACTGGTAAGATACATAGGTTTAAAAGCTTTAGAAAAATGTATATGAATGTAATGTGAAATACTAAAAATTCATATTTCAGATCGTGAGAACCAGTCTGTTCTGATTACGTAAGTACAGAAGACACAGATGACAAAAATAATTGAAAAGGTATCAGTTGCTTTATGATATGCCTGTCCTAAACCAGCGGAGAATCCGGTGCTGGAAAGACTGTCAACACCAAACGTGTCATTCAGTACTTTGCAACAATTGCAGCTCTTGGAGCTAAAAAGGATGCAGCTGCAGCTGGTTCTGTCAGTAAAATACAGGTAAATACTGTCAAATCCAGATAGACAAATATATCAATTATGAGGTGGGTAATGAAGCACCTTAACGTCTCTATTTCAGGGATCTCTCGAGGATCAGATTGTTGCTGCCAACCCTCTGCTGGAGGCTTATGGTAATGCCAAGACTGTGAGGAATGACAGCTCCTCTCGTTTTGTGAGTATATATAAATTTCAGTTTAAAATACACATTCAAATCTTGGAAATTCATTAACATTTCTTTCAAATTAAGGGTAAATTCATCAGGATTCATTTTGGCACCGCTGGCAAACTAGCTTCAGCTGATATTGAAACATGTATATATAACAACGATAAAAAGTTCAAGAAAAGAGAGATACATTGTATAATGTGAGTTAAAAATAAATTAAACAACATAAAAACACTCTTGTACAAAGAGAAAATTACAAGCCTCAAGTTTTTTTTACATGACACTATTCTGTTTTTTGCTACAAAAATGTAATATATTACAGAAAGAAAAAAAATAGACAATTTTAATGTAGATGCTAACTCAAATGGTTTACTTCCACAAATGCTTCATTGTTTACAAATTATCATCTACTAAGGCAACGAAATGTAAATCACAATGATGTGATTCCAAGTAACAAAACATTTATCTTAATCTTTCAAAACATAGACCTGCTGGAGAAGTCCCGTGTGACCTTCCAGCTGTCTGCTGAGAGGAGCTACCACATCTTCTACCAGTTCATGACAGGACACAAGTCTGAGCTGCTGGGTATGTCATATCACATAATGCTATAATGCTTAGTACAGCATTGCCTAAACCTTTTTACTTAAACTGTATTCTTCTATGTTTGTACTTCAGAGGCCCTTCTGATCACCACCAACCCCTATGACTAACCAATGATCAGCCAGGGTGAAATCACTGTCAAGAGCATCAATGATGTGGAGGAGTTCATTGCAACTGATGTAAAAGAGAAAATACAACTTAAATACAACATCACTATAAACTACAGACAAGCTATTCATGTTGCTCAATCTTTATTCAGACTGCCATTGATATCTTGGGCTTCAATGCTGAGGAGAAGATTAACATCATTTTCTATGTCGTATAACCTATAATGCAGACATTACAAGGCCCACTTCATATAGGATTTAAAACGATGCAAATATTTTATTTCCGTAGGATAGTTGGTACACAGTGGTCAATCATCATCCAATTGGAGAAAAAAGAGGGGGGAAATCGAATGGAAACTTTCTCCAATTAATCAAAAACTTCTTTAACAAATGCTGAATTATTGAGATCGTTTTCTAAAATGTTGCACCCCGGATAACCTATATGAACATTAAAATAATATGCTGAAAGCTCCAATGTCAAAGTGAAGGTGCTTGCTATAAGTCCATTGGCTAGCTAGTAGTCAAAGTGTTCCTTGACCGGTCCGTGGACCATGCGACCGCGTCTTCTGTGGGGTGCGCCTCATGCTGGGGCAGGCACGTGTGTTGCTCTACCGGTGGGTGGTCCGCCGCGTCCTGCTTGTCGGTGCACCTAAGCTGGCCCCGCCGAGTCTCTTGCTGCGCCAGTGGGAACCGCTAGACTAGTGGGTCTCAGAGGTGGGAGACTCGAGTCAAGTCAGACTTGAGTCGCAATTTTCGGAACTTGAGACTTACTTGACCAAAGCTCCAAAAAGACTTGACTTGACTTGGAACTTGCTGTTTGTGACTCGAGACTTAACTTGGACTTGAGGCCAATGACTCTCAATGACTTGCTGTGACTTTATATTTATTATATATTTTAGTGAAACTGTCGAAAGATCGGGATTCATTTCGTAAAAGTGGTGCATCTATGTTTACATTATGGTAATTAGCCACATGCGTGTTCGGTTTCCCGACGGAGCAAATACGACGTGTTTCTTTGGATGCATTAAACGGGAATCGGTTTTCCCGGGGGTTAAGGGGTCAAACGGGGATCGGTTCGACTAGGGGTTAAGGGGTTAAACGGGAATCGGTTTGACCGGGGGTTAAGGGGTTAAACGGTTGAACGTTTTCTAAAGACAGTGAAGAGGTGGAGATTTACGGACAGGAAAACGTTTGAAACAACAAACAGAGCAGACGGGCGGCCTCCAGAACGACGATGCGTAAGAGCTGGATTAATCAACAGAAATCTTGGGGGCTTTTCGATGTTTTAAGTCGTTCACACAAGCATTTAAAATATGTGTATTTTGAATTTTGTGGCGATTAAATATTAATTAGACTTTAAATCCAATTCCATGACATTTAAAAAAAAAATGATTTTAGCCTAAATTCCAAATAGCTATATCTTGAGAACACATTTTGAAAAGTAGACACGCTGGCGTTTGTGACTTGAGGTGACTTGCCGGCTAAAGCAAGACTTGACTTGACTTGACCCCATGACCGATTGACTTGGACTTACTTTGGACTTGGACCTTCACGACTTGGACTTGATTCGAGACTTGCATTTACTCTCACCTCTGCTGGTTCTGCCACGCCCTGCGCTCAGTACGCTCACTGCGCTGCCTTCCCAGTTCCCAGGAAATCCAGTCCCATCCTTGATTGGCCAGACAGATGTAGACAGCATCTTTGAAAGCAGTTGAGGGGTGAAACAAAGGTTAGAATTAACAATATATTTTTTCCACTCAATATAGCAGCAAAGACATGGGGAGGCGTAAAGTGGTTAAACATCTAGTAATTACATAAATAACTGAGAATCATGCTACATGCTAACGCTAGCAACGACTGACGCTTCTACTGTACAACTGCAGTAAAAAAAAAAAAATGCTGAAAACAAAAACATCCATATGGACCCGATTTACACTTAACGTTATTTATATGTGATGAATAAATTTATATTCCACCAGAAAACGGGTAAAAGGAGTAAAAAAAAAAGTGTTTTCCAAAAGATACTTCCTTTCCCCACGGCGAGGCCACGCCCCCTTCTATGACACAAGTGGAAGGGGGGGCGCTAATGCAAATCATTGTCATATTGTGATCAATCAGTAATAGAGACCAGTAATAAGCATGACAAAGCCTTTTAGCTTCACTGTATTAGGTCCTATTGTTGTCATTTTAAGTTCTCTGGGTGGGTAAAACAACATAAAGCACAAGTGTCCGCTGTCCGTAGTTATTTATAGCAGCTGACACTTGGTATGAGCCTCTCCATTTGAGCGCTATTCCTGTGGTTGAAGCGAGACAAAGGTTTTTACATTTCTGATAACACAGACTATTTTTAAGTGCTGTTAAATTGACTAATGAACTACAGTCCAGTAATAGTTCCAACTGGCATCAAATATCAATCGACTTGATGTTGTCTCTCAAAATGGGTAGGACAATAGACAATTTTATTTCCACACTTTCCTCTCATGTTGCCCTATCCCATATTTTTTAAGCTATATAGCTATACCTTAAGTGCCTTGTTTATTACTGCTCCTAATTTGTTTACTTGAGAATTGGTCCTCTGGAGCTTCTTGCCCAGCTGCATCT
Source organism: Gobius niger (assembly GCF_951799975.1). NCBI lineage: Eukaryota > Metazoa > Chordata > Actinopteri > Gobiiformes > Gobiidae > Gobius > Gobius niger. Next base: position 19,805,908 of record NC_136861.1, read on the forward strand.
TATTTAATTGGGCCTTGTCAGTTTTGTGTTCATGTGACATAACAATATTCTTAAGAGTCTACTTTAAAATTGAGCTGTTTTTTTTTTGTTTACTTAATTTGTTGTTATACCTATCTATATATAACAAAAACTGGCACAAAGTTCAACATCTTGTATGTCAGTTACTAAGGACCAATTATTTTCTCATAAAGGTGCCTGAAAGTGGTGACAGTATTCAAAGGATTTAAAGAAAGGACTTAAAGCCTAAAGATGACTTTGACAGGTTTGTTGACCTAATCCCAGACAAATAAGTATACGGTTCGATAATTGATGATTTTCTCTCTCCCCCATGGATTCCCTGCCCTGCCCTTCATCTGAGATTAACGTGAACCTATACGTGTTTAAGAATAACACCCTATATTTCCCTGTGAGAGAATAAACAAAAAAACACACACTCAAACAAGCGAAAAAACTTTGCTTTAAATGAATGTCTTTAGACTGCTGATCATTAATATTATACAGTGCATGCTATATCGGAATTGTGTGGACTGTGAACGTCATTAAGACAATAAGAAGACAATGAAGACAATGAAAAAGTTTGAAACAAATGATAATGTGTATATAGTGCAGGATGTACCTAACCAATACAGTGTGTCTACAGCAATGACATTTGTGCTTTTTCGGTTTATTGGTTTATTTGGTCGGGACAAGCTACTCCGGAACACATAAGCCCATCTACTCTCTGAAGTCAGGCTGGTTCCAGTCCTCAAGGTCATCTCCTTTTTTGACAATAGAAGGTTAGGTAAATGTATTCATAGTATATAATTAGCAAAGATAACCTTCACATTTACTTTACACTATAAACATATAATGATGATATTCATTCATTTATCTATCTATCACCACACTATAAATGTTAGAATAGACAAGGGTAAAAGCCTTTTCATTCATGATTCTATTACACTTCTGGTATCTGTAACATTTTGTTTATAGGTGCTAGACTTATTTTGAGGCTTATCCAGGCCGAGATGGCAACTGCGCATCCATTTCATTCCAAGGCGATACGTAATCCCTCTTCAGCTTTTATGGAATGGCCCTCACCCCCAATTTTATTCCAGACATTTGAGATGTGTGGTTGTGCTGCAACCATATACCAGTGACATTTACATGCTTCTCCAAAGCCACAACACTTGCTACAGCATGCACAGAGGACTTATGAGACTAAGGAAATACATTTACAACACGTTGCTCACTAATTAATTGTTTTATGAGCATAAACATTTTAAATTCAGATTAATATGTTGACAAACAGGACTGTGCAGATGTCTTGAGAGGGACAAGGCTTAGACCTCAAACATCAAATAAGGCACATGTCCTGTATTTGAATTACTGTGAAAACAGTTTAGTCAAAATATTTTATTACCTTCATACAGTATTGAAATGTGTGCATACTAATTAAAGAAATATGCAAATCAAGAAGTCACTTCCTGAAGATACAATAATGTGTAAGATATTGTTGGCCTTTGTCTGAACATCCAGCAATGCAATGTGAAGCGCCATTGTTGGTCCAGAAAAACGCTATATAAAACCAATGCATTATTATTATTATTGTTATTATTATAGCCATTTGTGTGATATTACGATATTGTTATCACTTGCTTTGATCGACTGTAGCACAGATGGAAAAATAGTGCCAATTTATTGATGCGTTTACTTACAAGATAATTTATTAGCTGTAAATGTCAATGAGACAGAATTAGTGACAACTGACAAGAATACATGTCCAAACTGAGCAGGTCCCACCTACTGAAGAGACAATCCTTCTGCTATAAAAAGAGCAGCTGCAAACTGAGACAATGAGTGGTGGGCTTTCAGCACAGGTAAGCACAACTTCTTCCTTTGTTTAACAAGTTTAGTTGTTGTGAAATTTTTGATGGTGACTGAATGAGCACTAACAAAGATTGTTACACAGGATTAAGAACGGGCCAGCCTTTTTTCCTGCGGGAGAAGAAGGTACTGTATGTCACCTTTTACATGCAGAGAAAGAAGTAGACTTTATCGATAAATGAATGTGGTATTTTTCAGCACCCTAAGAATTCAAGATGAGCACAGATGCAGAGATGGAGGCCTATGGCCCAGCGGCCATATACCTTCGGAAGGGAGAGAGGGAGAGAATTGAAGCTCAAAATACTCCCTTTGATGCAAAAACAGCGTTTTTTGTAATTGATACTGAGGACATGTACATTAAGGGTAAACTTGTCAAACGAGAGGGTGGAAAAGCAACAGTTGAGGCACTTGAAGGAGGAAAGGTAGGTTTTATGTGAATCATTTATTAGCATAAAGATGAAAAATCCTTGTTCATAAAAACAAATATCCACCTAATATTTGCATCTGGTACTGTTTTAGAATCTTATTCGATTCCTTAAGTTATTTAACAGAGACATTACATATAGAAGGGCTAGTTTTCAACTGTTCCTTGGCAAGGTGTATAGTGCTAACAGTAATTAACGGCTGATCAACTGTTAACAAACGTCATCAATTGAAAAAAAATAAACAACACACATGAATCTTTTTTTTTACAGAGTGTCACGGTCAAAGAGGATGAAATCTTTCCCATGAATCCACCCAAGTATGATAAAATTGAGGACATGGCCATGATGACCCACCTCAACGAGCCTACTGTGTTGTATAACCTCAAAGAGCGTTTTGCATCATGGATGATCTATGTAAGGCTGCCCCTAGTTTCTGCCTCATGCATGTGTTATTAGATTTTACCTGGTGTTTTAAATGTTTTTATCTGACATACTTTAGACCTACTCTGGCTTGTTCTGCGTCGTGGTGAACCCCTACAAGTGGCTTCCCGTATACGATCAGCAGGTTGTTTGTGCCTACAGAGGCAAGAAGAGGATTGAGGCCCCACCCCACATCTTCTCCATCTCTGACAACGCCTATCAGTTCATGCTCACTGGTGAGATGTTAACTTGTGTTGCATCTTGGTTTATGATTAGAAATTATTGAAAATTTAAGATTTTTATAATTTTATAGATCGTGAAAATCAGTCTGTCCTAATTACGTAAGTGTTGCAACAAATGCAGAAAATTATAGCAGGCCTAATTTATATACATAATGCTAGTCTCTTAAAATCCACGTCTTTTATTCTTCAGTGGAGAATCTGGTGCTGGAAAGACTGTCAACACCAAGCGTGTCATCCAGTACTTTGCAACAATTGCTGTAGCTGGAGGTAAAAAGGCTGAAAGCTCTAAGATACAGGTAAAATAACTGGAATAAAATTTCCTAGTTTGCTTTTTTATTACAGTTATTATTTTAATGACGTGATATCTGTGCAGGGTTCACTAGAAGATCAAATTATTGCTGCCAACCCTCTGCTGGAGGCTTATGGTAATGCCAAGACTGTGAGGAATGACAACTCCTCTCGTTTTGTAAGTGAAGAAGAAAAATGCATTTTTGGAGGAAATTACGAAACAATTATGAACTATCTCCTTTTAGGGTAAATTTATCAGAATTCATTTTGGCACTTCTGGCAAACTGGCTTCAGCTGATATTGAAACATGTAAGTAGTATTTGCTTACTATTTAAATGCACATAGTTATTTATTTTTGGAAAACTGCAATTGATTCTTAATTCAAGACCTGCTGGAGAAGTCCCGTGTGACCTTCCAGCTGTCTGCTGAGAGGAGCTACCACATCTTCTACCAGCTCATGACAGGACACAAGCCTGAGCTGCTGGGTATGTCATATCAAATAATGCTACATGTTTTGTACAGCATTGCCTAAATATTTGTGCTTTAAACTGCATTCTTCTATGTTTGTACTTCAGAGGCCCTTCTGATCACCACCAACCCTTATGACTACCATATGATCAGCCAGGGTGAAATCACTGTCAAGAGCATCGATGATGTGGAGGAGTTCATTGCAACTGATGTTGGTTCTTAAAATTTAAGTCCAGACAGTGATGCAACAAACTCTCACATTTGACAATGGTAATGTTTCCGCAGACTGCCATTGATATCTTGGGCTTCACTGGTGAAGAGAAGATAGCCATATACAAGCTGACTGGTGCTGTGATGCATCATGGCAACATGAAATTCAAGCAGAAGCAGCGCGAGGAGCAGGCTGAGCCTGACGGCAATGAGGGTGATTATCAATTTTAAATGTTATATTTGGTGAAATAAGTTAAATTGATGGTGCTAATTTATATCAACATTCTTTTCTAACTAGTTGCTGACAAAATCGCCTACCTCATGGGTCTGAACTCAGCAGACATGCTGAAAGCTCTTTGCTACCCAAGAGTCAAAGTTGGAAACGAGTTTGTGACCAAAGGTCAAACCGTTCCACAGGTTAGTTATTATTGTTATCGCAATTGTTATTATTTGTCATTGTGGTTATTTTTATATTGTTTGCATTTCCCCCATATTCGTATGTAGGTCAACAATGCTGTCAGTGCTCTGTGCAAGTCTGTCTATGAGAAAATGTTCTTGTGGATGGTTATCCGCATCAATGAGATGTTGGACACTAAGCAGCCAAGATCTTTCTTCATTGGAGTGCTGGACATTGCTGGATTTGAGATCTTTGATGTAGGTTTATCCCAATTATGAAGCACACTTTCTCACTATGAAGCTAAATAATATTATACCTTTGATATGTAGTACAACAGCTTGGAGCAGCTCTGCATCAACTTCACCAACGAGAAACTGCAACAGTTTTTCAACCACCACATGTTTGTCCTGGAGCAAGAGGAGTACAAGAAAGAGGGCATTGTTTGGGAGTTCATTGACTTTGGCATGGACTTAGCGGCCTGCATTGAGCTCATCGAGAAGGTATTCTGAAACATTTGTAAAATAAATAAATGAAATGAGTACATTTCCAGACTAATCCATGTTAATGCTTGACAGCCAATGGGAATCTTCGCCATCCTTGAAGAGGAGTGTATGTTCCCCAAGGCCTCTGATACAACATTCAAGAACAAGCTGCATGACCAGCATCTGGGCAAGACAAAAGCTTTTGAGAAACCTAAGCCTGGCAAAGGCAAGGCTGAGGCTCACTTCTCCCTGGTCCACTACGCTGGTACAGTCGACTACAATATCACTGGCTGGCTGGACAAGAACAAGGACCCACTGAACGACTCAGTTATTCTGCTCTACCAGAAGTCTGCAAATAAACTTCTGTCCATGCTGTATGCCACCCATGCTTCAGCTGAAGGTAATAAGACATTGTATACATAATAAAAAGTAAAAAATATGAAAGCAATAGCACTTAAAAGCATTTATGTAACTTCCAGAATCAGGAGGCGGCAAGAAGGCTGCTGGTGGCAAGAAAAAGGGAGGCTCTTTCCAGACAGTGTCTGCCCTTTTCAGGGTTTGTTTTTGGTCATATATATATTATACACACACACACACAAACGTACACAGTATAACACAAGAACAAACAATATCCAATTACTAATCTCCCATAGGAGAACTTGGGCAAGCTGATGACAAACTTGAGGAGCACTCACCCTCACTTTGTGCGTTGTTTGATTCCCAATGAAAATAAAACTCCAGGTATGCATCTCACTTTTTATCTATATTATCAAGGTGCACCGTTGCATTTTTGATCACAGAGCACATATTTTACAGGTCTTATGACAAACTTCCTGGTCATCCACCAGCTAAGGTGTAATGGTGTGCTGGAGGGTATCAGAATCTGCAGAAAGGGCTTCCCCAGCAGAATCCTCTACGCTGACTTCAAGCAGAGGTAACTAGTAATACTTAAGTGTACTAGCTTAACTAACTTTAACATGTACAGTAGGTTCCACTCTTGTCTTGAGTGCGCGAGTGTGCTACACTAGCCCATTAGCCCAAGAGGCATGGCGTGCTGTGCACAATCCTAAACAGTGAAACCATTTAAGGAATCTCACATAAATGTATCTTACTCAGATACAAAGTATTGAATGCCAGTGTCATCCCTGAGGGACAGTTCATTGACAACAAGAAAGCTTCAGAGAAGCTGCTTGGCTCCATTGATGTGGACCACACTCAGTACATGTTTGGACACACTAAGGTGAGCTTAATATGGTCTCAGTACTCACTACAAGATGTTGAATTTGCAGGGATTATGTAAAAAACAATAACAATAAACTGCTGTTTGACTGTACAACAGGTGTTCTTCAAAGCTGGTCTGCTGGGTCAGCTGGAGGAGATGAGAGATGACAAACTGGCTTATTTGGTGACCATGACTCAGGCTCTCTGCAGAGGTTTCCTCATGAGGAAGGAGTTTGTTAAGATGATGGAGAGGAGGTAAAAATGACACTCTTGATCACGGGACAAAATTATCTTGCTAATGTTACATATGTTATTGTTTATAGAGATGCAGTTTTCACTGTCCAGTACAACATCCGCTCCTTCATGAATGTGAAAAACTGGCCCTGGATGAATCTATACTTCAAGATCAAGCCTCTCCTGAAGAGCGCAGAGACTGAGAAAGAACTGGCTCAAATGAAGGAGAACTATGACAAGATGAAGTCTGATCTGGCAACAGCTTTGGCCAAGAAGAAAGAGCTGGAGGAGAAAATGGTTTCCCTCCTGCAGGAGAAGAATGATCTGCAGCTGCAAGTGGCATCGGTCAGCAAGAAATTAAACAATAATTGTACATTTATTAAACTAATGTGATATCATAACATACGAATGTTTGTGCTTGTCTGTCTCTATATATATCATATAGGAAGGTGAAAACCTCTCTGATGCAGAGGAGAGGTGTGAAGGACTCATTAAAAGCAAAATCCAACTTGAGGCCAAGCTCAAAGAGACAACTGAGAGACTGGAGGATGAGGAGGAAATCAATGCTGAGCTGACTGCAAAGAAGAGGAAGCTGGAGGATGAATGCTCTGAGCTGAAGAAAGACATTGACGATTTGGAGCTCACCTTGGCCAAAGTGGAGAAAGAGAAACATGCCACTGAGAACAAGGTTTGTTTGACTGTGTATTTAAAATGAACATAAATACGCATGACACAATAAAACAATGCAGTAGATATAAACAGTAAGAATTATGACACGATTCTGTAATACTCTTAAAGAAAATTGTTTCAAAAAGTGACAATGTGTTAATGGTGTTACAGGTGAAAAATCTAACTGAGGAGATGGCATCTCAAGATGAGGCTATTGCCAAGCTGACCAAAGAGAAGAAAGCTCTCCAAGAGGCCCACCAGCAAACTCTGGATGACCTCCAGGCAGAGGAAGACAAAGTCAACACTCTGTCCAAGGCCAAGACCAAGCTGGAACAGCAAGTCGACGATGTGAGGCTTTAACAGTTTGTCATATATCCATCCATCCATCCATTTTCTTCCGCTTTATCCGGGGCCGGGTCGCGGGGGCAGCAGTCTCAGCCGAGATGCCCAGACTTCCCGATCCACACACACCTCCTCCAGCTGTTCTGGGGGGACCCCGAGCGACACCAGGCCAGCTCGGAGACATAGTCCCACCAGCGTGCCCTGGGCCTTCCACGAGGCCTTGTCCCACTAGGACATGCCTGGAACACCTCCCGCGGGAGGCGACCAGGAGGCATCCGAAACAGATGCCCTAGCCACCTCAGCTGGCTCCTTTCGACGTGAAGGAGCAGCGACTCTACTCCGAGCTCCTCTCGGGTAACTGAGCTCCTCACCCGATCTCGAAGGGTGCGCCCAGCCACCCTGCGAAGGAAACTCATTTCGGCCGCTTGTACTCGCGATCTCGTCCTTTCGGTCATTACCCAAATCTTATGACCATAGGTGAGGGTGGGGACGTAGATCGATCGGTAAATCGAGAGCTTTGCCCCCCGACTCAGCTCCCTCTTTACCACGACAGACCGATACAGCGACCGCATCACTGCTGACGCCGCACCGATCCGTCTATCGATCTCACGCTCCATCCGTCTCTCACTCGTGAACAAGACCCCGAGATACTTGAACTCCTCCACTTGAGGTAAGGACTCCCCACCGACCTGTAGAAGGGAAGCCACCTTTTTCCGGTAGAGAACCATGGCCTCAGATTTGGAGGTGCTGATCCTGTGTGTAGCTGATCCCGGCAGCCACACACTCGGCTGCAAACCGCCCCAGAGCATGCTGAAGGTCCTGGTTTATTGAAGCCATCAGAACAACATCATCCGCAAACAGCAGAGATGAGACTCTGAGGCTCCCAAACCGGACACCCTCCGGCCCCTGGCTGTGCCTAGAAATTCTGTCCATAAAAGTAATGAACAGAACCGGTGACAAAGGGCAGCCCTGGCGGAGACCAACACGCACCGGGAACAGGTCTGACTTACTGCCGGCAATGCGAACCAAGCTCCTGCTGCGGTCATACAGGGAACGGACAGCCCTTAGCAGAGGGCCCCGGACCCCATACTCCCGGAGCACCCCCCACAGGGCACCACGAGGGACGCGGTCGAACGCTTTCTCCAGGTCCACAAAACACATGTGGACTGGTTGGGTGAACTCCCATGAACCCTCAAGCACCCGATGAAGGGTATAGAGCTGGTCCAGTGTGCCACGACCAGGATGAAAACCGCATTGTTCCTCCTGGATCCAAGGTTCAACTATCGGCCGGATCCTCCTCTCCAGCACCCTGGAGTAGACCTTACCGGGGAGGCTGAGGAGGGTGATCCCTCTGTAATTGGAACACACCCTCCGATCCCCCTTCTTAAAGAGAGGGACCACCACCCCGGTCTGCCAATCCAGGGGCGCTGTCCCCGACCGCCACGCGATGTTGCAGAGACGTGTCAGCCAAGACAGTCCTACAACATCCAGAGACTTAAGGTACTCAGGGCGAATCTCATCCACCCCCGGAGCCTTGCCACCAAGGAGCTTTCTCACCACCTCGGTGACTTCAGCCTGGGTGATGGGTGAGCCCACCCCCGAGTCCCCAGCCTTTGCTTCCTCACTGGAAGACGTGACGACGGGATAGAGGAAGTCCTCGAAGCAGTGTTAATTTCGTCGATTAAAATATTTAGTCTTAATTTTAGTCAAAGTGATATTTTTGACGACTAAAATTGGACTAAAACTAAATTAAAAGTTTCTCATGAGACTAAAACTATGACTAAAATGTCCAGATATTTTAGTCGACTAAAATAAGACTAAATAAAAATGAAAAGGAGAGACTAAAATCATCCAAACTTCTATTGACCGTCTGAAAGAGCCTCAGATCATGTAAATCCTCTGCCAAAGGATCAGCTCTGAGCTTTGTTCATGTGGAGCAGCTCCATGAAGCAAAGGAACAAGATTAAATATGATTATCATGAAGATTATCAATGCAAAGTCGACTAAATTAGTCTTAAATTTAGTCGACTAAATTTACTTGCAATTTTAGTCGACTAAAACTAGACTAAACTTTAAAAGATTTTTCGACTAAATCTCGACTAAAATTATATTACATTTTAGTCAAAAGACTAAGCCTAAAACTAAATTAAAATATGTTGACAAAATTAACACTGCCTCGAAGTACTCCTTCCACCGCCCGATGACATCCCCAGTCGAGGTCAGCAGCTCCCCACCTGCACTGTAAACAGTGTTGGTGAAGCACTGCTTCCCCCTCCTGAGGCGCCGGATGGTTTGCCAGAATCTCTTCGAGGCTGACCTATAGTCCTCCTCCATGGCTTCTCCGAACTCCTCCCAGACCCGAGTTTTTGCCTCTGCGACCGCACGAGCTGCAGCACGCTTGGCCTGCCGGTACCTCTCAGCTGCCTCCGGAGTCCCATAAGCCAACAAGGCCAGGTAGGACTCCTTCTTCAGCTTGACGGCATCCCTTACTTCCGGGCGCCACCACCGGGTTCAGGGATTGCCGCCGCGACAGGCACCAGAGACCTTACGGCCACAACTGCGAGCAGCCGCGTCGACAATGGAGGAGGAGAACATGGTCCACTCGGACTCCATGTCCCCAGCCTCCCTCGGAATCTGGGTGAAGCTCTTCCGGAGGTGGGAGTTGAAGACACCGCTGACAGAGGGATCCGCCAGACGTTCCCAGCAGACCCTCACAACACGCTTGGGTCTGCCAGGTCTGACCGGCTTCCTCCCCTGCCAGCGGATCCAGCTCACCACCAGGTGGTGATCGGTTGACAGCTCAGCCCCTTTCTTCACCCGAGTGTCCGAGACACGCGGCAGGAGATCAGATGACACAACTACAAAGTCGATCATCGACCTCCTGCCTAGGGTGTCCTGGTGCTTATGGGCACCCTCCTGGTGCTTATGGACACCCTTGTGCTCGAACATGGTGTTCGTTATGGACAAACTGTGACTAGCACAGAAGTCCAATAACAGAACACCACTCGGGTTCAGATCGGGGAGGCCGTTCTTCCCTATCACTCCCACCCAGGTCTCACTGTCGTTACCCATGTGGGCGTTGAAGTCCCCCAGTAGAACAATGGAGTCCCCAGTCGGAGCACCATCAAGTACCTCTCCCAGGGACTCCAAGAAGGCCGGGTACTCTGCACCGATGTTGGGCCCCTAGGCCGAGACAACGGTGAGAGACCTGTCGTAGGGACGCGACCCTCTCGTTCACCGGGGTGAACTCCAACACGTGACGGCTGAGCTGGGGGGATATGAGCAAACCCACCCCAGCTCGCCGCCTCTCCCCGCGGGCAACTCCAGAAAAATGGAGAGTCCAGCCTCTCTCCAGGAGTTGGGATCCGGCACCCAAGCTGTGCGTGTAGGTGAGCCCGACTATATCTAGCCGGTATCTCTCAACTTCCCACACGAGCTCAGGGTCCTTCCCCCCCAGCGAAGTGACGTTCCAAGTCCCGAACGCCAGAAGCTCCCTCTGCGGGTGGTGAGTCCACAGGAGGGCGGGCCCACGCTGTCTCTTCGGGCCCCAACCCCAGGCCTGGCTCCAGGGTGGGGCCCGGGCGCCATGCCGGGCGGCGTCACGGTCCTTGTTGTTTCATAGTCCATAGAAATTTTCTGAGCTGCTCTTCGTCTGACCCGTCACCTCGGACCTGTTTGCCATAGGAGACCCTACCAGGGGCATAAAGTCCCGGACAACATAGCTCCTCGGATCATTCGGGTACTCAAACAACCCCACCACGTTAAGGTGGCAGCTTTCGGGGGATTGAGTTTGTCATATAAAACTATTATATTATGTCACTTATTAATATATCACAATATTTGATAGCTTGAGGGCTCTCTGGAGCAAGAAAAGAAGCTTCGCATGGACCTTGAGAGAGCCAAGAGGAAGCTGGAGGGAGACCTGAAACTGGCCCAGGAATCAATCATGGACCTGGAGAATGACAAACAGCAATCTGATGAGAAGATCAAAAAGTACATCTCACATTTTATCAACTGGTCACAAGTTTAATAACAAGAAAATGAGAACATTGTGCTTTCTTTTAGGAAGGACTTTGAGGTCAGCCAGCTCCTCAGCAAGATTGAGGATGAGCAGTCTCTCGGTGCCCAGCTTCAGAAGAAGATCAAGGAGCTTCAGGTAATTAGTGGTGCTGCTTCAGATTTACAGTGTTTTGGTTCAAATGAAGAACGTGTTGATCCTATCATCTATGATGAAATGTAGGCTCGCATTGAGGAGCTGGAGGAGGAGATCGAGGCTGAGAGAGCAGCTCGTGCAAAGGTGGAGAAGCAGAGAGCAGACCTCTCCAGAGAACTTGAGGAGATCAGTGAAAGACTTGAAGAAGCTGGTGGAGCCACAGCGGCTCAGATTGAGCTGAACAAGAAACGTGAGGCCGAGTTCCAGAAGCTGCGTCGTGATCTTGAAGAGTCCACTCTGCAGCATGAGGCCACGGCCTCAGCTCTGCGCAAGAAGCAGGCTGACAGTGTTGCTGAGCTGGGAGAGCAGATCGACAACCTCCAGCGTGTCAAGCAGAAGCTGGAGAAAGAGAAGAGCGAGTACAAAATGGAGATTGATGACCTCTCTAGTAACATGGAGGCTGTGGCCAAATCTAAGGTGAAAGATTGTTAACTTGGTGTGACAAATGCAATCTGAATATTTCCTGTTGACAACACACGTCTTCATTACAGGCTAATCTCGAGAAAATGTGCAGAACCCTCGAAGACCAGCTGAGTGAAATTAAGAGCAAAAATGATGAGAATGTTCGTCAGTTGAATGACATCAGTGCTCAACGGGCCAGACTACAAACAGAAAATGGTAGGTACCGTTTTGAATGGTGAAATTTATGTAAATTCTATGGCAGATGCTGAAGATCAACTTTTTCAGGCGAGTTCTCCCGTCAGCTGGAAGAAAAGGAGGCGTTGATTTCACAACTTACCAGGGGCAAACAAGCTTACACTCAGCAAATTGAAGAGCTTAAGAGACATGTTGAAGAAGAAGTTAAGGTATTGTCTTCCACATTATAAGTTGGGTATACACTGGACCTTGTTAAAATCATACCACTATTGTAGGCCAAGAATGCCCTGGCTCATGCAGTCCAGTCTGCCCGTCATGACTGTGATCTGCTCAGGGAGCAGTTTGAGGAAGAGCAGGAAGCCAAGGCAGAGCTCCAGAGAGGAATGTCCAAGGCCAACAGTGAAGTGGCTCAGTGGAGATCTAAATATGAGACTGACGCCATTCAGCGCACTGAGGAGCTAGAGGAGGCCAAGTAAGTACATGGGTGGATGGCTTATGCCCTGGTGCACCAACAGTGCCATTACTTCAACAATATATTCGCAATCTAATCCGTGCTGTTTGCTATTTCAATGAATCAAAAAACATAATAATAAATCAATTAACAAAGAAAAATAAGGATATACCGTCCTACATTACTAAAATGACTGGATCAAAGGAAAATATCGTATTTAGTCACATTAAGTTGATTCTGTTTGTGTGTCTCTATTTCATCACAGGAAAAAACTGGCCCAGCGCCTGCAGGAGGCTGAGGAATCCATTGAGGCTGTGAACTCAAAGTGTGCATCTTTGGAGAAGACCAAACAGAGGCTGCAGGGTGAGGTGGAGGACCTCATGATTGATGTGGAGAGAGCTAATGCTCTGGCTGCCAATCTGGACAAGAAGCAGAGGAACTTTGACAAAGTAAAACATCTAAATAAAACACACAAAAACAGGATGGATGTTTTTCTCATTCATGCAAACTCGAGTCAAATATTTTCAGGTCCTCGCAGAGTGGAAGCAGAAGTATGAGGAGGGCCAAGCTGAACTGGAGGGAGCCCAGAAAGAATCTCGCTCTCTGAGCACTGAACTTTTTAAGATGAAAAACTCTTATGAGGAGGCCCTGGATCAGCTGGAGACCTTGAAGAGAGAGAACAAGAACCTGCAGCGTATGTACAAATCCTTTATGCAAATATATTTTTCTCAGGTGCAAGTCATGCAAATCCATGGCTATAGCACAGTCAAAATAGAATTACAGTATGTTATAAAACACAAATTAGTTGCATTAATTAACCAATGAATGAATGAATTACTTAACTGCATTTGACTAAATGTATGTCTTTCAGAGGAGATCTCGGACCTTACTGAGCAGATTGGTGAGACTGGAAAGAGCATCCATGAGCTGGAAAAATCAAAGAAGGCTGTTGAAAGTGAGAAAGCCGAGATTCAGACTGCTCTTGAAGAAGCTGAGGTTTGTAGGCAAGACGAACATAAAAAACATCACTTACTGTATGTGCAACATAACATCTGACATAATTTGTCTGACAGGGCACACTGGAACATGAAGAATCAAAGATTCTTCGTGTCCAACTGGAGTTGAACCAGGTCAAAGGGGAGATTGACAGGAAGCTGGCAGAGAAGGACGAGGAAATGGAGCAGATCAAGAGGAACAGCCAGAGGGTCACTGACTCAATGCAGAGCACTCTGGATGCTGAGGTCAGGAGCAGGAATGATGCTCTGAGAATCAAGAAGAAGATGGAGGGAGACCTGAACGAGATGGAGGTTCAGCTGAGCCACGCAAACAGACAGGCAGCTGAAGCCCAGAAACAGCTCAGGAACGTCCAGGGCCAGCTCAAGGTTCGTTGAGAAAAAAATAAAAATAAAGCCAAACCATCGCCGCCGCGCCACCATCCTTTATAATAGTACGGCACAGTACATCGAAAAAGGACACTAGAGTCAATTAAAATCTGCAGTAGGTTAAACTAAACAGTAAAAAAAGAGGTGTGCTTGCTTTATTACTATTGAATTGAGATCCATGGGCCGAACATTATTTGATGCATTTAAGTGTAGCAAGTTTTTTTCTCTGTAACCAGGATGCCCAACTGCACCTTGATGATGCCGTCAGAGGACAGGAAGACATGAAGGAGCAGGTCGCCATGGTGGAACGCAGAAATGGCCTGATGCTGGCTGAGATTGAGGAGCTGAGAGCTGCTCTGGAGCAGACAGAGAGAGCACGCAAAGTGGCTGAGCAAGAGCTGGTGGATGCTAGCGAGCGTGTTGGACTGCTTCACTCTCAGGTTTGGAACGAACAATCACAGTAATTATATGGTACAAAATAAATTAAACAACGATTTTTATTCTAACAGAACACCAGTCTTCTGAACACCAAGAAGAAGCTGGAGTCTGATCTGGTCCAGGTTCAGGGTGAAGTGGATGACTCAGTTCAGGAAGCAAGAAATGCTGAAGAAAAAGCCAAAAAGGCCATCACTGATGTGAGTTCACATGTCTAACTCAAGAATACATGTCTGAACTAATTTACAATGACAACATTTCAGGCTGCCATGATGGCTGAGGAGCTGAAGAAGGAACAGGACACCAGTTCTCATCTGGAGAGGATGAAGAAGAACCTGGAGGTCACTGTCAAGGACCTGCAGCACCGTCTGGATGAGGCCGAGAACCTGGCCATGAAGGGCGGCAAGAAGCAACTCCAGAAACTGGAGTCTAGGGTGTGTGTGGTCTCTGAAACATTACTAAAAATGAGTCACAGATGTTAACTGTAATATTTCTCTTTAAAAGGTGCGTGAGCTTGAGTCCGAAGTTGAAGCTGAGCAGAGACGTGGAGTTGATGCTGTTAAAGGAGTCCGAAAATATGAGCGTAGAGTCAAGGAGCTGACCTACCAGGTACTAACTTACAGTAAATGAAGGTCTCCAATTTTAAATACATGAAATGTTAAATGAATGTATGCACATCAGACTGAGGAGGACAAGAAGAATGTGACCAGACTCCAGGATCTGGTGGACAAGCTGCAGCTGAAAGTGAAAGCTTACAAGAGACAAGCGGAGGAAGCTGTAAGTGTCAAAATATATCAAACCATAGGAGCTAAAAGTAATACTTTTGCCGTGCACGTTGACGTCAATTATGGTATCTTTCAATATTTTTCAGGAGGAGCAGGCCAACACTCACATGTCCAGGCTCAGGAAGGTTCAAAATGAACTTGAAGAAGCTCAGGAGCGTGCTGATATTGCTGAGTCCCAAATCAACAAGCTGAGAGCCAAGAGCCGTGAAGCTGGCAAGGTATACACCCATTTTTATACTGTATATCTTTTAAACATAAAGATCCATTTTATGCACTCATTCACATCCTGATACACTTGTATATCTTTCGTTCAGGGCAATGATGCTGAATGAAGAAAACCTGCAAAATAATCATTTGTCCTCTGACAAGAAAAAAATATGTGCATAAGTTAAATAAAATGGGAAAAACGTTGAATCTCCTTTATTTATTGAACTATCATTTTTTTCATAAACTTCCTTGTTTAAACAGGTAAATTGCCTTTTTAAACAATTACATTACATATATGGGGGTGGGGGGGTGGGGGGATTGGGGTAATGCCCCCTGTCAAAAGAGACATTTGAAGAAACAGCTACATACTCAGAAAGAAGGATGTCTACAAAGAAGAGGGGAATTTAAAAACACTCAAACTAAATTATTACTTCACCAAACAATAAAGCTGGTGATTGCATTTTGTTGTCTTTCATCCTCTTGGTTTACAATGAGGTTATGAGGTTATAACCATTGGCTCTATTCATTCATCAGAATTAGTATTATTTTTGTAATGATTCGGCAAGGTTATCAATCAATATTGCTGCAGTTTTATATGGTCCACCATCTGGCAGTACAGGTGACCCGCCATGCTATTATTCTTTCACATTACACTTTTACATCTAAAATATAACTTGAGTCACATTTCTATTTTCACGTGGAAAAGTGACTAACGTTTATTTCCATTCTTATCTTTTTTTGTAGTCTTCTTCCCTTTCTCTTGTGTGGACTTATCCTTTGCTTTACCCTTTTGTTTTTGTCCTTTTTTAATGGGTGTTGTTTGACCTTTCACAGTCTGAGTAATAGCCACAAACATTTCATCTTCTTGGGGGCTTGATTGTCCTGAACGTGACTTTTTCGGACTTGGATGGATCGGAGAAGTTTGTTCGGAGTTTACGCCGTCTTTTGGGACAAGGTTGAGGCTAAGAGAGAGGCGTCGTCCAGGCATTGGGCTCAGAGGAATCCTCAGGTTTTCTCCTGGTGCTCCCAGAGTCAGGAAGAGCTCTGGGAAATGATTGGGTTGGTCTGGGTTCGTCAGTCCCTTTAATAAAGGATTGTTTACAGTTATTATACATCCGGCAAAGATAATACTCACTTTAAATCGCAAATCCTACAACGTCTGCAACCCCAGCTCACAATGTCAAACAGACAGGCCAATATGATAACAATAATAATACATTTTATTTGTCCTCACCTTTCAAAACACCCAAGGTCACCTTACATGAGATACAATGCGGAAAATATTTTTCAGAGCTGTTTAATACCAACAGAACCACTATCTTTTCTTACCTGTAGAGATGAGAAGCTCATGGACACCCTCACAGTGACCTGGGAAAAAACACACGCACTACACTGTACTGAGTGTTTCAAAGGCAAGAATAAAATATGTGAGGTTTGATATGTTTGAAATTTAACACTATTCACCAACACAATGTCTCAGGAGCACCTTTTAAGTCTGCGCCAGATTTGGGTTAATTCATTAAGATACTTGTACTTTAAATAAACGTACCTGACCTGCTGATGCATCATAACCGGGCTCCAATTGTGATACAGGCCTTGTGAATTCCTTCTTTGATGATGTTGGTGTGCTTTGTGTCACAGTGATTTGTGGAGCTGATTTCTTTAAAAAATACAAATGATTAATGATTAAAACATTAATCATTTATGGCATATAAGATAAGAAAGGAATTTATTGATCTCACAATGGAGAAATTCACTTGTTACACATCTTAACCGCTTAACCCCCACTTTAACCAAGCACATATTCTCCAGTTTGGCTTTACCCAAGTCTAAAAGCTTTTCGATGCCTATAGGCCAGAGGAACGCCTCATTTGAAATCTAAGACCAACATAACTGATTGTAACTTTTTTGTCACGTTGTCATGGCTTTTTATCAGATTTTTGTCATGTTTTAGTCTCTTTTTTTAATCGCTTTGTGTTGTTTTGTCAATTTTTTGTTGCTTTTTCATCACTTTTATTCATCGCTTTTTTTATGCTTTTTTTTGCATGTATTCATTGGGTTTTCGTCACATTTTTGTGGCTTTTTTGTTGCATTGTCTGTACGTTTTAGTCACGTTTTTAGTCGCTCTTTAGTGGCTCTTCTGTCACTTTGTTGTTGCATTTTCATCCTTGTTTTTGTTTCTGTTTGCTTTTTTTTTAAGAAGCTTTTGGATCTGGGTAAAGTCAAACTGGAGAAAATGTGCTCAGTTCAGGTGGGGGTTAAGAGGTTAAACATAAAGGTTAAAACAACACACAGACAAAATCTATTGACTACTGTACAAAAATACTTACTGAGAAAGAATCTCGTTTGTAAAGATTATTGTGCCTTTGCATATCATTTTGTTTCTTATTTGGTGTCCCACTTGTCTTTGACATAACAGGTAGTTCGGCACGCTGGTCATCAAGCCGCCTGGATTGACTTGTGGCAAGGGTTCTAAAGAACGCATCTGTGTCTGCACCTGTTACAGAGCATAAGCGCGTCATTCCAGTGATGAATCAGGACATTAAAATATGGCAGACACTCCTGGCCTGTATGTTTTTCTGACCTATGGGCTTGTTATTTAAAGCACTTCCATTATGTATGGGAGTAGCAGGTGTGCTGGAGGGTAAAGAACAACGCTGCTCCTCCATTCGTCCTCTCTGTGCATGCTTCATCATTTTTACAAATTGCTCTTCTTGAACTTCAGAGATTTCCTGAAAACATTGAGGTGATTCTTTTAAACACATGAAAATGCATAACATGCTTGCCATTTTACTGTTTAGGATTTTACCGGTTTCTGGGTGGATTTGTTACGGTTTAGGGAGGAAGATCTCTGAAGAGTTTTTTCACAATCTTTGCGTTGAAAAGAAGGGCTCATGTTCTGAAATATAAAAGGGGCAGAACATCTCTGCTCGTCCATCCTGGAGCCCTGAGAAACAACATTAAGTTACTTTGTGTAGATTTCTGTGTAGGCTCTCAATTGTACAGGCGTTGTCCCTCTTCAATGTAGGTTCTTGAGTCATCTTGTATTCTGTGGTTGAAGTGTCGAGCATTTCACCTCTCAGCCAAAACCTTAGTGCACTGACGAAGCCTTTGGGATGAGAGGCGAAACGTTTGACACTTCGACTTATCCATCCATCCATTTTCTTCAACTTTTCCGTTGCCGGGTCGTGGGGCAGCTGTTGGAGTTGCCCAAATCACACTGCACCAGCCCCTTATGGCTCCTCCTGCAGGTGGTGGGTCCACAGAAGGACGTCCTCATGGTTCTAACCGGGCCTGTTGGTCTCTCATGAGGGGCTTCTGAACCGCTCTTTGTCTGACCCGTCACCTAGGACCTGTTTGCCATGGGAGACCCTACCAGGGGCATGAAGCCCCCAACAACATAGCCCCCAGGATCAATCGGGCACTCAAACCCCTCCACCACGTTAAGGTGGTGCTTCCAGGAGGGGTACTTCGACTTAGGGCTGGGCAATTAATCAAAATTTAATCGAAATTGCAATCTCTACTTTGGTCAATCTCAAAAATCGTCATGGGATTTTACAATTGACAGATTTACAGCCATTTCTTTGGCACAAACAGTACCTAGTTTGGGAGTTTGGACGAGACAATGGAATTTTGTGCGTTAACTGAGACTTGATGATGGCATTTGTTTTTGTTTGAGCTGAGGTTTGAATAAAAGATGCAATTTTATGAATCAGCAAGATGTAATCGTGATTTTTTTTTTTAATCGCTCAGCCCCACAGAGTACAGAAGATGACTCAAGAACCTTCACTGAAGATACTTTATGTAGACTGGAGCAGATTAAAAAGCAAACAAAAAACAAACCTGCACTTTTGACACCATGTAGCACAGGTAATTTGCATCTATGTCAGCAGCATTAAGAGTTTTTGTGGAAAGGACAGAACAATAGCTATCGTTAGTTTAGAAAAAGTACATCTGAACACACACGATCAGACAAGACTGACCATTGGGTAGTTTGGCAGGCTCAGTTTTTTTATGAGCAGTCTTGGGTGAAACTTTAAGTTCACAGCGTTGATCATCCATTCTTCGTTGGGATCGGCTAATCATTGTAAAGAAGCCGTCCTGCTCGGCTGGATTGGAGCCCTTCAAGAAAAAAAAAGGTCAACACCTAAAATGAGAATATGGTGGGACAAAAAATACCTTTGTGCTGTTGGATGGATGGATGTCCGTGTTTGTACAAAAGGAGGCAGATCGTGTACGTTCTGAACCATCATCTTTGGGTGATTTTAAAGTAGTTATTTGTGGAAGTGAGCATCTTTGGTCATCCATCCTGGAACCCTTTAAAAGACAATAAATAAATACAATTAACATTATGGCCAAAATAACTGGATTTAGTGCATGTAATACTGGGCAATGATCTTACCTGAACCTTGGAAACCATGTAACACAGGTAGTTTGACTCTGGGTTTGCACTAGAACTGGTTTGGTCCTTCTGTAATCCTGGTAATGAAGGAAGAGACACTCTCTGATCGTCCATCCGTTTACTCTGTGAGCTGGATAAGAGGTTCAGAAAACTCTCATTCTCTACTCCTTATTAAAAAAAAAGAAAGGATTGTGAAGACGATATGCAGCAAAACTAAGAGGGAAAATCTTGTGCAAGGAGTGAACGCAACAAACCTGATTTTGAATCTATAGTAGACTTTCGCTCAGAGTTTTGAGGTGAGCAAGGTGCGCTTCTGCTCGGATCTATGCGACAACGCTGATCTTCCATACGACCTCGTTGGCCATGACTGATAACATCAACTAATGTTTCTCCGTTATTCCCTTGAGCCTGAATAAACGAAACAATGTGTCACTATGCACTGTGTGTAAAAGAATTAATAGCAAATACCTTTCACACCTTTGTATCAGTCGAACACACTGAACCAGGCGGGGGCTGTAACTGATGTGACTTCCTTTGTGTTTCAGGGGTGCTCTCGGTGACAGAAATTTGAGGTGCAAAGCCAAGATGATTTGTGAACCCTGGGTCCTAAAAACAAACATTTTGAATTTTACTGTTTGGCTTAAGGCTCATTCATACTTCACAAGACGCAAGAACTTCTTGTTCTTGCTCCCTGAGCTGCAGGACAAAATTAAGTCACTTTTGCCTTGTCGCCATGGAACTGTCATCAGTTACAAAACGTTTCCATGGCTTCCAAGGCAAAAGTGACTTAGTGTTGTTCTGCAGCTCAGGGTGCAAGAACAAGAAGTTCTTGCGTCTTGTGAAGTATGAATGAGCCTCATATTCAAGTACACAGTTATGTTTGGTACCTGTGAGTTAAACACAGGCAGAGACACTCTTTGGTTTTCAATGTGCAATTCATCATTGTCTGAATCTGTGTAAAAAAGCAGATGTAACAACAAAGCCAGATGCACATCTAAAATAATACATAAACATTTTGTTTCCCCAAACCTGTTGTGAATGTGTTGGGATTCATGTCGCGCATTTCATCCATTTATACTAATGTTGACAATCTGCTCCCTCTGCAGTGCATAAAACAAGACATATTACACAACATTACAAGCATAGCCCTATTCGTCAAGTTAACTTTTTGTATTATTCAGTGATGTTTAGGTCTTACCAGTTTGAACGCCGTCTTTTCCTCCAGTAGTTTTTTATGTCCTATGAAGGTAAAGCAATCGCCAACAATGTAATAAAAATAATCTTTAAAAAAAAAAAGTATACTCAGAGAGCTGTTAAATATGTCCTAACGCAAACACAAAGTATCCATTCATTTAACCAGTGCAGAACAGACTGTGCAAAAAATATTTGACGTTATCCCGACTGTAAAGCATGTGGCAGGGAAAAGGGCTTTTAAATAGAGTTAAGTCGCGAGCATTAACCCATTGGCATTAAGACCAGCACCAGCGCACTGTTCTTAGTATTACCATCTGTAATCCCAGATGGAAACATAATCCTCAGTATCAAGAGAGATGATCTTTTTCACTGGTAGTTGTACACGTTTTTCTCTTTGGTCTACAAGGATAGAAGTTCACCTTTCATTTCAATGTCAGGCTGTCATTATCCTAAATGACTTCCCCTTGTTGAGGTGTTGGCTGCTCGCTGAAGCCTTTAAATTTCCCATAAATCAACTGAGAAACAGTCAATGGGAAATGATGGGTACTCTCAATGATAATCAAGCATTTGTGAAGCTCTGACAAATACTTCATGTTCATTTATTAATCATCTGCCTCATTATTTGTTAATCATTTCTAAGCAGAAAAATAATTTCTGAATAAGTGTATACATTTGATTATTTATTTGCTTGACACACACGTGGGTCATGCACGTAAACATGCCACACCGGATTGTAGCGTTGGGCGAATTTCCATCCGCCGTCTCGCCATCGCTCTCTCAAACACCCGCTCATTCATTCTGGCCTATTGTACATTTTTTTAGTGGTAGGGGAAACCGGAGTACCCAGAGGAAACCTACGCAGACACGGGGGGAACATGCAAATTCCACACAGAAAAGCCTCGCTGCGCCACCGTGCTACCCCTGATAAAATGCTGTGTGTAGGTACAAGATTATGCTCATATTATACATATACATTTTTGCACTTTATTGTTTAATTTTTACATCAAATATTTCAAGCAATAAGTTACCCTATGCGGTAAAATACTTCATACAGCAGTTTAGACAAGACATATAGTTAGATATAGAGCATCGTGCATTGATCGAATATCAAAGCGCACAGAAGACAAAACATACTATGACAAATCATCTTAGGCCTGTATCCATCATTCAAGTACTATTCCCCATGGCAGTGTGGACAACCTATGTATTTATTAACAATAAAATAAGAGCACTAAAATAACAATTTGTTTCCTTCAACGGTCTACGAACATAACTTATTTCCATTGTATTTTGTGAAGTACGAGGGTGGACTTCTCTAAGAGTCAGGGTTGGGAACTTGGTCAAGACTCTTGAGGTCGTTAAGGAAGATGGTGGGAGTCAATATATGAGACGAACCTACACATAAAAGTACAGCGTTAATATTAAGCACAAAAGAAAAATATATATATAGCAAACGAGGATTACGTACCAATGAGAACTTCCCATTTTCCATCAGTGGCTCGAGTGACCTCGTAGGCTGAACGCATCTCAGAATGGGACACTCCCCCAACAATGAAAATAATGAGGCGAGGACCCGATCGATATTCAGTGGGGGCCTTGTTTTTGTGCCAGTGTCCGAATCGTGCACTGCTGTAAATGATTAACACACAAATCCACAATTACTGTAGTTAAACAAAAGCATGCAAAAAAAAGATACACATGACAGTTTTGCTTGGCCTACAAATTAAACTCTTTTCTGATTTTTTTTTTCATGTGATCCCTTTTTTGTTTAAGCCACAGACAATTTACCAGTTTCCATCAGGGACTTTATGCCTCCAGGTTTACTTTTAAGACACAATACTGAGAATTACACAGCTAGCTCACACTGTGATGTCATTTCAAATCTTATGAACAAAAAATAAATACAAACTTATAGAGAACAACAATGAGTCCATTGTTCAGCTCCATAGTTACACGGGGCCAACGTTAACGCTTTAGCTAACGATCAATCAAAAGATAACGAATTAATCATGGATTAATTGTATTTTGTTTTGAAATAAGCCTCCTATATCTCGAGCATGTCACCGAAACGCAGAGCACTTGCATTACAAATTACAAATTTTGTTTATAATATTGAGTTAAAACATTTGTTTGTAATTGAAATGTGAGTCAGTGCTTTAAATGAGAGCGTTTTATAGCCTAGATATAATAATGGATATACATTAAAATGAACTAGGATTAATCATGGTTGTATAATGAGTGAAGGTCAAGGTCAAGGGCAAAGTTTATTTATAAAGTGAAGGACTTCCAATTTCTTCTTTAGTAGTTTCTCTTTTGTTATTGTGAAATTCATTTTAGTCACTACAGGAAACTATATAGTTGTATTATTTCTAAGCCCTCTTCCTTTAAACCTGTCCTTTCTCTCATCTCTTCACCTTCGGTGCTCTGGCACACAGTGTTACGGATTTATCTCTCCACTGAACGGGATGTGAATGAGCAGTGAGCTTTACGCAGATTATGTGTGGACTTCAGTGGAAAGCGACTTTAAGCACAATCTTCACAGCAGGCATTTCGCGAGGGATTATAAAGTGTTTCGAACAAATGGCTTAATGTTACCTATAAAAATAAACTTGACTCAAATTTAGTGACAGGAATAGATGGGAGCAACGTCTACGTCACTGAGAAGGTTTACCGCCTTCACCCTTTGGGTGAAAACGGCAGCTCTCGTCCAATGATATGAATGGGTAAAGATCGTCTGAGAACGTCTAATTTACATAAAGCATTTTAATCATATTTATTTATTGATTGTGAAAGGAAAGGAAGTGATCTGTTGCTTCAGATAGTTCATAGAGAACACTGTTAATGTTTTCAACTGAGCAGCTGAAACAGGCTGCAATCATTACCACATACCTTTGTGGTCGGTTGCGTTATAATGTCATTTCAGCTTCATCTTTTAGCCTGTCTCTTATGTTGTTTTTAAATTAAATCCATGCAGCCATGATGTCGTTTTGTAGCTTGTGAGAACAAATGGTGCAGCTGATCTACTAGAATAGGCCTAACGCTGAGCATGTCTAATAAGTCAGCATATTAACAGATTAAAGACGTCACAAAGGGCATAATATACGGTCAAAATGTAGAACTATTTCCCTAACAATGAGCCTTGACAGATGGTAGATAAACTAGCTGATATATTTTTCGATACAATATCAAATAGCTCCTGCCTTCTAACAGTGAATTGATGTGTCCACAAGCAAGAACGCACATTTTCCTGTGCTTCTGATCACTGGCTTGGAATATTTTATCACCAGAACAAGAAATGAGTTCCGGCTGTTGCTCTCATCTATAATGCTTGTGTAACAGGAACAATAGCTGTGCTCCAACAATGAATGTGAAGTCAATTAATAGTCATATGAGAACCAACACTTTGCCACTTATAAAACTGCTTTCTTGGCATTTGATAACTTTCTCTGAGTATTTACGGCATAAAACTGTAGGCCGTACCTGACTGCAGTTGCCGATGTATTGATTGGAGCTGGATCTGCGACAAAAGGCCAAAGCTTTTTGTCCAATTTGTCATCTACAACATTCTGGGGGGAAAATGTTCAAATGCATAATGTTGATACGTTGTAAGGGTCTGGGACTATATTTGACAGACATGTTTGTTACCTCCATAACATCTTTGATAATGGGTGTCCATCTCGAGAGCTGGTATGTGCTCTCCGTGCGCTCTTTTCTGTCTGGTAGCGTCTTTCCAGCATTTTGTCCCTGAAAAACAACAATATAACGCAGATACGATGCTGTAACAAATTACTATATCTAAATACAAATAAAAGCGATTGGTTGAAATAATCACAAGCCACATACCCCAGCTATGATGTTACAGCCCAGGTTCTGCAGGTTATTGATGATCTTGCTATCCTCCTGTATGTTGGCGTGTTGGATGAGCTTGGCAAGGTTCTCTTCACCAATGCCTACAAAGTTAAAGAATACGTTCATTTACGAAGGGCATTAGAGTTACAATTGAGATGGTGACAAACCTTTCTTCTTGTGAAATATGTACAGCAGTATGATGCGTATTTTATCATACGCTCCAACGTCATTATTGAGGAGCACAGGAACAATGCTCTTCATTGCATCTTTAAGGACCTCTCCTTCTGCGTTTGCTCCCATGGCCAGGTCCTGTGAACAGTTGTTTAAAAAGGTAAAGGTATGCAGCGAGAACCCTTGCTGTTTGAACCCGAATAGTAGTTGAGGCAGCACTTTAGCGGAACTAATCAGGACTTGAATAGAAACAGGTGCTGGGATTTACATAGTATGCGTTTGGATCAGAGGGAGTCCTTTTATGTTCACTGCATATTGGTTTTAAGCATAGAGGCTGAGCCTCATTCCGATTTCTTATTTGATAATCGGCTTGAAGAACAAAAACAAAAATGCAGGCGACATTCACATCATGCTAAATGTTTTTTTTTTTTGTAATTGTGTATCATTCTACATTACAATAGTTTCAAGTAAAAAAGATTTCTTGTCTTAACCTCAGATCTGGAGGCACAGATGTTAATTAAATCTTAATTTAATTAGATTTAAATATTGGAATGAGCCGAGACAATTTTATCCATTTCATTCAACCTTTAAAACATTTAAGAGCACATGCTTTGTCCAGCTGGCCTTCTGTTTAGGCCTGAGCGCTAACAGGGCTGGCGAAGGGGCCCTTATCAACATTTCAATGATATTTTCTGAGAGGACATAGACATACTTTGTAAATGCTATGTGATTAAAATAACATTATTAACAATAGGACAATATTATACTTCTGTGGCATCAATACAGCCTGGCCCTCGAGGAGCAATCCAAAAAATAATAAACAGCATGTCTGACACCAGAGAAGCCCATCAGCTTCCAGCTCACAAGCTATAAAAGCTTAAGCATCATGACAATGCCCAACAGTCCAAACAAACAGCAGCTGCCAGGACTGTTTGGAGAGCATGCTTTGTCTTGGATCCAAACATCCCCACAGGATTTAAGAGACAACTTTCAGACATGCTGACAATCCATTAGTGAAGTAAGTGATTCAGTCAATGAAAATGGTTCCATTAACACTTGGATATCATAATGCTATTGCAATGCTGAGCTTGTGACTTCCTGCTTGTGACAAATCTGACTCTAAATGTAGATGGATACACATTATGTTTGTGGAGACAAAGCATGTCTGAAATACACATGGAGGCCTGTCTCTGAATAATGGTAAGGAAGAAGGATTTACACATTACACACTAATACTTTATATACATCCATACTTTTACACTCAGTGATGATATAACGGCGCAGACATAGATACAGATACAAGTCTGGTGACCTCCAGCCACCTATTTGTTTTGCATTATGATCCTTCGTTAGATAAGCCAGCACCACCAGCATGTAGATAAGAGCGGCTATATATAAAGATTATATGGCGTAAAGTACACAGTAGTGATGAGTATGACATAATCCCACCCCTGATGTCTTTCCTTTCAACAATAAAGACAAGTTTATGTATGTACAGTTTACGTCAGTGCACATGAATATTTACCTGTTCTACTTCACAAAGTTTATCAAGAGAGGCCTTGAATTTCTTCATACACTCTTCAGCCAGGTGTAGGTGAGTAGAGTACTGTAAACACATGTAAAGACCAGAGATGAATGACAAATAATACAATAAACTGCTTTTTAAAAGTTAGTCACTTATACCAGGCTGAGCTCTTTCTGATACTGTGGCATCTTCTTCAACATCTGAGACAGATCTTTGATGTTCGCCTAAAGTAAAAAAAAAAAATGTATTGACTGTTTTAATAATAATAATACCAAAATCTAATTTTAATGAAATGAAACAACCCTCACATTGTCGGTGCACATTCTCTTGCTCTCACAAAACCCACGGAGAAGTTCTGTGACTTTTCTGCATATTGAAAACAGTTTACAAAGATTACTATGCTATTAATTTAACTTTGCTAGAGGTTTTTTAAATCACATTTTCACAAACTTACTTAGTGACATCAGCAATGTGCATGTGCCTAAGTTGAACCCAAAGTTCATCATCTTCATCCAGCAAGACCTCTCTCTCATTTGAATTTCCGATGCCTGTTGTCTGATATCTGTTAATACATAAATAAACTAAAATGTGGCACTGAGCCATGACACAAGAAGAAGTGATTTGCCAAAACGAAGGATAAAAAGTCTTGTAGTTACCTATAGATATCCTGATTGATTTCCAACAGGTCATAAGCCATAGCCTGAAAGGTCAGCTCATGTAGGACGGGTGAAATGGGATCAAAACCACGATCAACAATCAGCAGCTGAGATCTTGCTTTGTCAGCACCCTAAGAAAGATATGCATTTTGTTTCATTTAGTTCATGACCATCTTAAAAATCATCACGAGCCTATAGTGATATGTTCAGATGATTGAAAGCAAAAGCCTATAATACATGCCTGTTTTGAGACATCTCGGGAGCAAGGAAATCTTAAAAATCACAGACGGAAGAAGAAAAGCAACAGCAGAAGAAAAAAAATGCAGAAATCAGAATTGAAGAAACATGACAAACATGAGAAACAGACCCAAAGCCCATGTGAATTAAAGCTGAAAAGGCAGCAAGATGTCCAAAATGTTAGGGTTAGTTTAAAGCAAACCTCTCCCATGCTCGGATTGTCTGCCTTGTGAGCATTGAGGCGCTGGTAGACTTCATTGGCCAGTCGGGCATTCTCTTCTGGTCCCCTTTAACGAACACAACATAGTACTTAAATAACTGGACCGTTCAGATTGATCTTCTAGTCCAAATCTTACTTACTTGCGGTAACGAATAGCAGGGTATTCCTTTAGTGTGTCACACAGAGTTGCAATCTGCTCGGCCAAATTCTCCATCATTTTGTCCCTGTCAAGAGAGGGCTTTGAGCAGTAGAAAGAGTGCAAGGAGCTTGGGTCATCTAGGGTGAAGACCTGGAACAAAAACAAAGGTTAGTTTGTTTCGGAAAGATCAAACAGGTTGGGACTCGGTACTGACAGTAAGAACCAACCTGGGACTCATATGGCAAGAAAGCAACGTTGATTTCTTTCAAAGTTTTGATTACTTTGGCAACTCTAGCTTTCCCAATCTGCGCAAACAGCCCATCAGGACAAGCTGTGGATGTTCAATTAAAAAAACATTTAAAAGAAAGAAAAAAGTAAGAAATAACATGCAGCTAAAACTAACAATAAATGACAATGTCATGTGAATCAAATAAATAGACAAAATAAAAGACTCACCATCTGTAAAGAAGATGTGTGCTGCTTTGTAAGTAAAGGATGCATCTTTAAAGTCATTAATGAGGGCTTGAATAGACTGAAAATGAAATGTTTTGAAAATGAGAACCATAGTTCAAATAATTGCTATGTCAAACACTAGGCAAGGGCTGACCTTCTCCATGGGTGAGATGAAATAAATAGCCTCGAGACTTGATATCGGCTCTCTGCGCTTATTGATGTCCTCCACAACTAAAAGTAAATAATGTAAATGCTCACCAAAACAATAACAAAACGTTGTGTGTAGAAATGTCAATATATTGAGCATGTTCAGTAGGTCAAAGTTTTAGAACGCCTCATTTTTTTTTCCAGTTTTCTTGAACATTATGTCATTTAATGCCACATTGTACTTTGTAATTTAAGCATAGAACAAAAAATTGTGCATTGTAAGTTTCCACCAATGATCATTGGTGGCCCTCTCGCTCTATTCAAATCACTTACTCAACTCGCCGCACCTGCAAAGCCTTCAGAAACTAGGGCGATGCCTTTAAGGAGTAGACTGTGGAGTCAAGGGCCTGGATGAAGCTGTTCTACAGCTAACTGAACCTGGGTTGGTCTACAGGTCTACCACCTGTAAAACAGCTTCATCCAGGCTTTCAAGAAGCTGAACCAGGGCTGGCCCTGGGCATAGGCAACCCGGGCGGCCATCTGCCGGGGGGGGGGGGGGGGCTTGATTTTTTTAACTCCATGAGCTTCATGTTGCCACCATTTACAACATTGCCAATTTTCTGACACGACTGTGGAACAGAAAGTGATAGTGCCGTCTTTTGTGTTGGAAACTAGAGATTTCATGTGTTAAAGCGACCCCCTCCCTGGTCCTTCTACGCCTCCAGGGAGCCATGTAGCATTGCGGTGAAATTTGCAGAGTTCAATCTTGCCTGGGGCGTCAAAAAAAACACAAACTGAGGTCCACTCCGTCCCATCAACTCTCCGATGCCATTTCAGAATACAATAAGGCATTAAACTGCAAAATGTTAAAGAAAACTTGAAAAAGTTGGGATGCCGTTCTAAAACTTTGGGCCTGTACTGTATGTTCAAACTTACTAGTAACCCCCTCAGCCAAAATATCAGACATCTTGCAACAAGAAGATAGTATTCTCATGCTCAACTGATCAACAATGAGAACCTAAAGGACACAGTATTGATTAAAGCCAGAGAAAACTTAAATAACTGTTTGAAATGAAAGTATTCTTACCTTCCACTCTCCATCCTTCTTCACACTCTTGATCACTCCATTTAGGATTTCTATGAAAAATTGCATACCATTAACTGGGCATATCAGGTAAAGAACCCATGAAACAAACATTGGGTTTCTTCAGGGTCAACATATTCAATAGATACCAATATTATTTAATTGTTTTAAAGAAATCTATCAACTCTGAAAGTGGTGCATCAGGTGCGGTCACATGATGGACAAACAGGTTGGCACGACGACACACCTGCAGGATGTGTATTGTACAACATTAATCTCTCTCGTCTAGACAACAACGAAACTACGATCTACAATGGATATGACAACATAATCGAAACATTAAAACCTAAACTTTAAACTGTTTTTGTTCCGTACTTATTTTATCTTAGTCTAAATCGGTAGTCTTTAAACTGCGATGTAACAGGAAGTAAGTTTTTTCCCCATAATGTCGCAGTCAGGCCAGTTTCAAATCATTTCGCAAACCTGCTCAATATTTACAGGACTTCTTATAATACAATATTGACGCCCATCTTGATAGGCACAAATATCAAGATATTAGTAACTTACTTTCTCCAACAACCGCTTTCAGGCCACTTGGTGCCATCTTGACAGCAGTCAGCCACTCGGCCACTTCCTTGTTGTTTGTGGTCTGAGTGCAAGCCTCATGTTATGGACCAAATGCTGCCCTCTATCGCCTGCTGTATTACTTGCAGTCTAATAAAAAAATATATCAAAACCGGCTGCCAAATTTATTTTAGGAGATAGAACATAACCTTACACTCGAGTTACATCAAGGTTAATTTACTTTTATACATTCATATTACATGTATATTTTTATTGTTGAAAAATACCTAAAAAGTGAGTGTGGCTCACCTTTAAGACTGGGAGTAGGTAGGTCTCCACCACCTCGTATCCACTGACATACTGACAAAAGGCAGCATATTTAAATAGGTTGGGTCTTGATTCAAGTAAATTCTTTGATCACCCACTGAAAAAATATAACATTTCTGGGTCCAGCTGGGCAATCGACCCGGTCAGTAGGTCTACATTAAAGTTGCATTATGCAACTTTTTATGAGGAAGAAAAAGTTGTATTTGACCTTATAGTGACCCAGTGGCTGTATCAGTGGTCAGCATGGCGCCTACAACGCTCCATAATCAATGGTTTTATAGGTTTTCTGGTGAGAGGGTCCCTCAGCAAAGAGGTCCTTCACCGCGGAGGTCCTAGAGACCACTGTGATGGAAAGTAAAGGCGCCATGCTGACCACTCATACAGCCATTGGGTCACTGCAAGGTCAAATACGCACAAATATCAACTTTATTTTCTACGTAAAAAGTTGCATTGTGCACTTTTAATATCTACTCTAAATCCTGTTTAGGGGTTAAGTCAGATAAACACCATTTAAATGCATAAAGCATAGGCCTATGTGAATGATCTGTGATTGAAATCAATTTCGTCTTAAAACCATACAGACCAAGAATCTGTTTCATTACGAATTAACGTCTGCTAATTGCTTTCTTCAAGTTGACACTAACGCGTCTCTAAATTATGCTGTAACTCAAACCCATCCCTCACCCTCCAGTCTTCTATGATTAGCACGCCCCCCTGTGTTTTTTGATGGTGGTACAATTTTTTCTTGACGTTGTGATGAAGGCTGTCATGAGTCTTTTTGTGTGGTTGCAACTAATATGATATAGAGTTAGCACATACGCCATTGGATTATTGTATAGGTTGTGTTCACTTCACTTTCTAGAATTTGATCACGTCATAATCTCAGCTGGAGAGCAGGGTCCATTTTTGAATAGCCTATTGTCATCACTTTTGGACACTTTTATGATAATAATTTGGCCTTACTTCAAACAAGCTGACAGAGAAGATGTTGAACTTTGTTGTTTCATATGGATTGTCCCAGTAATGACAGAGATATTGGTCATAAAACAAGTCAATCTGCATTAACAGTTACCATAACCACCATGGCTTTTTTTAACCGATCCTCCATGTCAGTTTTAAACTATAGGCTCTTTGAAATATTGTGATGTCACATAAATGCAACCCATTGCTCCAAACAGAAAGGTGCTTTAGATTAAACCATAAGCATCAATTAAAGGAAAAAAGCTTACTGCACTTGTATAATACTAAACACACGCCACCAAAGAGAAAGAAAACAACTTTTTTTTTTTTTTTTATCAAATGCATTAGACATTTTTTCATTCAACTCACATTCAGTGAACAAAATAGAGAATATAAATAACTTACAAAGTTTCAATACTCAACAGACACAAATAATTATATAATAATCTGTAATTACTTCATCTGACAGTACTGGCATGCATTGATAAAAAATTCTTAACTTTCTGATTTCTCAGAAATGTCTTTAAACATCTGCTGCTCTCTGCGAAGACGCATTCTTTCTTTAAAGTCCTCCATATCCTTTCTCTGCATAAAAAAGGGTTGAAGTTAATGAAAGATGATCACCCAAAATGACTAACATATGATCAAACTACAACGTCACAGGGTTTGTGGTTTTGTTGTTATCATCATCATCATCATCATCATCATCATCATCATTATTATTATTATTATCATCATTATTATTATTATTAGCAATAATATCACACTTACGTGGAGTTCTTCATCTGGTGGAAAGATCTCCCTCTGTTTCAGAAATGAAATTACAAATTAGTAGTAGACACGTTGCAAGTTACTGTTCGATTTGGCATTTTTCTAACCTTTCTCTTTACCACGTACTCTTCAAAATACTCGGCTTGGTTTGAGATCCAAAACATGGCCACGGGAAAAGATAAATACAGCATCATCTGTGAAGGCAAATTTACAACATTGACCTCAAATAGTCTTATGCTAACAGCTAGCCGGAGCTGCTGACACTTCAACAAAAACACAACTAGATTAATAATCTTACAAAGATCTTTGTAGATTATGAAAATGTAACTTACTCTAAATATCTCTATTTTCACACCCATTTTGCCATACGTCAACACGATGAAAAGTCTTACATCAGGTAGTATTACATGTTCATAACATGGAAGCGTTCAACACTTCCGGGTTTTTCTAATTCTGACCTGTAATCATTGTTGACGGATGCAATATCGCCATCTACCGACAAAACCCATTACACTAAGATCAACATAAATACAATGATATCATATTATTTATGTTGCTTTAAACATATACATTTCCGTACTATTCTATTCGCAGTACAAAACGCGGGTTCAAAATTACTACGCATTTTGAACCCAGTGTTTAGTATCTTTATATACTTTTAATGGATTTCGACACAAAGGGGCGCTGTTAACCACAATGTTACTTTAATGAATACTGTATTACTGTACCTGTACACCGTGAAAATGGCAATATTAAAATTAGATATTAAGAACATCAAAATAACAAATTATATTACATTTAAAGAAATACATGGGCCACACAGATCAACCATTCCTTTTTACTGTGGCATTGCAAATTGTTTTAAACATGTTTGCACAGATGAGCAGCAATTAAATGCTAGCGTGGACCCCACTGTAATGATTAACTTATTAAGAGGGGAAAAACAGTATATTATTGATTTAGGTGTCCTTTTCTAAATTCTTTACTTTTGTGTGAGACGTTCTTTACGTTGTCAACGAAAGACGTACGTGTTGCGTCACTGACAGCGAGAGGTGTTCAGGATCCTCGGAGAGAAAGATCCCGCGCGCCCTGGCAACCTGATTAAACCAGGTAAATGCCATTAATCTACCCATCACCACACCTCATTAAACTGTAAGCATAGACGGTAAGAAACAAAATAAACAATATTGTCTTATCCGGAGAGGTATTGCTGTTGCACTGCGCTCACTGAGCTCGTTCTCCTGTACAGCGGCCTACTTCTGTTAGCTTACTTGCTAACCGAAGCTAGTTACCAGTTGTCTGCTCAAAGACACAATAACCGCACCGATATTACACGTCTAATTCACCACATATTCACATTTAAACTATTGATGATCAAAATTACGCACTAAGGGTGAAAGAAATAGAACTACGGACACTGTGTTAGCCATGGATTGCTAATTTGCTCGTCGACTGTCTTGTGTTGTGAGACGCTGATGGCGCACACTCAGTCTGGGCTTTTTGCAAAGAATGGGGCAGCTAATGCAAAATGGAAGTGTTTTGTTCTTGAGCCTCAGACGACTGGGATGTTCGAAATAATAACACTGTACCTGCAGCAACGTTCTGTTGTACGGGGTATATAACATTGGCGTCCTTCACAAATCATGACTTTACTGTCCCCGTGGCTTCAGGAGGATATTGCCTCCTTGGATAAGCTAAGTTTTGATATGGAGCCCGCTGCTTATGCGGCTCTGCTGGCACATCTGGAAACCGTGGGTTATTCTACAAAGGTGTATTTGGTTTGTAAACTTACTACACATGGTCATATGACATGACGTTACTCGTTGACCGGTGTAAATGTCAAACTATGAATCCACAACATAAACGTTGAAAATGCTAAAATAATGAAGCAACATTTACATGTTTGGACCTCTCCACAATCACGCGTGGAGCTGGTTATGTGTGACCATATAAAGAACTCCTTGTTACACTGTGTCTTAAACAGAAACATTCTTTTCCTAAAGCTCTGTGTTTTCTATTTGTACTGATATTTTGCGAAATTAATCATTATAAACTCCTCAAACCAATTTAGGTAAGTAAGCACATCATATTTACAATGGTGTGCGCAATAACAATAGTTTGATATAATATTGACATCTGTCTGAAGTGATTTACTAGTTATTACGTGGACTAAAATGAGTCGTGAATATTTTGTTCTATCATTATCATTCTGTAACATACTGTGACCCATAATGCCCACGCAGTCACCCTGTGTTAATATCGTTTAATATATATAATGGACTGTATGCTGATGTATATAATTTGTACATAATGTTCCATGTCATATTGGTTAGTACAGTCTCCTGTGTTGAAGAATCTTGCTCCCCCTTTTTTACTTTTAGATCATCTTATTGTGTTCTCCAGTTGTGTTGCCATGGTAACTGCATCCGTGGCCTAGTTGTCAATGACCTCTGAATAAAAAGGAGGCTGTGGTCTGAGAAAATGGGTAAATACACAAAGTATTTGTTTGAGTAGAATTTGAACGAGCCCTGGATGTTTTGTTGGCTGAGCACGATACAGATTTAACTGTGGACACTAATTCAATTGAAAGACTCCTTGTCAACAAAATGCACTTTTTGTTAATTGTTGTTTTTTATTTTTTATAAAATGTTGACAGACGTAATAATAAAGTTGTACATTTTCAACACTTTTATGGATTCATTAGTTTTTTTATAAACTGTTCTGTCTGTCTGTGTAGTTGAAGAGGATGGATTCTTGCAAGGAACAATTTTATGGCAATACTGTTAATACGTTAATTGTTTCTTTTGTTTTTTGGTGACACTTTTCAACTCAAATTTATGTTTGCATATTTAGTATTTTGTATAGATTTTTAAATATTATTCATATGTATTTTATCATCAATCGTGAAAAGTGTCTTCTATGGTGAGGTAGTGTGTATTTAGCATACAGTATTTAAAAATTGCCGTGTAGGATATCTGCATTGGAGGCTGTGTTAGTGTCGTTGACGTGATCATCCATGAGTATTGACTTTGTTGTTGGTACTGGTTTACCTGACCTTAGTCTCTACTGTTCCACCTCTTATCTCAGTTGTCTCCTCGTCTGCAATGGCAGCCCAGGTTCACTGTGGCAGCTGCTGTTGCCTGTGAGAGTGGTGCATAATAATAGCACGTGGATGGAGCCTTCAGAGAATCAGGCCAGGCAGCGGAACGAAGATTAATATAAGAAAATACTTTAAATATAATTATGTGTTCAGGCTTACTGTACACTCAAGTTAAAGTTAAATTGTGTCGACTGC
Organism: Gobius niger; assembly: GCF_951799975.1. Taxonomy (NCBI): domain Eukaryota; kingdom Metazoa; phylum Chordata; class Actinopteri; order Gobiiformes; family Gobiidae; genus Gobius; species Gobius niger. The sequence goes on from NC_136861.1 coordinate 19,841,236, forward strand.
TGTGCGTTTCAATTTGATCTAGAATGGTGTTATTTTGGTAATTAATTAGCAACTAGTTATTTATCATTTAACTTAAGTAGTTATTTTAAAATAATATGAATTGTGTAGTAGCAGAACACAAAGCATCATTTCATCATTGGTGAAAGGTTTCAAGAAGATCTGCCTAATTTATGTGGTCCAGACCAATATCTCTGTGTGAGGTTTTATTTTTTATTCACTTTATCATTTATATCCTGAACAGACTTCTAGAGAACTTGTTGCTTTGTGGTTTTGGCGTAGTCTCTAGAATGTAGCTATTTTTAGCTTTTAAATGGAATTTGTAAGGTCAATGCAGGCATACTAATCAAAGTACTATCAGATTTGTGAGCCGTGTCATATTTCTTTGATAGTTTTGAGGTGAGCTGCTACGGTTGTTGCACAATATATTGTATAATAACATAATATTTATATCATTAGTGTTGACAAGGAAGGCTCTTGATTTATTGGGGAAGCTGTATTTGAGTGGCCTGGGGACTGGGGGTAGTGTGTGGGGGTAGGGCCTCATGATATGGATGTAGAAAATGCCATGCAGGGGGTGGGGTGTGAAGGTGTAACAGAGCCTGAGACAGAGAAGAGCGCAAGGACCTTCAGCTATTGATGGGAAATAGGGGAGGGGTGGAGAGAGAGAGTGAGCGAGCGAGGGAGGGAGGGAGGGAAGGAGGAGGTCTGTGTGGGCTGAGGCTCTGCTGAATGAGGAAGCGGAGAGCCATTTTTACTGTTGAGTAACTGGATGTTGGTCGGCCGTGCTGGAACAGCGAGAGCAGGAAGTGCTGGGTTCGGTCGGAGTCTGTTGTCTCTCCCTACCATGTGCTTTTGCCTTCTCGGCTCCATTTAAGTTGGGGAAGCCCTGTGGAGGACACACAATGCAGCAAAGAGCCTGTGGCAACTGGGCCGTTGCACTGCTGAGAGGGGGATGGGGTGGAGAGAGGACCGGCTCACACAGCTAACAGCCTGCCGGCTGGAGGCACAGCCTGGACACAGTCTCCAGGCTGGAGCCTTCCTGGAACGGCATCAGACTGTGTCTACTACATTACGGATTACTCATCATGTTTTCTGCTGTTTTATGATGTGAACTGAGCCGGAGGAACAAGATCCCTCTGTGATTTGGAGAAGTCAAAGGGAAAGACCAACTTCTGTGTAATTCTTTGATGCCCTCTTTTGGAAATTTTTTGTTGTTGCTGTAAGGTTCATACGTGGATTACATGATGCATGCCAAGTCAAACGATTTGTTGGATTTCCAAAAACTGGACGCCCTTCTGGAAAAAATTGCACATTCAGTCTCAGTGAAAAGGTAATGGAACTTAGACCAAACTTTTGTAAGAAGACTTTGTTAAACCTATCATAGACGTCAAGAAAGTGTTCAGCTTGTTTCTGTTTTCTTGTTTTTTGTCTGGTTCTTAAAATACAACATTTGTTGTTAAAAGTTAGGCTTTGTTGCTGTGGTTTCATGACTGCAGTTTGGGTTTTGCAAAGTTATGAGTTATTTGGTGGTGTGTGATTCAGTTTAGATATGGGATGCAGTATTTTATTTGTGTTTAGGACTGTATTGTTATCCAGATTTTAGCCAGAAGCCGTGGACCTACCTCCCAGAGAGAAGGGGTGTGGGGGAAGGGGTTCAGAGGAAAAGGGGGTTGTGTGAGTGTTGGTAAAGATGACCGTGGATTCCTGGAAGGGTTTGGCCGTCCCATTCAGAGCAGCTGAAAGTTGAAGATGAAAGAATGTATTACAGCTGAGTCACACTCTGAGTCACTTTCTGTGCCTAGCTCTGATTCATTCAGTAAACATAGGTAATCGTCCCTTAAGAGACCATATCCAACAGGTCACACCATGGCCAGTGGTTTTGACATGAAATCAAAATGCTTAACTTTATCTCTTTGTTTTGAACTAGAAGCCCTTGTTTCATCACACACCAAGTGTGACAAGGGTAGGGTTGAAAATCTTCCCTGGAAATTAACAGGAATATATGGGAATTAATGGGAATAAAGAGAGAATCACCACAATAGAAGTAGGGTTGTTCCGATTCCGATACTGCCGATACCACAGATTTTCCTGGTATCGGTATTGGTGCATACCCAAATCTAATGCCAAACTACAGACTATAAAACCCCTTATAATCACGTTTGTGTCATCTTTTTTTTGCCTACGTAGAATCGAGCACCATAAGTCACAGTGCACAAATTTAGTTTAGTATGCATACCGAGCCATGTACTATTCGTTTTGGCATATTTTTACAAGCTTTGTTATTGTTTTTATTCACTTGCTGTGGTATTGGACTGGTACTCGATATCGGCGACTACTCTGAACTAGGGGTGGGCCATATCGTATCGCACGATGCGATTATCATGATATAATTTTTTGATAGAGTTGTAATTTTATATATCGTTGTGGACATGATATGATGCGTTGCGCTCAGCTCCATCAGAGCAGCATAAACAGTAGCTGTAGAACCCGGGGACAGGTGCTTAAAAAGTAAAATGAAATGAATGATGTAAACTGCTTGAGTAGATCATATTTGCGAGGACATTAGTGTGCTGTTAAAAAAATAAATAAATAATGAAATATCACTTAATTAATCTTCCCAATAGGTGTAAGGCTGGGATTTTGAAGTTATTTTTCCATTGTCAGATATATCATTATCGTGATATTTCTTTTTTTATATCGTGATATACATTTCAGGCTATATCGCCCTGCCCTACTCTGAACCCAAGTATTGGTATCCGATCGGATGGGGAAAAACTGGTATCGGAACAAAAATAAATAGAAGGTTGCTTCGTTACCAGTGTTGGATAACGCTACTTTTAAAAGTAACGCATTAGTTAGCTCGTTACTTGTTACGTTACTGCTCTACTTTATTATGAAGGTAGCGCGTTAGAGACTCATGTTACCCATAATACACATCTATATATAGCCTTCATTTATCGATCATTGTTTTCCGAAGAGGAATGCTCCGTTTCACAAAGTGAGTTGCCAAAAAGCTAGCTCACGTAAACAGCCCGATACCAGTACTTCAATCAGCACAATACATTCACTTCTGAGCATTATTTTATATGTGACAAATTACAGCTAAAGGCAACAATAATGAGCATGTCGACTTATCAAAGCCAAAGCCTAGCTTCGTTTGTAAACAGTTTGGCTCTGTCAGAAACTGCGGCCGTTTTTCGAAAAGAACGTCTATAAAGGAGCTCTTACGCCTTACAAAGTGCATTGAATTGGTAATAATAAACACACAGCATACTCAGTCATCTTGCTTTAGATTGTACAGCTTTCCTCAACCACATAACCGGCTGCGAGTTTGTTGTTTACATTGGGTCGATGCTGCCAAAAGCAGGCGAGGGCTAGCGTCATCGTGGTCTCTTTAGCTTTGCCTCCAGCTTATATTCACCAAGTGTGTGCACTGTGCATTATTACAATGTTATATTATTTTTAAAGTCTGTGCCGTGTGCCAGTCTGTCGAGAGTGTTCTATAGTTTAAGTCTGCTCTTTTTAATGCATTTCTGTATCAGACACAAGCCCATTGTACAATACTGTACGAGGGAACAGTATGGGTCACTGTCTGTCATGATAACGACAGGTGATTTTAAGCTATTACCGTGTGATAAAACTTTGTCCCACCACTTATTAGAAAGAACATTAAGAGGAATTTTGGTTTAGGAAAGTTGAGGATTATGTTTATGCTGTTTGACAAGATGATGTGGAGCCTCACATTTATATGGGTCGTGATGTAACATTGCGCATGTTTTATGGTTCAAAAACAAAAACATTGGTAACCCAAATATATTGGTTGAAAGTTTCCGGAAATTTATCGCAATTTCCCACTTTTCAACTCTAGACAAGGGTAATTTCTCAAATTGTGAACAAACATGGACGAAACATGTTGTGTTGACATGGTAAGCATCACTTTTGTCAAAGATAAGGAAAGTGTCCCTAGACCATAGATCAACGATACAGATAATAGAATGGTATTGATCGAATGCAACGGAAGCTTATTTTAATTGAGCTTTTCACATGACACAAGTCACTCAAAGCGCTTCACACAGTGTAGGGCAGGGGAAGCAAGTGTGTTTGGTGGAGGGACGATTTTCTTCGTCAAAAGGCCCGACCCTCCAATTGAAGCATCACTTTCTTCAAATGCTAGTGTTGTACATTATAAATGGCTAATGGCTAAATGGGTGTTCTGCGAAGAAACTTAAAAAAAAAAAGTACAGTGTTTTTCACATTGGGTAGAGCAGATTCTTGACAATGCGAGTGTTTTCGGGCTCAACACACGGCAGGCGACAAACGACAGCGACCGGCATAAACACAATCTCCAAGTTGAAAACCAACACACAGGACGCGACAAAACTACAGTGGCCTAAATCCCCGCTGACTGGTTCTAGTGCTAGGCAACAGCGACAAAAGTTCTCAACTTTCTTGAATTGCATCGCAAACCAGCCTGTGCACGTCTATGTGTCACTAAACAATTATAAAAATAGCATAATTGGGGGAAAAACTATGAATAAGCATGCCCTCCCGCTTTACCCGTGCAGAGAGTCCATCTGAAGTGGTTTGTGTGAGTGCGCCTGATCGGCTGAACTACCAGCAAACATTTATAGTGGATAATTTATAGCGGACCGAGGTGTGTAGGATACAAGCATGGTATGTGGAACCCGGCTTTATTTAAATTGATCTCGATGACGTAATTTCTTGTGGACAAGTGGAGCCTCACTGATCACATTTTTCACTCACTAGTCCACACACGGGGGTGGTAAGCTACGTAGCTACATCTGCCCTGATGGTCCCTCTGACCACCAACATTCATTCATTCACTCACTCAGACAGACAAACATCATTCATTCTGGTCTATTGTACATATTTTTAGCAGTAGAGGAAACCGGAGTACCCGGAGGAAACCTACGCAGATATGGGGAGAGAAAGGCCTCGTGTGGTCCGGGATCGAACCCGTGACCGTCTTGCTGTGAAACCTTAGCAATAACCGTTGCGACACCATGCCGACCATGATATGCAGAAGAGTACGTTTCTACATTGTCTGTCAGTCAGAGATGGGTGATTATAAATAGGTCACAATTAGTTGTTTTCACTGTGGGGAAAATTACGCCAGCTGGAATATTTTTTACAACTTAATGGCACCGAAAGACAATGTAATGGACTGCTGGTAAGGCCATGGCCACGGCATGTTTTTCTTTAAACAATAATGATTATTTTTCTACACTGTAGGATCTACAGCAATGTTTTAATAGATCTGATGATCTATTAGCTGTTCCATTCTTTAACCCGGTTCGTCCATTCATTTTATGAACGTACATTAGATATTTATCATTTCCAAAGTGCATCACACAACATCATACCGCTGTTCTAAAAGGGGATTTTATCGATATCAGCATTTAGCCGCTGTTTGCGCAGCTTTAGCTGGTTGTTAGCATAACATTTGCATGTAGCTTACCTTCATAGTTGCATTTAGTTTTTTCTTTTCTGTTTTTCAATACAGCTTGGCACCTCTGAATAACTCCCACCAGAAGGCAGCATTTGTCCACATTTGTTCTCATCATGGCTTACAAAACTTGTAACGACGATCTGTACAGCGTGCTCATCTGTGGGGGCGTCGCCCACAACAAATGCAGGTGTGTGTGTGTGGGGTATAGTCGATACATGCACGTAGATCGAGGCGTGCGCGGTCTGGTCGCGCAATCTGGAACGACACCTTAAATGGCTGATGATCAGTTCTGGACGCAGACATGTTGTTGGGGTCATGTTTTCCCGCGGTTTCTTGAAAGATGGGTTTGTTGCAGAGAGAAGCAGCACATTTCTGGTCTGATGCATCCCCCACCTCAGTAACGAGCTACTTCCTCTACACAAGGCACAGCCGTCGTCTTTGATGCATGTTCAGGGCAAAGGTCAACACAGGGCTGTACCACATGCAACTTTTGGACTTTTTCAATGTGTGGTAGCTCAAAGAAGCTTGATAGTTTACTTTTCTGGGAATTGACACAGCATCATCAAATTGACCGTTATTGTATCAATTCGAGTTAAAGTGAAAGCGATACTGCGAGGTAGTATGAGAAAGGAAAAAAAGGAATTGTACTACCATTTTCAGATATTGTCTACTACAGTAAGAAAAATGTGAAAAATTAAACACCAAATAGACATTGCAGAACGTTTTTGATACAATGCTACAATGAATGTGTGCAGTAATAAAAGCTAAAGGCCGTCCAACAAAATATTTATTACCATTTTTGATGTTTTTTTTAATAGTATTTTTGTGGTACTAAATTAGTGTATTTATGAGTAAACAATTACGCCGTAACACGCTTTAAAGAAGAACTGAGTAACTCGTTTACCTTAATAGACCTTTTTGTAGTCCCTCTGGGGGTAATACAAGTGTTAATGGGATAATTAGGGGGTCTTTCATCTCCCCCTGGTGTCTCTGGCCAGAAAACCACAATTGCACCTTTCCCTGCACCGGGTCGGAGGCGCAATACACACTAATAGAATCAGTTACAATCTCTAGAAATGTTGTGAAGTGTTTCAGAACAGACCATAAGACTACCATTAGTTAACCCTATTACTATGACCGCACGTTGTTTACATGTTTTGCAGGGGCATGGCAGACTGTTGCTTCACTGCATTAACTATTCATTCCCATTAGGCATGCACAAGATGGACTTAGCTTGATGGAAGTTGAGTTGGTAACCTAATAGCTACAAGCGGTTCTCATTGTAACGGGTTTGCCTCACCATTACCCCTCATGTGTTGCCTTTTTAGGTTAAATCATCAATTTAAGTGTTTGTCCTTTTTGACAAACCGAGAAGCAAAAGTGAGTCCTCCTCGTCCTTTTGTAGTACTTAATGAATTAGTTGGTGTTCAAAACCGTATTGACACACCACCACGCGGCGTGCACAGTGGTTAATTAGCTGTCGAGTGCCATCTGTCTAGTACGTGCACATCCAGGGACCACACAGCAGCGGCAGCCATCTGGGCACGCTCACAAAATTATTACCTTGACTGGCCGTCCTGAGACTTCCCACATGGCTTAGATCTGTTTGTTGTCATTCCATAGCAACTCTTAAAAGACATACCGAGACAGGATTTCAGAGCACGACTTATGTGTAGTGCTGTATGGCCATCTTTTTTTTATTATTAATTGGACTGAGAAGCATGGGATGGTTTGCAAAAATGTCATACCATGTAGCGAAAACTGAATTCACTTGTGGGATAGTTTATTTCTACATCAAGGTTTTTGTACAAACATAAAATGTACACGTTTACTTTCCTGTGTCATTTAGATGTAAATCTTTGTTCTCGATAAAGCACATGGCATGTTACAGAGTCTGTAATATTCACAATTGCCATTATTACCAGAATTGATTATATTCCATAAGTTGAGTTTTTGTGACAGGCCTACAACACTGTAACAAGTGTTTCCCACAGATTTGTGACTCTGGGGGCACTGGGTGAAGCTGAAAACGGTATTGCTGTGAAATCCCAAATGCAATTTGAATTGTAGTGGTTGTCAAATTGCAAAGACTGCAGTTTAGGCATTACAATATCCTTTGCAAAGAGCACAATATCCCATCTCCATTTGGGCTTATTATCTAACCTTCTAAGTAGACTGTTGTAGTTTAGGGGGTCATATTTTAGACTTAGACTCATTTCATGTGTCTGGATGTGTTTAAAATATTCATGGTGAACTGAATCTTGATTATAAAATAATGAAAAATACAAAATCAAATTGACATCTCGATACTTGTCAGTAATAGCACAGTTCAGTGATTTTTCAAAAACGATGCTGTGTCATCCATGAGACCACCGTAGTCTCCTCTAATAATGGCTGTCATGGCTTCCAGAAACTTGTACTGTTAAATTTCTGACTGTGTCGATGCCTCCTGTTGCCGTTTGTGTGTCACACTTGTTTTCCCGCTCGTACGTGAAGGTTATTCGAGTTCAGCCTGTGATTTGCTAAGAACTCAAAGGGCGACTTTCAGGTTTGTTCTTGTCTGCCATGTCTTTTTTTAATTTGTCGGTTGAGTAGCGTATGGTACGTTCTTGGTCTTGCAGTTGTATTATTTGGGAAGAAAGAAGGAAGTGAGGATGTCACTGTATTGCATGAGAAAAGTAGTTTGTTGCATTGTTGGTTTGGCTGAAAGATTTGAGGGGAAATATCAATATTCAGATATCGCATTGGTGTTGATGTTTGAGAAAAGACTTAAAGGGGGCCTATTATGCAAAATCGACTTTTTCAAGCTTTACATCATGTTATTAAGTCATTCCCTCATTAAAACCATGCCTGAAGTGTTGCCTTTGCACATTCACGTATTTTCGAGTAATCTGTAGAAACTCTGATGGCGGCCATTTTAGGGATAAAACGCCTGATCCCTTCAGGAAACGCCCTCGACCTCCAGGATACGCCTCCGACCTTTCGTCACCAGCCGAGTAACCAACCACTGCTCCTCAGCAGAACCCCCTCCCCGCAGTGTCTAGCCCTAAGATGTAAACAGAGTCATCATGGAGGATTAGCTTCATGTGTTGTGAACCGGAGCCACAGTAGACTTTTACAAAGACACACATCAGTGTTTCTGTTACCTAAACACCCAGGATTAAAACCGGTGACAGGAACACTTATTTCAGTGTCTGGTTCTGCGCTGGGCCTTGATGATGCACAGAGCCTCCGGAGAAAGCTAATGCTAAGCTAAACCTCGAGTCATCACGTGAAAACGAGAAATATGCACAAATAAAGTCAATAAAACCACCACACACATAAAGAACCGTTTAACAATGATCACACACGGAGCCAGGCTTGTTGATTTGGAAGTTTATTGCTCACATTTCATCTACAATGGGTCATAGCCGAGTGGTTTTCTCCCGGAGCTAACAAGCTAGCCGCGACAAGCTAACGGGAAAATTCACTGAATACAAGCATATTATGCATTGAAAACGTCACTAAAACAGGCAACTGCTTGAAGCTGCCTTTATGATGATCACACACTGAGCCGGGCTTGTTGATTTCGTAGTTTATTGCTCACATTTCATCTACAGTGAGTCGTAGCCGAGTGGTTTTCTCCCGGAGCTAACAAGCTAGCCGCGATAAGCTAACGGGAAAATTCACTGAATACAAGCAGCATATTATGCATTGAAAACGTCACTAAAACAGGCAACTGCTTGAAGCAGCCTTTATGATGATCACACACGGAGCCTGGCTTGTTGATTGTGTAGTTTATTGCTCACATTTCATCTACAGTGAGTCTTAGCCGAGTGGTTTTCTCCCGGAGCTAAGGCACTATTAGCCGCGACAAGCTAACAACCTTCACCTTCACAACATTCATTGAAAGCAGGCAGCATATTATGCACAAATAACGTCAATAAAGCCGGCAACTACTCGAAGCAGCCTTTACGATGATCACACAATGAGCCTGGCTTTACACATTTGTGGTTTATTACAGACTTTTCATCAACAATGAGCTGTAGTCGATTATAACAAGCTAACGGGGTAACCTCGAAAAACCATTGTCCACCTGCGGAGATAATGTCCGTCTTTGAATCGTATGGGCTCCTGCAGATCCTGGTGTCGTCCATGGGGGTATAGTTAGAGATCCATAGGGCATGGCAGTAGCAAAGAGATAGCCTCCAAACAGCAGTTATTTTTCAGGCAAGAGCCCCTTCCAAGCGTCCGGTGTGGAAGGTTCGTTTCCAAATAATATCCTGTGTGGCCATTGTTCACAAAGTGATAAACAGTAGGTCCTTTCCAACAATAAAAATTAAAATGCACCGATCGTAGTTTCAATACTGTTGAGACACAGAGTGTTGTTGTGATGCCACAGACAGCGTGTGGAGGGGGCGTGTCGGAAAGGGTCAGAGGTTCTTAAAGAGACAGAGGCCTATTTCAAGTCATTTGCTACCTCCATTTTGAAAGAGCAATTTTATACAAGGCAGTTATTCTAATTTACTGCATTGACAGACCAACAGAAGGTTTCGTCATCATTGTAGTGTGCTATAGACTGGTGCTATGTGGCTGAAAAAAGCATAATACCCCCTCTTTAAATATTATTGTGGTAAAAACAAATGTTAGGAGTCTAAACAAGCTCAGAGCAGGACACTGAGCATTAGTATCCACTGCAGTGTTGTCATTGATCTGGCTGGGTACTCGTCTGTTTCTTTTAGCCTCAAGGAGACACAAGCTGCAATCATGTGGTGTGTGAACTGCTTCCTTCTTCTCAGAAAGTGACTCATCAAGAATGAGATTAGTCAGAGGTCCACTCAGTTGTTGTTTATCTTTAGGGCCCTGTTGAGGGGGAGGTTGTGGACAAAGGCTACCAGACAGACTTGCACAACGTAAACCCTGTGATCCTCTTTTTTTTTTTTTTTTATAGCCTTTATTGATTCATTTATTTTGAAGCAGCCTGCGTTTGTCGTGTGTGAAAATGTTCTCTCTGTCGGTCGGGGGCTGAGCAAAGAAAAGGACTTGGTGTAACAGAACGGGTAGTACCTTCAGTTGCCAGATGACGCGAGCCTCCCTCCCTCTCTTCTCCTCCTCCTCCTCCTCTGTCCACCCACGTCTGTCGAAACACTCCCAGGGCCAAAGGCATCGCGGAAAAGATTGGGAAAAAAATCCTCAAAAACGAGCATATCGCCAAGGCAGACATGGCCCAGATGCGTTCTAAAAACAGCGTGTGCTATGAGGCAACTCTCCATCAGAGGAATGTGGTTTCACTTTGGTCTAAAAGCAAAAAAAGAGGAAACTATAGACTCAACCTCGAATGATAGAGCCTGCACAATATAGCGCATAAAATATCTTACCATTTTTGGTGATGCATTATCTGTATCTGTATTGCCCCCGCGACCCGGCCCCAGATAAAGCGGAAGAAAATGGATGGATGGATGGATTATCTGTATCACGAGACACCACAATGTATTGCAAAATAAATCACGAAAGTCTTCTGACTGAAATACTCAGTCCAAAACATAATGCATGGAACGTATATAAATGTGCAAAAGTTATTAATTTGGTTAAATTTGATTGGACAGTAAGGCTGTACAATATATCGCAAATAATAATGTATCGCGATATTAGGTGCAATATCCTAACCTTTATCTGACTGAGATCAACATCCATCCATCCATCCATTTTCTTCCGCTTTATCCGGGGCCGGGTCGCGGGGGCAGCAGTCTCAGCAGACATGCCCAAACTTCCCGATCCATGCACACCTCCTCCAGCTGTTCTGGGGGGACCCCGAGGCGACACGAGGCCAGCTCGGAGACATAGTCCCACCAGCGTGTCCTGGGCCTTCCATGAGGCCTTGTCCCACTAGAACATGCCTGGAACACCTCCCGCGGGAGGCGAGATCAACACATTTTTGCAAATTTAGTTACATTTCACGCTTGATTTGATTCTGATTTAGTGTTTTTGATGACTTCTGCTTGCTGAAAAACGTGCGATTTGTGTTTAAATTGAAATCATTTGAAATTAAAGACTGTTACCGCAATATTGCACCGCCGAATCACATATCGCGTGTTACTTCAATATCGTGCACCCCTATTGGACAGCATCGTCAACAGTGTGTCTCATTTGTGACTTGAAACCATTTGTTTTGTGTGGGTTTTAATTTCATGTAGTGCCATCATGTTAGGACACTTGAGTTTAGGTAGAGTATATGCCGCATGTGTCCTGAGCAAGTAAGGAACAGTGCTGCAAAACGTCTTTCGATTAAAGCAAAGGCGGTAGATTTCAAAAAGTTTCATGTGTTTCTCCTTTAGTGATGGTCACAGATAGGGATGCACGGATCCGACACTGGTATCGGAGCCGATAGTGGAAAAAATTGATATTATCTGGTATCGGCTACAAATATCCGATCCTGAACTGATACCAGTTTTGTCTCTCAACGCCTAAAAAATAACTTGTACCACCTAAGTCTAAGTGAATACGGGCACGCTGTGTATCTTTTTGAAGCTAATAACTTGGAGAATTCAATCGCAGAGTTGGTTTTAACCTCCGCAAATGTATTTTTGATCGCCGCGCAAAATGCCGTGGTTAGCATCAGTAGGCTAAAGCGAGCGGGAGCATGCTAATGCTAATGAAAACTAATCAAGGCTGGGTCCGAAACTATGATAGAAATACGTAAAGTTGCCAAATAAAATAAAATTGGCCACTGCTGAAGCCAAGTGTATTTTAGTTTAAGAAATAACTGATCTGACATATTTGTAATGATCAGATCACTTAATGTGAGTTCTTTAATGTAACCCAGTGATCCTTGTTAAATGTAAATCCAAGAGTTAATTAATAGGTAAAATTGATCATTGATCTGTACTATCATGACAATAAAATATGACTTCATTGATCTTTAAACAGGAGAAAAGAGTCAGTTAAATTTTACACTCAGAAAAAAGACACTTTTAAGAAAGTCTCTGGGTTTCGATAAATACCGGATATCGGCAGATACTCAAACTCTAGTATTGGTATCGGTAGCAAATAAGCTGGATCAGTGCATCTCTTGTCACAGACGGCTTCTTTTTGAGATGTTCATTATATATGTGTGAAGAAAAAAAGTTTATGGATACTTTGTTGTAAACTCTTGTGCTCAAACATAAATAAGCAGTTCGTTTTTACACGCTTAGGTTAAGTGTTTGATCAAAGGGAAGATATGTCTGTTTGGATTTGAAGAACCTTTATTATATTATTGCAATTGTTATTTTTGCCATGTCACGGTTGGTCACAGACAGTAGTGAAGATAGGCTTTGAAGAGTGTATTTTTTTTCCTGTGTGATCAGTTTATGTGGAGATGCATGTATACCTCCCAAAACCTGTTTGGTCAGAAAAGAAACTCTCACACTGTTTCACCCCTGCAGAGAGTCCAGTGAGGAGTGCAATGGGATCAGCGCTGCTCTGTCAGTGGAGTCTGTGCCGGGGCCAAGACTGAACCGGTGTCCTGCTAACACCACTACCCCTGCTCCAGCCTCAGCCCAGGGGCACCCGCCCACAACCACTCCTGCCAGGATGGGGGACGGCATGGAGGCAGCGCAGATGTCCAGCGGTAACAGCAGCACTCCGGGGCAAGCGTTGGGACCAGGCAACCCCTCACCCCCGGAGTATATCAACATGAACAGGCCAAAGCGGCAGACAAACCAGCTGCAGTTCCTCCTCAAAGTGGTGGTCAAGTCCCTTTGGAAGCACCAGTTTGCGTGGCCCTTTCAGGCTCCAGTGGATGCAATCAAACTGAATCTGCCCGTGAGTTGTGCATTTTTCTACAGCTAGGATCTTGACATTTTTTATGTGATCTGATAAATGTTTTACCTGTTGTTGTATGTGTTATCTGCAGGACTACTATTCAATAATTAAAATCCCAATGGACATGGGCACAATAAAGAAAAGATTAGAGAACAGTTACTACCGAAATGCCCAAGAATGTATCCAAGACTTCAATACAATGTTTACTAATTGCTACATTTACAACAAGGTAATAATCACACACTTCACACCTTAGTTGATGACCCATTATTCCAGTTTCTTTGATGAAATCTTTTCCCGCCTGTAGCCGGGAGATGATATTGTCCTTATGGCTGAGGCACTGGAGAAGGCTTTCCTCCAAAAAGTCACTGAAATGCCTCAGGAAGAAATTGAAATAGCTGTCATGACGGGCAAAGGACGTGGTAGAGGACGAAAAGATTCAGGTTGGTTTAACTTCACATTGTAACTGCATGTTGCTCCACTGACTCTAAGAAAACAACACGTCTATGTTGCTTTGCTTTGAATTAGGTTTGAACCTCAAACCAGGAGCCATCATCGACCCTTCATCCACGACTCCCCAAACCCGCGGCCTGTCCAGCCTGCCGACACCGCAGAGCAGAGGACCAGCACTGGCCACGCCTTCACTACCTCCTCAACCCGTAATGCAGGCCCTCCCCCCCCATGTGGCCCCCACGTTACCCAACCACGCACCCCAGCTTAGTGCCCCCTATTCCCTAACTCAACCAGAGTGCGCCTCCCATGTACCTATCATGACTTCTGTGCCTCCTCCTGCCCAGACCACCCTCGCCCCAGCATCTATTCAGAGCGCTGCCCCAATGCAGCAAAACCCCATGGCCATGACCAAAGTAAGTGCCACACTATCTGTTCAAATGTGAGAGGAATGATTTTTATAAGAAATGTATAAGATGATTTTGTTTTTTTGTTGTTTTTTTCAGCAAAGAAAGAGCCAGAAACGGAAAGCAGACACTACAACACCCACAGCAAATGACCAACTGAGCGAGTCGTCACCGGCAGAGTCTAAGTCGGGGAAAACGTTCCCTAGACGAGAAAGTACTCGACCTTCAAAAGTCATGAAGAAGGAGGCACCTGACTCCCAACATCACATAGGCCTGGGACCAAGTGGGGGTCTTAGTCCTAAACCACAGGATCAAATGGGATATTGTGCGAGCCTGGTTAGAGACATGCTCTCGAAGAAGCATGCGGCTTACGCCTGGCCATTTTACAAACCTGTTGATGTCGATGCACTAGGACTACACGATTATCATGACATTATTAAGCATCCAATGGACCTCAGCAGCATCAAGGTGCGTTCAATGTCATGGTGTGTCAAGAGGCTCATAAATATTTAAAAAGTAACACGCTCCATTTGTTTGTTAGGCAAAACTGGAGAACAGGCAATATCGGGATTCCCAGGAATTTGCTGCAGACGTGCGATTAATGTTTTCCAACTGCTACAAGTATAACCCGCCTGACCATGAGGTGGTTGCTATGGCACGCAAATTACAGGTAGGTGGTTTAACTTGCCAAAATACTATTGTACCATTACTGTACTGATTAAACCAACCTATTTTTCTTTTTTTTTGATAGGATGTGTTTGAGATGCGTTTTGCAAAGATGCCCGATGAGCCTGAGAACAAGCCTCTAGTTTCTGCCCCGGCCACGTCCCTTCACCACCCGGCCCCGGTAAAGCCTCAGCCGCCTATGAGCCACGCCCCTTCCTCTTCGGACAGTTCCAGCGACTCCTCTTCTGAATCGGAGTCGTCCACTGATGACTCTGAGGAGGAGCGTGCCCAGAGGCTGGCTGAGCTTCAAGAGCAGGTTTGTTATCAAACACAAAAAGCTTAAAGTCAACAAAAAACTTATCTGGTGAAATAATGGGCTCTTGTCTACACACAGCTGAAAGCTGTTCATGAACAACTGGCCGCCTTATCCCAGCCTCAAGCCAGCAAACCAAAGAAAAAAGAAAAGGATAAGAAAGAGAAGAAAAAGGAAAAGCATAAGAAGAAAGGAAGTGTGCCTGGCATTGTTGAAGAAATACAAGAACCTAATCCTGTGCCACAGCTCTCCAAGAGGAACAAGACCAGTAATACAAATAATAAAGAGCAAGTTTCTAAAAAGAAGAGGTACATTTTTGAAACAGTTTTGGTAATGTACTGTAGTCTGAGTTGAATGAAATCACCACCAATTTCTTTCCCCTTTAGCAAAAAGGAGTGGGTGAAAGGTAACCATCCCCCCGTTCTGCCTCCTGTCCCAATCCTGGAGGAAGAAGTAGGAGCTGCTGGTTCATCGGTGACTGGGGAGAAGTGTAAACCTATGACTTATGAGGAGAAGAGACAACTTAGTTTGGACATTAACAAGCTTCCTGGGGACAAACTTGGAAGAGTAGTGCATATCATCCAATCCAGAGAACCCTCGCTCAAAAACTCAAATCCAGATGAAATTGAAATTGACTTTGAAACGCTCAAACCTTCTACTTTGCGAGAACTAGAGAGATATGTCTCATCTTGTCTCCGGAAAAAGAAGAAGGCCCCTGGTAAGTTTGAACAACTTAGTAATGGCAACATATTGCATAAATAACAGCTAATAATACTACTTTTATTCAGCAGAGAAACCTATGGAGGCAATGTCCAAAAAGACTGGTTCCTCTTCAGAAAGTAGTGGCTCAAGCTCTGACAGTGAAGTTGAGGGGCCTGGTAAGCTACTAAATAACAGACAAACTCATGATGCATGTTTTTATTTATCGTCTTACATATATTACATATATTACTTTATCATTATTTTTAGGAATGTTGAAACAGCTAAAAAAGAAGGGTCATTCTGGGAAAGAAACAAAGAAGACTCATCCCCATGTCCTGGGACTGCCTGCTCAGCCCGGGCTCCAGCTTCAGCCCCAGCCTAGTCTTCTCCAACCCAACAGTCAAATGAAGGAGCACCAGCCTTCACCTGCTGGGTTCATCGCACCCCCTGTAGCTGCTCTGGAGTCATCACAGATGTTGGAATCAAGTTTTGACTCACTGCCGCCATTCGGCCAACCTCTCATGCATCTGTCCCATCACTCGGGCAACAACTCTTCTCCCCCCGCGCCGCACCTCAACGCTCACTCTGCTGCTCCTGTGTCCCCGGAGACGCATCCTTTCCTCAATCAGCATCCCGTCCTGCAATCCCCAGGTAAACACTGACAACCACATTTGTGAGACTAGAAAAATGTATTTTTAATTATTATAACTGTGGACACATGAAATATAGCATGTCTATAATCATACAGTGTTTCACGTGTGTCTTTTTGCTCCTGTTTCCCACTGTAGCCTTGCACAGCTCTTTGCCTCAGCAGCCTTCGCGACCGAGCCACAAGGCAGCACCTCTTCATACGAAACTTCCCCAACAACAAGCTCCGCAGCAGCCACAGCTTCCCCCAGCCGCTCCCCCACCACAGCACCAAATCCTTCATCCGGCTCAGCCCATGCACTCGCGCCCGTTGTCCCCACCAACCCTCACCCCACAGGGCATGCTCTCGTCTCAGCCTCCGCAGATGCTGCTGGCGGACGATGAGGAGCCGGGCTCTGCCGCTTTGAACCCTGTACAGTTGTATCTGCAGCAGTTTCAGCAGAGTCACCAGCCCCCACAGCTGCAGGCACTGCAGGCGCTGCAGGCACAGAGCCGGCAGCCACAGACAGGCCATTTGCAGACCGTCCCGGGCCAACTATCCTCCCAAGCTTCACTGCCTCCTCCCCAGCTCCCTGTCCAGTCGCAGACTCAACAAGCTGCCCCGCTTCAACCCCCCATTCAGCAAATGCCCCTTCACCCGCCCCGCCACATGCAGCACCCTCAGCAACAGCAGCCACAACCGCAACAATTGAACTTTCAGTCAACTCCTGGACTCGCTGGTCAGTCCCAGGGATCACAACACAAAGTATCAATGCCCAGCAACAAAGCACAACAAGTCATTCAACAACAACAAGAGCAGCCTTCGCCACGGACAGTAAAACCTGATCCTTACAACACAGGTGAGAACATCACGTCCTGCAGATCTGTAGTTCTCAAGCTTTTCACTCCAAATGCCACCTCTGTTACAGGATTATTCCAGGTCTAAGCTTAGGCTGAATCAGGTCTTAACTAGAACTAAACCAAGTCTAAGGCAGTGTAGGTCTAGTGTAGATGTAGTTCTAAATGAGAACTAAATTAAAAGGAGAAATCTGAGAAACATTGCTGTAGATACCTTAATGTCGATGAGTGTCTTTGCACTTGCTAAAATGTATCCTATTTTACTGACAGGTAACATGAGGGACAACCCGTCTCCACTCATGATGCATTCCCCTCAAGTTCCCCAATATCCCCCTGTCTCTCACCAGTCCCCTCCTCACAATATACAGTCTAAAAAGGTAAGATTAAGCCTCCAAATGCATTTTCTTCCCTTGGGACATAAAATCTCTCCACTTGTAAGACCCCAACTATTTTTTGCTCGTGTTTTAGCAACGACTACCTATAACACAAGACATTTTGAAGGATGAGAAACGTGCCCCGTCTCCTGCGATGAGAGGAGAGCCATTTAACCCCGCCATGAGACCGGACCATCAGAAACACGAAAGCAAGCCTCAGTCAGTCCACGTTCAGCAGAGGGCAGACCCCAAGTCCATGGACAACACGTCGCGACCCGTCATCCGATCGTCAGAGCCTACCGGGCCTCCATCCTCAAATTCGGACAAAGAAAAGTACAAGCAGGAGTCCAAGGCACAAGCTGCTTCGAAAAAAGTCCCGGTATGTTTATACAAAATTCACACACAATACTTTTTTCTTTACCTATATTAAATACTAATGAGTGTAATTTATATATTTTTTTACCCAGGATGTGAAACTAAAAAATATGGGTTCATGGGCCAGTTTGGCTCAAAAGTCGACATCAACGCCACTGTCTGCTGTGAAGTCATCCAGCGACAGTTTTGAGCAGTTCCGTCGTGCTGCTCGGGAAAAAGAGGAAAGGGAAAAAGCTCTCAAGGCTCAAGCAGAACAAGCCGAGAAAGATCGATTACGACGAGAGCAAGACAAATTACGGTAGGTTACTTTGGAAAGGACCGATATCTTAACGGAGACAGTTGATCATTGTTCCCTGAGTAAAACCATACCTTTAGCTTTGTTCATGCAAGTGTGATTCATCCTAAATTACTGTTGTCATTTTCTCCTCTACACGAGAAATCGCTCCATTGTGATTTCTCACAGACCCAAAAAGTCTCAAACACGTTAAGACTTTTACCATCCTTAGCAACTGTGTTTATTACAGCGCCATTTGTTAACATGCTCTTAGTGAATTATGATCGCTTGTATTTCTTCTAACATTCTTTCAATACTATGTTGTTTTTCCAGAGGGCGCGATGAAGACGATGTGATGGAGCCGAGTCGAAGGGTGCACGAGGAACCACGCAGCAGACGCCACGAGCCGCAGCACCTGCCCTCGACCCCTCAGCCCCCCCCTCAGCAGCCAGAGCCTGCACCTGTCCAGCCCCCTGCACAGCCCCCCACACCACCCCAACCTGCTTCGCAAAACCAACTCGACCAACAGAGAGAGATGGCACGCCGACGAGAACAGGAGAGGAGGCGACGAGAAGCGGTGAGATGATCAGTGTTGGGTTTTTGTATTAGGGACGTCCCGCTCCGAAAGCTCGGAGGCGTCTCCAGGAGGTGGGGGCGTTCCTAGGAGGCAAACTTATCCCTAAAATGGCTGCCGTCAGAGTTTTTATAGATTACTCAAAAATACGTGAATGTGCCAAGGCAACACTTCAGGCATGTTTTTAATGAGGTAATGACATAATAAACATGATGCAAAGCTTGAAAAAGTCAATTTTGCATAATACCCCTCCTTTAAGTAAATCTTAAATTAGAAGGTATTGTGGCGTAAAAATTAAGGTTAAATAGGCATTTAACAAAAAGGTTTTTGGAGCATTTTAAGCCCCTTCACAAAACAGCAGCATCGCAATCTTTCGTCAATTCGTCAATCATAATTAAAGTTACGCAGGTGAGAACCTAACATTTAACAACAGACAGAGCTCCATATCAGTGGTTTAATACTACAAATACTCTGAGGAACACTCGGAGAAGCACATTAATTACAGACAAAGTTCTGCCTCCGCTGCACTGCTGTCACAGCTCTTATAGTCCTGTCCCCCAACGAGAGTAAAGGTCACAGAATGATGTTCTCTGATTGGACGTGGCTCAATGTTGTCGTCGTCTTCTTTCAAACTGGTCTAAAACAGGGACTTTTACATTGCAACACTGACACAGCACTTATTAACTAAATCTTATCCTTTTACCACAAAACAAAGAACAAAGGTGCAGCCATAAAATTTGCATACAGTGCCTCACACAAATCCAGACCATAAATATTTAGCAATTGTTAAAATCTAAATGACAGCGCTGTCATTATTGCCATCTGCCTTTATTGTGTTTTTAGCAGAGCTTGGGTTGACAACAGCTGAAAACATCTGGATTGTTGATAATTTGCGATGTTTGATGGCTAATGCTAACAGCTATAGGGAAAATACATTGAGCTGGCTAATGGACTCTGAAAAGTCTTCCGGATTAGCCGGCTTGCTCACTGCTGACATACGATAGGATCGAACACCGCTTCTCCTCTTTATTTCTATGGTTAGCGGTAATAGCTTAGCGATAGCATTACCGTTTACAGCCGCTGCGGATTCACAACCATCTTTTGGTGGATATGACCATATCCAATCAATAAATCCGATCCAATTGGATACTCTCAAAATGCTACCGATTTGCGGCACAGTAGTACAGCGGTTAGCGCTTGTGCTTCACAGCTAGAAGGTCTGGGTTCGATTCCCACCAGGGACGGGGCCTTTCTGTGTGGAGTTTGCATGTTCTTCCCGTGTCTGCGTACTGCGTAGGTTTCCTCTGGTTACTCCGGTTTCCCCTACCACTAAAAACATGTACTATAGGCCAGGATGAATGAGAGTGTGTTTGAGAGTGCACATGAGGGCCGGCGGATGGAAATTAGCCTGAGGCTACAATCCGGTGTGGCTTGTTATTAAACTTGCACTGTCCCTACCAAATAAACCAATAAATAAATATCCGATCTGGACATCCCTGTCATTCCACAACTTCGTAAAAAAGCCTTTAAAATGATCACACACTGAGCTGTGCGAATTGAATTGTTCATGGTACATTTCTCAGCTACACTGAGCCATAGCCAATCGTAGCATGCTAGCCTAACCATTAGCCACAAGCCGGGTGCGCTAGTGGCGAGTGGGAGGTAAAGGAGAGTGCTTTACTGTTGCGTGAGGCTGCTGGAGGATCAGTCTTTGAGCATGCACCGTGGCACTTTGTATTGGTGCCGCAAACGATTGAAAGATTACTCAAACATGTGTGAACGGCTCAAAACACAACACCAGGTATGTTTTTGATAAGGGAACAACAATATAACATGATAGGTTTTTGTGGAATTCCTAGCCAATAATGAGGATGATATATTGTGTAGTGATTGTAGAATGTGGATTGTGGATTGTTTTTACTTTTTGTAACTCATCCCATTTTGTTTCCTTTACGTTTAGATGGCTGCAACTATTGACATGAACTTCCAAAGTGACTTAATGGCTATCTTTGAAGAGAACCTGTTCTGAGGAGAAGTGCATCTGAAACTTACCTGCAAAAATATGAAACAAAAACTTTGATGATGTACACTTCTAAAGATTAGTCATCATGGACCACAGACGCATGGACCAGGCAAGGAGCTCGGCTGGACACCGGTTGGGCTTCAGAGCTTGGTGTGCCCTTAGCAGACTGGTTGAAACGGATGGAAGAAGGAAACATCATTTTTGGATGTCGTTGCCCTGAAATTATGGCTTGACTTGCCCTGAAAGCTCACAAAAGAACTGAGAGGCAACCCATGCTGGCACAGTTGCCTTTGTCACACTTTTGTCTCAGTGTGCGTGGTTGTAAAAACAGCCAGACGAGAGACACCATAGTAACTTAAAAATGCTCTGATAATGTATGGACAGGCTGTGCAGAAGCTTTTAAAAACTGCCAGATGTCTTTGGTGTTGAAGAAGACTGGTCTTTTATGTTGTGTTTTTTTGTCAGTTGCAAGTGAACACATACAATGGTTAGGAGGGGACTTCCATACTGTAAATCATGTA
This sequence comes from Gobius niger, assembly GCF_951799975.1. Lineage (NCBI taxonomy): Eukaryota > Metazoa > Chordata > Actinopteri > Gobiiformes > Gobiidae > Gobius > Gobius niger. Next base: position 19,862,652 of record NC_136861.1, read on the forward strand.
TATTTCTCAGCAGAGAAGGTACAGTTTGCCTTACACCTCTTTCCTAAACAGATCATTTTGTTCTGTGGCCTGGACACTTGGACAGACCAATAACACGCAACAACCAGGAGCAGCGTAGACCTTTTTCATCATTTAGTATCTACTGTAAAGAAGTATTTTCCTATACTGCAAAACTGTTATTTTCAACCTTTTATTTCCTCTTTATTAGACCTATGAATCTTCACACCAATACACTCCACCACCTATGTCTATGCCAAACTACCCATACTCTTTTAATGCTCACCTTTTTGTCCTGACACACGGTAGGTAACTAGAGAAAATCCTTGAATATATGCATATAATAATTCCAATAAGTATTTATCAAAGACAGAAATGGGGTGGGGGGTTGGGGGGGGTCGGGCCTGCCTGTTTTTTTTTTTTTGTTGTTTTGTGTTTTTTTTACGGAAAAATGGAACAGGATCTAAAGCTGCAAAATGTAAAAAAACAAACAAAAAAAACAGCTGTACTTGTTTTGGTCAGATTATGGTTATCTGTAAAGTTAATTGTATTATGTTTAGGCATCATGCGGAGTTATTGACCTGCTTTTAAGAATCACAGCTTTGTTGGTTAAAACGTTAGAAAAACAAACACAAAAAAAACACACAAGGGATTTTACTCGATGTCGAATGCATTTGTAACGGATTGTTGAGGAGTAACGCTTTGCTCAAAATGGGAGGACAATCGTGGAAAGCTCCTAGGTTAATCAGGATACGTTTTTTTTAAAAGAAAGTTGCAATTCGTCTTTATCAAGTTCTTTTTCACCGACAAATACAGAGTTAAAAACACACAAAAAACAAGTAAATCTTATATTTTATCTTTGATCTTTGTTCAGTAATGGTGGATGTGAGTTGAAATTCAGTTCTGGGAGGCGCTGTTTGCTTAGATTTGAAAATAGGAGAATCTCACCCTCTCCGCTTGTCTCTATGGTGTTTTCTCCAGTGCCTGTATTGTATTGCAATTCTCGTTGGCTTACATTATACTGCGAAGGGAGGGTTCGAACCGGGTGGTGTAATATTTGATCGGGGAGGTCGAGATTTGTTTTGTTTTTTTTTGTTTTTGAAAGAGTTTGTGTAGAAATAAAAAAAAAAAGAAAAAAGAGAAAAGGTAAAAGACGGCATTTTATATTTCACCCGTTGTCACAGAGCGGGTTTTAAATTTAGTTTTAGCTGGACTTCTATGAGTGTACACACATGTCAGATCTGTTTCATTATGTTCAATCTGCCGGTTTTAGATAGTTTCAGCGTTGCCACACTCGCGTTCTCGTCTGCTCTGTCCGCGTGACTGTAAATTTGGATGCCTGTATGCCTGTATGTGCGTTGTTTTTTTATGTGTGGTGGAGGGAGGCATGTTCCCAGATGTAGATAAGCAACTATTGACCATAAGATTAAACAGATAAACCTTAGAGGAACGTGTTTCTGTGCTTCAGTCACCTTTTAATTTTTTTATGAAGTCCACAATATAAAAAATATATAATTTTTATTATTATCAGACTGGTTTTGAATAGGTTAAAACACTTCATTCCTTTCAGCCAGTTTTTGTTTGACAATAACTGTTGGACTTATGTGCCATGGTTTCTTCAGAGAATGTGCTGACCACAGTTCAGCCTGGAGTTTGCTTTATTCAGGTATTTTATTTTGTGTTACATTTGTTCTGTTTTGGGGTTTTGTTCAAACATTTCCTCGATTTATTATTTGGTATGTGAGTGGTCTTTCGAGGTCTCTGATTCAGTCTGTTATGATTATTGATTAAACTCATCTCTTTTATAGAAAATAAAAAAATAAACTCAATTATGTGTTTTGTCTCTTTTGGGGGGCTGAAGTATCGATAATCTCAAGCTAAATTTAAAGATGATCAACTGTAGACTTGTATATCGTGGGACTATTAAGGTTTATGTGCTCAAATACAGTAAGAGCACATCGCTTTAACATTCAGTGTTTCTGTCCTATATTATCCCAGGGACTGTGTGTAATGGTAATGGTCAATTTTCTAGCAACTATGGGCTTTTGGGGGATACACAGTTTGTAGGTGGATCACAACACTTCACTCTCCATATTCTGGCCATATTCGTGGTCATACCGTCTTTGCTATGCCCAATCCTGTCAGACCTTGGAAGCTAAGCAAGGAAGGGCCTGGCAGGACTGGTTGCCTCAGAGGGGCCGATGGCGCAGACTGGTTGCCTCGCTACCGTCAGTCTACCCCAGGGCAGCTGTGGCTGCAATAGTAGCATACCACAATCGAGTATGGAGTGAACGAATATTGCAATGTAAAGCGTCTTTGAGTGTCCTGAAAAGCGCTATATAAAACCAATGTATTATATTCCCCAAAAATGTGTCCCTGAGAGGTTAATTGAATTATCAAGGCGTGATGGCATTTCAGTGTATTTAAGTAAAGATTATATACTTATATCTATAAGGACATTTTGACAAAAGTAGCATTTTTCTTTTTAATATTGATTAACCTTACACATGATGTTGGAGACACTCAAGTAATTTCAAGTGTGTTTAGTAGGTAAAGGTAATTACTAAATGTTTGCCTATTTTACTTTGAAAAATAATATTGGATGATGATGATGATTATTATTATTATCATCATTATTATTATTATGTAAGCAGAGTTGTCACCATAAACGTCTTAATTGTACAGTCTGTGATTGTCAATGAGTAGAAAGTGGTTTGATATCCCTGGATTAAGTCTTTGCCGCCTCCCAGTGGGTATATTGGAAAAGTACAACTATTTTTAATTCCAGAAATGCGGCGATCGCTACGTGACTACAGGTCCTACTGTATGAGGCAAATGACCCATTTGTACAAGCAAAGTATTAGTTTAACCTCTTAACCCCCACCTGAACCGGCTTTTCCCAAATCTAAAAGCTTCTTGAAAAAAGCGTCAAAATAGCGATGAAAAAGAGGATGAAAATGCAAAAAGAAAAAAAAAGTGACAAAAATGTGACAATGTGTAAAAGCAGCAGCGAAAGAGCGACAAAAATGTGCCAGATTTGCATTGATTGAAGCCACTGTCTCTTAACCTCTTAACCCCAGTTCGGCTTTACCCAAATCTTTAAGAAGATTACAATTGGACGAAGACGGGGATGAAAATTCATCAAAACAGCAACAAAAACGTGGCAAGAAAGCAACAGAAAAGTGACAAAAATGTGTAACGAAAAAGTGAAGAAGAAAAAAAAGCGATGACAATGTGGCAATAATGTGATGACAACCCAACCAAAGCAACGACAAAGCGAGGAAAAAGATCCATTTAGATGAGTTTTGTAGGTCTTAGCTTTCAAATGAGGCGTTACTCTGGTCTATAGGCTGTGATCATATGGATTTGGGTAAAGCTGAACTGGAGAAAATGTGGTTGGTTCAGGTGGGGGTATAGTCCTTACCCCTTCGTCCAGAGCCTCAGCCTGAGAGTCTTTATATGGTGGACACATAACCACACATAAAGGCCACAATAACGGACTTTAGTCCTACAATAAAGGACAATAAAGGCCTTTATTGTCCTGTTCAACGATAAAGGACTTTTACCTCAGATATTACATTTTTCTCCTACTTAATATCTTAATATTTTTAATGCTTTGAATAATTTTAACTGTTCGTAATATAGATATAATATAATGGTGAGACCAGATTGCAATCCGCGCTGCTTGAAAGCCGCTCCAGACCCGAGGCTGTGGTTTCCTGATTTTCCGGCGCGCCCCTGGAGGCAGCAGGAGAAGTGCAGCTGATGAGGTGAAACACTTTACTGTCTATGGGTGAGACTGTGGGTGAAACCACTCGGACCAGCGCCACGTAACTCAGCGCGCGTAATAAAGAAAGTTAAGATACTACGAGGAAAATAGCTGTGCTGGTTTTCTCACCGACCCGTGTGGATGGAGCAAGACTTTCAAACCCGGTAATATTCATTTTAAACACATTTAAGGCTCTTTGAGTTTGTGTATCTCAGTACAGAGGGCGACACCCAGTCAGGTGCACATGTTTTTTTGTTTTTCCTCCTAATGGGCATTTTGACCGTGTTGTTGATACAAGTTTGGTTGGTTTCTAAGGTGAGCTAAACTAATTATATAGTATACAAGAGAAACAACAGGTCTTTTCAAGTCACCTCTGGATAGCTTTACCCTTTTGTAAATGGATATTTGGGTGTGTTTTAGGTATGGCCTCAGAGACCAGTGACTGGCCCATCTGCAACACCAGCCATAACGTGACCTTCTTCTACAACTTGGTGGGAAAGAAGATCAGCGCAGGATGGACCCCTCGAGACTCTGTGGTGCTTGGACTCGGACTCACAGTTTGTCTCATCGTTGTATTGGCCAACCTCATGGTGATGATAGCCATCTTCATGAACCGCCGCTTTCACTTTCCCATATACTACCTGCTGAGTAACATGGCAGCTGCAGACACGTTTGCTGGTATAGCCTATGCCAACCTGATGCTGAACACTGGCCCCTGGACCAGCCGGCTCACTAAAGAGCAGTGGTACATCCGGGGAGCTCTGATAGACATCAGCCTCACTGCCTCTGTGGCTAACCTCCTGGCTGTGGCAGTGGAGCGGCATCAGACCATCATGACCATGCAGCTGCACAGTAAAATGTCCAAGCGCAGGGTGCTCCTGCTCATCGTGGGCATCTGGGTAGTGAGCATTTTTATGGGACTGGTCCCTTCTACATTTTGGAACTGTGAGTGTGACTTGAATGACTGCTCCACTGTGGCGCCACTCTACAGTCGGCGGTTCCTCATTTTTTGGGCAGTTCTCAACTTGCTCACCTTCTTCATCATGGTGGCTATGTACGCACGTATCCTCTATTACGTCCGAAGCAGATACTCATCTCCACACACCTCTGAGATGCATCATAGCCAGGCAGTTATCAACCTGATGAAAACCATCTTAATGGTCCTGGGTAACTATTTGATCTGAAATGATGCCGCGCACTAACAATTTATATTCAAATGGGTGTCATATTTTCTATATTTGTCACTGGGACATTTGTCACAATGAAACCTCCCACTTCCTCTACAAACCAGTTTTTCAGCATACGTGTGCTCTTGTGAACTTGCCTGAGTGACGTCTGATTTTGAATTTTACATAATCACAACAGGTTACTAACATGACTAAAGCTGTATTTTTCCACCCACATAAACTGGTTGTGTTTGCTGTTGTCCTAAATGCTCAGAGCTCTCCTATTTACCAGCGTCTGTTTGTGCAGGTGCTTTTGTGATCTGTTGGACTCCCGGACTTGTGACCCTGCTGCTGGATGGGCTTCTGGGTAAAGACAGTAATGCCAACATCTACGAGAAATTCTGCCTAGTCATAGCCGAGTGCAACTCACTGGTCAATCCAATCATTTATACCTTGCGAGATGAAGAGATGAGGAGGACTTTTAAATCCATCCTGTGCTGTCGGTGTCGTGGATATCCCGGCCAGCAGAGGGCGCTCTCTCCTGTTGCAGTAGACTCGCCGATTGCAGAGGTAGTTTGAATCAGGACAAACCACACAAAAGCTTCACTTCATTGTATTGTTTCCTACAATTTCTCACATTTCCTGTTCCCATGTCACGCATTGCCACAATTTTACAGAAGTTGGAGGCTTAACTTTGCTATATAGATGTCTACAGAGGCTTTGTGGTCGTGAGGGTCTGAATACTTTTTATTATTATTTTTAGTTCACTTGGCCAGGACAGTGTGTGCTAATATTAATACGCTTCTCCTGCCTTCAAGTGCATATGACAGGTTTTATTTAGATGGATGACATTAGTTGCATAATTATCAATTTATTTCAGTGAAGCAGCAATTTTAATGAAGAAATGTTGGGCAGAAAAGTTGTTTTTATCTGAATTTTTAAGCTGCTGACAGGAAGTGACATATATAGAGGTAAAGTTTGATAGCAGTTTGGCTCATTCATTTCCCATCGACTTAACATGGTCGCCACGGCAACAGTTTGTGATAAACATCACAAAAAATGGCCAAAGTAAAGAAAGTTGGGTACAATCTTTAGCAAAATCTTAAATATAATTGTGTTAACTATGTTTTAATAAAAATGGCGTCTAATGTGTCATATGCACTTTAATTCCTGTACTCTAGTAGTTGCATTGGTCATAGCTGGATTCGAACCACCGACCTTAAAACTAAATGTGGAGGGCAGATGATTATTCTCTATTACTGAGCCTATTCACATGAAACGAAAGTATAACACCTTCGCAGACAACAGTGAGATTCATCATGGTTCAATCTCACTGATGATTGCTGTCAGTTAAAGGGACTATACGGAGTTTAAAAATGTTAAAATTTAGTATTTTCCTCCACCTACATGTTCCAGCCGTGTCCTAATGTGTAGAATGAGCACCTGTTCACCATAACCGCCTCTAAAATCCTGCACTGTCACTCAAAAAGTTTTTAATTTGGGTCCGAAGTGTCGTCATGCACAAGCTTAATATAGAAGGTGCAGTTACACGCAAGACCTGAGGTGGCAGTAGTGAGTATAAAATTACCAACTTGCATCTAGTCACTTTAATCTCTTAGCACAGCACATTTTTTCCCAGTCTGGCATTACCCAAATCTAAAAGCTTCTCGACTGGAGTTTACAGACTATAGGTGATTGTGACTTTTTGTCGCGTTGTCGCCGTGTTTATGTCACATTTTTGTTGCGTTTTTCTCTTTTTTTGTTGTGCTTAGTTTAATTAGAGATCATTTCATTTATGCTTTAGTAATGCATTTGAGTGACATGTTGTTTTTCTGCCATGTGCGATTATCGCGTCCAGTGGTTCTCAACGGGTTTGGCGTCAGGACCTAGCATCATCCTGCCATGACCCAAATAAGGCTGGAACTTGTAAACTATACAAAATACATACATATATAAAATATAAAATAATTTTCCTCACAATTTGTTGTTGAAAAAACTCGGGGAGTGATTCTATACCTTCTGTTCATACATTTCAAAATAAATGGGAAAGGCTCAAGACTCACTGAAAAGTTGCGCGACCCACCTGTTGAAAACCACTAGTCCAATTTAGGTCTATTTTACAATCGCTAAAAACTTCAATAGATCTAAGTCTGGCGTTACTTGGAACGTCTAATAAGCTGGTACTTGGCGAAATTTGAGAACAGATGACCCTTATTAAACGTATAGAACTGTGGTCTTTTCTAAGTTAACAGAGTTTAGTCAGGATTTAGTATTTAGCACTAAACATCATTGGTGCAGTTAAAGGCGCTTTACCTGATTTTACTTCTAGAAATGGAATGACAATTATTTAGTATATTGTAAACTCAAAACAGCGTGTGCCAAATTATAAAAAATGTGTACTAATTTCATGAACTTTCAGGCCAATTTTTCTAGCATTTTTGTGAACGTGACCCTGCAAGTTGTGAAATGTGCCGATAAATTTGTCCCTGTAAAGAATTTGGATGCTACAAATATATTAGGAAAGTAATAAATGAGTTTGGACCACAACTAATATTTTAATGTGGCTTCCCCTTTCATTGTTTGCAATGAAAAAAAAATCAGGTGTAGGGCCTTTAATTCTTTTAAAGGGATATTTTCAGGAAGTTTGACATTGGTCCTAATTTCCTAGTTATCCAGAGTGTTGTTGATTTCTGGAGATATATTTTTTTAAATCATGCAGTCCTTATATTTGAAGAGTAACTAGTAGCCTGCATTAAAAACCTCTTCATAATCATCGGGTAGTCCTCCAAACATTGCCATATCTGATTTGTAGAAAGCTCCTTTGTGAATTCCACGTGTAGTAATGCCGGCCACAGGTAAACAAACTGGTAACCAACAGATCACTCCACTGCTGCGTAGCCTACAACCAGGAAGCTGATGCTGCTGATATATAAGCTTTTTTAAATGCAAAATGGTTATATTTAAAAAGTTAAATCAGTCAACACAGATATTTCTCGGTTGTCTGGTGTTAAGTGATTTGCCTCAGGTGCACTGTGCTTGGGTCAGACTGTTTTTAATGCAGGCTACTAGTTACCATAGACATGCACTAGCCTAGCACCACTAAACTCTTCAAATATAAGGACTGCATGAATTAAAAAAAAGAAAAATCTCCAGAAATCAACAACACTCAGGATAACTAGGAAACGAGGCCCTGTAATATCCTTTTAAAGCAGACGTCAAGTCCTGTTTAAGCATGAGATAAACCGTCCTGAACCCCAGGATGAGAAACACTGTACAAGATTATCACAACTTTTTATACGTCAAATGTGTTTATCCAAATGCACTTTTCTCTCATTGCAGGAAATCCTTGGCTGTCTGCACAAGACAGAAGAGGCTCGCCATGCGCCTCAGAATACAAATAACTATACGGCAATGCTCGAGGCATAACTGCTGCCGTCAAGTTAAGCAACACTTGAGTATGTCCTGTCTGACTTCCACTTAAAACTGGTGTGTGTGTGTGTGTGTGTGTATAAGTTAACCTATAAAAACTCCTCAAAAAGAGAATCTGTGATGAGGTTTTTGTAAGATGGACATTATTCATCAATTGGTGCAGTGTCTCCTTTTATTACATTTGACTATCACAAGAGCATTTGTGACAACTTATAAAACACTCCTAAATTTCGAACTCAAATACTGAAAAAACACACTAAATCATTTATTAATTTTCTAATAAGAACACTACAATTTGTCATATTCTTCCTTTTGTTTTACTCTTTCTAGAACAATTCTAAAGTTGAGGTATAAAAGGAGCTCGTACAGACGCACAGGTCTGAAAAAAGTGGGGTTATATACAAGAAAAATGACTGACAGAGGTAGACAGAGGGATAAATACAAGGAAAAGAGGGGAGATACAAAGATACTAAAACAAAAAATCAAAAAAGGTTTTAACGCCTTGGTGCTGGGGAAAAGCCAGATCAGACTTGGGGAAATTTGTTGCATAAACTCTATATGCTACATTGACGCTTGTTTTTGCCCCAAGTGACGGCGGCCGTTACAAAGTGGTATCGTAAAGTCAGCCTTCAAAACGGGAGGTGGCCACTTTTGAAGTATTAAACAATGTCAGTGAGTCGGCGTTAACCCCTCGATGAAAAGCGGCGCTTCCTTTTCCGCAGCACCAAACAGTAAACCCCACTTTGCACCCAGTTATGTAACAAAATACCTAAATAAAATGATAGTTATTGTGAGTGTTACACAAAGCCAAATAAAACTGGCATTTTAACCAAACAAACATTTATAAAAGAAAATAAAAAATACTGAAACCTTACACAAACTGTACAGTGACATCCATTATAACAGGTAGAAAAGGGGGAGCATAATTTGGTGCGGTGAAAAGATTAAGATAAATGAACTGTGTTGAGTAAAACATACCAACGTACGGCCTCGAGATCTGCTCTGTAACACAAACGTCTCAAGTAAAATCTTCATAAGGCTTTCCCTTAACTATCAAAATCTTATTATTGACTTTAACGATGTATAAAATAGTTCCTAAGAATTGAAGTGTTGCAGGTTTGTCTTAAACATGAGTTAGAGCGACACCCGCTCAGCACTGCCTGTTTTTGGTAAAGAGGGGGAGAGAGAGAGGAGCCCTTTCCCAAATCGGCCATTCAAACGAAAAAACTTTATTTTTCTCCATAAACGTATTGGATAAAGAAGGGGGAAACGAGTTATCTTATGGAGTAGGTGCCCCGCTGACAATCAAATTACATGTGTGTGATATAATGGCACTACTCCGGCCGCCCATAATCCCCAAGAGATCCCACAAAAAACAAAAAAAAACAAAGAAAAAAGCCTTATCAAATCGAGGCGTGAAGACAGCACACAGAAAGACACGATACAAACATAATTGCCCCCTCTCCTCGAACTGAAAAAAGTGACAGCAGAGAGAGAAGCGTTATTACATTGCTGAATGTGGCATTTTTGGTTTACAACAGAAGGTTGTAGTGTGTTGTGGTTCGGATGGGAAGGAGATCGAACCCTGCCCACTTTGTCATTGGTGGAAGCACCCAGTGTTTTTAATGCTTACAAAGATCTGAGGGCACCACCAGTTCGACTATGACGTCCCCCAACACTGTACACATGCCCACGGACACACACACATCGTAGCTATACATGGTTTTTCCATTTTTGGTCTGACTGTAATAATTATACCCTTTTTATTTTTTATTAATAAAAATGAAGCTAAGAACGTAATGAAAAAACGATATCACATCTAGTCCTACATGCATGGAAGACTGTCACTTTCTAAATTCATGTCACATTTGTTCCAACAACACATCAGTGCCCCACAGTCTTCTTCGCGTTCACTCCTCTCCCCACATCACGGAGATGCTTTTTATTGAGCTCATTTTTGGTGGTGGCTGGTGCATTCTTGGTGAAACAGCATTAGAAAATCGCCTACAATCAAATAAACTAGTGGACAGAAAAGCATGAATCTACCGACACCCTCTATTTGTTAGAAACGAATAGCGCTATTACTGTAGTTACATCCACTCAAGCCGCTCGTGTCCTAATCCCTCCAAGTTTGGTTTGCACTGATCACCTGCTGTAGTTTGGAACCGTGATCCCCCCCCCCCTTCGACTACCCCTTTATATACTCTGGGACACACCCGTTTACGAGGATGCTAACTTTTGTGCTTGACACACTTCGCCCGCTACTAAAAACCATAGCAAATAATCTGTGTTTGTGTCACGTGGAAAGCAGTTTGCGCAAAGGTAGAAAGGTATACAGCAGTGTCTTGTGTCGCGATGGCAGAGGTGACGTCGGAAAGGAATGCGCTTTTGTTGACAACTACCGGGGTAGCACTTTGGTACGAGCAAGGTGAGCAGAGCCCCCTGGTGGTGGCGAGCTGTATCAAGAGTTTGGCTGTCAAACGCCAAGGCTTGGAGAGATACAGGCAGTCACACAGTTTTCCAAAGCAAAAGTGGAGAGGTCCCGTTGGAGAAGCTCTTTGTTCAAAAGGTTAACGTGCACATACGGATAATGTACAGACGTCTCAGGTTTGAAATTCCAAAAAGAAGTCCTTGAAAAGAAGAAATGACGGTTCGGCTTCAGCGTCCCGTTTTTGCTCCATACCACACTTATGTTTGAGCGTCTCACAGCACATTTCAGCACCACGATCCCACGCCGACCGCTTCGCTTTGTCCTGTCTTTACGTACGTCGTTGATGAGCGGAGTTTGAGAGTTCAGGCGGATGTGAAGTGAAGACGTTTGGAAGTCGGGCGGACCACAGTTGGAATGGAGAAATGGCGAACAGAGCCACAGTCAGTTGGAGGTGTCCGAGTGGTCGCTGCTGGGGGGACCAGGAGGAGAGGGGACTAAGGGAGTATTGGTGGTGTCCTGCCAGCTGTTAGCCTGCACCCAAACAGAGCAGAATGCACGTTTACAACATCATTATTTATATTGCAGATATACATAAATGAGTCTCCTATTAATCTCCAGGCTGGGTTAGGAATAGGGAAACATCTTGATCTGAAAATACTAAATTGTCAGTAAAGTCTCACCCAATTGTAGCCAGTATTTCCAATGTGAGGACTGAACCGGTGCTCACTAAATCAGATCTACATAATGACTGACTTATTAGACTATGACTAAAGCTTTACAAAGACATTCTTCAGAGAGATTACACTTCACTGTTTGGTTAAATGTGTAACTCAATCACAGCATGCCCGAAGCTAACCAAACTAATGCTTTGGTTGGTAAAAGTAGACGTCTGTGGTACAGGTACTTACCTGGTTAAATAAAGGTCAGTGTTGATTTAGTTAATTTCATCAAACAAAATATTAGGAAGGTCATAATTTTAGTCAAAGTCATATTTTGGCTGACTACAATCGGACTATAACTAAATAAAACATTTTTTATGAGACTAAAACTATGACTAAAATATCCAGATATTTTTGTCAACTAAATTCTGACTAAATAAAAGTGAAAAGTAGAGACTAAAATCATCCAAACTTCTGAAAGAGCCTCATATCATTCACTGACCAAACAGCAGCTATGTGCTCCTAAGTTATAAGTTAAGTTACACTTTATTCATCTCAGTAGAGAAATTTGTCTATTTGTTTTCTCCATCCTCAATGTCACTGGGCGACCTGTAGGAGCAGTGAGCTGCCAGCGTGGGCTGGTGCTCAGGGACCCGTCTCCATGATGTGGAGCCAGGCTGGTGGTCAAACACCTGCCTGGATAATTAACCTATTACACACATTTTTACCACTAACCTATGCAGACACGGGGAGAACATGCAAACTCCCACAGAAAGGCCCCGTCCAGGTGGGAATCAAACCCGGGACGTTCTAGCTGTGAGGCACGAGCACTAACTGCTGCGCCGCCGTGCTGTTCATGTGGGAGAAGCTCCATGAAGCTGAGGACCTTGATTAAATAGGATTATAAAAAATATTATCAATGCAAAGTTGACTAAATTTGTCTTAAATTAAACTAAAAATAGACTTAAATTGAGGAAAAATATTTGACTAAATCTCGACATTTTTCTCAAAAGCCTAAAGACTATAATATGTTGACAAAATGAACACTGAAGTCCACCACTAATTCATATTTTACGTTACCAACCACTAAACCACAGTGCTCCCCCGTTCAACATCAACCGTAACTAGATATAAATATAATGCATGTAAAGATATGCACATAAAAGGTCACAACTTACATCCAGGCGATGAGGGGTATAGAGGGCACTTCCTGACAGCTCTTCATAACCGGCCGTCAGGTGTGTAGCAGGGTGCAGGGTATCCACCTACCACAGGCCAAAATGAAAAGAATCATCATCAGAACAGTGTGATTAAAACGTTTTTCCTCACTGTAAATGACAAAAATAAACAGATTTATGTTGATTCACTAAAATCACACCAACACTTCAGCTACGTCTGATTCTACAGGATGACTATTAGGGACTGCGGGAGCTACGGCTGCACAATATACGTTTAGCACAATGCAAGAGCCACATCAGAGCTAGATCCCAAAACGCATAGGAACTTAAAGATGTGGAGCTTTATGCACGGGTTTCCAAATTTAGTTACATTTAAGCCTTGCTGTGGGCCTGAATTAGTAGATTTTAAAGTCTTTACAATATTATTTGAAAAAAAGATGTTTATTGCAGCAAAAGATTCAAGGCAGTTATCGATTATGTATTTCCTCATACGGTGCAGTCTTAGCAGGAACATAAGGGGAGCTAATCTCTAAATACAAATTGTGGATTTCAAGTGTTATTTCTTCGCAGTTTCAGACATATTCCAAAGTACAAAAACACAAGACAAGTGCACGTAAACATGGGTGGTCTTTGGGATCGAGGGGGTCGTAGGGGTCAAATGTAAAACGGGCTGGAACTAGGAAGGATTGAGTCTACGGGTGGGTGTCCGGGAGGCTGGGTGGCTTTGGGTTAGAGGCATTGAGGTCAACTGTGCAGCTGTTCCTCAGTGCATACTTGCGGCTGTAGAGAGGGGGCGATGTTGAGGGCCTCCCCATTGAGGGATCGCAGGCCAAGGTAGGTGTCCCCTGTGTGGGACAAACTGAACGACCCCGGTGACCCTGCGGGCAATATATAGCAAAGGAGGCGATCAGCTGCGAAAACCAAGCGCCGGGGTCAGACAATAACGTCACTTGTGGTCGTGAGAGTCACCGCTGGACATGAAGACAAACCAAAAAAGAACTAACAAATAGGACACGCATTTAAGAGTGAGAGAAAAAGATGCTTTACAGGCTTGTCCTGGTGAGATACTACTTTGCATTTAAACCTATAATAAAAAGTGACAAAAAAGGATGTTATTCACAGGTGACAAATCTTGAATTTATGACCGTGCCATTGTCTGCTCGTAATCGTGTCAGGGTACACTGGGCAGAACAGTCTGGCTGCAGCGGAGGACATGAGGTTACCCTTGTTGGAAGAGTAAAAGGCGGTACAAACCAAGGACAAGATCATTGGCGCACTTTTGTCAGTCAGCGCGCAATGCCGGACATGATTTGAAATTGTAACAGCGGTGAAATAACAGACATTACATCCAAACCAGTTCTGTTATGAGTCGGGCTGCACGATACAGGGGTTTGCCACATTATTGTTATCTTTAACAATATATAATCTATATATATACCATGGTTGGTATATATAGAATCTTTGAGGTCTTCCATGTGACTTAAAAAATGCATTGCTAAATCCTAACCCAATCACAATTTTCCTTGCGTACTTCCATTTGAGCCTGGTTAAGTATGATATCATTATCACATTAGTCAAGACCATTATCAACAATCTAAATGTCACTCCTTTTATTGTGCAGCCCTCGTTAGCAGCCTGAGTTATTCAACAACACTGCACATCGATAAAGGGGAACTGACCTGAGTTGGGTGTTGCAGGAGAGTTGGCCTGGCTGGCTTGTGCTGACACATTGGCAGCGTCTACTGCCGTTTTAACTGCGTAAAGGTTTGCTTCCTCCTGGAATTTACCAATGTTCTTCTTGTAGCGTATTCTCTTGTTGCCAAACCAATTAGAGACCTTAGGGGCAAATACAAGTCAGATTTTCAATAAAGCCTGATTTATGCATTCATCACCTCATATTTAGTTTCGTTCTGCACAGCTTTTTATGGTTTAGAGATTTAGAACAGCCGTAAAACTCAATTGGTGCGATGCACATTAGTGATTGTTACATAACAGCCAGAATTGTAATACATCCGGCATAGATCTGATGGTACCTCACCTGAGACACAGTGATTCCACACTTTTTGGCCAGTTCCTCCTTAGCCTCCTCACTGGGGTAAGGATTAGACAAGTGGGAGTAGAAATACTCGTTCAGCACCTCTGTGGCTTGTTTGTTAAAGTTGCGCCGCTTACGCCTGACACAGACACAAGAGATAATGAGTAGCATGCCTCAAATACTTATGTCTGACTCAACAATGGTCAAGAAAACTTCTGTTATCGACAGTAAGTCGTCTCTATCACCATCGGGACAAACCTGGCGTCGAGGAAGCGAGAGCGCAGGATCATGACGGCTTCACAGGTGCTCTGCTTGAGCTGCATCTGGATGGAGCTGAACTTGCGATGGATGATGGCCACCATTCGCTCGATTTCTTTTGGAGAGATGGGTCTTGTGCGAGACTGCTCTCTCAGCAGGTTCATTACATGGTTGGTGAATTCACTGCATGCCTGCAAAAAGCAAGGACGCAAAAAAGTTACAAATAAATGTGCAACGTGCTAATGTTTCCACTCAGTAGGGTCTTGCTTCTGCAGGACGGTACAACAAAGTTGCAAAAGTTCTCTGGCACCTGCTCGTATTTCTCCAGCTCAGAGTGGTAGATCTGGCGGATCTGTGCGAGCTTGGCTCTGTAGTCCGAGTGCTCAATGCTGCTGTCCGTGGGCGAGCCTCCAGCCGCCGCTGCAGCTGCGGCGGCTGCAGCTGAGCCTCCGCCCTTCTCTGGCCCCGACACGCCCTCTGCCAGCAGCATGTTGTCCAGCCTCATGATCTGCGGATCTGGGGGGTCCTCCTCCTGCACGCCTCGTATACTCAGCACTGGAACACAACCAGAAACAACAATTTAGTCATTAAAAACAAAGACGAAACACACTAGTTTGGAAGTAACTAACGGGTAAAGAAACGGATGAAGTGTGTTTTTTGTTATGTTATGTGTGGCAAAGAAAAATGCTTTATCACTGGCCAAATTCGACGATGTGCTGGCCTGTCAAAAGCCAGTCAAGTCGGTCCCCTGAGTCATTGTTTGAGCGGCTGGCTGAATTTTCAATGAGCCTGAACTTCCTCCACATCGACAGCAGAGGGCACTGTGGCCCCTCTGTGGCAGCCTGCCAAAGATAAGGGCATGAGGCATGGGACCAGTAATGGGAGTGCATGTGCTGTCACTATGAGCCCCAGTGGCCATAAGTATAGTTATCAGTGCAGCTCTCCACCACTGTATTATAGCAGAACCTCTGTCAGCCCGCAGCCATGCCCCCATCTCTCTCACACAACCCCGGCCAAAAACTCAGCATCACAAACAGCTGTCTTTTTATGACCGGAGGGGTAACTGAAATTAAATTAAACCGATTTTAAGAAAATAACCCGTGTGCATTAAACTGTGGATTTGCTTTAGAACACACGATTCACCATAATCTGCTATTGTCTATGGAAAAGGAGATCAGCGGTGGAGGTAATGATGTGCTATTACTGAGGCTTGCCTCAAGTTGTATTCCGTTTTTGTTGTGGAAAAAACAAATTGATTGTACAGAATTGAAAGGCTGAGTGAAAGTTTCCAGGCTGGGTCACAGTGGTTATGGCTGTAACAGATGAGCCATCTATAGAGCAGATGCATTTCAAAACCAAAACTAAAATCCTTTGTGTTTGTACTTTATATGTTCGTTTTTCTTGTAACATCTTACTCTTAATGTCTGATTGTGAGGAGAAGTTGGTGTTTTTAGTCCTCACAGATGACTAACCGCACTGTACAGACAACAGATGTGAACTAAATGAGGACAGAAATGTTTCCGAGGACAAAATAGAGTTGTTGTTTTTTTCCTTTTGATAAATGAGTCTGTTCCACCATTTTAAACCTCTTTTAGCAAAGTGTCCAACTTTCCCTCCATTGCCCCCTCCTGTTTTCTTGTTCCTTCTTGCCGTTTCTTTGGCTGTGCTTTGGTCTCCTCTGTCTGCGAGCACATTCCTGCTCTGCTGCTCCCCCATCTCAGGGCTCAGGAATGCAGCAGACCCAGCCGCCTGAACTAATGACCCTGATTCGCCCATCTCTTTCCCTCCTCTTTTTCTTTGCTTTGGGCCATTCACTTCAGCGCACGGGCAGATAACCTATAGCCCGTTCACCGATTCACTGATCACAGATATGATTCCTGTACCTGTTGAATAGAGCTCTCTAAAGCACTGAATGTGGGATCTGCTCATTAACCGAGTATCACAACTGTCTCAATTATTAAGACTCAAGAAATGATCCCCTCAACGCACAAGTCCAAACCTTTGCTCCAGTGGTTACCAAACTTTTCACAAAAGTACCATCAAAAAGACAACCAAGAGGAGGAAAAAGGCGGCCTGAAGAGGAGTCTGGATAATCACCTGAAAGCAGCCCGTACCACAGTTTGAGACACATTGCTTTAGTCTACTTCTTCTAGCCTGTTAGTCATCCACAGCGGTACATTTTAGAGGCGCAACATTAGTCATTTGACAGCATTATGCCTCCACTGTGGCACACCATTTACCTACAACATCTTTTCCGAGTTTAATACACTTGGCTGTGAACAGTAAAGTGGGCAACTGTGGCTCTTAAAGCTCCTCACCTCTCCCCGGCTCCTCCTCCCTTTTGCCCCCGCTGCTCATTATGGCCCCCAGCTGTAGCCTAATGCCCCTACATTCTCCTAATTACTCCAATTAAGCCGTGATTATCCACAATTGCTCTCAGGCACAGTCTAGTGGCCTTGTGGTGGTACAGCAGCTGTTAAAATGAGATCTAATAGCGCGGCGATTATGTTTAGCATCATCCCAGGTCAAATCGAGACTCTGGTTAGAGCGCCGCCATTTTGGAGGAATATTTAATTACGATTTTGGCAATTGCAATTACGTTTGCGGTTTGTATTCAGTTGTTTGGGTCCAGGGCCATAAGCATTTGAGAGAAGACTGAAAAACAAACTGCTCAACTAAGACTTTTCAGAGCATGTTTGTATAGTCTACACTAGTGGTTCCCAAACCACGGATCCGGGAACCCCTGGGGTACTTGAACACTTACCGGGGGTACTTCAGTTTAAACTGAATTTCAATATTACCTAGAATGTTTGACTTTGAGAGGTTTTGGCTACTAAATATGGAATAATCTAAGTTTAGTTAACCACTAAACATTGTGGCAGGATGTTCCAGATAAGGGGTACTCGGAGAATAAACGAACGACTCATGGGGTACGCAAGACAAAGAAGGTTATGGGAACCACATACACAACAGGGTTTGCAAGTTAACACATAAGACATCATACATTTTATATTATGATGCATCTTACAGAACATTGAACCTTCTTTGAGGTGTTGTTCAAGTACATAAAAGGGTGGCGCGTTTATGAGTTTTGTTTATGATTCAGGAAAGAACTTAAAGCAGTACTAAGTAACTAATGCCCCTAGAGGCCATCAGCGCCACTGCAGGTGTTGTAGCATGTTGCGATTTTTTTACTTATTGTCTGTGAGAGTAAATACTACACTGATAAAAAAGACAAAGGGAGAAAGGGATATTGTACATCCAATTACACAATGGACATAATTTTTTCACTCAAACTTGGCTGTAAATACTATTGAAGTGGTGCTAGCCCGCAGTTAGCTTTGCCCGTTAGCCTGTTAGCTTCTTCTTTGTGATTTCATTAGTGCGTATTGGTGGCTGCGACCCAGTGGCAGTTAAGTTGCAATTGTGATTTTCTGGCCTGAGACACCAGAGGGAGATGAAAGACCCCCAAATATTACCACTAAAACTTGTACTACCCATAGAGGGACTACAGAAAGGATTTATTAATCAAGCTACTTAGTACTGCTTTAAATTGCAGTTTCTTATCATTTTTATAAGTTGTATTGTAGCATATTATCCAACATCTGCATACGTGATTGTGAGTCCTAGGAATTCATACATTATTGCGATAACAGGCAATTTACACCCCTAGGTTATACTGTTGTGCGTTAAGGGTTTGTTAATGTCGATTGCCTAATTATTCTGCAGTCTTCACAATATACCAATTGCAACACATTTTTTATTTTTCAATCCCACTACTACTATTAATTGTCCACACCACGATGCAAGCTTCAATTTATCCACAGTAAGAAATCTCCGCCTGTAGATAGCGTTTATCCTGGGGAGTCTCCTCTTGCATTATCAGGAATACTAATGTAAAACAGCAAAGGGCCCTCAGCCTCTTGCTCCTTGGGCCGAAGAAATCACAGGATTTGGCGTGTTAGCACCGGAGCTGGGCCGCGTGGCATTGAGAGACGGAGCAGAGCGAGCAACACATACTATGAAATATTCAGGGTATCCAGCTGGGCTTTCGCTGCATACATAATCATTCTCATTTCAAGCTGAAATAGTGCGCGCGCGGTGCCCAGAGACAACGCAGGCACACACAAAAAAAAAAAAATGAAGCGGTGCAAGTGAGGGCGAGCCATCCTAACCAACAGAGCAGAGCTGTACATTAACTGCAATGCCTTCCGCACATAGGGATAGATAAGACTTAAACGCAGTCAGTATATCATTGCTCAGCTCATAGCACAAGCTTTATCCTTGTCTGTCTTTTTTCGCTCTCTCGCATCCCCCCCTTTTTTTTTTCACCCCCCCTCTCTCCGCTCCCCTCAACGCAGTGCCCCTTCCCCCCTCTCTCTATCCCTCTTCTCCTTCTCCCTCTTTTCAGCGCACCCCCAACGCCGCCACCGCCACCACTCCTCTGTTCTCCATTTCAGTCGAGTTCTCCATGTGAGCGGCAATTTCTCATGCTGTCAGGCCCCCCTCTTCCTCTCCTCTCTGTAGACAGACAGGATTAGCATTTTAATTGCATCAGCTCCCTTGGGTATTCTCAGCCTTTCACTGGGGGGAGAGAGAGAAAGAGGCGGAAAAAGGTAAGGAGAGAAAGAGGGTGGAAGGAGAGCCAAGGAGAATTGGAAAAAAAAAAGGGAAAAAAAAGGGAGTCACAAGAGAAGATATGCAGGAGAGAGAGAGAGAGAGGGGCTACGGGAATATACAGACTTGCCAGAAGAGAGACGCAGCCAAACACTGTAAAGATAGCGCTATGGAAACATCACTTTTTCCCTTTCATTACAGACAGGGAGTTCAGATAAAGAAACTGGGCCCCTGTTAAAAAAAACGGAAAAAAAAAAACCTTTCACAATAAAACATACGCCACATGGAGATGCAAATGGAGTGAACAAAACAAGCAAAAAATTCAAACCCACCTCCTGAGACACAATAGGTAAACCAGTGTGAACACGCTCAAATTATAAATGTTTTTTTTTGTGGTGGAGTGTGCCTTGGCAGCAAAAGCAGAAATTTGCCTGGGCCAGAAACACCTACTTTCATTGTTTTAAATTTAAAAGCTACGAGAAGGAGAACAAGGCGTACGCGACACTGATTAAATATGATTACGTAAGTTGTTTTGAGATTAATTCAGTTTCAATAGAGACAACTTTTTTTTGGGAGCATAATGAAACTCTTTGAGTAACGTCCTTTGAAGATTTTAAGTTGCAACTTTGTGATTGAATTTGGACTGTTTTGAAGATTAGGATCGGGTTCACTGCACATTTTTAAACATATAACATCTGAGTAAAGATTAAAAGTTGATCAGCTGTAGAATTTTTTTTAGAGTGCATTAAGCCAGACAATGTTATTGCTTGAAAAGGATAAATAATTGCAGCCTTTGTGATTGGCCATGTATCAGTTATTAAAACAAACGCGTGTTATAAATAATTGACAATATTGTAAGTTCATAAAAGAGTCAGACTGCCTCTAAACTAGGTCCATATATTTGACATTCATGAAGCCTGTGAGTGACTTTAACATGCTGGTGAAATATGGCAGGCAAAAGGAAGATGAATCAAATGTTGCCTTGGGCGTCCAATATTCAAACTGGACAGCTGGCATTAAAAATGAATAATTTCCCCAATGGGCTTTTAGCCAAATAAATTTCAGAAGGCGGATTCCTTCTGACAATAGCGGATATAAACAGGTTTCCCCATTTCTTTTCTCTCGTGTTTTTTTTTTGGTTTTTTACAAGCCCTATTTTGTGGAGTACAGTCAACTTAATGAGCCCGATCCATATGTTCATTGCTACTTTAAGAAGCTCACGCTAATCAGCATCTGTTTAGGTAGTTGAACGGAGGAGTCCTGTTGCACACACAGCCCCCCCCCCTCTCCCCGCAGAGGGAGAGAGAGAAAGAGAGAGAGAAAAGAGGGGGTAGGAAGAGAGAAAGAGGGATAGGCATTTGGGGTAAGCACTGTGCGCTCGGATTAAAGGTGCAAATTAAAGGAAGAACTCGCACCTTGGGCAAACACAACACATCATTAATCAGGACTTAATTAACTAAAGAGGGGGGGACTCAGGGGCTCGAGTGGAGACAAGGACCCCCCCTTTACCACAGTCCCGCACCAAACATACACCCCGATTTAACGACCGATGAATCAATTTGAGTTGTCACGACGCCTGCTCAAACATGAGACTACACAGGCGAGATATTTTTGACAAGATTATCATTTTCAGCAACAAAATACTGAGCCAGAGGAACTACACATAAAATATTTACTTTTTGATAACGATCTCGCATCTCAAAGCGGTTGGGCTTTTCGTTTCTTACTTTTTCCAAGTGAACAGTGCTTTGTATAGACTTTTTTTGGAGTTGGAATCTCTGCCACATGCACTTCCTGGCACATGATTTGGCATTTATCCAGACTTCTTGGAACCATCACAAAGAAGTAAAGCTTGTAGACTTCCATGATAAGCTTCTGTATGACATTAGTCAAATTCCTTTAATTGTAGTGAGCGCAGAAAGTGGGACTGTTAAAGTAGGTCCCGGAAAACAACTTTGTAAACCAGCTGCTTAAATCGAGACGGCGACGCATTCGTGAAACAACATGCACCTGTGCCCGGACCTATAAAACACACGCCGCGTGTAGTTCCGCAAAACATGGAAAAATTGAAATGTCACAGGAGGAAGACGAGGATGACGAAGAGCACCTAAGCAGGAGGCTTGTTACAGCGCGGCTCGGATCTTCCCCCAGTCAAGTCTCATCAGGCCAGCTGCCTCCTGCGCTCATTAGCACAGACTCTTAAGGAGCTCCTAAAGACTTTGTGAAAAATGAACGCTCATTTGAGAGGTCGTTAATTTGCACTGTTATGCAAATTAGGTGGCAATTAAGCGATAGATCAGAAGAGCAGTGCCCATTTATAACAAGTGAACAAGCATTATGACACAGTCAGATGGTGCCAGAGAAACCAGGGTACACAGAGGGGCACGGTGGTACCTGGTCCTTGGTGGCCAACGTAATCACTGACCTGAAGGGGCTGCTGGTCAGGAAGACATTCGGGAGGTCTCATGATAAAGGATAAAGATCGATTACATAATTGCAGTACATAATAAATGAATAAGCAATAGAATCTTTTAACGTGTTTTGTGACATTTAGCGTGTCATATCATTATTAGAGCATGAAAGGCAGTTTGGCGCTCCAGAGAGTTTTGAGGCTATTTACAGCCACAGCTGATAGCACCAGCATTGATGTTTCAATCTGTGTATTAATGTCACAGGGCGAAAAATACAAACACAGTCTGGGACAACAATGCGCGCCAATGGAGAGGGGTGGAAGGCACCTATCAATTGTAATTAATCCTTAATTAGTCAGGATTAGGCGCGAGGCCCCGGCATTCTCCACCCACCATCAAAATAATGCAATCCAGCTGAGACCGCATTTACATATCTTTAATTAGAAAGACACAGGCCTCCTTTAAGAGCAAAGAATCAAAACATGGCACAGATCGTCCTGCTGAGAGGGAGGGCAGATGAGATGAAAGGTGAGAGTTCGCCCTGTGGGTGATCCTGGGCCTGCACTGATAATAAAAGGTCACTGTGTGTTTGCCGCCGACCTCCATCATGGATACAAAGTCAGCCAAAGACGGTCACAGACGATACTTTAAACCATTTTAACAAACTGACACTTAAATTGGGTGGAGAAATTGTCCCATCTTAAAATATACGCAAGCTTTTCACCTGTCAATATCCACATGTCAGCATCCTTCAGGAATAATACCACATGGGGAAATCAGTTGGCCACACACTATTAGTCCTGTGCTGGAGGTTGGGGTGCACGGCGAGATGGGGGTGGAAGTGGAGAGGGGGTTGTCTGTCAGGGCCAGGGGTCTGTGTGATATTAGCCGTCTGCCAATCTGGCTTGGGGAATGGACACCGAGTAATTACTCCTGCTCTTACTGCCTCATCAATCTCCCTGTATCACTCCTGCACCCCCCAACACACACTCACTATCTCTCCCCCGTCTCTTCTGCAGCGGAGAGGAAAAAAACATTGAGTGGCATGACAGCACAAAACACAGCCCTGAAAAGTCAATGAGATAATCCAGCATCGCAGCCACAAACTGTAATAAACAGATTAGATTAGCATAAAAACCAAGACAAACAAGACAAACAATGCCACTCTATTAATGTATACTAAGTCCTAATATGTGATTTATGACTATGTGAATTTCCATACTTTGCAAATTTGCCTGTGATAAATTACCTTTTTTGGTTTCCTAAAACCCAACAATGGTGAGCATTGTAGCCTTAAGTAAAGAACCATTTTCTGCAAATGCCACTGTTTTACATTATACGTATGTGATCTAGTGGAAGGTTCTGCCAGGAAATAAAATACTGACAGTATTTCCTGTATTTTTAGAGTACATTCAAAAAGGCATTTGATCTCTTATTTACATTATGATATTTCTTGGGGGCCAGAGGTTCTGTGCTGGAGGGCCGGATTTGGCCCCTGGGCCTGACACATTGCTTATCCATGACCTGGTGAGAAGTACCAGGGGCCACAATATATCGGCAAATGATGAACTTCATTAGAAGACAAAATGTACTGTATCTCCAGAAGGCACAATACTAGGGCCCGACCCATATGGATTTCTGGGGTCCGATACACATATGAAGGGAGTTGGCATGGCGATAACCGATATATAGGCTGATATTTTAAGTAATTTAAATTGATGTTTTTACCTTTAAACATTTATTACTATAGTAAAAGGTTTCAATCATACCCACAGTATGTCGTGAATGAATAAAGACTACAGTGTAGCGCTTTGAAAAACTTGGTAATACAGGCGTGTAAAGTCACTATAGGAATATATCTAATGAAGGTCGACAGATGTGGGTTTTTCTGAGGCCGATACTGATTTGCACCGCTGATATTTTTAAAAATGTCTTGTTTATAATCCTGTGTATGAAGCTTCTAAATGTGTCAGTGTTGAACTGTGACAGCAGGGGGCGCTGTATATTCATGTAGGTTCTTCAGAGGGAGCTTGTTTAAGACAAAAATCAGTAGATTCCAAAACAAAAACGTTAAGTTATACGCAAAAGTCTACAACACAAAACACGTAAAATAGGTGAGGAAAACTGGTGAGCGATTTTCACCGCGATATTTCTCCGCTCCCCTGAGGCCGAGGAAGTTGTGGGACGGCCCAAAAAACGGGAAGTTTCTATCACTTTCAGTTCCAGAGATATCGGCTGAAAGCCAATATTGAAAATCCCCAATTATCAGGCCCTACACAATGTCACAAAATCACTGAAGTCTATGATTGACATTTACACATTTAGTCAGAAATGTGCAAAAGTTATTTTTAGTTAAGAGTTTCTTATTTTGTTATATTACTAGCTTTGTCTTGTTAAGTCAAAACTGATTTAGCATCTGTTTTGACACAACTTGATGAAACAACAAATTGCCTCTCACAGCCCAAACCGGAACAGGAGTAATATTTACAAGTTTCCTGGTGGTTCCTGAGACCAAGCTAAAAAGATGTACTTGGCCAATACAAATGAGAGATAAAAACAGCTGGATTTGCTCAAAGAAACTGTCTTTTATAGAAATATATCAACAATTGTGCTACATTCTGAAGGCTAATTGCAGTTGAGGTACCAAACATATTGTAAACCTGGTATTGCATTGGTTAATAACGGTGTACCTGGCCCTGTGTGTTTGCCACTCAACTGTAAATGCTTAGCTGTCAGCGCTAATAAAGCTTATAAAAGTGTAAACAGATAATTGATGTTTGGATAATTCGGAAAGGTTAACTTTGATCTCGGCTGTGAATAAACACGTCACGGATATGCGGGGAAATAACAGTCTTCATTTGGTGTTGTTTATCACACACTATAATTGAGGTAACATGTAACTGATGCCAATTGGTGCCTTTTCTTGTTGTAGTGCAAACACCAGGACGCAGCCAAGAGGTTGTTTGTGTAATTTTTCCCAATTACAGCAACATGAAGGTCGTCTAAAATGGGGAAGATGCCGCTGTATTACTCAATATTAGCTTACTTTGACTAAATGCATTGACCATCGCACAATCCTGTATTAAGTTTACGGAGTTGGGAGCATAATGCTATTCATCCATCTTGTCAGAGCTGTAATAGGACGTGATGATAGCCTGTCAGTGAGATCGTTGCCAACATACAAGCTGTATTGGCGCCTACTCCGGTGCCCATTGTGAGAATCGGTCTAGTTGTTCTGCTGTATTTTTGTTTCATTTAATTTCAAATGCCACGAGCAAAGCATTATCACACTCTATGATAGACTTTTAAAAGAAGTGTAGCACGTACTCTCGCCGCGGTTTGAAAGGAATTGGAATGACAACGCGGCCCAGACTGATTTAAGTATAGCATATTGAGGACAAGAACACAAGTAACTCTCAGCATATGTGGACAAAGGATACTGAATTTTCACTGGCACTAATTAACACTTGATTGGGGACATTGTGGGGCGTTTTTAGGTTTACTGAAGACTGGTTTACCAAAACAAAACAAAAAGTCAGCATACAAAGCTTCTTGGAAATTGTTTTGGTCATTTGCAATTGTTTCCAGCAAAATCATTTATATCTGGGGACAAATAAAGATAATGTTTATGATCTTTTCAGTCCTACATATTCCACATTTCTTTTATTTTTTGACGGCTTTCTTCCTAGTAGTGCAATTTGATTTGTCCTATTTAAGTATATGTGTGGACATCTGTGGGCAAAACACTGTGCATCCAATTATGAAGCATGTACATCAATTTCATGAACTTGTAACCCAGTTTTCTAGTATTTTTGTGATAGTGACCCTGAAAAGTGACCCTGCAAGTTGTGAAACGTGCACATAAACCCGTCCTGTTGAAGAAATGGGACGCTGCAAACATGTGAAGTAAGTTAGGAATTGAGTTTGGACCTAAAGTGACATGCATAAGGGCCTTTAAGACATGTATGACGGAAACGGTGGTCAGCTGTCCGACAAGGTGCTAGCTGTTTAAGGTTAGCCTTTTTACCAACTAATCTGCATAATCCTGTAGTTGTTTATCAGACAGCTTATCAAGATGACTGGCAAGTGACAAGGTGTGAACTCGCTCAGGTTTAACTAAAGGGATAAAGGAGGCGGGGATTTAAACCCCTGTACCGTCTCTGAAAACATACACAAGCTAAAGTTAGGCACTGCTGAAGGTGATAAAAAGCCGCCCGACTGACTGATCTATACTGCTTCTATAAAAAGGCGAGATGACATGTCCGAAAACATGGACAGAACTGTATGAAAAACTTTTTTGTGTGCAGCTGCAAATGACTTGTGGGAGATTTTTTTTTGGCGTAAGCTGTCCCACTGCACCAACCGCTATTTTTACTGCAAATACTCAGGAGACGCGGGGAGAACAGAACTGCCTCTCAACTTTGATCGTCCCTCGTTGCGCTCAAAAGTACTTAAGGTCTGTTTTGGAGTTAATAAAACATTAATGTAATTTCGAGCAGATGGAAATCATGTTTAGCGCCAGCGCTGAGGACAACACAGGCCTTGTTTGTAAAATTGAAGAAGAAGGAGGGAGGGAGGGAGTGAGGGGGGGGTATACTGGCATTTCTGAAGAACATTTCCTTTACAATGAAAACAATCTAACCAACTGCAGCACTCAGAGGAATCTACCTCCCCATCCCCCACACAGCCCTGCTCCTCACCCTCCCTCCCCCCCTCCCAGAACCATTACATTACCATATCAAAGCCCCGAGTTCAGAGCAAGTCTTCTCTTTCAAGAATGGGAGCGAGGCACGGAGCGGAGGGAGAAGGGGGGGGGGGTTTGGAGCGGGGAGAGAGGACACGAAGTAGAGACCCAAGCAAGACTTTGGGCTTTTATCCTTTTTGCAATGTGCAGTGTGTATTTGGGGAACAGTGCAGGCGCTGGTGAATGTTTATTAGTGGAAGATACTACAAGACTACTGATCGGGTCGTGTCGATGCTGCGCTGATTCGCATTCCAGTGGGACAGAAGGGGCCTACAGGGGGTCTGAGGGAGCTCCTCTGAAATGCCTAAGCAGGTACACGCTGCAGATGGCCAGTGCAGTACAATCAGATAGCTCTATATCCCCCACCGGGCTGTACAATATGAAGGGGGGGGGGGGGGGGGGGGGGGATTTTGATTTGTGACTTTGGTTTGGAAATCTAGATTCAGTTCAAAAGACATTTTAAAACATGAGTAAAGTAAAAAAAAAAAAAAAAAAAACACCATGAGGACAAGAAGATATTCACTGTTTGCAAGGAGTACAGTAACTGCCAAATAGTTGCGACCTATAGTATTGCAAATTTTGTTGTGCTTCGTTAACCCAACCTCAAACCGTGCCATTTTTCAAGCGCGCCTCCCCACTGTACAGAGTATGGACATTTTCTCTGGTTTGCTGGGAGACTAAATGTGAAAATCAAAGTGAATGGCATTAGGGTAAATAAGACCACTGGTTGCCTGGGAAACAGTGTACCCTGCCCCACTCACTCAAGCCTAGCCTTTACTTTTCTCCAATCACTGGAGAGCTATAATACATTATTGACAGAGGGCCACAACAACAGGCAGGCAGTGCAGCATTTTCAAATTGTGTTTGAACAAGACGGGCTTGGTATTAGAGGAGATACACAGGGCTGGTGATTGAGAGAACGCGCAATGTACCGACGAACACAAGGCTAAAAGAGAGACTTGCACAAGCGCGAGGACTCAAAAGGCTGCCCCATTCCCACTACCATAACCATCAATCTGCCAACCGTCCCGCGCCTCCTTTGAAATACTCCGCGTTCTGGCAGAAAGCTGACTGGAATAACTAACAAGGAGGCAAATAAGACGCTTGTTTACCCTGAATTATTTAACGAGTGGAGGCAAGCGATTGAATAAAAGAAATGCAGCATGGCTTTTGTTTTTGTCCAATATACTGAAGTGACACCACTACTTTACAACACAAAGCAGCAGCCACTCTGGATCGCAAGGGACGCAGGTAAAGACTGCCTATAGAGCTGCAGCTGCTGTAAATCCAATATGATTTACAGTGTGTAACAACTTGTAGCTTCTGCCTCAAGTTTCAAACGACCAGATCTGCTAAAATTAGTTTCACGTGGACAGTGTAAAATCTGGACAGTGGGCATTCATAGTTTTTTTTGTAGTTTGCCAACAACAACAAGAAACACTTACCATTTCCAGTAATGAAATCTCTTCTTTGGGGCAACAATGCAACCCATTTCTTTGCTAAGTTTCCAATCTGTGTCTAGTGCAAACCACAAAAGGACCAAGTGCAGTGTGAACTCACCAGTCTTCTCTTTGATCTCGCAGAGTACACTGAAGAGGGCTGGCTTCATCCTGTGACAGTTCAAGGCATGCTTCCTGTAAAAGAAATGGAGGAATGAGAAGAGCAGAGACAGAGAAGGATTACAATATAGAAGGCACTTTCTTAAGTCTAAGTCCTCTCATAGAGCAATGTGGTAGTGTGGATGGAAGCAACTCGGGGTGAATGATATGGCAGAACTGTTATGTCACCATTTTCTAAGTCACCACAGGCTTTACAGTCTTAAAGAGATCACTACAGGTATCTGGTAGGGACAGTCCATGCTAATGAACACAGATGAGATGCATGTAATCATCCGCTAATTTCAATTTGTTGTCCTGCATTCGCACTCGCAGTCGCACTCTGCTTTGCAAGTTTACAGCACTAGGTATTCCCACATGATCTCGCATCCTGGCGCGAACCAGGCCCGACACGGTTTCACTTCTTAGAACATACATCACAGGAACAGGGTGGTATTATAGCCTGTAGAGTTCACTCTTCACTGTGATTGGTTGGATGCAAAATGTTTTCAGATGCATTAAAATCATCTTCAAACTGTAAATTTAAAGTAAGTTCCAGATCCTATAAGAGTAGGAAAAGCAGTTTATCCATCGTTAATGAGGAGCGGGGAGAGCAAGACCACCACCACAGAACATCCAGGACTAATATGGACAATTGTTGTGGATTGGACAGGATTAAAATGGATCTTTTTTTGACCGAATGCGAACACATCTGAGCAAGGAGTGTTGAGAAAACTAACTTGTGTTGATGCTACGCTACTTGGGCTTTTTTCTGTTTTGTTGGCTTTCAGCTCCTAAGGCTACACGTAAACAACCTGTCAGTCACTACTGTAACAGGAATATAATGGCAGTATTACGTTTACTGTCCCCTTTTAGGTGATTGGATGCATTTTTTAGCATAATTAGCCGCAGTTGTTCACAATGTTCCTCTGAACAAGCAATAATAGTTGAAAACAATGCCATCCAAAAATATCTGACTAGTTTTTGAAGTTTCATACTTTGAGAAGAGGACCAGCAATGTTTATAAACCCAACTCCAAAATGTTCCGGTTGCCCTAAGTTTAATGTAAATGTTTTACTTATATGAAAAGTTTACATATGATTGAAAAATCGCTATTCACCTTATTCCGCCCCGCCCACTTTTGCCACTTTTTGCGTCGTCTCGGCGCCTCTTTTTCCTGACACTTCCGGTCGGGCGCGAAGCCCGTTCATTTTAACGGAGAACGAGGGAAAATATTCTCTGCTCAAATCTGATGTTTAGTCGATTGATTTGTGTAAAATGTCCGATGTTCATTTGCACCAACATGTCAACACTGCACCGTTTCTCCGTGCGGCCTGAAAACGGCTTTGTTTTCGTGTAGTGACTGATTTTATGCGGACTTCTCCAGCCCCATGTTAACACATAGGAGAAAAGGGGCGGGCACAATTCATGGCGGCGCCCACGCGAACGTCCGGAATAAGGTGAATAGTAATGAATGTTTAGCTATACGTTTGTTAACGTGACGTCACGACTTCCACTTCCAGGTACTAGCAGACCGGCAAATATGTGAGAAAAAAAACATTAAAAACTCTTAAAAAAACAAGCATCAATATTTCTGAAACTCAACGGAGAGTTATTGAACCTACTGATTTCTCAGACTCATTAGCCAAAAAATGCCGCATCTAATATTTACTAAAGTCACAACTTCCGGGGCTAACGTTGCTGCTCGTTAGCATTTATCGCCGCTAACCCGGAAGTACTGATTTTGGTCAACATTACTCTTATAGCAGTAGGTACAGCATTTTTAGCTAATGGGCCTGATAATAAGTATGTTCAGTAACTCTCTGTTGAGTTTCAAAAATATTGATTGTGGTATTAGAGTTTTTTGTAGTGTCTCGGGACCTGGAAGTAGACCTGTGACGTCACCACTTAACAAATGTATAGGCTTTTTTTTTTTTAAGTCCTGGGCAGGAGTTATTTCACTTTTTAATCTGTTTTACCTGAAGCTACTTCCAACTCAATTGTTTAGCGTTACTATGGAAACAGCTGGAGTGGAGTGATACAGAACGTGATTTAACTGTTTTTAACTGTTGCCGGACTAGGTGTACATTATCACTTTTAACGGGACACCCTCCGGCCAATCTGATTAGAGTATTCACCCGGACCATGGTATAACATCGTATAAACAAGTTACTAAACTTTCCAAACCCTTTCAGAGCAGCCAGGCCCGAAACAAAACGTCTTTGCTCAGGCAGTAGCGGCTAGTATCCCTCATTCTCCTGTGATGACCTGCCAAAAGCTGCTGCTGTCATAATGATGCTTTGCACTATGGGACAGGTAATGATGCCAAACCTCAAGGTCATCATTACTGGGCACCACATTCCACAGCTAATACATGCTAATTTAATTTATTCCCCTCTAGTAGAAACATTCTCTCCCCTCAAGTAACTGCTGTGCCTGTTGAGGGGGATTAGGTTGTCATGTTAATTTGATAAGAAACATCCAGTTTATTGCTTTATTCAAATAATGAAAAAATATATCTGGCAACACAGAATAAAAATAGAGTAGGATACTTGAGGGATACTGTCACATGTCATTAGTTATGTTAAGTCATGTTCATATTCACAAAGCATTTGTTTTTTGTTTGAGCGAATGAGCCGGAGCATACGAGATCCGGTGCTGAATTCTTTGCTGAAAGTTGATTAGCAGTTCCTCCTCACAGCAAAGCCCCCCCTCTGTGGGGTTGTCTGATCCACCTCAGTGCAAGTCCAGCTTCAGAGCATATGGTAACAGAGAGACAAGACGGAGCAGAAAGGTGTCCAGGGGTTCCACTCATGTTCTGGAAATGAAGTATCTTACAACATCCCAGTTTATTTTTGTGTGTGTGTGTGTGTGTAGAAGACTCCAGGATCAGAGCGAGGGAGGGTGAACTACAAAACTGCATCTTGTTTTCTGAATTGTCAGCAGTACAGTAGACCTTGAAAGTGTCAAGTGTTTCATAACTCAAAACTCTAGTAACTTTCCAAGGGGCATTAGCCCACTGTTGACAATGACATTAATCTCATTATGTAACGACACATGCACATGGGATTCAGTATAACTTGTTAGTGTAATTGATACGTTAAATCAAGGGTGGGAGAGCTTACTCGGTGAAGTGGCGGGCTGCATTTTTTTCCTAGGTAAAAGGTGGAGGGCCGAGCCTCTTGTCGTGACTCAAAAATCAAGCACCAGCACCATGTACAAAATACCATGGCACTTAACAGAGTCGTGCGTCCCCCCCTATGAAGTAACTGACCGTATTTCGCAATATTTGGAGTAGGACTGAACGATATTGAAGTAACTTGCGATATGGCTGTGCAATTGCAATATTGCGATAACAATATGATTGCGATATTTCACTAAACCATTTCAACACGATACGTTCCATTCTAATTAAACACAAATTGTAACTAGCTTTTCAGCAAATTGTGTCTAAAACAGACCACATCAAGACAAAAAAAGGGTCGATCTCAATCAGGTTTTAAACTTTAATGATGTTGCGATATATTGTGGCTTCTTGCAATATCGCATCGCCCAATATAGATACAGACAGCATCGCGTCATAGAAGGGGGCGTGGCTTTGTCAAGGGGGAAAATAGAATCTCTTGGGAAACACAATTTTTCACTCATTTTAGCCATTTTCTGGTGGAATATAAACTTATTTATCACACATAAAGAAGGTCAAGTGTAAATCGGGCCCATATAGATATTTTCTCACAGCAGATTGTTCAGTAGAAGTGGAAAAAAAGGCAGTCGTAGCTAGCGTTAGCTAACCATTAGCATCAGCTCGATTCTAACATGCATATATGAGATATTTATGGGCTGTTGAACCACTTTGCTCCTCTCCATGTCTTTGTATCTTTATTTAGCAGAAAACTACATTCATATTTCAGCATTTGTTGCAAAGTAGTTTTTGAATAATTAGAGAAAGTTTGGATTGTTTTCCCCTTTAACCGTTTTCAAATATGACCATATATGGGCGATTCCAAAGATGCCGTCTGTATCTATCGCGATACGATATTTCCTACGATATATTGTGCAGCCCTAATTTGGAGTGTGTACCATATGGATTGTGCTTTGATCTATATTATGTGCAGTAATTCTCAAAATCATCTATGCTGGCGGCCCCTGGGTTTGTCGTTGCTTCCCCTGCTGTAAAAGTTGTACAGATTTCCCTGATCACACACACACACATACGCAAGAAAAACAAAAAACTCACGTTAGTTTTGACTGTGGCATAAAATTGTCCAGAAAACGAGTTGGTGCAACATTAAGACATAATTAAGAGATCAAAGTTGGGCTGAGAATGTAATATCCAGTGTTCATAGGCTGCCAGTGTAGCATCATCCCTCCCCCTCACCACCATCTCATTAATAGAAACTCGATTTGCGGACAGCTGCACTCGCGTACACATTATAGGAGAATTGATTGCACCCAGCACACAATGAAAAGGATGAACACCAGGGAGGGAGGGAGTGAAAGAGGAGTGAATTAATTAAGAGAACCAGGTGGTCAAATGTTGGGTGGAAAATCACTAGCTAATGACACATCACACTGTGGCCGCAGTCTTGCGCTGGACAGTTGTCTATTGTTGAAATACTGACGCTTCATCCCAAACTGACCTTATGCTCTGTGAGCCACATGGCAAATGAGTGCAGGTCATTTGCACACCGCGGCGCAAACTACGTAATAATTATTCGCAGAAATGTCCTCTAACGCAAAGGCTGAGGTTCAAGTCATGAGTGATTGTCGTCGTCACAAACACCAGTGATGAAAGTGAACACGAAGCAGGAGTTCACCATAACATCTGAATTCGTACAACTCATGATTTGAATAACAAAGAGCGGCGTTATTGACACTTATGGAAGAATACGCACTGATTTACCTATGGCACTGATGTCAATAAGCTGCACTGGGTTATTCATTTTCTCCACTACTACTACTACTAAACCTATAACATGCAGTCTTAATATTAAAAACATTATTGTGCACAGTCAGAAAGCAAAAAGTTAAAGCACGTTAAATGTTGTGACTTTGGTCTATTTGCACACACTACAAAGTGAAGTGGTTCAATGTTCAAAACTTTTTTTTCTCAAACAAAACAGTTGAAGCTATAATTCAGAAGAACTTTGGCAAATATGAAGCCATGTGAACTAACAAAGAGTCTTTTACAAAGTGCACTGTTATGTTGCACTTCAGGTTGTTCACTCAACATTCTGGTTTCACAAGGAAATGCAAGGATCAAGTATATAATAATAATAATACAAACACAATGAAGCATAACCATGCGTGAACCGAGGATGTAGAAAAATACAACTCGCATAACCATGGCACTTTACCCCTTGCTTTCTGTCGTAAGTAGAAAATGGCTCTTCTTACCTGGCCTGCGCTTCGTCCAGGCTTTCGTCCGTGATAGCCATTATTTGCTGTAGGATATCTCCAATGTCTTGCTGAGGCTGCCCAAGAGCCTGTTTTCTGACCGCGTCAGGGTCGCCGACATCGGCTTGTGCTAGTCCACTGAGTCCGGTCAATCCCGACAGCATTCTGGTCGGGTCATCCATACTTTCAAAGAAAACTCGCCGTTTTCCTCAGTCGAAGAAAAAAAACGCAAATAGCTAGCTTGTGTGCTAGCCAGCAAAGTATTTTGTACCACCAATCATACAAGACTAGCTAATCACGTTTCCTCGCAAATATAGGCGACAAAACGAAGAAAATAGCTATAGTAAAACCAATCGTGTTAAGTCTTTACATTCGCCTGTGATTACCTTATCAGAGCAACCAGGCTAATGCAAGCTAACACCGAGCAGGAGCGGCTAGGCTGGGTGAGTAGCTCTAGCCCAGCAGTAGAAAGGCAGCAGCAGGGACGCACATGCACGGACTGTGAAAGCTCGCCAACAGCGCCGCGCACATTTTCAGAAACAAATTGAAGACAGAAAACGCTGTCGATAAATACACTCCTGTAATAGCACGAGAAGACACGAATCGTGTAAAAAATAACGAGTTTTCGGGCCGCTTAGCCCCAACAAAGACGCTCCTACCAAAACAGACTACGGTTTGCCATTGTTGTTGATGTCGCGGGAGTATGTGGGATGTACTGAGCTGCGTTGACCATTGAACTCATCGCAGCACAGAGCGCAGGTCTGCGGGTGGGTGGACCATCAAGATGACTGGGCCTTTAGTAACAATATTCAGCCTCCTCCTAAATAAAATATAAAGACACTTATAAGACACTTATAGCAGTTAGATATACATAATCCTAGTTTATTTTCCAATATCACCACAACATCAGGTGAGCCCCTCCTGCACTGCTTTTATTGGTAACACCTCCCTGCGTCACCAGTTCTTTCTTTCATAGTAATAGCTACCAGTGGGCTTTTTAATATTGCAATGTTTTAAATTGTTATTGTCAGCTACTTGTTTATGTTTTTGATGTTACACAAATACAAGTTTATAACTAACAGAAGCATACAGTGGCCTGGATTAGTTAACTCTCATTACAGACACTAATGATCTGATGCTTAAACTAACTTGGCCCATGGTATTATAAAGTCATTAGTTTGTAATCCCTTTATGGCACCACTAACATAGATAATGTCATGAGATGGCAATAAAGTTTACCTCATTCATTGACTCATACAAGGTGTGAGACCATGTTTCACAATTTATTTATTATATCAAGCAAGACTGCCATAGCCTTTAAATATTCACTTGTTCAGATGTGATACTGCTACTGGAATTAAAATGTGAAAAGCCTATTCAAATAAATGAATTATCTGGTCTAGAATCCAGATCCCTCTTAAAGGAGAGACGTTTGGCCCTATGTTGTGCTCTCAATCCCTTATGAATGAAACATCCCATCAGTTTTCAGTATGAAAATGTTGACAGCACAGATTGAAAACAAGTGTCCTTGTTTTTTGCAAACTGGGCAATTCTGCAGTAGTTTATCACTCAGATCGGAGAGACAGCTTTCCAAGACGAATGGCTGGATGGATGGATGTGGAGGAGAGCTGCAGCCCAGCGTTCCTGCACTGAGGAGAGATGATGGGTGTGCATGAGGGAGTAGGACCAAACTGGCACTGGTTTATGCTGACTCTCCTCACATCCATCTACAACAATCTGGAGCTAATCAATCTAAAGTTAGGGACAACAGGAATAAAGTGTAGCTACAGTAAACCCAAACAGTAATTGTTCCCTGCATGTCTATAAAAGGGTCTGTAGTTGTTAGCGAGGGTCATATATTTCCCACTCCTACCCTTTTTATTGCTGCAAACACATCAAATAAATAAGCCATTTGCATGACACCAAGCCAAATGCATCAATTTCTGTCAACAGGGCACACTGTGGCACATGTAAAAGCCATTAAAGGCAGCCCTTTCTTATACAATTTAATGCAAACCTGCTTGTTTCCTCAAGGGCATTATAAAGTCAAGAGTTCTTCCTAAAAGTGAAACGGTCTAACATTGGTTTAGAAAACTTCTTAAAAGGCTTCCATTGTCAGTGATTCATTTAAGGCTCATCTCTGTGAAAGTTCTTTTCATTTGGATGCGCGGGCTGCCCTCCTCTCACCTCACGAGCATCAAGCCTCATTTTCATCTAAATAAGAATCGATCTCTCCTGCTGGGCTCCATCCTCCCTTTGCTCACAACTCGCATGGTCATAACCCCACTTGTCTCCCCTTTGCTGGTCCCTGTAGCCTCTAGCCACTGCCTTGAATGAAACAAGAAAAAATATCCAACCTGGAAAGCATGGCGGGACAGTAAATTAACAGTGTATCGCCAACACACACTGATTTGTTAATTAATTTCTTCTCAGGCTAATTCAGGTTTGGTCATTTTCAGTTTGACTTATTACTCTAAAGCTTCTTACAAGAGTCAAATCAATATTTTGTTTCCCCCCCATTTTTACTGCAATCCCCACACGCATGCCTCTCACTTTATATTTACCTGGTTATTAAGTAGCCCTACAAAACTAGAGGTTGTAATGTAATACTGACACTGACATGATCACACGCAGCTGTAAAACACCAGGGGGAACAAATGGTGTCTTAATACATATGAGTGAATGGCTCCACAAAAGAGACAGAAATGATAGCAAACAAAGCTTTTGAGTGACTGGTACAATGTCAAAGCTTCGTTCTGCATCAGTGCCTCAGCCAAACGCGAGATGGGGGTGAGTCACAGTGGGGGGAGGGGCCTGCTCCTCAATGGTCAGGGGACACCGATGGAGTGAAATAGATGAGACGCAAAACAGCGAATGTGAGTGGAGATGAGCGCGCGCGACAGATAATTAAACCAGAGCAAAACACATGCAGAGTACTGTATGTAGCTAGTGGCAAAAATTTACATAAAATCACATCTGACGCCAAGCTGAGTCGCAGGATTGGAATAAAGTGAACGCCGAGATGGTTCCCAATTAACTTTATTATAAAAGCAATGATCAAGGCGTATGAGATCTGGAAATTACATTAAATATATTGTAATAGTCTAATCGTTGGCCTCCCTCCTCACACTTTTACATTTATGATTATATGTCTATACTACAGCTTAAAACCTGATTTAGCAATAAGCATAACTTTGCTACTCGGGTTAATGGATCTATATTTGGAAAGATTTTTTAAAAAAATAGAAGAAAGAAAAACATTACTGCCACTCAGCCTGCCACTGAACACGTGTCATTATTTATATGGCTAACCACCGCCACCTGCTGTTAAAACACTTGTATTACAGCACAAAGCACAGAGCACCATCTATTAAAAAGATATTTTATTCTACCATGTAATCTTATATTTCAGTCGCCTTCAAAAACAAAAGCCAGTGAAGAGATATGGTGAATATATAGAAGGTCGCACTGATATCACTGAAGCATAGAGTTGTGGTCCATTGGTTATCGATAAGTGGCTATTGCGCCGCAGAGGCCAAAGGTTGTGTGAATAGGTTCTTCACCAAGTCAGACGGAAGCTCCGGCAACCCCGACTCTGCAGCTGTAACAACATATTAACAATAATCAATTGCATGGTACAATGTAATTGCATGGTACAATACACATTTACAAACACTATTTAAATGTATATGTTGTTTACCTAGTTGACCACTGGTTTCTTTCACCACTAACTTTGACTGGTCTCGGATAGAAAGAAGATTTTTAACCATTTTGCACTGAGTGTCCATCTACATAAAAACACACACACACACACACATGAATGTAAAGCTGAAATTCAGATGTGCCATCCAATAATTTCTAACACCATCTTAAATCTTAAGTACTTACAATAAGAGCCATTGTCTGAAGCACTGGTTGCTGTCTGCTGAGGACAAGGCGATAGTTGGGTTTGCTCTGGATAACTTGATATTGAGAGGACTGAGCCAGCGCTGTAGAGTCTGGAGTGATACTGCTTTGTTGGCCTTTTTCTACTTCCCTAAAACAATGTACAACAAAAATGCATTTCATTCTTTTAAACTTTTAATGAAAGTCTTGCACCATAGAATTTTACCTGTCCAACTCTTGAGCTTTATCCCTGTGTTTGTTCAGCAATCTTTCCCAAGACTCACTTTCCACCTCAAGTCTGTTAATAGCCGTCTTAATGTTTTCCATTGCCATCTGAACTGACGGATCACCCAAACTAAAAATAAAATAAAATAAACATTATTACAAAGAAGTGTATTGTTATCTAATACATTGAACATGTGAATGTACCTAGCTGCATTGCCATTAGTCTGAGATCCTTGATATTCACTCTGTATACTTTGAGAAAGCTTATCCCATTCTTTGAGCATTTGCTGAACTGCAGACACAACAAATAAATAACTGGCTTCAACAATATTTACAGTAAAAGCATTAATACAAACCTTTAACTTTAAAAGACTCCATGGAGGAGTTCTTTGCTGTTTGAAGAGAAGATTCAGTTCTATCGATTGCCATCTAGATGACAAAAATAAATATTTGCGTCAAAAAGGGCAGAAAAGACAACTAGACACTGTAAGTGATCAGCCAGGTGGAAGACCTTCAGTGATTTTGCATATTGTGTAACCTAATAATGCAATAACAATCATTTGTAAATATTACAGTGCAGCCCAGAGTGTCTCTTTGTACTTACCTTCATTGAAGCCACCATCAACTTTTCCAGTCTTTCTTGCTTTGACAAAGACGTGCTTATGTTTCTGCAAAGAACTGCACAAAAAGACACATTTTCTATTTAACAAGACTGCACATCATGAAGAAATATTGACAGATATAGGTTGAATATTTGTACTATTATCTGGCATAAATCCAAAGGATATTACTTACCCTGATAAGGGTTGAAGAGCGCAGGGAGAGAGCGCCGGCCTAATGTGGCCCTTCTCCAGGATTTGCGTCTGTCTGGGGGACTGCTGGGGCATGTTTGCTGCTCTGTGTCCTCGGAGTCCAGTTCTTGTTTATCCGCCTCTGGTCGTCTGTCGGTCTCTGAGGATGGGATCTCAGTGCGCGGAGATTTGGCAGAAGGAGCTATGTTTTCGGAGGAAAATCTTTTAACTGACCGCGTGGAAGATTTGACCTAAACAAGGAATCCATAGTAAAAGCTATTATCAAAGTATTATTAGCTGCTAACGATCATGATGGATGTTGTGGTCGTACCTCCTCATTTTGCAGTCTTTCAACTACGACACTTTCACTGATGAAAACAGAGACAGACAGTGGAATCTATCGCTTTAGTTGACGGCAGAATGTAATAGTTATCAAAGCGATTCATCAATCGTTTTTTAGCTAAAATACAAACCTGTTCGCTGCAGTTTCCGAGTTTACCTCCGCCATTTCTGTTTTAAATATTGACGTCACAGCGCGCCTAACAGACCAGTTCACAGTGTTGCATCATGGGAAATGTAGTTCCTAGAGATTTAAGTGTATTCCAAGTTATTATGTCTATGGTTTTCCATGATATATATAGGCAAACATGAGCCATTCTCACGGGAAATGAGGCTAATGTCCATCGACATGAGCAAGGTAAAGACATACAGCTAATGAAGTTAATATAAAATGCAAGATTGCGATCAGAATCAGCAAATCCACCGCCAGATGCCGCCAAATACCCACACAGTACGTGTTTAACAAATCCATTTTTTATTTTTATGTAAAAATAAAAATGCAAACATTTAGGGGAAAAGACAGATTCCCCCAATTATTTAGTAACTTCCTTAATTGCTTCCACTATAAGTACACATACACATTTTGGCTCTATGTTGCTTCAGCAAACAAACAACCCAAGTAGTGTTTTTGTAACGAACAATTTAAACATACAGTACAGATTTATAATTTTCAAATATTTATTTTGAATGAACATTCTGTAAAAATGTTCGTTTGAGGTATTATTTGTCAATTTGTCTTAAATTTTTCTTTCTATTACTTTAAAAATTGTTTTACCTGTTTATTAGAAAAGGCAGGCGGTTGCTTCCTGTCTGCACTTTCATGGTTAACTTAATTGTACAAAAAATACCTAAAAGACTAATGTCCAGAGGCCTTTTTACTGTACAAGTCTGTTTAAGAAGTTTTTACATTTTACAAAAAAACAAGGAAGCAGAGAGATCAGTAAAATCAAAAACACTTTGCAGTTCATTTGGAGAACTCCTTTGTGCAACCAGTGTTGTATTCTACCTGGCACCCAACACTCAATACTGCAGTCTTCTTGACCATGTAGAGCAGAAGGTGGACAGAGCAAGAAAGAAATATATAAAATTAAGTTATAATTAACCATTAAACATATGATATACACAGAAATCATAAAGAGGAGCCAGAATATAAGAGATGGAAACGCTGTGCAACGTTGCTGTGAGTGTCACAGCTGTGTGTCATCGTCAGGAAATCCAAAAACAGTATAGGTTTCTCCTCTTACAGTCTAGTTAGTAAGGAGAACAGTTGCTGTTGGCACAAAGTTCAAGAAGGCAGTCTGAGAGTTCCTTTTCCCAAGAGGAACTGAAGCACACGGTCAACCAACAGAGCAGCAACAAAGTCCACAATCAGAACCTGGGCAATGATGAACTTGAACTGCAGTGGGGGGAAAAAAACAAAAAAGATTACTTTATCTTACCATTTATACATAAAGCATAAGGTAAATGCAAAAATGATGGTGAAGAAGCACTGCTACAGACCTCTGTTGGTATATCCACAAGAGCAAACTGTTCATTAAATTCAGGCGAGGATCCAGTCAGAAGTCCCACGATGGCCAAACCCGACAGAGCAATACTCCAAAGCAAAGGTCGGTTCTCACTAAGAGACTCCATGAAAGGATGCCCCTGTCAGAGGAAGGGCATGTTAATCTTGTTATGGGTGATGATAAC
The DNA here is from genome assembly GCF_951799975.1 of Gobius niger. NCBI lineage: Eukaryota > Metazoa > Chordata > Actinopteri > Gobiiformes > Gobiidae > Gobius > Gobius niger. The sequence continues at coordinate 19,903,267 of NC_136861.1, forward strand.
AAAAAGTATTCAGTACCTAAAACTGACCTTGTAATTTATAGCGAAGGTAGCCATCTGCATGGCCATGGACATTATGTAGACAGTGCTGTTTATTAGACTGGGCTCAAACTCTTTGTAGAGATCAACAAACTGGTCCGCTCTAAAAAGAATAACAGTGATGAGCAATGCACAAAAGTCGTTAATTAAATAGCTTTTTATCTTATTGTTTTTACCTGGGGGGACTCCTGGTCTGTGCTTCTTTGTACAAATAAACAAGACTACAAAAATGAACGGCAAACTGCAGTAACACAGTCAACACTGTGTACAAGTTGAATATGTTGGGCAAAGGACGCTCTCGAGATAATGTCTTCAGAGGCTGTAACGATACAAAATTATATACGCTTAACTATGCACGCTATATAATACAAAACAACTCAAATAATATTTTTTTTACCTTTGATCTTGAAATAAAAAGAAAGCATCCAGCTAACAACAAACCCTGAAGAGTTGCTTGGAAATCACTAAACTTGACCCCTTCAAGGTAGAGCACTGACTGACTGTAAGCCAGCACCAAGGCATTCAGAGCAAGGATCTTGAACATCTGTAGAGTTGTCACTAATGTGCAACGTCCTTGCTTTATAACATGGCAAACTGTAAATTAAAAAATAAAGACGTTGAGCTACACCACCAAATAATCTTATGGTTAGATACTAAGGTATAAAACAGAACACTTACTGCACTGAATAGATGAAAGTTTTGAAGTAAAAGGAGCAGCGATGGAGGCATCTCCTAGTTTCACTACTTGCACCTGATCCTCTTCAAGTTCTCTCAGGACTTGGCTGATTCTCTCCTGTTAAAGGTATAGCAATGAAACATCATTATCATTTTATTACTTCATCAAGACTTAGAAGCCATCCATGTCATGTGAACAAGAAGTATTCACATATTATGTTTAAACAAACCTAAAAGAATTGCTTCTGTATAAGATTAAACTCTACTCTAGAGGCAGTTAGCGCTAGGCAAGGCAAGTCAAGTTTATTGTTTATTTGTCTTTCATATAATATTGTAGGGTAACTAAGTGACTTTTATTTATCACTAAAGAAATGTATATGATTTCAGTATTCATTGGCTACCTTAAAAAATAGAAACAATTAAAGGATGTCTGAAAACTTTATGAAACCACATGCATGTACCTTTTGAGCTGCCAACTGTTCTTCTCTCTGTGCCATGATTCTCTGTCGGGCCGCTCTGGAGCTGACTTTACCTCCTGAACTCACAGAGGGCAAAGGTCTGGTTTCTATTGGTGGTATGTCCTTTTCCCTCACCCTTTTCTTTCTGTCAGGTATGCGCTCTGGTGCATTTGCCAACAGTGCAACACCTAAGATAAAACCCAAACAAATATTGTAAGTGCCACATAATTTATGGAGAGAGGGTTTTGAATAATTTACTCTTTTTGTGATTATACCTATGTGAGCATGTTTTAGTGCTCCAACATCATTAGTGCCATCTCCACACATTAGCGTCACATAGCCAAGTCCCTTAAGGCTAGTAATCACAAATTCCTACCAAACAAAATAGCAAGTGTACACATCAATGTATGAAATTGACAAGAAAAGAAAAGAAAAGGCTTCAATTTAAAAGCATACCTTCTGTTTGGGACTGACACGTGCAAACACTTTTATATGAGGCAAGAGGGTGTGTAGTAAACGAGTCTCGTAGCTCAGTCTGGTCAGACCTTCCCCAGTTACACACAGATCAAACTTTTCCAATAGTGTCGAAACTGAAGGAGGGGGCATTGGTATACATACTGTGCCATCAATGGATTCCCACTGCCAGTTAGCTAAAGAAATAAGATGGTACAAGATGTGAGCTACTACAGTTGTGTTTTGTAATTCAAATAGGAAAGAGGGATAAAAATCAAACTTATACTTTGTTCAGGGATCTGTTGTAGCACGAGGGTGTGTTCTTTCTGAATGAAGTGCAGCTCTCTCGCAACATGACATGCAGTTAAGGGATTATCCCCAGTTATCATCACCACCTGACAAGTTAACAAAAAGGAATTATTTATACGTGTTAATCAGGAACATTCTGGTCGTATCTGGGGAAAAACTACTCAGAAGGTGACTTACATGATGAGAAGCCTCCTGGATTTCTCTAATAACGGCTTTACTGTCAGTCTTGAGTGGACACGACACAACCATAAATCCAGCAAAATGTAGATTACACTCCAGAGCATCACGTCCCATTTCTCGGACCTGTCACACACGTTTACATCATTTCAATGATCTACAAAATAAAAATGGTTGTACGAGGTTAAACTAAAAACCTGCTGATGAGTGAGGTGTCCCATCTCTTTGTATCCCAGGGCAAGGACTCTTGCTCCTTCTCTTGACATTTCTTTGTGGACTTCATCATAGGTTTCTGGACACTGTGAAAACTGCAGTCCCAACATATAAAGATGATTTTATTACTTACAGAAGTAAAGAAATAATGTATAAAAGGCATTACCATTGGTCTGAGGGTCTCTGGAGCTCCTTTGACAGTGGAGATATAGCACAACTCTGTGGAACCCAGTTTCTCATAGGACGCCAGGACTGACATTCTCTTCAGCGCGCTGGCAAAGTGGAAGCGCTGGTGAATCTTCAGTCCTTGTGTTTTAATTCCACGAGCAAATACTTTTTCATCTACAAAAATAAAAAGGAAAGAAAAACATGCATTCATTCATTTGAAAAATCCCCCAAAATTTGAGGATGCACAAATGTATTTTAATACCTTTAGTGAGAGTCCAGTCAGCAGCAGTCAGCATGGCCTTCTCCAGTGGATCTCCAACCAATTGACCATCATCCAGAGTGACCAGCGAATGGCACGTGGCCACCACTCTGTGAGTTTCAACAGGAATCTCTGACACTGGCATCACCTCTTTTCCCTCTCTGTCACAGAGATAAATCATAAGCATTTCTATTACTACAATTAGGTCTATATTGAATGAAAACGTTATGTCGATGTCGAAGTTACCTGAGCCCTGCTACACCTCGTACCACCAGACTGTCACTGGTTAGTGTTCCCGTTTTATCAAAACAGCAAACTTCAACTTTCCCTGCAAATGGTATCCTGAATGGCTCTGTACAAAACACATCTAAAAAGGATGAATAAAACAAAATATTATGGAGAAATATAAACTTAACTTCCAATACAAGTGTTCAGAGCAGAAGTAAACCTACAAAGTTTAGCCAGAGCTATCAGAGACGTGTTCACTGCCAAGGACAGCTCAATGGGGAGTTCAGGTGGAACCACTGAAGTGAGGATCAGTGTGCATTCCAAAAACAGTTTGTAACGGTTCCTGCTGGCATCCTTGGTGCCTAAAACGTAACAGTATCAAACATGTAATACTTCTGGGCTGTTTTGACTATGGCATTGGCTGACGGTGTTTACGTGACTCTTACCTTCAACCCACACATACAGAGCTGCAGCAATGGCAAACACCAGCAGAAAAAGGATGAAGATGAAAGTCTCCAGGTTGTTTGCGGTCACCCTTTTCACCCCAAACAGAATGGTCCGTAAAAGTTTACCCTGAAGGCAAGGCAAGGTATGTTTATTTATAATGCGCATTTCGCACACAAAACAATGGGAGACATGTTCAAAACAAATGCAACTACTAACCCATTGTTAATTAACTGTAAACAACATGTTTCACCTGTGATGTGTAAAATCCAGTTCTCAGCACATAGGCCACACATCCATTGTCAACAGCTGAAAGTAAACAGACACATTTACAATTAATACTCAATCTCAACAACAGAGCTAACTATCAAAAACCCAGCCCCAAACCCTCCCTGGACCCAGATGTAATAATAACATTCAATTTCCCCAAACCTTTTGGTCAAAAAGGACTATAAAAATATTCTAATCATTACGGTGTGTTTTATGTTCATGGCTGACCAATAGCTGAGTAGTTCCCTGCATTATTCTAAAGTCAATTTTATTACAATGAGAGGAAACAGATACTTTAGAAAATACAAACTACTGCTAAGGGTTTATACTTTAATATGCCGGAAACTGCGCATGACACAGGTTGGGATAAAGTATGCAAATTGTGTCCAAGCCTTTAGCTGTATTGAATAGAAAAGACCTTAATCACCACGCAGATCTACTTTATGCTTACGTTTGAGTCCCGCAGTAGCTTTCATAGGTGGGCTATGCTGCACCACTTTTGTTCCTCCAGAGATCACATGAAGCCGAGAGTCCGTTTGAAGATCTATGATTCGCTCCGGGTCCAAGTCCTCCACTGGCTCCTGCAAACACAAAAAGTATAATTTAAGTTCATAAGGGCTGTACACACACAAACCAAACTGCTTTTAAAACAAGAAAGACAAATTGCAATGTGAATATTTGTCAGAAAACATTTGCCGTAACACACATTTTCCAAAATTGTGCAGCCCTACAATACATATTCACTGTATTGAGTGCGTCTTACCTTCATCTGTGGCACTGATTCTCCTGTTAACATAGCCTCATCCACAATGCACCGGCCTCTCAAAAGCAGAACATCACAGGGAACCAAGTTGTCCTGAGGCGACCGTCCTGCATATTACAGAAATATACCGTTTACATAAGTTCAAAGGGCTGACACTCTTTTGGTGTGAAATACAGTATCTCTAATGTTGGACACTGACCTATAGACACTATATCACCAGGGACAAGGTCATCACTGGAAATAGGTCTCCACTTCCTATTACGATAAACCTTTAAGAAATAAAAATGGCTTACTGTGCATACTGAAAACACCACAGTCGCCATTCAATCTCCGCATATACAAATTGGTTAATACCTGGATCATGTAGGGCTTGTTCCCCATCCGTCGTATCTCAGACATATTTCTCATTTGCTGCTGAACCAAAGAAGCCTCAAATGCCACCAACATGAACAAAGTGAAAACGCTGTAGTACCAGTACTCATCCAGACACCAAAGCCCCACACAAAACACCTAAAGATAAGAAGAAAAAAAACATTATCAGAAGTATTTCAATGAAGACATTATTTCACATGGATCAGCTGATAAAGATGTACCTGAAAAACAAAGAACGGGGCAGTTGCTCTTTCTTTAAACAGCTCCAGAAAATCTGGAACCATCATTTCAGCCCTGTTGGTGCCATAACGCTTCTCTGCCGCACGGAGATCAGTCTCTTCTTGGTACCCTCGCCAGGACTGAAAGTAGCCCATAGGATGGTCGATAGGAAATGCTATTGGGAGAAAGCATTTCTTCTCTTTGTGGTCAAATGTGTAGCAGATTTTTTGAAACTCAAATGCAAGAATTTCTTCCCCATTATCATCCTGTAGGAAGAAAGAATTATGGTTTAAATACATATAACTATATGTTTATTGAAAACAGTTTAATGCTTAATGGACTTGTTCAGGTGCTATGTAGACATGAGAAACATTCTAATTTGAAACTGACCTGGTCCCTCTGCAGTGCCACAAGCTCAGCTGAGCCATTGTTGGGAGTGGGTATGACCTTTGCAAGTGTAGCCTTTTTATGGTCTGGTTCCTGTAGTGATAAAACAGGTGGCATAGTTCACACATTCTGGCCAGTCGCTGTAAGTTATGCCAAGCCTTTACACAGCTGGGATCAGATCAAATGAGTTACTGAGACCTCCGTGTACCTGGCCCCTCATCATGCTCAATTTTATATAAAAAATATGTCAATCGTTTGTGATGTTATCGTTTTTCAGACATTCATGATTGTTTTATTGGTCAGATCTGTGGTTACTCTGCCCCTTATACAGCTAAAAAAAAAACTGGTAAACATGGGGTCACCCACTTGACCGGCTACATCTGTGCCGTTTTGTGCTTTTAAGATTCCCGCTGGGCTGGTTCGTTTTTTTAAACTATAACAAACTTTAGAGCCTGGAGCATCAACGCTTGTCCTCCTCTGATGCGCGCGCACGGGTCAGTGGCGCACGGGAACACACAATGCAAAAAAGAATCATGAATATCTCAAAAACGAAAATAGCACCAAGGAAGATTTTTACAGCACACACGTAGCACAAACGATTGACATGTGTTTTTAAATATAAATTTACGTTTAATGGGGGGGGGCAACGTCTCACAGCTGTTACACCGGCATGTGCACAACCTATGATTTCTTAACAGATGTAAAATGTACAACACACTTGGCAATGCAGTGACAGCACTGTTCATTGTTCACAACAATACTGAGATGTTAATTCTATGATGTTTTACCTTTGAACATGTGAGCCAACAGTGCGCGTGCACGGACCAATAACCAGACAGCGCGGTGAGGACGTGCGCAATCCCGATGGCCGCTAACGCAAGGAGGCCTGCCTCCGGATATTCGTTGGCCCCGTACACTCCTAACCACACGTACAGCCAACCGGGATACAGAATCGCCAGAAACGGCAGCACTGTGCCATGCAGGAACCGGGGCCTTCGCGTGTACAGGGTTACCGAGCTGACCAGCTCGTCCCCAACGGTGGCGCTGTCATGCTGGTTGTGGTTCAGAGAGGGGGCCATTTGCACCTCACCCGGTTCCAGGAGCCCATCTGAATCGGATCTTCCGTCTTTCTTAGTGTCGTTCATCGTTCTTCACGCACTCCCCGGCCCCCTCTATCCTCCACCACCGCACCGGCTCCTGTAGGCTTTAAAAACACCACAAAATAAGCGGTGCCAGGTCGAGCTTTCAGATTCCCTTCACTGAATCGCTCTGTCTGTGATGGAGGCTTCCGCATACGTCAGCACGTAATGGACGCAATCCGTGAATCAATCATGTTGACACATTTTGTTCGTTTTGTGTGAACATTTTGTATAAAGTGGACTATTAAACATATTATATATACAAATATGCACTATTTATTGGATACTTGAATAATTATATTGTTGTGCATCCTGTAATACCTCACTGGGTGGGTGCTTGTGAGACCGACACACTGTGAACCAATCATATTGGAAAACGTCTTGTGTCAACCAATCCACGGGAAAAGTGTTTGAGTGGTAGTAAAACATACGGAAACACACCATACCCTCGCATGCTGCTGAAGGACACTACTGTTATATCTTGATGTATCATATTTGTTTGGATTTTCAGAAACGTGGAACATGTAAGCATCAGCAGTATGATAACACATAGCCATCTTTTATCCAGTTATGTGGATTTGCATGAATAATCACTTGAGATGTACTGATACTCTTTTTTTCCCCACAGGCAGGCTGCTTTTGATATCACAGCTAAACATTGCCATAAAGAAATGGAGGCGTTTGGGTCGTGTGTGGCATCAAATCCATCATCTTGGCAGCAAACTTGCCATGAGCTGAAGATGAAGGTTGCACATTGCACATCTTCACAGTAAGACCATGTTTCTTGGACTTGCATAACTAGCACATAACAATCTCATAGTCATGCTGAATTAATATTATTACTATTCTTTTGTCTTCAGCCCAGTAATCCAAAAAATCCGACAAAGCTGCTCACAGGAATTTGTGGATTTTGAAAAGTGTCTCAGTGAAAATCAAGACAGCCCTACCTCTTGCTCTCCTCATATGGCACGATTTGCAGCATGTGCAGAGACAGTGGACCTCAGTCAAATAGGTAAAATGTTCAGTGAGGGCTTTTTTCCCCCGCCATTTATGCTATTAGATTCAGTTCTAGACAAACTTGTGATTGTCGGGCCTAAACGTAACACCAATCAATATCTTAGTGTAAAGAAAAGCTAAGTGATATTAAAGTGCATGTGACAGGTTTTAATGCTTTTGAAAATATTACTTATTTACAAGGATAACATCAGTTGCATAATTATCATTTTATTGCTGCTGACAGGAAGTGACATAGAAGAAGGTAACGTTCCATAACCGTTTGACTCATTTCCCATTGACTTAACATGGTTGGCACGGCAACAGTTTAAAATTGTTTGCCTTCATCTATGCCACTTCCTGTCAGTGTCCAATAAGGAAGTGAAACTATAAACATCACATAAATGGCCGAACTAAAGAAAACTGGGTACAATCTTTAGCTAATATATTAAATATAATTGTGTTATGTTTTAGCAAAAATTGTGTCGAATGTGTCATGCACTTTAAAGGATTGTTAATTTTGCTTTTAGATGTCAAGAAGGGACATAATTTTATTATTTTTATAAATGCTGCTACTTTTACAAGCTTTTTGGTTAAGGTAGCCAAAACGTCAAAAGCTTAGGGGTTTACCTACCCCATTGGAACAGCTCTGACTATAGCAAATAGTTCAAAACAAAGTTATTGTATCTAAAGGCTTTATCACATTATTTGCCATTTCTGATCGAGGCAATGTATAAATATGTGTGTGTGTCTTCTTGATTTCAGATACCAGTGCCATACCCCAGCCGTCATAGTAAACAGCTTCTTGTTTTCGACTCTTTGGCTTCCACACACCACCACTCGGCCTTTTCTTATGGAAGTAAAAAAGGACATTTTTCATCACTGTCAAAAATTTGACTATTTATGGGCAATTCTAACAAGCGAATAATAAATTGTGAGACTCCAGATATTTCTTCAGAGCAGCCTTGGTGAAATGTTAATCTGGAATGTATGGCTCCCACGCACAGGCTCTTGGCAATTCATTGACAAAGAAACAGGGAGTTTGAGAAGAAGAGGGTCAGAGGAGAGGAGGCTGTGGACACCTAATGGGTAGCAGCGCTGTGAGAGACAGAGGGAGGATGGTGAGTCATGTGCCCTGTGACCACTGAGCAGAACAACTCTAGGTTCACTTATCAAAGCAGAGTGCAGTGTGTGATACAGTGAGGTCTGTCAAGGACAAAATGATACAGGCTTGATGTTTAAGGCAAAATAATATGCACACACGCTGAAAAGATGACACCGCACATTGTATTAAGGATACGCCAACATTACATTCAAAGCACATTGTTTGTCGCTGAACAAACTAAGAGGAAATTTAGAGCTCAGAATCACACAAATCACATTCACAGAAATTCACGGTAAAAATATAGCTTAAAAGTTGAACATAACATCAGTTAAAATGTCACAAGCTTTAGCCAGTTACTGATGTCTAAATGAGACAAATATCTTGCTATTCCTATATTACTCTGCACCACGCAGTCCACTGAACAAGGTCCAGCAAAGGTGCAGTTTTTAAGACCTACGCGGTGACACATAAATATCATGCTACTGATTAAATAGCTGTTTATTACAGAAAGTACAAAATATCTAGCTAACAACAGTTAACTACGACAAATAATAGTCATTACACAGTGATACATTTACATTTGTGCACATCCTATGTTTTAGAGATTTAAGATCCATTGGGTCAGTTTCGGTGTCTTTTAAGACTACATAAATAAGAAAGGGAAAGGCTAAAGTAACAACCCTGTTTCCACATAAGGCGTTTTATATAACCCTGTTTGAACATATATGTTTTTCATTGTTTGGCACATATATTTTTCTAAATGTCACACGTAGATGGGTATTTTAATAGTGTATTATGCTGTACTTGTAGTCGGTGGGCAGGCCATCACATTATCCTGAGTGTGGGCTCAGGCAACAACAATACACAAACCTGAGAGCAAAACTGTACACTAGTCCATATACAGCCATGAGTCACCTGCAGTCCTTCACACTCAATAGTAAGTCACCAGTTCTGTGATATTTTAGGAATTGCTAATTTCATCAAGCTATTCACTGTGACTGTGGCCTTTTACTTTTTGCTAGGATTATGAAGCGTAATTCACTTGTATGCCTTGCACTCTATGCACCATGGGTCTATTTTGTCATTTCCTAAAACGGCACAATATTCAAACTGAGGTCTTTACATGTTTATATTTCCAGCATATGATAAATAGGAAAGACAGTGTGAGAGTCTAATGCATGGGTACGTCATGACCATGCAAGTCATTTTGGCCACTGATGTATAGAAATGTCGTTGTGGAGAGTGTTCCCGCAGCCGTGTCAAAGTGGTGGGAAAACCCGATAGCTGCTTCTCTGAGGTGGAGAGTGGAGGTTGGGGGCAGTGAGTTTATAAGGGTCAGGAGGTGAAGTAGGAGTTCTGCATGGAGTAGAGGCGGTCGATGGGGTTTCCCACGCGGCCCGACAGGAGTCCACCGTCGGCCGTCGCTAGGAGGCAGTCGCCGAGGTGACCGAGGCTTCCGTCGCTGTCCAGGTCATGAAACACTGTCTCCGAGTCTGCAGTGAGGAAATGACTGTTGTGAATGTGTTTGATGTTTTTACCTCAGACACGCACAGTAAAAGTAGGGTTTCCACATGGCATTAAAAAGCCTTATAAGTCATTGAATTGATTATGCCAAAATGAAGGCCTTTAAAGTCTTTAAAAGGCACTCAATTGGATTCAAACAGGCATTAAATCTAATGTTCTAACTGTTTCTAAACTATTTTAATGCAGGCATTCGTCAAAAAATACAAAAAACATGGTCTAAAGCAAACTGCTGCAGTTGTGGCTGAAACTGTACACACATCCTTTTCTCAAAAGTTGCCCGTTGTTGGTTTGGTGTTGAACCAACATTTCCCTTCATTCCCCTCTTATTAAATAAAATATGCAGAGATTTATTTATTTTTGCATTTGTGGGCTTAAACATATAGTATGTTGGAATTAAAATGGTATTGAAATGCATTAAATTTGACTTGCTGCCACCTGTAGAAACCCTAAAAAGATTGTTGCAGAAAATGTATTATCAAATGTAGACAACCCTGCAGTGCCTCCAATGCCCTCCAGGGGGCCTCGAACCCTGCTTTGAGACGTTGTGTATGCACATCTACAATGATGTACATTCAATACTCTGCGTTAAGCACTGTTCCAGGGTTTTACTAGTAGTTATATTAAACTTGTTAACATTTACTCCTTCAGTATATTGACTGTGTGATGATTTGGTGAAAAAAGCTCATGTAATTATGAATGATTTGTATATTTTGTGAGCTTGCAGGCTAGTTTTTGGTAGCATTACTGTATCCGTACTCTGAAAAGTGACCCCGAAAGGTTTGAAATGTGCTAAACTCATTCCTATTACAAATTGGGATGCTGTAAATGGAATGTTTGGAATGAGTTTGGACACAAACTTAGTCCATTTACAAGACTTGACTTGATATCAACAATAAGAACAATACACAAGTTTACATGTTTTGTACATAAATAAATAGTTTAAACTTTCATTGCTGTAAACATTAAAAAAAGGTTTTTTTAATGTGAATTATATTATTACTGCAATCATTATTCCTTCATTGTTCCCTCAATGCTTTCAATGCATTATATACACTTTGTCATTTGTGACTAACTGAGTTCCCCGAATAATTAACTTCCCTCGTCTTACCGTAGGAATGGAGCTGCTCGCTGCCCAGCTGAGGGGGTGTAAGACCATGTCGAAAGGACTCCCCTCCATAGATATCCAGTGCAAGTAGCTGTTGACGTGGCAAGGAAGGATACCCCAGGATACCGTCCATCCCGTGGGTACTAGAGCCGTCTTTGTTGAGACAAGAATCCCCTTCAGTCAAACTAAATTAAACAGTATCTTTTTGCTTTGACATTTGAAATTCTTACCCTCGCTGTCATCGTTGCTCTGACGCCCCCCTCGGCTCGGCCCTCTCCTGCTCCCACCCAGCTGCTCCTGCTCTTGCTGCTGCTGCTGCTGTTGCTGCTGTCTACGGGCAATTTTCTTCATCTGTGGCACACAAGCACAAACATAATGACACCAGCCCCTGTGCAGGTGACCTTTAATGTTGTTTGTTAAGAAAGTGTGAAGTCCAACCTTGGCTCTTTGGTTTTGGAACCAGACTTGCACCACACGTACCGTCAGCCCAGTCTCAGCTGCCAGAGTCTCTCTCACCTGAAGGTTTGTGCATCATTAAGTAAGTATATTAAGACACACCATTATGCATATAAACATGACATATATTAGCAACGGTGACATTTAATAATATTATGACCTCCTATGCAGTCTTGTAAATAACAAAATACCACCAGGGCTGGTTCATCTTTCATTCTTAAAACACTTTGAGTTGCTGCCCAATGTATATTGACGGCCAAATAATGTCCTGTGGTTTCAGAGACACTCTGACCTTGTAAATAGCCAATTTGTGCCGTGTCACATTTTTTGAATACTTGCACTTCCTTAAAGTACAATTCACAAGCCAAAATGATCAAGTGTATAATTGTAATTATATGTTATGTCTGATTGTTGGTGAATGTCCTTGTGCATTCAGGATTGTGTAATTGGACCAACCTTGCGACAGGGTTTAGCCGACACCTCGAACGATGCCTTGAAAGCCCGACGCTGCTGTGTGGTCAGGATAGTGCGTGGCCTTTTGGATCGCTTGTGTTCCTTGCCTTCGTCACCTCCTTTCCCTCCGCCAGAGCCGCCTCCTCCATCCTCATCCTCACTCTTCACTGATCAAGGTCAACAGGAAAAACAATGAGCTCTTATGAGATATAGGGGTTTCCATAGAGATCATAGAAAACATTAGAAAAGGCCCAAGGGCTGGGCAGGAGGAGTAAAATGTCCGGTCACAGGGCTGACTATTGCCAAGATCACTCCTGTGTGCGGATTTGGTTCAGTACTCTGAGCTACATCGGCACTGGTCAGCAAAAACATTTTGGAACTAATTCAGGTGTTGACTTTCTAAACAAAAGATTTTGTGAAATGTATTTTTATGATTTTCTATTTTTTTGCACTTTCTTTTTAGATGAGAAACAAAGTCATGTGAAGTTGAGGAAAGTTTCTTTTCAGTATTTATCATTGGTGGTTATGTCCATGCAAAGAAGTTTCTATTTTGATTTTCTACGACTGATACTTGGGAGGAAGCTCTTTCTTTAATATGTATATATACACACTACCACTCAAAAGCACAACAGTTTTCAGCAGTGCTAACATAATTGCACCAGGGTTTTCTAATCATCAATTACCCTTTAACATGATTAGCTAACACAATATACGATTAGAACACTGATGGTTGCTAGAAATCCGCCTCTGCATTCCATTAAAAATCGCCCATTTCACAACATAAACAATGTCAAGACTGAATTTCTAATTAATTTAATGTTATTCTCATTGGACAAAGCAGTGCTTTTCTTTTAAAAAATAAGGATATTTCAAGTAACCCCAAACCTTTGAGCAGTAGTGTATATTTGGTAAACATTGCCTTGTCTCACTTGAGTACAATTTCATGTTATGTTTCATGTTTCCTTCTATCCATCTGAATCTATGTTAATATCCTTGTTGTACCTGATTCAGTCGGAGTGGGACTGATGGCAGCGAGCATCTCTCGCTCCTTCTCGTAGTCCATGCGGCAGAGCAGTTGGCCCTCCTTCAGCACGAACTCGTCGCCCCTCTGAAGCCGCCGCTCGCACTCACAGCAGCTGAAGCATCCCAAGTGGTAAACTTGTCCCAGCACACGCATGATCAGCTCCGAGCGTCCAATCACCTGCAGGCATGCGCTGCACTTCCTCACAAACAACCTGGAGGTGAGCACACAGATAGTCATTAGCAACCATGAAATAATAGGTGTTAACAATAACTCTTGCCAACTAGCCAAATGCTGGTAGATTTCTAAGCTTCCGAGATCAGACGAGAGCAGGCGTGCTCAGGGTAGTATGGCATATGCTTTACTTTATTGTCCCATAGGGAAATTTGTCCGCTGCGGTTTCACCCAATCATTCAGGAGGTGTGTGTAACTGCAGTCTAGCGGGGGGCCGAGGACCCATCTCTAGCGCCAGGTTCATAATAAGGAGCACCTAACTGGAGATACTGTAGTTAGTTAATTTTTTACTCTTTCTAAACATCAGCTCTTGATACATTTTGTCGACATAAATTAATCATGATTCATGATCAGACTAAAAGATGGCATAATTAGCTTGGCTAGTTCCATTTGAAAAAGACAAGCCTTGCAACAGATAGGCATCAATTATTTCTTTTATACTTTTTATTAATATATGATATGTTCCAGCATGACATCCATTAATATCATAAAGAGGGGGGTGACATCCAAAAAATAAACATAAGTAACCAAAACACCCCCATCTATGCTCTTTTCACCTAACAGATAATCACTAACTTTGCCTGACCCGATATTTTAATCTAAACATTTTCAAGATTTTGAGGTGATCATCAAGAAGTGCACTGTAACTGAAGCTTTGATACATTCATTCACTGTCAGCTCTGATCGCTGCACAGAGATTTGCATAGTCTCTTAATTAAAGGTCGTATGAACATTACCCAATCCACAAAGCAACAAGGTGAACATCTGCTAAGAGGGATTAAAATAGATGGCATTTCAGTTTTTATTCTCTTTTCCCACAATAGGGGGCAGTAGTTAGCTGCTGATATTACTGCTGCTGTCTCCTGCTTCTGATTCTTTGTATTTGACCAATCTTTCCCACTAATTTAACATAAAGACCAATTATTATTGGTTCTCAATTCTGTATAGAGCTTTTCCACTTCCTTTATGTACTTAAAAGGCTTTACAGGAAACACTCACCCATTCACACTCTCAGTCATACACAAATGTACACAGACACTGGAGGAAAGGTGCCTCACCTGCGGGAGCCGGGATTCGAACCGCCTGAGAAACCACCTACTGTAGCCCCATAATAACTATATATATAACTATATATAATACCTATTCTTTTGGGATTTTTTTTCTAATCGCAGAATTTCTTTTTTTTCATTGTCAAAAAGCCAATGCTTTGATCCGTTTTATGGATAACATCTCTGTAATTACTGGGCCTATCCACATTCAACAAAACCTGGCATAAAGTTAAATGTTTGCAAAAATGAACATAAACAAGCCAGTGGTTCTCAAACGTTTTACTCCAAGTACCACCCAAAGAAAAACAGCTCTCAGATTACCACCTGTTCTAAACCAATGCCAGGCCAATCAGGTCTAAAATAGGACTAAACCATGAGTAAAGTATTTCTAACAGTGAAGACACCAAAACCTTGAAAATTACTATAGGGTTCAACTTAAGTTATTCTGTATAGAACAAAGAATACAGCCGGTTGCCCAATAGGTGTCCAATATTTAGAAATAGTACACAATGCCATTGGGAATGGGGATCAAAATAGGTTGAAACATGTTGGCTTGTCAATTCGAATGAAGATTTTAATTCACACATTTTTTGTTTTTTTTCGTGTTCTGATAAAAAAAAAGAAAAGAAAAGTGAAGCAGCCATAGAGTTATCCAGGTCCAGAGCCGCCCACAGATTTCTGCGCAGACTGAGGAGGCACAAGCGATTCTATTTTTTCTTTTTTTTTTTGTTGATACAATTTTTGGATTAAAATGTAACTTATCACCTCTGTTAAATCTCTAAACAGTTCTTTTTGGTTGGTATACAATATAGTTTTCAATGTTTGTAATCATTTAAGGAGAGAAGAAAGTATTTCTTGTAATACCACTTTAATCTACATCTTAATTTTGAGATTGTGAAGTAGGAAATTGGACGAAGAGGGCCACCATAGCCAACATTTATGTGCTGTGCTACTTACAAAATCTCTTGTGAAGAATTTGGATGTTAGAAGTGCTGTAGGAAAGCAAGGAACAACTAACATGTGCCCCCTCTTTCATTGTTTGCTATTAAAAAAAAGGATCAAGTATAGTTCTTATAATGGGACCCTTTAGGCCAATACCCTTCATCACTAATTTTGACATCAAATTCTCTCTCCCTATGTTTCCTTTTATTTTTGGTTGCATTCGCCACAGCTGAATTCCTACAAGATCCCGGTTCTTGCGTTTTAGTGCTAACCCCCTCCCTGCTCATGCCGATTCTGCCAGAATTCCCAGTTTCCTTCTTGCCCTCTCAGCCTGCCTCCCCAGTTCACTGAAACTAATAAAGACGGGATTAATTAGATTGTTGTTTAAACAGTGCGATGGCCAGACAGACGCTGTAAACTCATAACCAGGGATTGGGGATAGCATGGGGTTAATCTCTCCCCTCTCACTTATGCACACTAAAACACACATGCACCGGGATATTTGCACACACACCCACCCACAGTGTCGCAGTATATTTCCTACCTACTCTGGCGTTACCTGTAGAGTCCAAAAACAACAAACAATAAATTAATAAAACAAATATTTAAAAGCAGTTTATCATGATTTTTTTGCATGGGTGATGGCAGAAGAAAAGGCTATAAAAATAAACTCTGGATTAGCAGAAGTGTCGATGCTCCCTTACTGGGTGATAGGAAGGTGTAGCTGCCCAAATCTGGAGTGTAAAAAGGAGCCAGGTCTGCACATAAGAGCCCCTAATCTGTGATTCTGTCCCAAACGCAGCTGCTACGGCTAATCTTCCTCAATCCATCTGCCAAACGCTGCCTAAATTCCCCAAATGACAGTGTCGCTAAGTTAAGATCACAGCACAAAAGTCGCCATAAGCAGCCATTCATATATCGACCAGCGATACTGTGGTACATTGTCTTGAGGAGCACAGATCATATCGGAAATGTCCCTTTGAGTTTGGAATGGTTGAAAAGAGATGTTATTTGAAATGGCTGAGATAAATATCCTATTTTACAATAATAATCCACACGATCTGAAGGAATATATTACAATCCATCTTATAATTTTTTTTCTATTCGAAAATTTGGAAACCTTTTTTTTTCTCCTTTTTTGTTTTACAAGAAATACACAGTTTTATTTAGTATTTCTTTCCATGATATTATTTAATTCACTTTTTTTTTTCTTCAAAATAATAGTCATGTTAGATTAATGGGTCATCAAAAATTATATGTTGTGATATTATATGAAAAACCTACTGTACGTTTCGTTAAATTTAAACAAACGGAGTCAAAACAAGATTTAAAAAAAGGGACCAGGACAAGGCAACCAAGGAACTAAATTAGGAAAGTAATGACAAAGAACCTTTGCAGATTGTTTAAGTTACGATGCCTGTTTTATTTGGCTGTGTAAATCTCAATCACATGAAAGATCTCAGTGATTTTCCAATACTGTATTGTGGCCTCTTGTGATATGGATATTGTATCACATAATATTGCAATGTGTTGGGCAAATGACTTTAAAATTGTAATACATTCTATATTAGTAGTTACAGATTTAAAAATGTAATATTTTTGTATCACATATTACTGTTTCAAAAATGTAGCTGAGTTACACTACTTTGAGTTACTTTTGAGTTACTTTTGGCAAAATATAAACTGAAAATAGTAATAAAGCCACTGAGCAAAAGTGCAGTTAAAGATTTCCTTTTCCTTCGCTTTCCCCCATTCTCTCATGTTTTGTTTTGTCCAACTGGATTTGGCATGATGCATTTTACTGGGGGGAGTTTGGCATTTTTACGTTCGTACATTTGTAACTCAAGTTGAAATGTGATGACTAATATGTTCCCGTATTTTGTGTAATATGTTATATTCCTTAGTTACTGAAAAAAGTTATACATTTTTGTAGCTCGTTACTTTTGTAATACGATACCGCCAACATTGGCCGTTGCGCTACTTGTAATGGTTAATTTATGACCGCATTTTGTGTAAGTAATATGTTATATTTCTTAATTATGACAAAAATGTTTTTGTAACTTTTTTGTAACAAAAACTAAGAAAATATATTTTAAAAATACGTGAATACCTTGGTACATAAAGTAACCCTATTTATTTGCTAAATAACCTAAAATACATTGTCAAATTCCTGTGCATTTCCTATAAAATGAAGACAAGCTCCAGACGCAACAGTGTCCTCACAGCGGTGCTTGACATAAGAGCGATGATGTGAGTGGTTAAGTTCAATAGTCTCTGATCATGGTGTACACAGCACGGCAGGAATTTACTCAACACAGCAAATGAAGGCAACTTGGGGCAACTAGCACAGAGGGGGGTCTGTAAGTAGATCAGCCTAATCCCTCTAATAGAAGTATCATTCACACTGGTCTTTACCCCTGCATCACTTCCATTACATCGCTATACGAGGCTTCCGCACAAGTGATTTCACGCCCAATAATGGCTGTTGTTTTTTTAACTTTAAAACATATTCAATGTAATGCATTTATTTTACTTATGGTATACAGAGTTTGCAAGACCCCATTGTGCTCAAAAAGTAATGTTTTCCAAAGTTAAGCTTGGAATTCCCAGAGAATATGAGCTCTAAGAATGACAGACCTTTGCCATGGTATATGCATGAATTAATGGGCTACTCTGGCCTTTTTACCTGCCCCTCTACATCGCTCCCCTCACTTCTTCATTAAGCTGTCTAATAAAACTGAAATGACGAAAAATATCTTGACACTTTGTGCTCAATGCTACCTTTACAGTAAGGCTGCACAATATGAGAGAAATAGGCAACATTCAATATAGTTTTGAATATTGCATTAACAACATCATTGCGACATTTTCAATCATTTCAGTAGAGGATGTTGCATTAAAATTTCATCAATATGTGCATATTTTTTCAAAATAGATAGAAACAAGGCATAAACATCTAACAAAATTAAGAAATCATGTCTAAAACCTGAACTTCAGCGCATTTTACCATGCATTATTATTATTATTATTATTGTTATTTTTATTATTAATATTATCTACCTTGGCTCCTGCAGTATAGATGTTGCATCACCTAATACTGCTAGGACAGCAATTTGCTGATTTTGCCCAAGTGTTTATAACCAACACGGCTCTTGCGTTTGTTTCTGCTGGTTACTCTATATGAATGTTACCAATTATCGTGATAAACTGCGAGAGAGTAGGATTGAGCAGAGCCCTGAGAACTTGTGAACTTGTGCCTGTGGATTTGGAGGGGTTAGGGGGCACACATAATTACAAGCGCTCTGATTATGAGCTCAAATGTGGAGATGGGAGCGAATGGATGTGCGTTATGTATGGTGTGAGCGCTGGGTGTAAAGTATCATCCCTTTCTTTGTGTTTTATTGTAGATTGGAGGCATACAAACAATAACAGAATCTTGATTATCTCCTAAGATGTGTCATGTGGCTTTGTTTTGCTGCAAGCTTTGACAACTACAACGTCGCCTGGACTGCAATACAATCTTTGCATAAATATGTATGCATCTCACAGTGATTGCATTTGTTATGCTCGTTCATAATTGATAAATATTTATACAGAAACCGCTCTGATCAGCCTGAGAGCTGCCTCCTGTTGCAGTGCAAGCAATTCAGCATGAACACATTCAGGTCAGACGGTCCTAAATTAGATGAATTTACAACTTTGTTTACAAGTATACATTTTAAAGTAATTGTCTTCTTCTTGTAGCCTCGATGTACAGAGGAAGAATCATGCCTTGGTAGGAAAAGGACTGAGATAAACTAGTGTTGTTTCAGCTGAATGAAGGCATTTTAATTTTTACTCATAAAATAGGTATATGACTTATGTTGAAACGGGACAGGAGGAGATAGAACCCTCTTTTCAGCGTCTCACAGTCCACGTATGTGGAGTTTGTTTAAAAAGCAGAATCTAGGGTCTTCACTGAAACATCGTTAGTTCATGGCTGATATGAACTGTGTGTTGTTTTTGCTGAGAGGCTGAAGTCCGAAAAAACAAACTTGCTGCAGAGTTAATATTGCTCTAAACAGTGCAGACATACAGCACATGGGCCTATAGTTGGTAAAATTGTGAGATTTTATGTTTTTCCAGAAGCTGCGCATTTGAATTAAACAAGTATCTGTGATCTGTGAAACAAATTCTTAAGACTGACAAAAATGTGGATTCCTTCAGTGGTCCAGAAAGACCAAACCTTTCACGTGAATCTTTCAGAAAATGAAAGTGCATTATAGAGTTTTGTAAAGATTAATTCTAAAAAAAACTAATGATATGCATCACACTTAGGCACTTTTCTGCTAAGTATCAGTTTCTTAGATATATTTGTGCAGACTGCGTGTGCGCGTGAGCACACACTTTTAGGCGGATATTGCATTGTGAAGCAAAATGGCTCAGAGCCAGGGTTCAGTAATCACATCATCTCCTTTTATTAAATCTCCCTGCACTGCTTCTGTGTTATTAAAATCTCCCAGCATTCCCCACGATACTCGCAACCCCTGCCGCCACTCACTCACACTCACACATCTGATAGGTATATTTATGTATATTTATATTTATATAGTATAGTCACGCCGGCTGTATACAGTCACATGTAAACACTGATATTCAGAGTTTGTGTACACACAGATAAGGTGTCTCATGCAAACATCAATAACTCTGGCAGATGCTGTCTGTCATTTGTGCCTCAGATTCATCCATGCATCGATAAACTAATAAAATCAAAGTCCTCTTGTTCGGTGCACACTCTTAAATTTGCAAAGCGCTGCAATCGTGTAATAAGCGCTGGCGTGTGCAGTGAATACTTCAACTCTTACCCTGCAGCCAGTCTCAGAGTTATACAGCAACACAACATGCATCTGTAAACCTCTGTCTCTATACGAACTCACACTTTTGCTGCTGTACCTGTCCAAAATGACTAAAATGACTACAATGCTCAAAGAAACGTATGGCTCTTGTAATGTGGCTGTCAATGCGGGCTATACACCTGATACTAAGAATAAATGCTATGTTTGAGGCGACGGCGGTGTGTGCGCGGGACCTGGTATGTGTGTGTGTTAGTTTAGATAAAACAGTTAATCCCCAGGCCACCAGAACGCAATATCCTGTCTGCGCGTTTCTCATTTCCTGTCTGTCTCTGGCGGAGCGGGGCGCGGAGGGGAGGGGCCGGCGGGGGACAGCGGGACCCGTTGCCCCAGAAACAGCAGATACAGCCGGTCGATTTGAGGAAAAAGTCTCGGCCGATCTCGCTATCTCTCCCTCTCCGGCGCGACCCCCTTTTCTCTCTCACTTTTTCTTTCTGCTTTTATTATCTCAGATTTAATAAAGGCGAGGCGAGCAGCTTGTTCTGCCATGAAACATTTATTAGCTGTCTGTTATAAAATTGTTGTGGGGGTGGTAAGATGATGGGGTCTCATCTCACATTATGCAAATACAGTGGCAACCAATACCCCCCCCCAACACAAAACTATACCCCCTTATAAAAGTCTTAACTCCAGCTTCTTTATCCTCTTCTCAACCAGCTCCGTCCATCACTCGGATCTCACATCGATCTCCTGCCTTTTCTGTCACAAACGCTGTATTATTCCACGGCGCTCGATCAAATACAATATTCCCAATCCGCTGTGGTATCAGACATGTCGAGCCGTCATCAGTGCAGCTACAGGTTTCCGGAGCCTTGAGACAAGTGTCGGCCAATTCGTTTTGTGGAGTTTTACAGCACTGAGTGGAGAAATAAATCACAACCACTATGTAAAGCATCTGACAACTCATTACGTTAAACCGCACAAAGATTAAAGTCTGAAAAGTTTAACGCCTCACTCTTTTAGTTCGGTTCAGTCCTATAAGCTTTATTGTCAATTCTACTACATGTAAAGCTCATGCAGTGAATTGAAATTACACTACTCTCAAACCATTAGTGCAAAACAAACAACACCTGCTACCACGTATCAAAAGTAAGTGAAAGGGGGCAGCAGAGGGAGGAAAAGGGGAATATTTGGCTTCCAGAGAATCGGATTCCTTCAGTGTGTTAGATCTGGTACAGTCTCCTTTTTGGCATTTCTCTAAAATATTTATTTAAGATCAAATAAAGGAAGAGCAAAAATTTTTGCATAGAAATTCAACCATTGATTGACTCTGTGCATAATGTTCAATAAGTAACAATCCTGTTGTCCAGATAGGGATTCTCTTTATGCCACTAGGGATGCACCAATCCAATACTGGTATCGGATATCGGAGCCGATACTGAAAGAAAATACGATATTGGGTATCGGCTAGAAATACCCAATACTTAATCGATACCAGTTTTGGCTGTCAACGGCTTATTTTTATTTTTTTTACCACCTAAATCTAAGTGAATGTGGGCATGCTGCATTTCTGATCACTGTGGTTAGCATCAGTAGGGGTCAGCCCTATGTTCCTCGGTGCCTATGTTCCCCGGTACCTATGTTCCCCGGTACGAATGTTCCCCCACTACTATTGATTAAGATTAGGCACCAGCCCACTATCCTTAAGGTTAGTGGCTAAGGAAGGGTCAGGGTTAAGTTGACTGATACATTGATGACGTTTTACTCATGACTTGTGATCGGTTTATGCAACAACTCCCCTACGAATAAAAAATCGCACCCAGGGAACATAGGACCCGGGGAACATAGGTAAGCACCTCATCAGTATGCTAAATCTAGCATGCTAGGGAAAATTAATCAAGGCTGGGACAGAAACTAGCATAGAAATACCTAAAGTAGCCGAATACATCGACCTTTGCTGAAGCCAAGTGTTTGTATTTTAGTTAAGAAATAACTGATCTAACATAGTAATGACCAAATCATGTGAGTTGTTTACATTGTTCAAGTATAAGCCATTTCATTTGTCTAAGTTTTTGTTAAGCGCTTGGCTTACGCGGAAGAGGACACTCTTTGTTTAATGTTTTTCCGACGTCTGCCTGCATTTTTGTGTCTTATAAGCCCATGCGGGCTGGGCACCTTTGGGTGCAAGACACCAAATAAGAAATAAACTAAACTAAACTACTACTAAACTACATTAATGTAACCTAAAGTCCAGAGATCTTTGTTAAATGTTGATCCAAGAGTTTATCAACAGTTATAATTGATCATGACAATAAAATATGACTTTATTGATCTTAAATTGGAGAAAATAGTCAATTAAATGTTTCACTCAGAAAGCCACTTTTAAGAAAGTCTCTCTGCTTGTAGAAAAAGAATTGTCCTTCTTTGCGTGTGTCTCATTGCGACAGCCCAACTTAATGATAGGGTTTATACATCATGATACACATGAGGTGCACAATAATATTAAAATGGAGGGTAAAAGCTGCTGCAACAGCACACACGGCTACTGTGGGCCAACCGGACCAGCATGTTATCTGTGCGTGGAAAACCAAAGCACCAATAGAAAAGCAAGGGAGAGCACGCAAACTACAGTACACAGAAGCAAGCTTCATAGTTCTGACCTGAGAAGATGCTTCAGCGACATTGAAGGATGGGTTAGACACAGAGGAAAAACTTTCTTGTGGGGACAATAAGGTGTACTTTAACTTAACGTACATTCACTTCTGAAACTCATGCCGAAGCCTCTCGCTGCGAGGCCTATTGCTACCATACCATGGCGTAGTCAACAGAAGGTCACAGAGACAAACACCCACCTCTTTTCTATGAGAGATCTTTATTTGAATCAGACTTGCCCATAGGAGTAAAACCACAATCTCCTTACAAAAAAAAGACAGGAAGGCTAATACAAATGGACCCTAAAACTCGTCATTTTCTCAGCCACAACCACAATAGGTCACCCCATTCTCCTCAAACCGATTACTCTAATTTCGCAAGGGGCATCCCATTCCTCAGTTCTACTTTATCCTGCGTTAGGTGTAAATAATATGTCTCCTGACTATGTTTCTTGCCTTCTACAGACAAACACATGTTCCCCCTTTAAAACGCTGTTACATAATTCTTCTTAATAGTATTTCCCAGTAGCTCCTTTGTCAAAGCTGTCATCACAAGAGCGCAGCGGGGGACTGGATAATTAGCAGGGCGCCCAATCAGCCTGCAGATCCCGACGCCTTCAAGAGACACTGGGAGGCACCGGTGGGCACGAGGGGGTGTGGTGGGAGTGCGATTAAGAGAAAACAAGGGATAAAGAGACCGATAAACTGTTTGGTGTCATCACTGCTATCAATCTCAACAAGAGGGAAATGAGGTTTAGAATAGAGAAATATTATTACAAAGCAGACAGTGATAAACGAGCCACTGGATAGAAGGACAAAGTGGAGAAATGGAAGGGGGGGGGGGCAGAAATATTATACTATAGCCTTTTACATAGAGCCATGAAAAATAATGTACGGTATGTTTGTGGATTCAAAGTATACAGTATTGTATGCAATTATTTACTATTTGTGATTAAAAAAGAAAGGCTCTAGATATTTTTTTTTTCTTTTTGTTTTGTCTGTCAAAATATTGTAAGGACAAAAAGACCTTGGTGCGCTGTGCTTCTAATGCTAAAGCCTTTCTCGCGATTGTGGACCAACAAGCTAATTAACTTATGATTTGTTTGGAGTGCAGGGGCTCAAACGTGGCAAATGGTGGGTGATCAGAATTACACGGTGTGTTTTCTAACCCGCTCACAGAAAGTGTGTAGAAATACTATGTAACTCGAGTATGTTTTTCTCAGGCTAGCCGTGTTGTTATAACTAATATTTAACAGTGGGAGACTCTCAACGTGTACTTTGTCTATCTTCGGAAATGGGGTTTAGGGCCAAGATGTAGTGCTGGTGTCCTCCACCCCACAGAGTCCGCTCCTAAAGCCCAGGTTTACAGCAGATCCAGACCCCAGTGATCTTTTTTTCTCTGGACTGAAGTGGCTCTTTATGGGACTTATGGAGAGATGGCAGTCTCCAGTGCTGTCCGCTCTGCTCAGCTCAGGATTGTTGACTGGGGAGGAACTGGCTTTCGACTGCCAGGTTCAGGGCTTGACACTGGCTTCTTTGCTCACTGGCTGCTGGGGCAAGCACTCGCCACTCAGGATTTTTTCTAGCGATATGTTGTTTTAAAGCAATTCACATAGGGTGACCACCTGTCCCTCTTTTGATTGTACTCCACGTATTCAAATGTTTGCCCTAGGCCCCTTGTGCAATGTTCTTAACTAGCTATAGCTGGTGATTTACACACAGCCCCACACACCATAGGCCTTGCTGAAATGTCCATACAACAAATCAGAATAAACAAGTACTGTATTTTCTGGACTATAAGTCGCACTTTTTTCATAGTTTGGCTGGGGGTGTGACATATATTCAGGTGTGACTTATATATCTAAATATATAATTTCACATGTTTGTTATTTTCACACTGACAGCCGCTAGGGGGGGCTCTTGGCTTGTGTACCAGTATCTGCTACTCCTGAAAATGAAAAAAAAAAAAAAAAAGGTAATCAGGCTGCGGAAAGAAAGTTTGGAGTGAGCCGAGAAACTTGTGAGGGACTGGCGAAAAGTGGGGGTTACTCTTTCTGTAACGGAGAAAACAAACAAAGCTGGATGACCGCAGCTAGAGGAACGAGTTCACAAATGGGTGCTTGAACAACTTGCTGCTGGGAGAGGCTTGTCAACGGTGCACCGGGGTGGCTGGTGCAATTTATACTCCGCAGTGACTTATAGTCCGTAAAATATGGTATGCATTAATAAGGCATATTATTTAGTAGATAAGCAATTCCTAGCTTTGGTTTTACATTGGATTAGTATAAAGTTAGCACTAATTCAGTAGTGATGTGCATATGGGCACCATTCCTGATGCATCTTTATTTATCCAGGCTTGGTATGGTCACTAAACAGACTCTTAATAACATTTTAAGAACATAAGACAATAAGTACCTTTGTCTTGTTAATCCTGCTTTATTTACTTACAAGGTACTGCAAATTTATAAAGTTAAGATTTTGTCTAAAGACAGATTTTGTTCAAAGCAATAACTGGCGAGTTGACGTGCAATTGGCAGTTCTTTCGATAGTCAGTTGTTTCATTGTCATGTTTATTCAAAATGGTAAACTTTTAATTAGTTTTTGCAATGAATAAAGTCGTTTGTGGAGGCTTAATCTGCTAATATCCAGATTATTTACTTTGAAAACTTCCTTCTCTATTTTTATTCAGATTTTCATTAAATGCTATCCTTGCAATCCCTCATGAGGATAGTGAGCGGCGACTTTCACTGTCTATTGTAATAATGCTTTTGTCTTGAACATCTGGTCTACAATCGAACGCACTGTCAGAAAATGTCTTGAGGTTTCAAAACAAAAATAAGTCCTTATGCACTTGAGTTTATTGTGTCTAAATCCCTCATTTCCATAACAGATTGAGACCAGGAGACTGCCATATTGCCATGTTTTCCTTTTTATATATATATATATATTGAAATACTGGTTATTTTAAATGCATCACCTTTTGTTTTTATGATTCTCAGAATCGAAGATGGGAGCAAGCCGCACTGACTTTTTAGCAAGTTCAATTTATTCATTTATGGTAATTTTGCCTAAACTGTTGCCCCAGGCTCACACATATATATGAAATGGGGGATGGGTCAAGTCTGAATCAAAAACAGAGAAGGGGGAGCATTTTATTTTTAGCATCAACAGCTGTTAAGAGTTCATCTGGACCGGATTTTTCCTGATAAATATTACAACTGAGGTTTGTAATATATGTCTTAATTTAAAATGCATATTTTAAAATACATCCAGGAAAGTAAGAAACTGAAATGTAAGTGCTAAACTAAAACAACACACACATCACATTATACATTTTCACATTATACAACAACTCTTTTGACGGTTATCCAGATTATTATTACGTAGGACTGCATGACATTTCCAGACACGCTCTTATATCCAGAGTCATGTACAGGGTTGCCTTCAAATTTCCCATTTAATTGAATAGTTGAGCCGTGTGTCTTTGCAAAAAAAAAGTTAATGCAATTTTTCGTTTCCCACACCTACTGCAAAAGCTATTTGTTGTATTGCAGTTGTCATGTTTTGTTATTGTTTTCTTAGCAATTTCATAGCAACATTTTGCAATGAATATCCTTCCAAAGCACACCGCAACATAAGCGCACCTGGCTGAATAACGCCACACGTTCTCAGGATTCCTTCACATACATTATTGGCCACATGTTACACTGTGCACACCTGCTCTATGGAGGGGTTGACAGGGGCCGATGGAAAACAAGGAGACATTGTTGCTGCTCTGCTGAAGGTCACCAGCGCTGCTCTGTGCCAACAACACTGGCACGGACTTACACAACAAGGCACTTCTCCATGTATGTTAAAACCAAATAAGCATTACTGGGAATGGGTATCCTGCTCTAGAAATGAATCTCTATTTAGATCAGTATGAGAAAATATACTCTTCATGTCAATCACTAAAAATGAGGCCAGCGGTAAGCCATTTGGTTCCCACTCATATTTCTTGATAAACGTCACAATAGCTCTCTCTCCGTGGCCAGCGCTCGCCTCTCTCCTCCAGATGTCAGTACAGTGGGAGAGCCGGAGCCGCTGGAA
Organism: Gobius niger; assembly: GCF_951799975.1. Taxonomy (NCBI): domain Eukaryota; kingdom Metazoa; phylum Chordata; class Actinopteri; order Gobiiformes; family Gobiidae; genus Gobius; species Gobius niger. The sequence goes on from NC_136861.1 coordinate 19,930,291, forward strand.
GCCGTCTGACACATTTCAAAACAAGGATAACAAGCTGTCTTTCCTGCCCCGCCTACTGGCCACAAGTAGCTAATGGGTGGTGGTATTGGGGCCATGTACTGTAATGTGAACATCTTTTTGAATAAATAGTCCACCGATAGACTGGGGAGGTGTAATGGGGGGAGAAAAAAAAACGTGGAGAAAAACTAAATAAAATAGACTAATTCAATTATTAACATGACCATCAGCCGCAACGTGTTGTGTCGTGGGTTCGAGTTTCGGCCACACTGAACTTCTGAATGTTTCTCCAGACTCACAAAAATAAGCCCTAATAAAATGGTATTGTCTAAAAACAGCTGAACATATATTATTTTTGTCTTGGCAACATTAAATGGAACATTTAGTCAACATTCGTTATGACACAAAAATACATGTTGGGGCCTCTGAGTAGCCCACATTCACAGCCTACATATGCGGAACACTTCCACTGCACTATATGTATGGGTATTTCAGTCATAATGTTAACATTATGTCATAATGTCTCAACCTATGTGTATGCGAGGATCCTTACTTCTCATAGTCGTGTTTGCAGTACAGGAGCCGGTCTCTGCAGTAACAGGTGCCGCTGAGCGCGCTCAGACACACGGCGCATTTTACGCACGTCTCGTGCCAGGAGCGCTCGTTTACGCGCAGCAAGAAGCGATCGGCGATGGGTGACTCGCAGCCCGCGCACAGCTCTCCTCCACCTCTGAACTCTGGACCAACACAAAGATCCACATGAGGACAATAATTCACAAAAGTCTTATGACTTTTGTTTGCTTTGCTTGAAAACAATCTTGCCTTGGTAAGAAAACAATTAGCCATACAGTTAGTCACTTTCTCGCTCAATTTTTTTTGTTGCTATTACAAATTGCACACCGATTACATTTTCACGGAACAAATAATATTTCATTGCCTATGAACTAGGCTGTATTTATGTAACCTATTATATTTTGTTTCTTTCTTAAAACGTAATTATTTTTTTTACAGGCCGAGCCGGAGTTGTTTTATTAGGCTAAACTTTTGTCTTGCTTTCTGTATTTGGCGCTTATAGCACACTACTTCCTCTGGGGTTGTCAGTTATAGTAATGGCCTAAATAAATATATGATGGTTTGTATTATTACAGTGGGAAATACTTCTTCAGCATTTGGGTAAATGCTAGGCCTCGCGCCGCGCGCAAACTCACCAAAAGGCGTTGAGGACGGAGGCTGCTGCAAACAGGACTGCTGGCTCTCCTCTGTTTTCATCCCTTCTCTGCGGCCTTCAGTGTGATCGCTACGGCAAGCACCAGTGTTTGATTTAGGCAACATGAAGAAAAATACGTCCCAACCAGACATATGAAATAGAAAGTAGACTGAATTCAAACAGAAACACTCACACACAAACTAAATAGGCTACAGACAATGCTGTGGGGATAACAAATGAACGGCACAACCTTTTCAGGAATTGATATTAATGGCAACATAGGCCTAAATTAAAACAGACCAATTATATAAAAAATATAGCCTAATGTTTATGTGAAAATAGCATAATTAGATCTATGGGGCGAAATCCGACTTAAGGCCTGTAGCTTACCCATTGGTGTACGCAAAATGTATTAATATTTGTTTTTGTTTATTTCACGGAACCCTCGTATCGAGAAACTAGCAAACAGTGACAAGGCTATTAGGCCTATAGCATAATAGTCTAGTTTTGTCTTCTTTCATTAAAATAGGCTGCATTTAGGACAAATAGCCATAGCTCTTCGGGCCATATGGGAAATCCCCTGGAAAATTTCAAAGGATAAAAATAGTTTGCAAAATAGGACTACATGTTTGAACTGTAATTTAAAACGGGCCTAATTAGATTCGGTAAAGATTTAGTGCATGCAAAGACATTATACCAAACAGTGGCCAAATCATTATTTAAGTAATATTTTGCGCCTTCTCAAATTTTGACGAAATTTTGACGAGGCGACATTTTTGTACTCTTTTGGAAATATTGAAAATTACGCTTTTAATGTTGGTTGATTAATAGCAGATACAACGTATAGGCTATCTATTATAGGAAAGTAATGCGATATGTAAATGTGCTTTAATCTGATTTGGCGTTTTCCCTAATTGATGCTTGAATATATTACTGCCAATTGCTGTGTAATTGATCAATAATATGAAGACTGAAACCTGACACTGCGCTAAATGTGTCTTGTCAAAAATAATCTCTGTGAAATGGCCTTGACTAGTCCACGTTAAATAAATGTTTACAAACATTAGCTACAAATAAGCCATAATTCAAGAGTAACGAGCGATACTGAGTCGCACAAAACCTGTTGGCCAGAAAAAGGAAACACTCGCTTATTCGACTGTTTGCCGTGGCAATGGGGCGCAACAGCTGATTTAAATGTTTTTAAATATCTTAGAAGTATCACGAAATTGAGGGAACAGACAGGGAAAATAAACACATGCTATGTTATCTCTTTTTTAAACGTCTGCATTTTTACTCCACAAACTCTCTTTTTACTGCTAACCTAAGCTCAAATGCAGCGCCAACAACAAGCCTCCAGTCCTACCTTGACGTGAAGCACACTCCTGCAGAGATTTCCGTGGGCAGCATGAAAAACTGGAGCAAACTTTGGTCGAGGAAAATTCTTGCTTTGAGCTTGTGCCTCACAGCCCAGAGTGCATGGTTCATGCGCGCAAAAGTCCAAACGGCATGATGACCCGAAATAATGCCGTCCTATTGTCTCTACTGTCTCTCTGTAGCCTTATGTGCGCTCTCACTTGTTCTGTGCGTGAAGGGAGGCTCAGAGGGAGGGAGCGGGAGACGGATGGACATGAAGGGGAGAGAGAGGAAAAGGAGGTGTGGAAGATGACAGAGGAAAATCAGCGAGGATGAAGGCAGCGCATTGATAACGCACATGGACGGTTTGGTGCGTATTGTTTGCGCAGGTTAGACGCGTGACTTCAAAGGGCGAGAGGACTTGACCGTGACTTAAAGAATCACTCAGATCCTTCGAAGTGAAGAAGACATTTTGGAATCGTGTTTCTGTGCAAAGTTGCATAGTACTTGACATTTTTACAGGAAAGAAAATTAAACAAAGAAGCTGATAAGAGCTTCATTAGGCTATTTAATCGGCCACAAATATTAACGGAACACTATCTCGTTGTCTTCTCATTCACAACTAAAGTGTCCTCATTATGATAAAGTGAAAGTTCAAAGTGCATTTTTGCAACATGAATCTGAAATGAGTAATAAAACCTCAATAATTTCAAGGTCTTCTATTTGCCATTCAAGTTGGGAGAAGAGCTCCCTCTTGTGGCAAGACAATCCAACCGCATGTAAATACCAAAAAAAGAACAACAAAACAACGTAATATTCAATAGGTTAAATTTGTATGCACTTTTAGTGCAGAAACAAAAATCCTTAGTTGCAGACATGGTCTTTATGAAACATCACGATGTTTATTTACAGAATGCAACAGTATGAACAATCAATTGCAGCGGTTTTGAGAAGGTTTGACTATGAAAAATGTAACTTGCTATCTCTATGGCCATCACTATTCAAACATATTTGCTGAAATGTATACTGAAACTGACTGTACACTGCGTTGGCTATGATACAGTTGGATCAACCCCAGATCTAATTCAATAAGAGGATTAGTAGCTATAAAGGTGTGACTTCTAGAAAGCATTCAGCCTGAACTTTTCAACTGTGTTCCATTGAAGAGAAAGTACACTAAATGTTTACCACTGGGGAAAGGTCCATGTTTACCCATTTAAACACAAAGAATGAGCTAGTGCAGTTTGTTTACAAGTATGATTATTCATACAAAGAGTTGCTCATCTTTGCTCGAGTGACTGCGCCTTAGCTTGAGTCCTGAGAGGATTTTTTGAGCAGGTGAGGTCACAATGTGCTCCACAGAGGGATGAGATTTTGGTGAGTGACCCATGTCATGCCTTCTATCCATGGGCAGCTTTAAGTTCCTGCTGGGGGCAGGTTTGGGTCCTGAGTCCAAAGCAAGCATGCACTCTACCACTTCTCGAGGGCTTACCAGGGCATCCAGTTTACTCTCTGCTCCTATGACACTCCGCCGTGAGTGACTAGACTTTTCTGTTTTGGGAGGTCTTTGAGTCCATGGATCTGGGGATGAGCTGCGGCTGCTGTCCGCGCTGCCTGGACAGCTCCTGGAAGTAGCCAGTTCTTGTTTCGGGACAGGGTTGGAGCGTCTGGGTGCAGTGTTGTGATGCCGATGGTACTTGACAGGTTGCCTGGTGAAACGATAGTGCGGTTGGCTTGAAAATATTGGCTGTGCCGGGTCTTCTTCTGTGACGTTGGCTCCCTCCTTCAAAGCCAAGACTGGGCAAGAAAATAATATTACAATTAAAGCTGTAGCTATAGTACCATGTGTTTTTTTCCTATTTATTTCCCATGCCCCGAATCTATGTGTTGCAGCTGTTAAAGTAAAGTAGTAGAAAAGGAGTAGAAAGACTTTAATATAATATTACTATAGTAGAAATAAAACGTAGCGTATGATAAAAACTACTCCAAGAAGTACAGTTACTTTCAGTAGGCCAGAGAGAGGTTAACAACTTGTTTGTGACCAGGCACAGCAGGTCTTGGCCTAAAGATCTGAAACTGGCCTCACCTGCTAAAAACAACATACTTAGCCATTGTAGCTCGAGAAGCCAAAGCCAAACATGGAGCAAACCAGGCTACCAGCAAAAGCTAGCCAGGAAGTCGGCTAAACCTGGGTGTGTGAAATGTAGCGAGTGTTAGAAAAAAGAAAGAAGTGCAGGAAGCGCTGGCAAGTGCAAAACGTTTCTGGGGCAAAGAGAAGACTGGCCTACATTTTGTTTAAACCAAACAGCCCATACACATCACTGAGACCAAATCTACTTTCACAGTACAGAGCCCCGCCTACCTGCTCTGTCATTGACTTCAGGGCTGAGCTGGTCCACTGCCTCATTGGATGAAGATTTGTCAGATATATAACCCTCGCTTGACTCTCTCTTGAATTTGCGAGTCTGTTGAAATGACATGGGTTCATTATGTAATTTTCTAAAAGAACTACTTGCCTGCTATAGCCCTGCAGTGGTCTGTGCTAGGATGTCATACACATGTAATACATATGTAATAAACATATAACAGAGATAAAGTACAGTGGGTTCAGGAAGTATTCATTACCTCTGTATTTATTCCTATGTCAAAATGCTTAAATCTGCTACTACAAATATTTGTGCAAGCAGATGTTTCCATTGTAGATAAACTGTACTGGGTCGTTTTAGCATTGTGTTGATGTTTCACCTCCAAAGGCTTTGTCAGCAGTAATGATCCTTGAGCAGCAGACTTTATTCATATACAGTAGATCTCGTAGGGAGGGGTTAACCATGTTGTCTCTATCTTTATTCTGAAAAGCTACTCTCAACTTGTACAATGGCCTTTATTGTCTAGCGACTATCAGTATCAACAACTGCATTTACCTTTTTATTGACCTGGTATCTGCTTGTCAACTGTCTATGTCAATGTGCAATGATGTTTTGCCTTGAAGAGGAGAAGGCTACAGTAAATAGAGGGCAAATGGTTTCAGAGGAGCCCTGAAAGCAGTACTCCAGTTTCCCCGACCTCCAAAAACATGCTGGTCTGGTTGGCCCACAATGGCGGCGCGCTCAGGTGCAGCCGCTCAGGACTAACCTAACACCTGAACGTAATTTCATGAAACTGTACAATGGCAAATAAAACACTTAACACTATCTTGGCCCCTCAGGTCTATAAAATATTCATAAAAATGCTGCTGCTGCTAAAAGATTGTTACTCTCTGAAAAATTCTCTCTTCTTTTTAGTAGCGTTAGTAAACAGTACATGCCTGCAAATATGGAGGGAGGGCCATTTCAACAAGGAGTATAGATCACAGTGATGAGTGTTGATGTACACTATGTCACTGTTGTCCAGGATCGGCATAACTTAAGTTTTGACCAAGAGGTGTGAGATGAGAAGTACACAACACGAAAACACCTCAGTACAGATAACAGCAAGAGAAACCTTTGTCAACAATGATACAAAACAAATTATGTCTGTAATTGTTCTGGGTGTTAGCCAATAGAAAATACATGTATATTATTTTGATATCAGACTGCTACAGAGCAAAATAGAGATATGAAGAAACTTCCTGAACCCATTGTGTATTGAGAAAAGCAGAAGCAGAAAGCAGCGTTAAGGCAAGTTATATTAAAAATTGTAATCCAATCCACATATGAAGATCATTACTCACCTCTAAAGAGTGTTGCCGCTCTCTTGAAGAGGGCTCCAGCTCTGAAGTAAACTCCTCTTGCTCTTCCTCTAAAGGACAAGGGGCTCGAGGGGGAGTTTGCGGCAGTGGAGCGCTGGGGACCGGAGGAAGGGGTGTGCAGGAGCGATCTTGAAGCCCGAAAACCTGGCTGTGATGTGAGATGAGGAACTCGATGAGAAAGGCCTGGTAGCTGGTCTCCTGCAGTGCAAGCATGGTGTCCGTGTCCACTGGGGGGCGCAGTAGTGTAGGCCCAAAAATGATGCCCAAATTACTGGCAATCATTAGGTTTTCCGTGCACTCTGAAACTCTGTGGAGAGAGAGGACAAGTGAGAGAGAGACAAAACATTGAGGTTTGTGCTGTGTGAATAAGAAATGGAAAGCTTAGCATAACCTTACAAGACATAGCCTAATCTAGAGGACCAGGCTAAACCAGGACTAAGCCAGAACTAAACCAGCCATTAACAGACTGAGCAGGAATCTACACTACAGTTTGAGGGTGCTCGTTTTGAATGACTATTATGTGAAAATGCAGGGGAGGGTTCTCACTTTTGCAGGTGGTGCATCAAGTGCTGCAGAGTGCTGTAGCAGTAAGGAGGAAGTTTGCGTAAAATGATCTGCAGGCCATTGATAACGTCCATGATCTCGTTAGTGTCCGGAGGTTGCTGCCGTTCACTCAGATGCTGAATACTCTTCCCCGCATCGATGAAGTCATTGTACAGATCAAAAGTGAGTAGAGGCTCTGGAAGCTGTGACAAACACAGGACGTGAGGACGAGTAATTACATTCAAGGGGAGGCAAAGCACAAAACACAATAACTCAGGACACATGACGCCGACTGTCACGTTTTTTGGCTTATTAGGAAGTAGAAAAGGTTAAGTTGCATTTTGAGAACTTGTTTTTGACTTGATGTTGTTTCTGCCAAAGTGGTCCAAGAAATATTTGTGAGCAGGTGATGCACATGGGAAGTGAATGCAAAACTTACTTATTGTTGCTCAAATAGCTGAAGAATGCTTAGCTCGGGTAAAAATACTAAACAGGCATATTGTCACAAATAAATGGTGTAACTCAAGGGTAGGGCTGAAAGATATATCGTTATCGTATTGATATCGAGATATTAACATTCAAGATATTAATATCGAAAAAGCAAGATATAAACTATATAGATTTTCATTATTAAAACTGCACTCTTTATTATTATGTTTTTTTTTCATTTTTCTGAAAAATGCTTGGTTTTCACCTAACCCATAGTTATAGTTATCGTATCGATATCGAGATATCTGGCATGAAGTTGCATTCTGTTCATATTGAGATATGAAATTTTGTCCATATCGTTCAGCCCTACTCAAGGGGTGCTCAAACTGTGGCTAGTTTCTGTTGACCGTGAACTGATACTATGCAATAAGTCATAGACCAAAATAGCCTCCATAACAAACTATTGGTGTGAGACAGACTATTTAAATTATTATTGCAATGAACTCTGATCCAATAGGAATTTCCAAATTCTTCAACTTCAACCATATCATCAACAAAAGCTCCAGTCTGCTGACTTCGTATAGTCCTCAATGTTAGGACGTGACGTAGATGATAAAATATAAAGTTTGAAGTACCTCTTTGAAAAAGTGTTTTAGGATAGAAGTGATATCGTGTGGCGACGGTTCAGTGAGATCCACCAGCTCCTTCTGCTCCTCAAACGCCTGACACAGCCTCTGAATTCGAGGCTTAGATCCGCTCACACGGTACACCCCCTAAATCACACACACACGAGACAGGCTCAAATGAAAGCAAACAGTCAAGATTAGGTCTGTCAATCGATTACTTTTTTGAATCACGATTAATCACACTTGTGAAAATTGATTAATCGCAATTAGTTTAGTTTTTCTCTAATAATTATATTTATTTTTAATACTTCAAGCATTTGATTATTGATTGCACATTTCATTAACCAAATATTCACAGTTTCATAATTATGGAAAAAGCCCAACAGCTTATAACCAGGATCTCTACAGCCCAAGGCTTGATATTTAAGACACATTTTTTTTGGTGCTGAACATTTTGGACAGAATCTGCAAACTTTTAGGTTCATAAAGGAGAGTATAAGTACAAAATTAAAATATTTTTTGTTGAAATTGCCTTTTTGATGCATAAGTAGCTCTTTGTTGCTTTTGTTTCATAAAAGTACCTCATCGTGTGAAAAGATTGGAGACTCCTGGCTTTCAACATGTAGTCAATAAGTGCTGTGCTTTATCTTTCACGTCATGTGTGTGCTCAGATACAGAAGCGTGTTGGGTCAAAACATATGATGCGATTAATCGTGATTAATTTAATTCATCGCGACCAGCTATGTTTTTTATTAATGCGATTTTGACAGCCCTAGTTGAAATAAGCTTGAACTAGAAAAAAAAAAAGATATCAACTATCCATATTCTAGAAAATTTAAGACTGATGTTCTGACGAAGGACCTTAGTGATCTTATTGTTTTCTACCACTCTTTTTGTCTGTTCATTCTGGGATACAATTTGATCTTGCTTTTTACCTGGACTGTGAGGGCACGGCTCTCAATTTCATGGGTGCAGCGCAGCACCACGAAGGGGATCTCGTCTGGCTTGTCCCGGGGCAGTAGCGACAGGTCTACTCCAAAAATCGAGCCCTTTGCATGCTCACACTCCAGCTGGCACACCTCCATGCACTTTCTATGCAAGGCCAAACCGCACTAAAGAATACAATATGAAATTTGTGAGTTAAAACAGACACTATGCAGTAAAACATTTGTCAGTATCGAACACTGCTTATAACACATGTACCTCTTCACATTCAACTCCATTCACGACAATGTAGTTATCACACTGTTTGCACTTGTTCATTTTGCTTTTCATCTTTCGGAGTCGGTGGGTCAGTGCAGCTCGGGAAAGTGGCCGTGGTTTGTGGTCGTTGGGGCACTCTTTTGAAAATAATTAGGATGAGACACAAAAGTATTTGAGGGATGCCGATTAAAATGCCTAGGAGTGCAAATACAAACCTGGTTCGGACGGCAGGTCCAGATCGTCTGACGAAACTGTTAAAGTAGACGCCGTTTTGGGCAGCCGACGGTTATTGTGAGCTGAAACAAAAATGTTAATTAAATGTTGTATAGCATTTTACGACACTGCGGAACATTCCAGGTGTTGCTACGTCGCGAGAGCATCTAAACTGTCGTAAACTTATAACAAAAAACAAACAATAGCATCTGGAAGAGCAGCTAAAGTGTTGACGCTCATGTATGCAAAGCAATGCAGCAACATCGCCATGGAGACAAGAAGGAAAAAGTATGTGAACCCTTTGGAATTTCTCCTGTGAATGTTTACATGTTATGGCCAATAGAAACATGACAGCATGTTATTGTTTGGGTGGTATTAGTTCAAGCAGACACTGTTTATCATTCTTGTGATTTTAATAAAGACCAGACCAGATTTTATGACCAATTTAGGCAGAAATGTAAGAAATTCCCAAGGGTTCACATACTTTTTTCTCCCACCTGTGAGCTGGGTGAAATGTTACGCATGGCTTTAATTGTATCCCGTAAAATTCATGTATTAGCTAAGCAGTAATTATTTAGAGAGAGGTTTACCAGGGCTGGACAGGGACTCCAAACTCCCTCCAAAACTGTCACAATCACTATAACCCGATCTCCCTATGGCACAGCAAAACAATTCAGAAAGTAAGTTACATTGTCATACGAACCAACTTCAGTGTAATTTAATGTTTCTCTGTAAATTGCTTTCATGCACTGCTGAACAGCTTACTTCCATCACTAAAACGCCTGGACGGACTATCATCTGTGGAAGGGTAGGGGTCCACCACGGTCGAGAGGGGATTGCTGGGTTTCCGTTTGTTCCTTTTTACAAAATACAAACGTTACAAAGCGTATTCATATGGGTTTGATAGAGCATTGCAAGGTTCACGGTAGGTATACCCTTTTCCCAGAGAGACGTATTCCTGAAAGGTGAAGTTATGAGTTGGCTGCTCTTGCCGCGGTTTGCTGAGAATATACAGAAGGTAGGGCTCTCCAGGCTCCAGGGACCGAGATGTTAACTCCAGGTTGTGATAGCCCAGTGGGACCGGCTCTGTCTGCTGGCGCTGGTAGTAAAACATGTTCACTGTGGCCTGCGGGATGGGGCATAAGCATTTTCCACAAATCAATCTCAAATCTAAATATAAAGGCTAAAGGCTCAATATAATGTAATGTAATCTACACTCTGGCTTTTTGTAGGGTACAATTTTTACCAATACATTACTTTCCATCATGTGATCCTTCGTTGTTATGACGGCCGTTTTGTATACCGAAGTAGAATTATGCAGTACTACACCATGTAACAGTCTCGACTTAGGATATCAATGAAAGACAACTGACTGACAGTGGCATTTTAATTTACTCGTAATCATTGCTCAAGAAGATAACAGTAAAAAGCCCCAGAGATGCATGTTTATGTGAAGAAACAAGTTAGTCAGTATTTAAGCTGCTCAAGACGCATGCTACCGGTTAGCATTAAGCTTCAACAGCTCAGCTCTGAACTCTCCAAGAGAAAGCCCTGAACCACACTCCAAACATCTAGCCTTGGATACAACATGTGAAAGAGGTCAGAGCTGAGCTGTGACTGTAGTATTTCCTCAGTGTCCATAGGTGTGAGCCACACATTTGTTTATCGTGTTGAAGCCAGTTGATTGCCAGTTGCTAACTGGTAGCATGCTAACGTCTTGAGCAGCTTAAACAATGACTCAGACTGAGACTGTTGACAAACTAAAAATCACAGAGAAAGGTTTTCTGTTTCCTCTTTGATGTGTTAATTTAGTCTGAGGAGTGAAGCAGTTCTTTAGTAAATCCTGCTGTCAATCAGTTGTCTTTCATTTTCATCAGTAGAGATATTGTTACATGTTGTAGTACTGCATAATACTACTTCGGTATTCAAAATGGAAATATGCGTGATGTAATTGGAAACGCACGTCTACAAGAGAAACTAATATGGTTGTAGTATCTGACTGCAATGTTGTATAATGGTCTGAAAATGTTCTAAACCCACTGTATGATGTAGCTTTATGAATTTACCTCCTTTAGCACAGTGTCGCCCTGACAGATGAGTTTCCTTATGTGTGAAATGATCCTCTCTTTGACCTTCACCAGCTCCTCCTGCTGGATCCTGGCGTCATGCACACACTGACGGTAAAAAATCTCTGCCTCTCCGACCTTACGAAACAGAGCCTTTAAATGACAATTGCACTGCACAATATTGAGAAGTAAAACCTTTCTTTAAAAGAGGCGCGCATTACCTTAGTCTGCGCTTCATCCTTGGATTTCCTCCTCTTGTCCAGTGTTTTAAGGCCAGTGGAGTCGTCTGTGGCTTTAGCACTGACAGCTTTGGCCTTTTCCAGGTCATCGCAGCGCTGGTAGTACTGCTGCCTGGCCTTTTTAAGAGCCGTCAATGCGTCATTCTGATAACGACAAAGTTATATATGAAAAAAATGTGGACAGTGATAATTGTTTTATTTGTTTACTTCTATGTTTAGCTGCGTCAGGCCAAATTATTGCATTTGAATTTGATATTTACCATCTTGCGTTGCTCTCTCGCCCACTGCTCCTTGAACTCCCGACGCCACTTGTCAATCTCATTTCTTTTTGAGGACAAAGCCTGTCGGACAGAAACAAAAATTACCAACTTTAATCTGTGAAGGCTGGCATTTTTGTAGCGTTTTTGTTGAGACTAAGCGTGCCTGGTAACAGCGGTGTTGTATCAAGTCGGACATCTTCCTTGCCGTGAGACTATTTTTGATGTCCTGGTCAAAGGCCATTGTGAAGATGTATTGTAGGGGCATCATCTCCTTCAGCCAGCAATTATATATTAATATCAAATAAAGGCCTTTTGACACACATTATGACTTGAATCTTTCACATTATGAATCTTTTTGTACCTGTACCTGCTGTGCTGCTGTGGCTCTTGCTCCTTCAGCTGCCTTTATAACATTCTTTGCAAATTCTTGTTCTGAAAATGAACAAATAAAATAACCACATTGATAAATGTGCCAATAATTTCTAACCTTTCATGTTCCAACTGAACTTACCTGAAATGTTAGAATTATGCAAATCAATCTAGAGGTGACGGTGATGTCACAATAACACCAATTTCTATTTTCAAACCATATGCAAATGTTCAACCACTGTGAAGATCTCTCATTGCAAATTTACCTCAAACTAGCAAAGTGGAACTATAGTATTTCAAGCACACAAAATGGTTAATATATTGTTAATGCTGTGCAGCCCAAGTAGCTTCTATGTTTGGCATCTTGGTCGAAGCACAGGGCATAAAAAGCCAGTCTTAGCCAGGAGTAAAGCAAACAAATAAAGACAGAAATAATGTAATCAGCATATACACTGCAAATGAGAACTACTGTGCTCCACTTTAAAGATGACATGCTTAAATACTTTGGTGTAATGGAGGTCCTGGTCTGCAAATCTGACTACTCTTCTCACAAATTAGGTTTCCAACTACTACAGGCAATCTAAATACTTTGAGACACTGGCACAGGACAATAGGGGAAAACGTCTTCATTGTAATCAACAAAGGAAGCGCTAATGCATGCCAAACTCCTCCCCTCAGGAGGGTCTTATTATCCCAGTTTTCTGATGAGTGCAATTTAGGAATTGAGAAAGTTTCCTAGATGAGAGGTGAAATGACTACTTCATAAAGCATGACTACTTTATGAAAACCTTTCAAGTACGCTTGGTAATAGAGAGGTTACGCAGCAATTAGCGCAGGGCGATATGGCCTATAATCTATATCATGATATAAAAAAGAAATATCACGCCAACAATATATTTGACGATATAATTGACAACGGACAAATTACTTCAAAATTATATTTTATTCCTTTTTTAACAGCATACTAATTTCCTCACAAATATGATCTACTCAAGCAGTTTACATCCTTCATTTCATTTTACTTTTTAAGCACCTGTCGCGTGTTCTACAGTCAACAATATAAAAAAAAATATATTGGGATATGGCCCACACCTAACAGCAATACACACAAAACCCCTGTCAAAGGCACTTCACTCACCCAGGCTGATCCTCTTCTCCATCCAGTTGAGGAGGTCCTTGGCATAGCGGCACCACATTTTGGCATATTGCAGGGCGGTCTCCACTCCATCCTCGCAGCGACACAGCACCAGGTCTGCCTCCTGGGCTGAGAGAGAGAATATAATATCAGCATCACTGTAGGCTCTGAGCTTTGGGGAACCCAGGGGGGGGTGTAGCCAATTAAATTATTGACCAGTGTCACGAATCAAGCAAGCTACAGACACACACAATTTTGTAGTATATAGTCAATAATGAGGAAAAACGTCAAGAGAAATGTGTCCACAAACCTAAAACAGGAAACAGATCCTTCAAATGGCAAGTCATGGCTGGTCCACAGTTCAAATCCAGTAAATCCCCCAATGTGCCAGTTGCATATCTTCTTGCAAACAAATGTGAAATTCTATCCTTGTCTTCTTATATTCTGTCAAAACCTGGTTGATAGTTGTGATCTATATTACGAGCCGAAAGCTTGTTAACTTCCCGTGTTCCTCTTCCTCCATGGGCCCCTCCCTTTTTCACCTGTTCTCTTGTTTTCAGTAACAAAGAGTCAAACTGTGAGCCGATATGATCTTCACAGGGGATTTTCTTTTATGTGACAGGCTAGTTCAAGCTTCATGTTGTACATATATTAATAGTTCAACACTGCAAGTAGTACTCCCAATCTATCATTTTCTTATCTCTAGTTGTTCTGTACTTCTGCTAACAATCAGTACACTGTCTATGTCCAAGTATAGTTTAGCTGATCAAGCAGGCAGGCAAAGAGGATGTAACAACTTCCCTGTTTAAGTCATCCAGACATGCACATTTTCTCCTCCTTTACCAAAACAGTTTCCACACACACAAAAAAGCAAGTTCATCCACTTCCAAATGAATAGATGACTGAAAGTATAATAATCCTCAAAGTCCATCAGTGCAGATTAGATTCCAGAGTGACCTCCTTTGGTCTTTTCGGATGTCTAAAGTTTCAGAATTCCCTGTATCACGAGAGTCAGTGTCGCCTCGCAGCCATGGGTTCATGCACTGCCATCGGGGATTATCAGACCAGACCAGATTGAGACAGGCAGGCTTTAGCAGCGAGTAAAGGTTTACCCCCTGCTGTGTGACTGCGTGAGGTGAGCTGGGTTTAAGACTGATATACCCAAGCTCACAGAAGGCATGAGACGATGTGTGGATTTGAAGGCACGACTCTATTGTCAACTCACAGAAGACTGAAATGTAGTTTAATCAAAATAATGAGGGATTATTCTGATTTGTTTTGAAATTCCCACTGATCATTGTCCCTAATTATGAATCCTCTCTCTCTCAGACCTGCATAGTCCAGTGGTAAAATGCAACACATTTTGCTGTACAGATTCTTTCAATTTATTTTTTCTTCTTGACTCATGCCTGAGGTAAAAAACGCAGAGCAGCTGTCACCTCTTTAAATCCTTGGCTCTTAGCCTAATCTGGTTATGGCGGGGCAATTACAAATGACAGTAATTATTCTAAAACGTCTCAAAAGGAAGAGAGTAAATTGCAAATTATTCCAAGACGCCATCATGGAGAAGAATTTATGCTAGGTAGGATAGGATGTCAAATAGTACTGATAGTGATAAATAATAATAAAAATCACTTAGCATATTGATGCTTACCTGTGGTATTCTGGTCTGCTTCTGGCTCATCATCGTCATTTTGTGGATCTTCATTTGGCTAAGAGAAAACAGGAAACTCATTCACAAAATGAATAATCAAAACAACACAATGTCTCATTCCCTCTATAATAAAAACAAATTCATTTCTTACAGGCTCCACATTAGACTCTGTTGGCTCAGCACTTTCGACACTTGGTGAATCAATATCAGCCAGAAGATACTCCCCTGCACTGATCGCAGACAGAACACAGTATTACTGTACAGCGGCATAAATGCAAAGAGAGGAAAGTGCTACTTCTGTAAAAAAAAGGTTTTGTCTTTTATTATCTAAGTTTATTTGAATAGTTTCATAAGATCACATTATACAGCAACATTTTGGCCGAAGCTAATTATCAATGTCTGTGGTTGGGCCTTTACACAACAATTCAATATTTCAGAGTTAAAACACACACATCATAATAACAGTGCAACATAATATAAACACTGCAGAAGGTTTAAAATGTAGCTTAGAGTGATAAGTCTACAGTACATTGTGATCTTATGTGTAAAGTTTAATTACATTCTACTATAAAAACAACTTTACTGTCTATCAATACTAATATTTTTACGGCCTAGTACCACACATAAAAAATGACTAGTGTGACCATAACACTCACTTTTACTCATTTGTGTAAAGGTCTAAAATGAGTAGGCCTATTTTTTTTATTTTTTTTTAAATGGACGACTAATAGGGACTTTCCTCCTCTACAATGTCACTATTGATGTAACTGCGCAGTAGGTGAATAATGCATCAACAAAAGTAGGATATAGTTACTTATACTTACGTGCTGAACAGTGATAATTCAAAGTTATCAAAGTCACGGAGAATCTCACTGTATCTCTTGGTGTCAGATTTACGGAACACTTTCTTCACCTCTGAAAATACAAAAGCAAAACATTAAAAGAATATTGCACACGTTTCCATCTTAATCACGTTCCTACAGTACATTGGGGCAGTGGTTGGCGAGAGGTAATGTCAATGGGCTTAACGAGGGGTCAATTTGTCATGGGGCTAACATTTAATATCATAAAATTACATTATTTAGCACAGTTGTTGGCTTGCAGGACCATTTTTAGTGGTAAAAGGCCGTTATATGTAACATCATCAACATATTCACTTAACATCCAACTATTAACTGTCCAGACCTATAACTCTGCCCAAAACATCAATGCTGTGTGGTAACTCAGTAATATAATGTCATACTGTATCAATAAAAAAGTAATTAGCAACCATTGGATTATGTGGTGTTTCAGTGGATCCTGTTACTGTGCTTCTGGTTGAAATGCAAGCGACAAAAGCTAAAAGGCAATCTCACTCCTCTCTCTGCTTCTCTCTATTTGGTAAACCACATCCTGTTCACAGTTTGTGTCACATCCCATAAAGAGCACAAAGCACTTGCCCTGCCATATTTTCACAAGGACTAAATTACACAAAAATAGCAGTACAGTAAATGATTTGCAATATGTATGGAATTATATATGTTGTTATTGAACTACGCTGATGAAATCTGGGATGTACAGGCTATTGCAACACAGCTTTATAAAAGAAGAGTTCACAAACACGAACATTCACAAATGCATAAAAACGTCCAACTTTGATTAAGTAAAAATCAAAGGTATTGAATGTAAAAGACTAATGTGTGCTGAAGGTATAGGCATGAAAGATCACACATTAAAGTTAATGCAGCCTACCTGTTGTTTGTGAGACATCACTGCTTGGCCCTTGATCTTCTTCCATTCCGACAAAGTGAACAGAGGCTCAACCAACTCTACAGACACTCCATTTTCCTTTGGTTCAGTCTTCATGAATCATCAGATGAGGTGACTGCCATCTGCATGGTCCTACATTGCAGATGTGAGGGGGCTGCTGTTGTTTCCCTGTGGCCTACAGCTTTCTGGTGGTTGGCCAATGCTTTGCAGCAACAGAAGAGGAAGTGCATCTTCAAGTGAACTGTGGTGGCCCCACCTATACTCATTCTGAAAATGTGTAATGTGGCCTGTTAGATAGTCTTTTCAAAAGTATAAGTATTTAGGTTGACTCCGTTTTACAGAATCATTGACATGCTTGAGTACTGATATATTGCCTAACTATCACAAAAAGTGTTATTTGTTAATAGCTTCTGGCAAAAGCAGTTCTCCAGTGACATCTTCTGTTGTGAAGTTGTACAGCAGCGAGAGCTACACCTTCAATATCAGAAGAAACTAATTTATTGTGGTGTATTATACAACAAAAATGACAGTAGGCCTATGCGTTAAACAAAATATATGCCTACTTGTGTTACCATGACAGAAGTAGTCTAGCAAAATAGAAAGTATATAGTAACAAAAACAGAAGTGTTTGACTTTGCCATTAATCCAAAGAGAGAACCTATTTTATAATGTAAACACGTCACTCTATCTTGAGATTTGTTAGTTTATTTGTACTAGTGCCAAAAAACAACAGAAAGAAGAGAAAGTGGCCACAGCACATGGACACGCCCACTTTTGGCTCCGTCTCTTCCTCCTTTCCCTGCTCTGCCACAGCAACTGTAAAGCTCGTAACTACTGAGTTTCGAGCAGATGAATTACTGTTATGGACCACGACATTAGTTTATTGACTCCACTTTACCCTTGATGCCTGTCAACTTAAGAATACGTGATATGAGGCAGAGCTAACGCAGGTAACGGGGATGAGTCTGACACACGGGACTGGGGAGGACTCGGCCTCGGACAACAACAGTGCCAGGAACGAAGCTGTTCTTCCCGGAGAGGGTGAGGCCATCAGAACCTGCAGAAATATGGATGGATATGGACTCTCATTGTGTTCGTTTGTTCTCATTTGTGTTAAATGTCTTTCATTGCATCCGTCCGGAGTTCTCTGTTCGATATTCTAACTTTATTAAACAATAAAAAATGGATAAGATGTACTCCTGTCACAGATTTAGTGTCCCAACCCTTCCCTAATAGGAAGCTGCAGGCCCGGAGCCGAGTCAGATCCACGACGGTGAGGCGGATTCACTGTGATAGTGCGCCCTCTGCTGCTAGGAGCTGATCCACGACGGTATTATTTTATGTTGTACAATTAATTTTAGAGTTAATTTAGGGTAATTAGGAAAAGGGTTATGGTTAGGTTATGGTTGTTAGGATTAGGATTAGGATTAGAATTAGGTGAGGATTAGGGTTAGGTTAGGTTAGGGTCGTTTAGGAACAAAAATAACAAGCAATTTCTATGCTGAGGTTATGTTATCTTTATCAATCAACAGAAGCATATAGTTACACTTTCCAAATTTGTTCATAAGATTTTTGTTTTGTTTTAATGAAAACATTGAACTCATTCAGTTACTAGCTGCTCATGTGCGGTAAGTAGATCAACATATCAACATCAATCTTCCTAAATGCTGATTGGGCTGGATCCGTCCTATCCATCAGAGGGCACACTATCACGGTGGATTCGCTTCATGGTAGACCTGTCTTGGGTATGCAGCTTTCCCCTACTCACCCTCGAAGGATTGGGTCAAATCATCACAATGTTAGAATTGGTATTCTGTTTCTTTAAAATATTAAAGCCTCATGAGAGGTATCCAGGACAATATGGCTGTGCATTTTGGCAAAATATTGAGAGACTTGGCAGCAAAGCTAAGAAAGTGACCCTGCCCACCAGGCTCTAACCTACAAAGTTGCAAACAAAATCCTGTTGATTTGAGATTATGGCATATCACAGAATTTTAAATTAACATCAGAGAATTTGTGAGAAAAGAAAGCTTGTGCCTTCAGTTTGCTGTGCTATGGTTTAGAAAAGTAATTTGTTGTATTAAATAGTGTAATAGGCTATATGTAATCCCTATATCTTCTCTTATGATCACAGAAAATGTTGCAGTTTGTCAGGATGGCCTCAAATCCAGGCTTAGGAAGAAGTTTCTCCAGGAGGGAACAGAAGCATCAAGTCAAGAGAATGTTTTTTATGTGCAATCCACCGGGCTGAGCGTGACAGAGGACTCACTGGAGCCTGAACCCAGAAATACAACCATCTCATGTGAAAACATCTTCAAGGGCCAAACCAAGAGAGGAGATCCAATCAGGACAGTGTTGACGAAGGGAGTGGGTGGCATCGGGAAAACTGTGTTGACTCAGAAGTTCAGTCTGGACTGGGCTGAAGGCAGGACCAACCAGGACATTCAGCTGCTGTTCCTCTGCCCTTTCAGAGAGCTCATTGTGCTCAGACAGACTTACAGCTTGGTGGACCTGTTGCACCAGGTCTTCAGCGAATCTGAAGGAATTCTCAACTTGGAACACCTCAGAGTACTCTTCATCTTTGACGGTTTGGACGAGAGAAATTCTCCTTTGGACTTCACCCAAACCAGAGTCTTGACTGATCCCACAGAACCTGCCTCTGTGGATGTGCTTCTGGTAAACCTCATCAGGGGGAGTCTGCTTCCCTCTGCCCGCCTCTGGATAACCACGCGACCTGCAGCAGCCAATCGGATCCCGGCTGAATGTATCTCCATGGTTACAGAGATGCAAGGGTTCACGGACGCACATAAGGAGCAGTACTTCAGGAAGAGATTCAGTGACGTGCAGCAGGCGACAGCTGTCATCTCCCACATCAGGACGTCCTACAGCCTACACAGCATGTCACATATCCCGGCTGTCTGTGAGATCATCTCCACAGTCCTGCACAAAGTGATGGAGACCAGAGGTATGGAGCAGCTGCCTCAGACCCTAACCCAGATCTGCATTCACATACTGTTGGTTCAGATGGACAACCTCAAATACAAAGACCTGTCTGAGAATGCTCCTCCATGGAAAAGAGCCAGACGGGCGGTGGCGTCTGTGGCAGGTCTCGGAAGTCAGGCCTTTGAGCATCTACAGGAGGGACAATGGATCTTCTATAAGTTCGAAATGTCGCCGAATCTGAATCGCGCAATTTTGACAAATCTTAGGTCTGAAATGTTCCCACAGATCTTCAGAGAGGAGCTAGTCCCTGCACCTTTGTCCCGGTTCCCTGACAAAGCCTACTTCTTCATTCAATGTTTCCAGGAGTTTCTTGCTGCTTTTTACATCCATTTGACTTTCCAAAATTATAGATTCAATTTGCTTTCCAGAAGCCAACCAAGTCTCATAAAAATCATATTTAACCGCAAACCTAAACTTAAACATCTTCTCCGGTCTGCTGTTGATCAGATCTTAAATAGCCCAGACCAAAACACAGACCTCTTCCTTTGCTTCGTTCTGGGTCTGTCGCTACCCGCCAATCAGAGTCTATTACAAGGCCTGCAGACTCAAACAGGGAGTAGCTCATTGGTCAATCAGGAGATCATTAAGTACATAAGCAAAAAACTCAACGAATGTCTGCCTTTAGAGAGACGCAAGAGCATGTTTTATTGTCTGAATGAAATTAATGATCAAAGACTGTTGTTGGAGGAGGTGCAGAAGAGCATGGGAGAGGAGCGTCTCTCTAAAAACATGTCTCCTGCTCACTGGTCGACTCTGGCCTTCCTCATACTGACCTCAGACGTGGAAGAGTTTAATCTGAGGAACTACTGTCCATCTGAAGACGCTCTCCTGAATCTGCTGGTGGTCGTCAAATCCTACAACAGAGTCATGTGAGTTCAAACATCGTATAACTCATGGGTTCCCATTTTGTCACCTTTCCATTACCTAAATAAACCCCTGTAATTATGCAATATGAATGATTTTCCTCTCCTTCCAGTCTGTCCCACTGTAACTTGTCCAAAAAGAGCTGTGGTCCTCTGTCTTCAGTCCTCTGCTCCTCCACTCTGAGACACTTGGATCTCAGCAACAACAATCTCCATGATTCAGGAGTGAAAAAACTGTGTTCGGGTCTGAAGAGCGCCCCATGTCGACTGGAAACCCTCATGTGAGTCATAGTGCAGCTGGAGAAAAGTAAATTAGCTTCCGCCATCTTGAAAAGAACTAGTGTTTATGTTTGTTTTGCCAGATTGATGTGTATTGTGATTTGTTAAGTGTCAGATGATGAAGCAGGAAATAACAAAGCTCGCTCTTCAGTTTGTCCTGCTGTAGCCTGTCCCAGGGCAGCTGTGGTCCTCTGTCCTCGGTCCTCTGCTCTTCTGGTCTGAGACACCTGGACCTCAGTAACAACGGCCTCCAAGATTCAGGCTTGAAGCTGATGTGTTCTGGACTGAAGAGCACCCCCTGCATACTCGAGATCCTTAGGTGAGACTGCTCCCATATGGGCTTCTGTCTACCTGACGCTAAGGCTCTGCAATATATAGACAAATTATCATCATCGCATGAAGTCAAGGTACAGTACATGTATAAGATGGTCCGTCTGTTCGAGATTCACAATTTTTTTTCTAACACAGCCTAAAACTAAAACACAAGGTAACTTTAAAGGAACATACTGTGTTGAAATAGTGCAGTAAAATGACGCAATAATGTTATTGTAATATTTAAAATAAAATTATAATTATTGCAATATTTAAAATTAGGATTGAAGTTTTAAGCCTCGTGAAGGATTATGGTCATGTGTGTCTCTAGGCTGTCAGGATGTCAGGTCTCAGTGGAAGGAGGGACTGCTCTTGTTTTAGCTCTAAACTTGAACCTGGTTCATTTGAGAGAGTTAGACTTGCGCTACAATCACCTTGGACCCTCGGTACAGCACCTGACTGCTCTGCGGGATGACCCTCAGTGTCCCCTGGACACTCTCAGGTGAGGACCTCATGCCCCTGGGTAATCTGTTTTTGAAGAGTGATGTCATAGCTAAGTAATACTAGTCTTTCAACATTATATTTTTCAAAGCAGGATTTTTAGAGAAATTTAGAGAAATCTCCTTCTTTCAGGCTGGATCCTGCTGGGCAGCGATGGATGGCACCGGGATCAAGTTTAAGGAAGTGTAAGTCTGCAAATTAGTTTTTTGTTCATGTATTTCAGTTGTTTATTTCACAAAAGCTCAAATATAGATCAAGTATCGCTGTTCTCTTCTATTGGCACTTTCGGTATTGAGCAAAACGCACCAAATTTCATATACATACCAATATAATCTTTTATATTGGACAAATGTATCAAAGTAGTGGAAAAATAAGAAACTGTAATATATAAATAAAAGCTAAAACGAGTTGTTTGCCTTAATGCCCGGCAAAAGTGCATTATGTCACCTCTTAACTAAGTATGCGTGTAGCTCATTAGCGTTTTGTGTCCCTCAGATTCCTGTGAATTCTCTCTTGATCCGAACACACTCCACTGTAAACTCTGTCTGCTCGGGCACAACCGGCGAGTGACCTACGTGTTTGACAAGGATCTGGAGGACCAGGGGTACCCGCAGCATCAAGACAGATTTACAGGGTGGCCCCAGGTCCTGAGCTCCACTGGTCTGACCGGGCGCTGTTACTGGGAGGCGGAGTGGAGCGGGAGGTGTGGGGTTGCTATAGCGATGAGTTACAGAGGAATCGTACGAACAGGAAGCAGAGAGGACTGCGAGTTTGGGTGCAATGATCAGTCCTGGTGCCTAAGGAATATCAACGGACAGTTCTCCGTTTGTCACAACAGAAGAGTGACACCGGTCCAGTCCTCCTTTGACCCAAGAGGAGTGGGGGTGTTCTCCGGGCATGTGGGGGTATACCTGGACTCTGAGTCTGGATCTCTGTCATTCTATGAGGTCCAAGCCGGTAAACTGTACCACCTGTATACCTTTACCTCCACGTTCACTGAGCCTCTGTTCCCGGGGTTTGGTCTGGGCTACGGCCTCTTGTATTACGGGGACTCAGTGTCTCTGGTTCGAATCGCTCCTGCAGTGGACAGTTTTAAGGCTTGTCTTAAAACCCACTCTCGTTATTTTCCTTTTAACACCAAGTGAATTGCAAGTGTGTTTATTGTTTATTGTTTTAATGACTGTTTTTATTGCATTGCTCTTGTTTGACTTTATATAAATGACTGGTGGAGCTTGTTATTTTATAAGATGGTATTTTTGTGCTATACACTGTCCCCTTGTAGATCACTCACTTTATTTTGACACTTTAAAAAGTAAACCTCACTTTTGTTGTCTTGTAAACATAAAAAATACTCAAACAATAAATAAGTGCATGTACGTGGCTGTTTCTTGGAGAGACCGGCATTGTCAGTCCATTGTAGGGTTTAGTGTAATATAAAATTTGGGACTTTGCTAAGTTTAAACTCCGCTGTGGCTGTGGACGGTTTTTGGCGACTGAAATTAACAGCTCAAAATAAACACATTTGGGTGGACTGGATACAATTACAACATGAGATCTAGCCACATGAGAGCAGAGTGACAGTTTCACTGCCAAGCCTCCTACGATTTTCTAAGTGTTCACACTCATCAAGTTGTGGCGTCTGGCGTGTGCAGACTCGTGTGGCCTTATTTTGAAGGGACTTAAAAAGGGATTCACAACCACACTCCCTCCCATCCATACAGTTTTAAACAGTGCACTGTGGTTTATCGCACATGTAATCAGGTCATCAGCTGAATGTTGCCAGCAGACAGTAACATGAACTGGCTACATCAGAAAATCTGAAAGTACTGCTGCAGATACTGACATATTTTTTAATGAATTCCATTTTTCTGGCTTTACAGGACAAAGATCAGTTAAGCAAAAAGGAGGGTGAAAAGTGGGGAGTTAAATAATGATGCCCTAATAACAAAAATGTAGAGGATTTATTCAAGACAGATAAACCAATACATACAGTTGATTGTAAACGATACAAATTAACATTTCAATTGAGCGTTAATCATAAAAGGCTGAAATGTAAATCAGTGAAGCTCATCAAAGTACACGGCCATTTCTGTATGACAGATATAAATTGTGTACTGCAAATGCCATTTAGAATGACAAGTCTAGTATTTTTATAATACTAATAAGTCACATTTAAAATTGATCTGACGTCCATGCTGTGTTGCAATGAAAACTCGTTAAAATTTTGCGTTGGCACCTCTTCACGGTTCACATGCACTCATAGCTCGTCCCGGGCCGTGCTGTCCAAAGATGACTGTAGCACGTCTGAGTTTTGAGCCTCTGTGCTGATCTCCTCCTGTTCCCCTGTCTTTCCTGCGCGGGCCCTGTCCCAGTCTGTCCGAACTTTCTCATTGTCCCAAACGGTGGAGGTTTCGGTGTCGCTGACGTAGCCATCCTCGCCGGTGTAGTGCGTTGGATACACCAAAAGAGGCTCTGCAGAAAAAGCCTGAAGATCTCTGGTCTCGAACTGCTCCATGTAATCAGACCTGCGTGCCACAAATCAAAATGAACGTACATAAACACATCAGTGAAGCTGGCATAAAAATGAGTTAGTTGCACTTACACGGGATGTTTATTAAACATGATAGGTAGAAACTCATCGACAGGCAACATTTTTGAAAGTGGATCTGCTTTTAGAAGTTTCCTAGCTCCTTGTAAAGACATCATGTAGCCCAGCGTCCAATAGGAGTAGTCCGCCTCCACAAGGTTATGTATATTAGGCACCGCTTTCTCCCTGTGATCGATTTGCATCCGCTTCCGGCCAATGTAACTACAAGATGGACAAAACGGAGGATTGTGAAACATTAAAATATTTACAATTAAAAAACATTAAAAGGTTGATTGTATCTCCATCCTTTACTGCATTATGTTGTCACTTGATTTGTTTAAGCCCTTTGTCATGCAGAGGTTTTACATTGTAGCAAAGGTTTTCAAAGTCATCAATTGATTTGGACTAGGTTGTCTTCGCTTATTCTCAGAGGCTTCTTTACCCTCACTTGTTCATTTTTGTCACCGTACTCCACATGTAATACTGAAACCAATGTTGAGTGGATTTGACTTGGAGTGGCTTCACATTTTTATTGCAATGAGATGGAATGATCATTGAAAAACGCAGAGAAGAGAATGCATGTGCCTGTCTGTTTTTGCAAATAAACTCTTCAGTCTATGAGTTCAAACAGCATAAGCTTACATGAGGTCCCAGTCCAGGCCTTCTTTCTCCACTTCACTCATTAGGTTCATGAGTCGCCTTTTAAAGAACACCTCAAAACGCAGGTCATCCTCGATCACCAAAGACGTCTCAAGACCCCGCTCCACAATCTACACAAGTCACACACATCTGTTTTATAAACCGTGGTTACACTCCGAACTGGTGAATGCATCAAGCCCACAGACCTCCTTCCAGATGTTGTAGTGAGAGAGGAAGCACCCGAGCTCTCCCTTTGTCAGCGGGCGCCCATGATAGGGGTCATTGTACCCAGGCATCATGTGGATCCCCAGTGCATGGATTTCACTGGTATTCATTGCCCTAAAAACATATTGGGACATTGTTATAAAACAGCTAATGTTTTTAGAGTTACAGTATATTCCTGGCTTTTCACCGAAGCAAGAATTAGACGTATAATCCCCTGCTTTAAAATATGTGCATGTTTTTTTATCCCTTGTTCAGTAAACCCATCACCAGCCACCAGTCAGGCAATAAATAATTCACAAATTGATTTGAAAACCAAATGTTCATCTTCAAGACATGTCTTTGTTTATTTGGGACCAGGACACATAAAGGTACCCTGGCTTGTAATACTAGTGGCCTTAAAAGTTTAAACACTTACTTTCCATCAACGGCTGCAATGACTTTACAGTCAATCTCTTGAAGCTGCAATGTCCTCAGCATGCGATCTCTGCGATCTGTACGCCTCTTTAAGTTTATCATAAAAACCTACATGGAAGGAATATAGAAGTCAGTATTATTACAATACTTTTCATTGCGAGCTGCAGCACTAAGTACAGATGGAGAAAAAAAAAAAAAAAAAGTGCCATTTTGCAAATTCCATCTTCCCACTTCCCTATACTCACCTCGTCAAAGCCCATTTTATCTCGTCCTTTAGCGGGAGCTGGTAAGTACTTGGACAGCATCACAGGAGGGTTTCGCACTGAGTGAGAGGGAAGATGGATGCAGAAATGGTCTAAATGCACTGAATGACTACGCATAACGTTATCACAGGAAAAAGCAGCAGAAAGAAGATGCACCAATCCTATAATGACCATTGCTATGATGACAAGTTCATGTGTGGATATGCTTTGTTAACAGTGTGTAAATACAACACTGAAAGGAGAAGACCAGTCATTTGTTCAAGTTTGACAAGAGCAAGGGGGTGGTCACAGTGTGCAGAGGTCAGCAGATTTGAAGAATATGACACGTGATGCCCCAGGGTAGCAAAGTCAGGCTAATGTTCATTGCACCAAGCTAGTGATTAACTACATGGTCAAAACGTTACTCCCACATGGTCTACAAAAGCTAGACAGAGATAGAAACAGAATCTTTTATCTGAAATCCTTACCATTTATTTCCAAAACAGTGTGCAGGAAACTGTCGGCTTCATCTTGCAAACTATTGTGGGATCTCAAAGGCACCGGGAAGAAACCATACGTTTCTTTGTTACAGACAAACATCTGAACATCTAAAGGAGGAAAGTAGATCATTTTGAGTAGATTTCACAATTCGCTGATGTAATGTCTTTAGTTGTGAAGTTGCATGGTAGAGAGAGCACACCTGCCATCCGAGCAGAATAGGCAAACACAATTATGTCGTCGAAGGCCCAGCTGTACTCTGGGTGTGGTGGATGAAACACCAGCTGTCTGGATGCTTCTTTCCTCAAGTCTATTAAAAAGGTGGAGTGAACCATTGGCACTGCAAAACAGCCCTTTCGCACCTGCTTCCTCATGGGCAGGTAGGCCGGGGTACGTTTATAATAACCCTGAAAATCCAGTTGATTAACAATCGAGTTTACTATGAATTCACACCAATTCAAGGGCACATGCTGTGATTTTACCTGCGAGGTCATTCCGCACCAGAAGTTTGAGTAGGCCGCACGGGACTCGAGCATTGGAGCCACAATAGTCTTGTTCTCCTTCATGAGCTTCCACAGGACATTGGGATTTGTGAGGAGGTTATCACAGTCCACCAACTTCAAAAATAAATTGTTTTTGTGAGCAGAAGTTTGTCAAGTAAATAAAAAGCGACTATTTTCTCTACATACTTGCTTAAGGTGTGCAATCATGTAAACCTTGAGATTAAAGCAGTACAAAGTAACTTGTTTATCTTAATAAATCCTTTTCGTAGTCCCTCTGGGGTAATACAAGTGTTAATGGGATGATTGGGGGGTCTTTCATATCTCCCTGGTGTCTCTGGCTAGAAAACCACAATTGCAACTTTCCCTGCACCGGGTCGGAGGCCCCAATACACACTATCACAAAGAAGAAGCTAACAGGCTAACGGGCAAAGCTAACTGCGAGTTAGTGCCACTTAAACAGTATTTACAACCAAGTATAATTGAATGTACAATATCCCTCTCTCCCTTTGTCTTTTCTGTCAGCGTAGTATTTACTCTCACGGACAATTAATTAGTAAAAAACCGCAACATGCTACGACACCTGCAGTGGCGCTTATGGCCTCTAGGGGCATGAGTTACTTAGTACTGCTTTAACAACCTTCTATGTGTAAACAACTGAAGAATTTTATGCTAAATTCTCAAAGGTCAGTGAAGAGATTTTTCTTTTATTTGCCAAACTGTATCGACTACACTGTCTTTCGAGTACAATAAGTACTTTTGACTTACTAAAAAGTAGTCGGCCCACATCTCCCGCGCCGACTCCAGTGCCACCTGTCTGAGCTTCATTACATGTTCATACCGCTGGTCTGTCCACTGCTTTGGTCCATCGTCTTCATCTTCATAAAATCTACAGAGACAACATGGATTTTGCATTGAAATTATTGACTTTATACCCCAAGGTTTGTGAAACGAAAGATATGATTAACTGTTACTAACTGGGGCTCTTCTTTGGGTCTCCATTCAACATAATGATACAGGTTTTGAACTTTGGTAAGCCATTCACGTAAAATTTCTGTCGTGTTGTCTTCATTGTGATCCGTCGCCACCCTGGAAAATATTACAGACATCGAATTTTATATTATCATTGTAAATTACATAGAAAGGACTGAGAAGGAAAGTCAGTGCTTCTTGTGAGTTCATGCGGAGTTAAAACCTGATATTGTGGCTTGGACAACAATAGCCCTGTGTGTGCACTTTCTACAAGCTCATTGTCTTTTTCTCTGGGAACTGGAACAAAGTGTTAATGAAACTCCAGTAGAAGAAAAGACCTGTACAGCTACAGCACGTGACTTGACTCTTCAGCACGATCATAAATTATATATAATATGAGCCAACACTGAAACAGCACTGTCTGCACTCAGCACCGTATACTCCAGCCAAGTGAAAGTGTAGTGAAAGATTTTGCATGCCTTTGCGAGAAAACAGCGCCTTCTTGCTAAAACATCCCTGTCCTCTCTCTCCATCTTGTCTGCAGAAATCCACATCCCCTTCTTGTTGATCTCAAATAAATATTAGCATAGAACTTACTTTGGCTTGCTCTGTGCGGGTGTGTATATTTATAGCAACTTAATGAGCATATGCCTCTTCTGCAAGGCCTTCAAAGCTGAAAAAGATGCTTAATTGTGACTGTATAAGATTTAAGTGACAGTTTGTTCATATTTGGATCCAGCGTTTGGTTTACAGGAAAAGCTGCACAGAAACCTCATGTGTACTGTTTATAACATTGCACTGGTGTTTGCATATTCCCAATGGCTGAAACCACAGTAAACACAGGCTTAGAATGGGATTGAATGTAGAACACATTTTTTTCTAGCTCCTAATAAACTACTAGGCCTACCTAACAAATACTATATTCCTCTGTAAAGTGCATTCATTCACAGGGATGTAGAAGATAATGTTAGTGTGGGTTCCCTGGTGGTTGTTGAAGAGGGAATGGGATGGCACTGGGATTTCATGACCTGTTCAGACATGATCCCATTTGTTAATGTTTCCAAGTTGCTGTCACAGACCCTCGTGGGCTCGTCTCCTCCCCTCCTCCACGTATACAGATGAAGACACTACACCTCTGTCTGCTTACTACCCCTTTTCGGACTCAGAAAGTTGCACTCTCTGGCTACACTTTGGACACGCTGTGCGCAACAAACATTATCATCAAGATTTCTTCCCCAGTACAAGAATAGCTTTAAATACATCTTCCACTTACTCACCACATTGCCATTCTGTCTTTGGGATAGTTAAGGCGCTCAATGGTGCCAAGGAAATAGGGCAGTGAGTGCTCGGAGTTCCTGCAGATGAGGGCGACCAGGACCCGGGGAGCCAGCAGCCGAGACTCGGGGCTCCATCGCTCCTCGGAGAAGTATCCACGGGCAGGAGCGCAGCATGACAGGGTCAGGGGGAGCAGCCAGGCGAGACCGTGCATGGCAAAGGAATATAACAAAACAAACCCCTGAAACCGTGAATAAACAAGACAAGCTAGGGCGAAAACGGACCCGCTTCGCAAAACGCGGTCATCACAGCGCATAAAAGCTTTGCCGCACCTCCTTAAAAAGTGACAACAGTGCGCAATGGAGCCTTAAAGGGGCGGGCTGCGGTTAAAGGGGATGGGGCCCCTGGCTTGATTTTTTGATTGATGGGATTTTTTTTAACTTCAGTGATGGAATATGGGCACGTTTTGTTCTTTTAACCACCACATGAACCGACCACATTTTCTCACTTTTTAGGCTTTACCCAAATCTAAAAGCTTCTTGAAAAAAAAAAGCGTCAAAAATGTGACAAAAAGTAATTAAACGTAACAAAAAAGTGACAAAACACAATCAAAAAGTGACAAAAAAAACAGCAATAAAGTAACAAAAAACAAATAAAGACCAACGAAAGAGCAACAAAAATGTGACAAAAATGCAACGGCAACAACACAAGGATAAAGATCAGTTTATATCAATTTTATAGCTTTCAAATAGGGGTGGTAACCTCTGGGAACTACATCATGATTTAAAAAAAAAATGCTACTTTTAAACTTTATTTTACCATACTACATATGGTAAAATATGTACTACATATTATTCATCATCTACAATGCTTTTCATGTGCTTTGTAGACCTTTTCTATAATGATCCCTGATTTACACACTAAAAATGGGTCTATAGATCGGTCATTACATTTAAATAAACAAGAAACTACAGTACTATTGCTAAAGGATATAATCAACCCCAAATCAATCTTATTTATAAATATCCATCCATCCATCCATCCATTTTCTTCCGCTTTATCCGGGGCCGGGTCGCGGGGGCAGCAGTCTCAGCAGAGATGCCCAAACTTCCCGATCCACACACACCTCCTCCAGCTGTTCTGGGGGGACCCCGAGGCGACACCAGGCCAGCTCGGAGACATAGTCCCACCAGCGTGTCCTGGGCCTTCCACGAGGCCTTGTCCCACTAGGACATGCCTGGAACACCTCCCGCGGGAGGCGACCAGGAGGCATCCGGAACAGATGCCCTAGCCACCTCAGCTGGCTCCTTTCGACGTGAAGGAGCAGCGACCCTACTCCGAGCTCCTCCCGGGTAACTGAGGTCCTCACCCGATCTCGGAGGGTGCGCCCAGCCACCCTGCGAAGGAAACTCATTTCGGCCGCTTGTATTCGCGATCTTGTCCTTTCGGTCATTACCCAAATCTCATGACCATAGGTGAGGGTGGGAACGTAGATCGATCGGTAAATCGAGAGCTTTGCCCCCCGACTCAGCTTCCTCTTCACCACGACAGACCGATACAGCGACCGCATCACTGCTGATGCCGCACCGATCCGTCTATCGATCTCACGCTCCATCCATTTATAAATATAAAAACTATTATTAAAATGTATTTGTGTGACAGTGTTTGGTTCAAGTGCTTAAAACTGCATTGTTTCCGCCTGCTGTCCTGAATTCTTGATTATTATTGGGCTCTTGACTGTGAAAACAGTGGAGCACTGCTGCCTCATTATTATGCATGATGTGTCGCTCATTAATGTGAATGACGTCTTCAAAAGTATCGATATCGTCCCGCAAAATATCGCGATATATCAGATAATCAATATAATGTCACACTCTTACTTTCAAATGAGGTGTTACCCTGGCCTATAGGCTATAAGCTCCAGTCGAGAAGCTTTTAGATTTGAGTAAATCTAAACTGGAGAAAATGTGCTCAGTTAAGGCATGTAGTAAGAGATTAATAGAATTAATGGTGCTCATAGCTTACACACATTAACATTAACAACATTTTACTTCTTTTTTATGTATTTACAACTCTATGGTACACATTAAAGTTACTGAAGAAC
The DNA here is from genome assembly GCF_951799975.1 of Gobius niger. NCBI lineage: Eukaryota > Metazoa > Chordata > Actinopteri > Gobiiformes > Gobiidae > Gobius > Gobius niger. Next base: position 19,961,475 of record NC_136861.1, read on the forward strand.
AGAAGTGATAGAATAGCCAAAAATATTTAGTTAAGTAATAGTACTTTTTTTACACACATTAAAGATAGAAAGTGAAATGTAGCGAAATGAAAACAATATTTGTCCTCTTTTAGTGTATTGTAAGCCTATACATTTGTGGGAAGAACACTGTGCATCTAATTATATAGCATTTGTATCAATGTCATTTAGTTGTTGGTGAGCATTTCTGTGAAAATAACCCCAAAAAATGACCCTGCAAATGTGCCTTTAAACTCGTCTCTGTGAAGAATTGGGAGGCAACAAATATGTTAAGAAAGTTAAGAATGAGCTTGGACCGCAACTAACATTTTAAATTAGTGGCTTCCTCTTACTGTTTGTATTCAAATAATCAGGTATAGGGCCTGAAATGAGGTGTATTTGCCGAAAATACTGCTTTTACTTTTTCAACACAGTGGGTGTTTAAAAAGAAGTGCAAGAGCAGAGCACGTTTTAATTGTGGTCACAAAGCTCCCACTTGCGTCAGTTTAACAACCACTTGCACCATGACTGTAAGCCTGCACTGCTAATACTGACATTTTTTATTATAGTATGTTTATTTGATTGTTTATTGTTTTTGCCCCTTACATATTTAGTCACTGTATATAAGACACCTCAATTTACTATTTAATTGTTTGCACATTTCCTGTCCATTCTGCACAACCTGAGTGTTTTTTCTTGAGAGCTGAATGTAACAAGTGAATTTCTCCATTGTGAGATCAATAAAGGCTTGGCTATGTAAACCTTGAGATTGACGCAAGAAAATGTATTTGAATAACTGCCCACTTCTAAAGTATCTGAAAATAACCAAAAGCAATACAGTTTCAGATAATACCAAAAATGTTATATTTCAAGACATTTTAATAATTTTATTTGTGATTATTTTCTCTATGAACAACATTTTAACATTGTAGGAATGTCTATGTCTTAGGTTTTTCTGTTCCCCAGGCTAGAGTCAGGGATTGACTGCTTAGAGGCGCTATAGTTTGGCCCCTGAACCAGGTCTTTCCACTGGTATAGTTAAAGAGGCAGCAGCGGGGTCATCAACAAGCCAGAACAGTTCACCGTTCCGTGGGACGACGCGAGCAGCAGGCAGCGCTGGACCGTCTCTGCCCTCTAGCACTTCCTGCAAGAACATGGAAAGGTTTCAGCCAGAATCGTGTCAGCAAACACCTCCTGTGGCTGTGAGAAAATATCACAGCAGGCAAAATTTACTGTTCAAAGTGTTACCTTTAAAATGGGTGCTTTGCTTCCCCCTGTGGACACAAAAGCCACACATCGCGCCGCGTTCACAGTCGGAAAGGTCATAGTTACTCGCTGTGGTGGTGGTTTGGGAGAGTCGCTGATGGGGGCCACGGTCTTTTCTGTTTCCTAAATTAGGACACAGCCAAACATCATCTGTCACATTTAATGAGAAGAGTCACCGAAAGTGAGAACCGCAAACAAAAACTGCACTGTAACTGCAAACCATGAGAATTACCATGACATGTAACAAGCCTCGGCAGTCACTGACCACAGGATTCAACATGCGCTGGATCTATAAAAACCTATTCATACAAGGAGGGAGTGTCTGGCAGTGTACGGAAAATATACATTTGTGAAATAGGGGACAGAAGACCACATCAAAGGTAAAGCCCGAACCCCCACTTGGCGCTGATTAGTAGGTCAGACCTATAGCTGAACAACATGCTTCATTTTCCTTGACTAAAATCACCATGTTTCTATATTTCATCCCCCAAAATGTACAGATCTGTTCGCAAATTTGAGAGGCTCTGTCATTAAACATGTGTGATGTGTTTGCGGACCAGAACACGGGCCCTAAACAAGAACCAACAAATCCAGTGGGACAATATGCAGCAAAGAAAGGTTAAAAAGCTGAAGTTAAATCACTTCACTTCTAGGGTTTCCAAGTCTACAAAACAATTCACTGAGAAAATGCAAAACACACACATCTAAATGTCTTAAATACATAATAATAATAATAATAATAATAATACATTTTATTTGTATAGCGCTTTTCAAGACACTCAAAGACGCTTTACAGAAAACAAGAATAAAATCACACATAAAATGGAATGTGTGATGTGATACTTGTATTAGTTAGGCAGCCCACCTGCTTTGACTGGGGGTAATTTACAGTATCGTCAACAAAGTAATGCTGAACTGAAGTGTGAAACAAAACTCTTGAAACAGATAAAATATGTGTTTGATAGTAAATAAATACCTCTAAAAGTGGGTGATCTGGGAAGAGGGAGCATGTGTGTCCATCGGGTCCCATGCCAAGCAGTAACAAGTCAAAAACTGGGAAGGGCTCTCCTGGAAAGGCCTGAAGAATGCAATATCACAAACTGTATTAAAGTGTGAAATGCAGAACTTTATTACAATGAAGTGCAGGCTACAGATAACCTTACATTTTTCAGTTTATTGCAGTAATCCTCAGCACATTCGCCAACAGGTAAAGATGGGTCTATAGCCAGGACACCACTGTCTGGGATATTGACCTTAGAAAATAACTGATTCTGAAACAACAACAAAAACATATCAAATGTGAAGCGCTTTGGGTGACTTCCATTAAAAAAAGAGCTTTAATTGTTAACTCCTTTGCATTTCAACACTCTCCAGAACTGGCTTACCTTATACAACCCATAGGTGCTCTCTGAGTCATCAAAGGGGACCAGCCTTTCATCGCAAAACGCAAAAAGCCACTTGCTGCAGTCTACTTGAGGCAGGCCGAGAAGCTCTTTGCTCAGCATGGACACCAAACTCCCTCCAGACAGACCCAGAGTGAACCTGCCACGAGAGGAGATGGCTTTTTCGGCCCGGGACGTCACCAGGAGGGCCAACGCGGGGCCGAGCTCTGCTGAGGACGGGAACGCCACCACCCTTCTACCTGCCATTGTGACTGTGATCTGGAGGATGGAGGTTAGAGGTTAGAGTGAAGATTGAGAAATAAGGAAGTCTGTTACAACAGGTTTCTACACAGTCTTTATGCAAGTCAAATGCCTGAATCCAAAACAATAGTTAAAATAGTACATTTTTAATATGTTCATCTGATCATAAAATTCAAAACAAACACGCGTTGCTTGACAAACACGATGAATCTACTTTATGACACACTAAGACCACCTTTACTCGTGGCTATTATGCAAATGACACCATGTTGGTATGTGGATATTTGGACAGAAAAGTACCTGAATAACTCAAACGTGGGTTTAGAGTTTCAGACTTGGACCCAATGGGATTATTTTATTTGTCGGCTAACTTAATCCAATTCCCCACTTCCTGAAAGAAGCTTGGTCCAACCAATCACAAATAGCGTTTGTCAAGGTGCATGATGGTTGGTAAAAAATATTTAATTTGAGGGTCAATAAGTGCCGTTAAACGAGACTATTAAATGTCTATAGAAAGCAAGTGTTAAAAACTAATGTAATATTTTGGACAATATGGTTTCAAGATTGTCCAAACTCGCGCAGCGCGCTATGCCTCCTCCTGGCCGACATGTGGAAGTCGCGGGTTAAAAATACAGAGACTCATGTCACATGAACTCGCAGTTGCCTCTGCATATATTTTGTATTTTGCTGCTAAAGCCTAGCCTTATTGAGTTTATTAAGATTGGTAGTGTTTCAGTTGTCCTACAACGCAAGCCATGTCGACAGTCTTCTCTTTCCAGAATCAGCTGTCCTCAATCATGGACGCGTTATCCAAGACCGCAGTGTTGGAAATAAGCAAACTGGTGGAGATCGAGTCCAAGATGCTTAAAATAGAAATAAACCGAGGACGGAATGAAATCGCTTCACTCACAGAGAAACTTCAGCTGATGGAGAAACTACTTTACATGGCGCAGGGGAACAGACAGGAGCCCATTTCAGCGATAAGGGACGTTTCAGACAGAGGTCTGGTGATACAGCCTGACAAGAAACGATCAACCATTAACAGGTGGGCTAACCTTTTCATGCATGTGCTACGATAATTATAATATAACTACTTTTGTATAGTTCACATCATCCTGGGGAGAGTCCAAGAGAGACCATCACCTCCTCCACAGACACCAATCTGCAATCAAAGAAAGAGCACGCTCAATCTGCAAGTGATCTTTTTTCACTATACTTCTTAATTGTACTTAATAGAGACTCTGATATTGTATTGCTTTGCTTTAGATTCCTCTCCCAGTGAAGGAGCAGCCTGAATTGATTGTCATCAAGGAGGAGCCATATGATGTGGAGTGTGGAATCTCTGATGATAATAATGGAAGTGAAAACCGTGAGTTCTGGTTTGCATTAGCTCCCAGTCGTTTCTCAGGGAAACCGTATAGAGAAGAAGCTTCGTGGATGAGAGGCGTAATATGCTCAATTCACAATTGAACCTAATTCAGATGAACACTCTTTGAAAACTTGTGAGTAGTTCTTTGTCTGCAGGATACTAGACAGAGTATGGAGTGAATTAATAATGCAAATGAAATTGTAAAGCGACTTTGAGCATCTACACATATGAATAGGATGATTATTATATATGTCAAATTGATTCGAATTATAATCATGTTTCTGCTCTGTTTAGCAAATCCAGTGGTTCCAGACGTACAGGGGAGTTCAGATGTAGCTCAGTGCTCCAGCCAGGACAGACCCGTCGCAGATCGCCAGCCGCCTCGCTTCACTGACAGCTTTATTAACGTGAACAATCAGTCACCTCATGTTGGAAATGAAATTGTGTGGAATTTACAACTTTCCTCTACCCGCACCAACCTGGAAAATGAAAGAACATTGGGCCAGAATGCAGTTCCTTCCAGCAATAATATGTTAAAGAATGTAAAGATCCACAATTTAAGAAACTCATCTACCAAAAAGTTCTGCTGTCTGCAGTGTGGCAAGAGCTTTAGATGTTTCAGCCAGCTCGAAATACACCAGAGGAGTCACACTGGAGAGAAGCCGTTCAGGTGCACACTGTGTGGAAAGAAATATGCTCAAAAGGGCCACCTGTACACCCACCAGCGCACTCACACAGGAGAGAAGCCCTACCGCTGTCCCATCTGTGGGAAAGGCTTCATTCAGAAGTGCACTCTGGACATGCACCAGCGCACGCACACAGGAGAAAAGCCTTTTGTTTGTGTCAAATGTGGAAAAGGTTTTACCAAAAATTGTAATCTGAAAAAACACCTCACAGTTCATTTGGATGCTTCTTTGCACATTTATGACTCCACACCAACATTCAGCGGCTCATTTATCAACAGGACTACTTAGAACCATCTGAGAACAGTATACCTTTTGAAATGTAATTTTGATGTGAATAATAAAGTTTATGTGTTTCCATCCTGTTGACCTATTACCTCTTGGCACCACCATATAAAACTTAAAAGGTAATTGTTGTATGTTGTGCTCGCAGTGGGTTAAAAACAAACATTTTCGTGACATCTTGAGTTGCCATATATGTCATTCATCATTTCAGCTTTATTTTTTTATGTTTACGTAGCCTATTTTGGCCACCAGATGGCAGTGCAGTATTTAAGTGCCGGTGATATCCCGAAAAAATATAATTGTATGACCTTTACTGTATAAACGCATAAACACATATACATGATTTTTAACTCTTACCATGTTTAAAGTGGAAGAGTGTATGTGTAGGTGAGATAAAAAAGAAAGAACCACAAAAAGTGAGAGGGAGAATGTGGTGTAATAAAAACAGACTTATTCTGAAAAGGCCAAACCGGAAGTGGATGAATTGACGTTTGTTGTGTTTGCAGCGAGTTGCTTGTTTTCTTCGCGTTTTGTTGTCAAGTAATGAAGAGTGAAAAGGACGAGTCCCCAAAATATTACTACTGTGCGTGTTTTACCACTGACAACATTTTTCTGGACGAGTACAAGCTCCATGTCCGTTTCGCGTCTGAGCAGCAGTTCAGGAAGGACTTCAGTCCTGTGAGTCTCAGTCTAGTCTCTCATGTTTTATTACTGGGGAAACAAATATTGTGTTAATGGATTGTTTAACTCATTTTGGCAGGTGCTTCAGAACCTCGGATGTGTGACTGAAGAGCAGTTTCAGGATGTCCTAACCAAGGTGTAGGATTTGAAATAACCTGCCCCATAACAAAAATAAACACTATTAACCTATTAAATATTGTAACAACCACTCAATATTTACAGCATCAATCAATTATTTCATGTGATGTGAATTGAGAATTATTTTAACAGCCCTGGAAAAATTGCTGCAAATATTGTGTTAAGCTATCCAAAGGTTGGCGGTTCTATCCCTCTACTCTGACCAGATATCTTTGTGTTCTTGGGGAAGACACTTCCTTGCCTATGCATGAATGTGGCGTGTGAGTGTGAGAAGAGAGAAATACATATTCAGAAATTGTAAATCAACTTCAAGTGGCTGGTTGATCTTAATTAGTCTAATGCATAAGAACAGTAGGAACAATAAAATATTGGGACCAGAGAATTGAAATGTTTTGGTCATTTCAGATTAATCATGAAGTGGACAGACGGAAGTGTTTAGGTCGAACATCTGTTGAACGAGCTGCTGCTATAAGAGACATTTACCAACCGCTACACCCTCATGTATACCACCTTCAGGTAATCACTCCTTCACGCCTTTTGAAGTTATATATTAATGTTGTTTTATTGTTGTGAATTTAATATTTCACAGGAAACTTTTCTTGCACCCACATTTAAGCACATTGTGGAGTACTGCAGTGGCCCTAATGCGAGTAAAGAGGGTCTTCTTCAACTTTTAGATGTGCCAGGTAAAAGCATTTTTTGATGATTCTGTTAAAAAGACAATCATATACCAAAATAGATTTTATTTGTGTGTGTGTGTGTATAATGTATTAGTAAATTAACATCTTGACATTGTGTTCTTATCGTAAACTCTAGTTAAAATTGTTTATTTCTCTCATTATCATTATTGTCAAAGCTCCAGAGGTGTATCGCTTCCCTGTATTTGAGAGATGGTTCTGTGAGGAGCTTCTTCAGGAGCTAGAGCACTTTGAGCAGTCTGCAGCCCCCAAAGGAAGACCCAACACCATGAACCACTATGGGGTAATTCATGTCTTTGTACAAGGCACTTTGCTCATTGGAAGCAAATCTAAACACGATTTCCTTCACACAGATCCTCTTGAATGAACTAAATTTTGACCAGGGTTTCATCACACCTTTTCGCGAGAGATATCTGCACCCAATCACAGCCCTCCTCTACCCAGACTGGGGTGGACACTGTCTGGACACCCAAAAGGCCTTTGTGGTGAAATATGACATGAATGAGGATCTGGACTTGAGTTATCATTATGACAATGCTGAAATCACGATCAATGTCTCTCTGGGTAAAGACTTCACAGAAGGCAACCTTTATTTTGGTGACATGAGACAGGTTTGTTTAATTGTGCATATCTATTACTGTTCTTTTTCATGTCTAATGCATTACTGCTGTCCTCTGCAGGTTCCTCTCAGTGAGTCAGAATGTACAGAGGTTCAGCACAAAGTGACTGAAGGCCTCCTGCACAGGGGCCAGCACATGCATGGAGCTTTGCCCATTGCCTCAGGGCAACGCTGGAACCTCATAATTTGGATGAGAGCTTCTCAAGTGCGCAACCAACTGTGTCCAATGTGCCAACGGAAGCCATCATTGCTAGAAGGAGAGGGATATGCTGATGGTTTCACCTGCCAGAATGACTCCCTTGTTAATGCTTCATGTTCTTTGGCATAAAACCCATCTAATTCATGCTGGTGAGCCCCTTTTCACTTGTTCATTTTTGTAAGAAGCGTTTTCACAGAACTCACAACTTTGGTGACATAAATCCCAGGAGCACTTAATGATGCAGATAATTGTAAATGAAAGTAATGAGTCTCTGTAATGTTGTGTTTACTCGATGTGATATTTTTGATCCATTGAGCGTGATGAAAGAATGTGTCGGCGACTTTCTAATAACTGATTTAATAAAATAAAATGAAAATAAAGAAATTGTTTCTGTTTTTGTTTCTCACTAACATCTGTAAGCTGTCGAGTGTCTACATGTTTATTCAGGCATAAATCAAGTCTTCTGAATGCATTTGGGCCAGTAAACATTAGTTGCGTGGCTGTTATAGACAACGTGGACACGTGGACAACACTGCCCCCTCTGGCCAAATGCGACACAGATTTCCCCACAATCCCTTTCGGCACGGTGAGTGGGCGCATATAATTTATTCAGCTTCGACGTCTATGTGGAGCCAATCTTGCTATAATTTGGGTCTCTTGCCTCGCCGTCGAGATGATGTGCAACAGCACAACTCGAAGTTTTCGTACGCAGTTAGCTGTTATCTGGGAAAAGCTAACAAAAGCGGCATTGGTGGAAATAAGCAACATTGCCGATGAATGTTCCGCCGTCCTTCACACCGAGATATCTCTGCACAAGACTGAAAATGAGGCGCTGAAGAAGAGGTGCTACTCTCTGGAGGTCCAGCTGAGAGCGGCCAGAGAGGCTCATACCTATCCCGTACATGGCAACAGTATCGGCCACCGGCATCTAGGTCAACGTGGGCAGATGTGCGGTCAGTGTCCTGTCAGCTCTCATTTGGACTATTATCATTAACTTAACTCTAGTCCTTAATTTAAGCACTGATGATGGGTCATCAATTAACTGAAAATTATGCAATACCTTTTAGATCAACAACAACACCAGTCTCCAGAGATTGAGGGAGTGTTTGGAAAGGACTGGTGCATGGACCTTTGGAGAGACGATAAAGCTTTACCTCAAGATAAAGGGATGGTTGACGCTGCTGCTATGACCAGCCTTCAGGCACAAGTAAGAAACTTGCTAATTATATACTGTCATTCTAGTGTTGGTAATTTTACTTTTGACTTATTCTTTTACACAGACTATAGACTTAATTGATAGAACCCCAGACCTCATATTTGTCAAAGAGGAGATCTACGATGATCACCCCATTGGACATCAAATGACACTTCCCGAAACTCAAGCTGGTAAGAAATGGGTAAACGTTTAGTTCAGTACCCTTCACTATTTCAACAACCTAACCTTGCTTTGTTTACCTTACAGGTGTTGGGATTTTTGAGAACAACATGCTTCACAGATCTGTTGAGCAGCAGCTCCAATCTGAGATAAATAACTTTCAGTTAATGACTGCTAGTCATAATCCAAGCCAGCAGTGCTCCCAGCAAACACTAACCACAGAGAACCTCATAGAGGAAGCTACAATTGACAGTCTAGTTACCACCTCTAATGTCCCTACAGTGTCTTCTTATGCACATAATGTAGACATGAATTCAGCCAAAGAAGTAACCTTTCCACATAAAGTCATGAAACCTAACAAACGCTTTGAGTGTTTGTTTTGTGGCAAAATATTTAACTACTTGAGCAGTTTAAAAGTTCATATAAGAAGACACTCAGGAGAAAAGCCTTATAACTGCACAGTTTGTGGGAAACGTTTTGCTCAGAAAACATACTTAAAGCTGCATCAGCGTGTGCATTCAGGAGAGAAGCCGTACTGCTGTCCTGACTGTGGCAAAAGTTTTTCCCAGAAAAGTTCTCTGAACATACATCTGCGCACACACACAGGGGAAAAGCCGTACAGCTGTGCGGATTGTGGGAAAAGTTATGCTTACAAGTATGGCCTAAATCACCACCAGTGTTTCAATCTACCTGATAAAGCTTATTAGGCTTCGCCATAATACCAGGTAAACTGAGGACTCATGCATACTGTACAGATACATTTATATTCATGCACGAGTGATGGTGTAGAGACATTTACAAATGTTTAAAAATTGATAAGATGGAAGGGTTTACTCCATGCTTTTTGTTTTGATGAAGACCAGGACAGACCAAATGACACTTGTGCTGTAATGACCTCATCAATGCCGTTCATATATGCCTTTAAGGCCAGTACTGTTTTTGTGTAAAAATATTTTTGGACAGACTCCATTTGCACAAATCTAGCATAAACTACCTCTCACAACATCTTACTACTCACATTGCCTGTACATCATACCTCATTCTTTAACAAAGCAGGAAGTAGCAGCGTAATAGTGACAAATGTTACGTTTATTTTTGACAGATATTCACTCATGTATAAGCAGATCGATAGCATGTGCAAGCAAGCCATGCATATATTTTTGTAAATGTGTTAAAATGGTTGTATTGTCTTCCTTTTTTCTATAATGCAAGTTCCCAAAAGATGCATTCAGTTCAAGTCTTTCACACTGTTTTGATGGCAGGATTGACTCTTTTCCTGCATGTTAATAAAAAAATATTGTACTCTCACATATACCATTTTACATGACAGGAGAAAAGAAACTTGTTATATAAAATGTTTTATTGGCTAATAAAACAAAGACATTTCATAATATTGTACAAACGACATGAACATTGAAAACCAAAACCAATAAAAACTCACAAATGAGCCTTTTGCTACATCTGTAGTTGGTTATTCATGACATACTGTTACAAACAAGACATTTACCATCAACTAATGGGAAGAAATTGACTTGGATTTTATCATTCACTCACTGACAGGTTCTTGATAAGCAATTTGTCATGGGAGCCTTCCTGGAGAGAATTTCTGTGAGACATTAGATGGTGATTGAGGTTTACTTTTTGTGTAAATGTTTTTCCACACCACATGCACTGAAAGGGCCTTTCACCGGTGTGGATGCGCAGGTGACATTTCAGATTCCCTTTCTGCGTGAACCCTTTGCCACATACCCTGCACCTGTAGGGCTTCTCCCCAGTGTGAACCACATAATGGATTCTCAGGGCTGAGGGGTTGGCGAATACTTTCCCACAAAGCTCACAGGACTTACTGACTTTGTGTGACGCCACTGGAGGAACGCATATGTGTGTGTCCAGCTGTCCGTCAGGGAACTCCTGCTTACAGATGTTGCAGAAATTGGACTTGTGCGACTTCATATGATGTGTGAGTGTGCCCTTGTGGAAGAATGATCTATTGCAAATATGACAAGTAAAACTGCCTTGATTTGAATCCATCGCTGTACAAACAATGTCAAAGTCATCAAAGGTATCGAGGGAATACTCGTCCAGATCATTAATATTGTCCGAGTTTGTTGAAAGACTTTGCTGAATGTTTTGGCTTGCTTCCTGTTGACTCACATCTACAAACTGTACATCATCATCGTCGTCATATTCCTCCTCCTCTTCATCATCGTCGTCAATAGGAATGGTATATGTGCTGAAGTCATCAACTGTGTCTTTAGATTCTTCGGAGTGCATGGGAGCGTCTTCCAAAATACTTGAACTATTTTCTTTATCAACTGTATGGTGAGCACTGGCCTCAGTAACGGCAGTATTCTCTGACAGCTGGTTTGTTTCTGCAGCCAAGTCTTCATCTTCATCTACAACTTAAACACAAACAAATTAAAATCTCTACTCCAGCCTCATATGTGAAATGTAAATTACAGAATATTCCCAAATTTTAAACTTGCCTTTTGCTTCAAGAGCATCTATTTGGGAGCTGGTGGATGCCTCTGCATAATCTTCCTTTTTAAACCGTCTTTCTTTATTTATTGAAGTACTCTAAAAACATGGACTACCGGTTAGATGTAATTATTCACAACAGTGTACAAATGTCTAAAAAATATTAAAATACATTGGATGCAGTACTACAGGGGTAGGCAAGTTTGCGTCGTGGAGGGACGATTTTCATCATTGCCAAAACACCCAAGGGCCGAACCTCAACATTGTAGCCCAAAGTAAAGAACTATTTTCTGCAAATGCCAATGTTTTACATCAGTGGTTTTGGGACCCACCATTACCCTCGGATGACAAGCCGAGGACCCAAATAAAGCTGTAATTTGTCATATATCGTGTAAAATATTGTATTTTCCACACAAGTTTTTGTTGAACAAGCAGTAGATTATCAAAACAACCCAATAACATTCATTTCAACGGACACAGTTAGTGTTTCCATGCAGTTTCAGATGGACAATATTGAATAAAAGTTCCCTATAGACTCGCGACCCACTGAAAAATGGTTCAATGACCCACTTTAGGGTCCCGACCCACCAGTAGAGAATCACTGTTTAACATTATATGACCAAGCGGGATGTTCTGACAGGACATTTTTAAAATACTGACACTATTTCTCGCATTTTTGAACTACATTTTTAGACTACAGGTCTTTGATCTTTTATTTGCATAATAATATTTCTCAATCTTGGGGGCCAGAGGTTCTGTGCTGGACGGCCGGATTTGGCCCCTGGGCCTGACGTTGCCTACCCCTGCAGTACTATAACAATTTTACCTGCAAATAACAAAACAAAGCATTGTTCCTTATATGATAAACAAATACTGATGCCAGTTAAATTTTATAAAGGCCTACATTACTTTCATTAAAAAATATATACAGTGTGGAAAAAAAGTATTTGGTCAGTTTCACATAGACATTCTATTGGATTTTGGCCAAATTCTTTTTTCCCCCACTGTCTATATTAATTTTAAAGGTCCATTATGCAACATTTTATGCTAAAACAAAAACGTGTAGATTAGTGTGTATTGGACTTTCCAGTGACCTAGTGTTGGTGGCCTCTCGGATGCTCCAGGATCTCTGGTAGGTTTTCTAGGGGGGAACATATGCGTTACCATGGTGACGGTTCAATAAGCAATGAAAACCTACCTGGAACCCTAAAGAAATTGGTCTTGGAGCGTCTTAGGGGCCACTGGGATGGAAAGTAAAGGCACCACACAACACATAGTTGCATAATGCACCTTTAACGATAGTTTAATAGTTTCAGTTTCACCTCATCAGATGCACCTGTGGAGACAGCCACTTTGCCCAGCGCAGACGGATCCCTGTCTTTCCACAGATCTTTACACCAGTCTTTGCCAAAAATCCTCTCTATGGTTGGTTGGCTATTATCTGCAAATAGTCATAGAAGAGAAACACAAAATAGGGCAAGAAAAAAATAGTAATGCAGATTATTATAGCGACAGCGGTGAAAGTACCATAACGGTCCTCTCCCTTCTTACTACTGCAGTCGGTCTGCACTCCCACAGTCCGATGACTTTGACACGACTTGGTTTTCACAATAGTCAATTCACATTGTAAGTTGTTCACTTTTTCTGACAAAGCAGAGTTGGCAAAAAGAAGTCGAGAGCACTCGAGTCTGAGCTCTGCAGTGTCTTCATCAACGAGTTTGCAGACCTGATTAAGTGCAGTTTTTGCCATTGTTTCCATAATGGAGGAAAGCTGGGCGTGAATCGAGAGACGAATCGCCATTTCAGAAGCAGAGTGCTCTATTTTCTGGGGCACATAAGAGAGGCAAACTGTCAAAAGTCAACGCCTGTCGTTGAAATAAAGACACTCGTGTGCTGTTCTGGTTGCTAACGAGGCTAATTTCAACAAATGCTACAAACAAACTGGGAACCAAATAAATGTAGCAAACGTGACGTATTTCCGGCGGAAGTAACCGGTCAGCTGCGCTGTATTACAGAAAGCTTCCTCTTTTTGCTAGTGCAAGCGGCGTGTTTTCTGCAATTGAAGCTTGTAAATGTAGTCGGTATTATCGCTGATCACTGAAGTGATAATTACTCCTGGCTTGGTTCGCTTTCAGCTTTTAACATGAATACGGAGAAGGACTTTTCGCCTCTCACGCCCAACATCGTCAGAGCTCTGAATGACAAACTGTACGAGAAAAGGAAAGTAGCCGCTTTGGAAATAGAAAAGCTCGTGCGTGAGTTTGTGGCTCAGAACAACTCTACTCAGATAAGACATGTGATACAAATTCTGGCCTCGGAGTTTGCGCTCTCCCAGCACCCTCACAGCCGTAAAGGGGGTCTCATTGGACTGGCAGCTTGCTCCATCGCCCTGGGTAAGGACTCTGGTCTGTATCTGAAGGAGCTAATCGAGCCTGTACTCACGTGCTTTAACGACTCTGACAGCCGCCTACGCTATTATGCATGTGAGGCTCTCTATAACATTGTGAAAGTTGCCCGAGGAGCCGTGCTTCCTCACTTCAACCTGCTTTTTGACGGGCTTAGTAAACTGGCAGCCGACCCAGATCCTAATGTGAAGAGTGGCTCAGAACTACTGGACAGACTGCTGAAAGATATAGTAACTGAGAGTAACAAATTTGACCTTGTGGCATTTGTTCCTCTGCTCAGAGAGAGAATCTACTCAAATAATCAATATGCCAGACAATTTATTATTTCTTGGATTCATGTCCTGGAGTGTGTGCCAGATATTCACCTTCTAGATTATCTTCCTGAAATCCTGGACGGGCTTTTTCAGATTTTGGGAGACAACAGCAAAGAGATTCGTCGGACATGTGAGGTGGTGCTGGGGGAATTTCTGAAGGAGATTAAAAAGACCCCCTCCAGTGTGAAGTTTGCAGAAATGGCCAACATCCTTGTAATCCACTGCCAGGTCGCAGATGAGAGCAAACTCACCAACGATCTCATTCAGCTGACCGCTATGACCTGGATGAGGGAGTTCATCCAGCTGGCAGGCCGGGTGATGCTGCCTTACTCTTCTGGCATTTTGACCGCAGTGCTGCCCTGCCTCTCCTATGATGACAGGAAGAAGAACACAAAAGAAGCAGCCAGTTCTTGCAACCACAGTCTGATGAAACTGGTGACTCCTGAAGATGACAACGATGAGGAAGAGGATGAGAAGAGTGAGAGCACAACTACACCGTCTCGAGAAGAGACCAAAGTGCAGTCCGATGGGAGCGACGTGTTAAATGCCTCACAAGACTCTGTGGGTTTCAGCAACATTAGCTTCTTCACCCCGGCGAGCAATGAGCGACCACAGGTGACCCTTAACCTTGATGGTATTGTTCAAGTGCTTGACCGGCACCTCCATGACTCCTCCACTGGCATGATGACCCGGATAGCCGTCCTGAAATGGCTTTACCACCTCTACATCAAGACGCCTCGCAAAATGTTTCGCCACACGGACAGCCTTTTCCCCATGCTTCTCAAAACTCTCTCCGATGAGTCGGATGAGGTGATTTTGAAAGATCTAGAGGTGCTAGCTGAGATAGCGTCATCTCCCGCGGGGCAAACCGATCTGGTGGGGTCATGTGACATTACCGACAAACTGGAGTTGAAGGTCCCTGATAAGTCCACCAACAAAGCTGTGGATTCGTCGCCCTCTACTCCAAGTATGAACTCCTATTTCTACAAGTTTATGATCAACTTGCTCAAACGCTTCAGCTTAGAGAGGAAACTTCTGGAAAACAGAGGGGCTTTCATCATCAGACAGCTTTGTTTGCTACTCAATGCGGAGAACATCTTTCACTCAATGGCAGACATTTTGCTGAAAGAAGAGGACCTCAAATTTGCCTCCACTATGGTCCAAACTCTGAATACTATCCTGCTCACGTCAGCTGAGCTCTTTCAGTTGAGAAACCAGCTCAAAGACTTGAGAACCCCGGAGAGCTACGCCTTATTCTGCTGCCTGTATCGATCCTGGTGCCACAACCCCGTCGCCACCGTTTCGCTTTGCTTCCTCACGCAAAACTACAAACACGCCTATGATCTCATCCAGAAGTTTGGCGATTTGGAAGTGACTGTAGATTTTCTGATGGAGGTTGATAAACTCGTGCAGCTCATAGAAAGCCCCATTTTCACTTACCTGCGGCTTCAGCTGTTGGACGTGGAGAACAATCCGTATCTAATCAAAGCCCTCTATGGTCTGCTGATGCTGCTGCCTCAGAGCCAGGCCTTCCAGCTCCTGTCCCATCGCTTGAGGTGTGTCCCAAACCCAGAGCTGATGCGGACAGTGGATGAGTCCAAGTACATGGATGCCAAACAGGTCTCATCAAAACGTGCCCCCCATGTTCAGATCGACTACAATGAGCTGCTGCAGCATTTTGATCGCGTCCAGAGCAAACACCTGGAGGTCAGACACCAGCGCTCGGGGCGGGCCCCAGAGCACTCAGACAGGAAGATTATTTAAAATGTTCTGTGTGTGTCAATGTGCATGAAAAAAGAAAAAAAAAAAAAAGAAAAGAAAAGCAGCACACATTGCCATTATGGGACGTAGCCTATATATATTATTATTAATTTCTTATAAAACCAAGTTATAATATTAACATTTAAATGTATCTAATTCATTGTGTGATAGTCTAATTGTTGTGTCAATTTAGTATCAGTAAAATGTGCTGAAATGTATTTAAAGGTCAGGGTGAAACCTGGATAAATCATTTTCCACAATTTTGCAGTATTTTGAGTGGACTGGCCACACACTGAAGTACTCTAGCATATTTCTATCTCTTGAAGTCTGTGATATCTGTTGTAATCGTGTGACCAATCACATGTTTCATATCGCCTTATTTGAAATCAAATGCTGTTTCACTTTAACTAAATGTTACATTTCAGTGTGTGCAGCTACATTCCATATTTACTTTTTCTGGCACTCGGTTCCTTCCTACACATTCTTTAATTAAAGTCACGTTTTTGGTGTAAAAACTGTACATTCTGTATGTTTGGGAGATTTGCACTGTTTTAATTTCTTTAAAAAAGTAATAAATAAATTGGATTATGTGATTTAAATCAAACTTTCGTGTCATTTTTTGAGGAGCTATAAAATGTTTTGTTGTTACACTATTATGCACGGATGCAAAGATGAGGCGAATGACAAAAGAGGTTGACTTAATTTGAATAGGGCTGCACAATCCATCGCAAAAATATATTGTATGGCTATATGTTACAATATTGGGTGATATCCACATGACACGATGCCACTATAGTCTTCCATCTGACTGAGATCGGCACATTTTTTATGAACTCAACCTAAAACCATAAATGCATTGAACTTATAAATGTGCAAAAGTTCAGTTTTAGTTCTTATTCAAAGGTATCAAAGAATGGAAAAAAAAATTGACAGTCGAAAACTTTCCTTAGACCTGAAGGATTTCTCTTGCAAGGAAAGTACTACTGGAAAACCAGTCGTGTTAGTGTAGATTACCATATGTAAATATGACATTTTGTGATGCTTTATCATAGTAATTTTCGCATGATTCTTTGTGGACTGATGGTTGCAATGGGTGAATAAATGAATTAATATTTGTATACGAGTGGCAAAATACATTTTATATTGCACTTTTTGTATTTTAATCACTTGCTCAGGGACTGCAGATGGAAACTAGCTCAAGCGAAATCTCGTGCAAAGCATGTTTTTAATGTTTTTTTGCACATTGTCCCTGTCCCTGAACAAATAAACTAAACTAGTTTATGTTTTCCTTAAATTCTATGTTAACCTTTTTGTTTTGGTTCTGATTTAGTGTGTTTTTAAAGTCATGTTTTAACTCAATTTTTGGAAAAACAAACGACAAAATGGAACACACCATGCTGAAACTGTTAAGTAAAATATCACAATAATGTTATTGCAATATTGGACACCAGTATAATAAATAATAGTAATAATAATAATAATAATAATAATAATAATAATAATAATAATAATAATAATAATAATAATAATGGCTAACACTTGTATTCTGCTTTACAAGCCTGTATTACTAAATTTCTCAAAGCTCTACACTATAGTCATTATTAATTCACTTTCACAGCTAGGCAACCAGTCTGTGCCAATATTGTGCAGCGTTAGTATTGAACAAAAACAATTTATTTTTGTCTTTCACATCCTGAATATAAGTATCAGTTGCAAATATATGTAGCATATCTTAGTACATTTACACTTCTGCCTCCAATTGTGCAGTAGTTTATTAGTTTAACTCTAAAAGGGAATCACTTTGACTTCTCCAGATTACATAAAAAGATGTTTTGTGCATTAGCATTGCACGGTTCGTGTGTTTATAGTGACTTGTCAGACCAGCTGCTGGTGCTCTCCCAGCACTTGAACACTGCACACATGGTACATAGTGTACCTACTGTACAGAAACTGGGAGAGCAACAGAGCTGCATTGAGTTTCACAGATGGACGGCGACATCACATGCGAGGCTGCAGAGGAGTCTTTTTGCGCTGTTTGTGGGGAAATCTTTTTGGCTCCACTGGTCCTAAGCTGCATCTGTTGTGAACGTAGTTTTTGCAACTGTTGTTTGGAGCACTTTTGGATTGAACATGGCACCAAAGAATGTCCCCTCTGCTTCAAAGATAACTATGGACTTCCCTATAAAACCTGCCTGGTCCATGCAGAGAGACTGTCTCTGCTGTGTTTAACTGAGCTGGAGGCTTTGTGCCATGTGTGCCGCTCCACCTGCCTCCACATGGGCCACACAGTGTTCCTTATAAAAGAGGCATTCAAGATCCGCAAGGTAAGCATTACTATACAGGGTCACATTTCAAACATCTTTCATCTCTTTTAGTCCTTTTGTTTCTTAAATTAGACCTAAACATCTCGAGACTGTCGCAACAAATGCACATTTAGACACACACCTAAATGTAACACATTTTTCAGGACTCAAAGGCTCACTGAAGTATGCCCAGAAGCCACTCATCTTTGTATTTGGTCTGTCTGAATGATCTATGGGCATTCATAGACAGGTGCAAACTAGGGCCTCAACCCCCATGCAGACATCAATATCAAACTTCAAACTGTCAAATGGAAATACAGAATACAGCTATTCTAAGTGAATATCTATGTTTGCACTGAAGTTTTAGTCGTGTCAACTCGCTCAATGACTCTGACCTGCAGCCTACATACAGGCATGGATCCAATTCAAATTTACACTGGCCCTTCACCAATATCGGTACTGATTTGGCCATGCAATGCTATTTCGTGGGTGCTTGAAAATAAGATTATGCTACTTTGAGCTTGAGTCGCAGTTATTTTTCTGCACTATTTTGGGTTGTGCAAACATATCTGAAACACCCTTTTGCAAATTATACAATATGTAGTGGTTGTTGAGCAAACCATGTTATATTTAGTAGGAGAGAAATTAAAGTCCCACTGGGTCTAATGCAAACTGCAAATCCAGACGCGTGTGTGATGCAAGTTGAGACTGCAGACAGTATGACATGGAAGGCCTTAAGCAGCAAAGGCCCTTGCAGTGGTTTCTGATTCTGAAGGCAGGATCATATTCCCCCCATGTTTTCTATCTCCGTCTATTTTTGGTGTTACACGAAGTAGAGCAAACACATAGAATGACGAGACTAAGTAAGGTCACCCACAGTAAGTGGGATTAATTCTGTCATTGTTAATATGGCAAACATCAGAAATTACTTTACTGCTTTTTCAATTACAATGCAATTGACAAATACGTATGTATTAAAGTTATGTTCACACTGGCAAAAGTTAAAATTTAAAGTGCATATAGCAGGTTTGACTAGAAGTATTTTGTCCCCCAAGGATGTGACATAACAAGAGTAAACAATGTTTAACTGTCATTATACACAACTGCCATAAGGCCATGAAGCTCACAGATCTAAAATAAATGTGGTTAATACTGTGTGGTAACTACTGTGGTCACCACAAAGCTGATTAGCTGCAATTGTTCTTTTAAACTCATTTAATTAATAGATATGAATCAATATATACATATGTATTCGGAATCCTCCATTCTATCCTCTGAATATGAAATTCTCATTCTTTCTACATCTTATTTTAGATCATAACAACTTCAACTTTTCTTGGCAAATTGACACAATTCTTGATCTAACCTAAAACATGAAAACTTGCATATGCACTTTAAAGTTTTACTCTGAATAAAACAATAGAACTAAAGCATCTATTCCATTACCCTCATAACTTGAGAACAAATGTTCTATTTTTGTCCTGACGCCGGGTATTATCTGGGATATTGTTCTTGTGTAAATGCTTTAATTACACTGTGACAGGTCGTTTCAACACTCTTCTCAAATATCATAGAGGCGACCACGACATAGGGCTGGGACAAAAGAATGTGTCGAGGACAAATGTGTCACCTGCTTCTTTTACTCCTATTGTAACTTTTCAGAGCGGATCTGGATGTGCATCCCCAAAGCCTCTTTTATTCTTATGTAGAAGTGTTTATTTGCGAATGTGCAATGTGCATGATCGCCCCAACACAGCACAACAGGGGGATAGGCCTTTGGGAGCGGCAGCATTAACACTTAAATCTGGGGTTAAGATGAGGTGGCTTGCCAGACGCGTGGGAGGGGCCAGCGGGGGTTGTCACTCTGGAGTCCTGGGGGGAAATACCAAAGAATGGCCAGCAGACGTGGACGCCAGGAGGATGACCTTTGCTGTCCCGTTTGCGGTCTCATTCTCAGTCAGCCTGTGGTGCTCACCTGCAAACACCGATTCTGCAAGGTCTGCCTCAGTGACAGCTTTGAGAGCCAAGGCGGGGGGGATTCGCACTACTGTCCTCTGTGCTGGCGACGCTCCTCTATGGATCAGATGGTGGTGAGCGGCGTGCTAGAGAAGGCATGTGAGAAACTGAAGGAGGACAAGAGACACGGCGACCCATACGCCTGTAAAGAGCATGGGGAGAAGCTCAGTCTCTTTTGTGTGGAGGACCTGCAGCCCATTTGCGCCGTATGTGGAAAGACAGCTGCGCACGCTGGGCACAGGCTCTATCCCACTGAGGAAGGAGCTCACGACTGCAAGGTAGGCCAAAGAAGTTAGAGTTACAGACTTTGGCACAGAGGCATTTCGCACTTTCATTATGGACATATGAGAGTCATGTGCCAGTCATAAAGCAGTCACATTTGCTGGAGTATTGACTTCCCTGAACTGAGAAATCACAAGATTCCTCTGAATTAAAATGCTGGAACAGTTTTCAAAGCATTCAAGGTTGTGTCTTTTGCTCTGGTCACAATGGTATTTGAAATCTGAGAAGTGACAACGCTCTCAATCTATATCACTTAATTTGAAAACATAGACTACGTTCTTAAATGACAGCTTTATCGTTCTTGCCATGCTATAGTCAACTTTACATATAAAACATAGGCTTATCATTATATAATCATAATTTCATTAACATTAACACATTAACATTTATTTTGTAATAGTAAAGTAAAAAAAAGAAAAGAAAATGGACTATGTATGCAGGTAGTGTTTCCTCTTGTTTATGTGAATCTATATGTTATTATGAGAATGTGTGAAGATGTATGCCAATATTTATTACGTCTAAAAATAGATTTATATTTTTGGTTTGTCGTTGCGTGGGTCTCTGGGGGTTGGAAACAAGAGCCCTTCTTGGTTTCACATTCATTTACCTCTGTCATTTTATATGGGGAAACCTTGAAAGCTTAAAAGCTAATATGTCAAGAATCTACTGGTTGCTGCATATTATCCCTGCCTGAACTGCAGTCACAGGCTCAATTTGTTTAGACAACCTAGATCTCGAATCCATGTTCAGTTGCTTGTGCTCCTATTTATCCATAATGCAAACATGCTTTACGGGCCTTTGAAGGGAATGTGGCAGCTGAAAAGGGCCACATTGTACTGACAGCTAGGACACAAGCCACACTGCTCCACTCATAGGTGTTGATTCTTTTGTAGGAGGAACTGAAGACCGCTCTAGTACCTTTAAAAGCGAAGTTGCAAGGGTACAGGAAGGCGAAAAATGTGTGCGAAGAGATGGTTGAGCATGTCAAGGTACACAGGAGATTGGCATTTACCCTGTAGTCAGCCTTGTGGTATTATTCACCCACCTTGTCTTTGCAGAACCAGACCGAACACACTGAAGCACAGATCAAGGAGGAGTTTGAAGCGCTCCACAAGTTTCTCAAAGAACAAGAGGCCGAAAGACTTCAGGCCCTACAAGCAGAGAAGGAGCAAAAAAATCAAACGATAAATCAGAACATTGAGGATATAACCAATGAAATTGCATCACTTTCAAACACTATTAAAGTTGTGGAACAGGAAATGACAGCCAAAGACATCCCATTTCTTCAGGTACTGCATACACTGCTCTAAAGGTATAATATGAAATCTTTATCTGTAAACTGTAATTATGTTTTGTTCCAATGGCGCTTTAGAAATACAAAGAAACCATTAAACGGTAAGTAAGTATGTTAACGCTGATAAAATTTTAATACACTCAGTGGTTTGCACACTCCCTTCACAGGACCTGGCGAGCTACTCTAGATCCACAGGTGATTTCTGGGTCTCTGCTGGATGTGACAAAGCACTTGGGGTCCTTAAAATTCAAAATATGGGAAAAGATGAAGCGCATAGTTAAACATTGTAAGTTCCTGCAGCATATAGTGCATTTCCGTTTATTATTTACACTAAAAAGGGCTACACAACAGCCTCAAATTTAACAGGAGATAGGGGAGAGTGGGGTAAGATGAGTCACTTTTTGCTTTTGTGAAAAAAAAAAAAAAAAAATCCTATTTACATACAATTTGGGATGTTTTCCAATTGTTTGCATCTTCAAAAATCATTTGGAAAAAATGTTTTTTAAAGATGTTGGTCATGTGGCTGATTTTAGCTCAGGAGTAAATTGAACCAGGTCTTGGGGTAAATTGAACCACCAGATTTAAAAGTAAAATTGACACTAATCATAAAGTCTTATTTTGTTTTATAGTTCAACGTTTCCCCATTAGCAATTTTATAAATTATTATGATTTATAAAAATAAATATTTTTTTTTTCATATGCTTCTTCTGCAGACATTTTGTCCCCCAAAAAACCTCAAATAATTTAATGTAATATTAAATTTTAATTTGCTTGTCTCTACTAGACTCAGATCCACCAATAAACAAAGCAAAAACTATACAATTGTACATTCAATTTTCTGTAGTTTGTCATTCATTGTCCCTAGGTCAATTTACCCCATTTTTTTCTTCTTTGAAAACACCAAGATCGTTTATTTAAAAGTAAATCTGCCAAAACTCAATCTGCTTTTATATAACAAAATGACCAGGTTTTTTGTGACGATCGCTTTTGTGATCAGCCCAAAAAGTGAAAAATAAAATAATTATTTATGTAGAGATTCATGTAGAAAATCAAAAATGTTTTATTTTCAAAATGTAAGGGTGGTTCAACTTACCCCACTCTCCCCGACTGATGAAGTAAAACATCTTAATTTCATTAATGCAATATACAAAATTAAGTGCTGCAATATTTCCGTGCAACACGAACACTAACCTTTTCTTTTTGTCTGCAAGATCCTGTGATTCTCGACCCCAACACTGCTGCCAGCTGCTTTGTCCTGTCCGAGGACCTCACAGTTGTCCAAAACTCCACACAGATTTTTAAGCTGCCGGACAATCCCGAGCGCTTTGACATCAGCGCTGAGTTGTTGGGTGCTGAAAGCTTCTCCTCAGGGCGCCACAGCTGGGACGTGGAGGTGAGGGACAATACCTACTGGGTTATAGGTGTTGCCAGTGACTCCATCAACAGAAAGGGTAAGCACGTCCTGACACCGGCAGAGGGATTCTGGGCCATTAGGTTCAGAAACGGAGAGCACAAGGCCTGCACCGCGCCCTGGGAGCCGCTGAACATGACCAAGAAGCCGGAGGTCATTCGAATAGTTGCGGACATGGACCGCAGCAAGGTGACATTCTATGACCCCACAGAGCGAACGCCTCTCTACACCTTTAAAGATATCACCACCTCCAGAGTGTTTCCCTACTTCTGCACTGCCTGCAAAGAGCATCCACTGAAGATACTCCCTTCAAGGATTTTACTGTCTACAGACATCTAATGGGATATCAAGAAATATAAATAAAGTTGATGCTATGTTGTATTTTTGTATGAATGACAAGAAACAAACATAGTTTTAAGTATTTAATTTCAGTTTAGATTGTGCAAAGTTACTCTAAACAATTTAAAAATGTAATGATCCTCACAATTCAACAGTCTATTATACTACATGTAATATGACATAGAATAAGCCACAGTGTGAGTCAGTGCTCAAAGTTTCGGCAATCACATGAGAACTTTCTTGGAAAGTGTTGAAAGAAAAAATGGAAAATGCAAATTTATTGCACGTAAGGCACACATTGTAACAGCGTTTGTGTTTAAAAACCTCCGGAGTGGAAACCTCAAATGGATTTGGTCTATGGTTAGTGTTTGATCAAGTAGGCTCATTGTACGACGTGCTATTTTGGGGCTTTCAGTAACAATAAGCTCATAGCTGCACACAAACATTTCCTGAACCAGCTCAATTGATCTCGTATTATATTCTGTGTTCAGGAAAAACTCCAGTAACGGTAACCCTGTGACTTATATCCCTTACAAAGCAGACCATATTATTGAAAAATGTATCCTATTTTTGACCTATTTTATATGGTAATACTCAATCACAAGTTAATAATTAATCCATTGAAATTATAATAGGCAAAAGGCCCTGGCATGTTCCCCTAGTGTGTTACAGTGTTAAACGTTACAAATGTAACAGCATTCAACTGTGCCTACATAGCTCCCTCTCCTGAATGGTTTTAAACTAGACGAGGGGAACCGCAAAAAGGACTAATGCCAGAGAAAAATTGGATGTTGCATTTCTCTTTTGCAACAACTGTCCAGACAAGGCACTGTGTCTGCCTCCTACCTTTATCTCCTGTTACAAAGAGACTCTTCCTTCTGTTATGTCATTGAACAACTCTTCATCAACAACATCAAAACGTGCAGCTCTGGCGTTTAAAAAGTAGATCCGATCAGTTGTGTGACGTGGATCATACCCTTCTCGTTGAAGTCTTGTTTTCTGGATTTTAAATGTACCTACAAACAGAACAATAAGTATGAATATGACGCTTAAAGCTTCGTCTTAAATCTCAATTACCCGTGGTGTCCACTTGTGGAGAAATGCGCAAGAACACAGGCCGCGAATATGGAGGAAGAGCTTGTTGGACTTTTTGCAGGAAGCTGCTGGGATCAAAACTCCCTGTGGTGTCTGCTATAGACGCCATACCCGCTTTACCTTCAACACCTGAGCACAAAAGTATACTTGAAAAATACTGTTCCTGTACATTTGCAAAGAACTGAGATCATATCGTCGTGTAATGACCTGGCACTGTCACTCCATACACAGCGACATCTGTCTGACTCAGGAGGTTACTCAGGATCCCCTCCACTTCTGTGGTGGACACATTTTCTCCTCTCCAGCGAAATGTGTCCCCACCACGATCCCGAAAGTACATGTAGCCAAAGTCATCCATTACCAGCACGTCACCTGTAGAGGTACATAACTGCGATCAGATCAATACACACAACGTTTTCTGCAATACATAATATTAATAATAAATGTGACCTGATATATAGGCCATGTCATCTTTCCTGAAGACATTATTTGCAATCTTTTTCCTTGTAGCTTCTGGGTTTGCATAGCCATCAAAGCGTCGTAACGGGTCCTTCTGATTGATTCGACCCACCAGAAGACCTGGCTCACCTGTGACATTCAACATCAGGTTTAAAGGTGGAACAAACAAACAAACAAACTAAAGCAGTGACCAGAAGCATTACCAGGCTGACAGGGCACACAGAGGCCCCGGCTGTTCCGCACCAGCTCCATCGTGTCTTCATCTACTTTCACAAGACGAATGGGATACACAAACGGGAGGATGCGACTGTTGAATCCACACGCTCCAACCTAGAAGGACATGACGTATTAAAATCCTTACCTCACACCATTTAATCCACAGTGAAGATGCGATGACTGACCTTTCCGTCCATGTTGGCAATGCTGCAGTTGCACTCGGTGGCGCCGTAGAACTCGCCGATCTGTTTGACCCCAAAGCGCTGAGTGAATGCTTCCCAGACACTGGGGCGAAGGCCGTTCCCGATCGCCAGACGAACCTTGTGCCTCTTCTCAGACGGCTGCACTGGCTGAGACAAGAGGTAGCGGCAGATTTCCCCTATGTACTGGACCACCTGCCGCATATACAGCGCAATAAATACAGTGCAGTTAAGATTGAGTTCAAATAAAACTTCAAATTAAGTCATATTGCAACTTACAGTGCAGTTGTACTTAAGACAGTCATCCCAGAAGCGGCTGGCAGAGAATTTCTTCTTTACAACAACAGTGAGGCCATTGATGAGACACTGCCCGACTCCTACAATGTTACCTGAAATAATAAATTAAGGTTACACAAGGGTAAAAGCTTTTCAAACCGTCTTGGGAGGGTTGGATTACACACCTGCTGAGTGGTAGAGAGGCAGACAGTCATAGATAATATCATCAGAACGCATGCGGAAAGCAAAATACCCAAAGGCAGCAATCCTGTAATAACTGTTGTGGCAGAAGTAATGGTTGGAAATGAAATAGAGCAACATTTTCTATGGGTTATTTAAAAGGAATAAACTTACCGACTGTGAACCACAATGGCGGCCTTGGGCAGTCCTGTGGTGCCGGACGTGTAAATATAAAACAGGCGATCTGTGGGGAAAGTATCCGTGAAGCATTTATCATTACATGGCGAATTTCACTTTAAGCTACACACCATGTAATCTCTACAGACACCGCAGTATTTCCTACACTTCAGTTTGCTTTGTGTACAGATAGATAAATTCTTAAATGAAGGATGAGAGATGCAAGAACACTCACCATTCATGCCTTTTGGAGGATGAAAGGGTGGTGGAGGGTGTCTGGCTGCAGACTGTAAAAGTGGCTCCAGAGATTGGGCCCGAAGACCCGTCAGCTCAGCAGCGCCGATCTCCCCAGAGCAAAACCGTACCATAGATGAGTTCAGAGAAGCACTCACGTCCTGGATGACTGTTTTGCACAAAATAAAACATACATGTGCTCAGTTAAAGGTGCGTGAACCAGCAAAAAATACAAACAAGGACATACATGCATCATAAATGTCAATAATAATAATTTAAGACTGCAGTTATGACTTAAGATTGGAAGCATGGGTAAAACCAACATTGGGAAGCACAAACATACCATCAGCGAGTTCCGCTCCAAAGACAATAGCTCGCGAGCCTGACACCCCGAGGCAGTGCAGGAGGGAGTCTTGTCGAAGGTTAAAATTGATAAGAGCAGCTTCCACTCCGACTTTAGCCAATCCCAGCCACAGAGCGACCTGTAGTGGCCTGCTCTCCATGAACAGGGCCACCACATCCCCGGACACCCAGCCCTGACCCTGAGCCCAGTGGGCGACTGCGTTGGACAGCTCATCCAGTTGCGTGAAGGTCCAGGTTTCCCCAGTGGCTTCGTAAATGAGCGCGGGCTTATTAGGGTACTTTTTAACCGTCTGGGTGAAAACAGAGAGGATGTTGCTTCCGTTTTTCATGTAGCGCCACAACGCCAACTTCACCCTCACCAGCACATAGAGGCCGCTGAGGAAAAAACATATGAAGAGTTTACCATTTCAGGAAACATTCACTCTCAACAATGTGAGCGTGAATTAGAATTATGTTATTGTTAGTTCTAGTTCTGTGTTTTAAATGTGTTGTTTTTTGTCGTCCAGTATATAAAATGAGGACAGAACAGAAAAAAAAAGCCGTATTTCAATTGCTTAGTTTGGATGCCAATGGTTCATGTGTTATCTTGTTTATACGGGTGCCCAACAGCACATGCTTAGACAGGTTAAAAGTAGAGAGTAGTAGAGTGAGATTGTATAAAGTGGAAGAAGAATGTAAAAGAACTTGTCAAATATGTTCTATTCAACTCAAGACATCACACAATTTAAGACCTTTTAGCAGAGCTTATTCCAATAAGTCTTTTATTGTGGATGCATAGGAGCACTTTGTCATCACCCTGTACCTCAGATAACCCTGCTTGGTGATGGGGGGGAAACACTCCCCATTCATTCATATTAACTCATTGAACAACTCGAGGCTTACTTAAGGTCTCTTCGGACTGTGCGTGCTGCGATGTAGAAGTATTTCCAGCTCTTTGTACCCAAGTACACCCCGAGGCCCGCTGCCAGACTCCAGGACCAGGACACCCCGAAGAAACGCAGCAGTCCCAGGGATCCCAGAGAGGCAGAGACACTCGCCGCATTGTGCATTCTGTCAGCATGAGAACAGAGAAAGGCAGGCTTTTAGTAGGGCAGCACTGGCATTAGTTGAACCCACTCAACAGCCTGCTGAATAGGTACAAGCCTTGCTATTATACCAAACGGACCGTTATCCCGCGGTAGATACCATAGCACGACCACAGTGAAGTTGCACGAGCCTGATCTAAGAATGGGCACTCCTTCTGCATACACAACTTACCTCTTGAGCCACAACTTCTCCCCTAAGCGCTGTCACCTTTCACCCGATAACTCGCTGCCAACTTTTACGCACGCTTCCGCCGTCAGCGTCCGAGTCCGAGGATGTTGACAAGAGATGGAAGTGCAGGCGATGGATGAGAGGACTTTTAATCCCCTTTTTCAGAAGTTTTTACAAGTACTTTCACCGTTAACAGCTCGCCCGCGACGTCGTGCAGCGTGCAGACGTGATTTCAAAACATCCCAGGCGCATTAAAGCTTTCCCGGAAGCGAAAGCGCGCGATTCACAGAGAGTTGGCTTAAGAAATGTGTGACAAAAAGGAGAGGATGGTTAAAGTAAGAAGCAGTAAGTCGGCCGCATCTATTTTCTGTACTCCATATTGAAAAGTCTCATTGCAGGAAGAGCACCGCCCCATCCCGGGTGTGACTCGGCCAAAAAGAGACGCGCTATTGGTCCATTTTAGCGCTCATCAAAGTGTGAACTATTTTTCATTGGTCATAATTGCAGCCGCCTAATGGCTGCATCCTGGGACTTGCAGGTGGTTGAGAAGCCGGGTACAGACTAAAAATACATTGACATTTCACTACTTTGAGAAAATAATAATAATAATAACAACACATATATACATAAATACGCATTGACGTTTTAATATAATGCACCAAATCATCAAGTTCACTGCAATGTAAAGGTTTCTCTCCGTGAGTATTTGAAGGTGGTGAAAGTTTTCCCACAGCAGAGTCTGAACAGCACGGTTCTCCTTAGCAGGATGTAAACCCACGGGTCAAGGATTTGATTCCAGGAGGCCATGCGTAATCCCAGCAGAAGGAACTTGTCTGGCCCGTGGGGTGAGTTTGATGAACTCTGGTTGGACTGCAGCACGAGAATATGAATCTAAAGACACAAGAAAAACAAACACAAAAGAGTATGTACAGTAAGTTACGATAATAATCACAATCGAATCGAAATCTAAATTCAGGCTACAAACTGGTCTGTGATGCTTTACTTTGGCTGTTAGTTCATATTTAGGGTTCTCTCTTATTAAGTTAATTCTTCTTATATTATTAAAAATTACCACTGAACTGAGTTATAACCTCTTATAGGAATAGGCCACAGTTTTTACATACTGAGCTGTTGTTCTTACCTTTGCTTAGACGAGTTCATTTGTACCTGTCTGGTCTCCACGTATGCCCTCAGCATTTAGCCTCTCCTCCTCTCCTCTATAGCTCCAAATGAGATGAAGATAGAAGCTACCAAGCTCTTCCTTGTTTTCCCTATTTAAATCTGGTTACGTGAAGTGTTGCACGATAAAGTATAGTTACACAAAATTAAACAATGTGGATTTTCTAAGCGGATAAAAAGGGGAACTATATTGTAATGCGTAATAATACCAGGAGCAGTTCAACATCCGCGCAGTAATATCTTCATTTTATCTTGCGGAATAGGGAAAACGTGGAAGAGCTTGGTCTTCACCTTGTTTGGAGCTATCGAGGAGAGGAGGAGAGGCTAAATGCTAACGCCATCTCTGCTGTGTTAACGTGACTGAGGGCACGTGTGAAGACCAGACAGGTTCAAGTGAACTCGTCTAAGCTCAGGTAAGAACATATCTCAGTATGTAAAAACGGTGGCCTATTCCTTCAACTCCTGCCTGAACCGAGCACATTTTGGTCTCTTTTAATAGCTTGAAAATAAGTGTATGAAATTGTGATGAAAAAGACATGAAAACGGACAAAAAAGCAACAAATAACGTGACAAATATGGAAAAAAAAGTTGACAAAAATGTGACAAAAAGCAAAAAAAACATGACAAAAACGTGACATAAAAGCAACAAAAGATGTGACAAAAATGCAACAAAAAATTTAACAAAAAGCAACAAAAACGTGACAAAAAAGCAACAATATGTGACGACGTGGTAACAGCGCAGTCTTGACTTTTAAATAAGACGAACTTAAATAAGAACCTTTAGATTAAAACAAGTTACAAATCTTGTAACTTCTTCTCAAAATTGTGCAGCCGTACTCGTCACACGTAATTTTGCATTATTAGTTTGTGACATATATTGACATTTCCTGCAGGTGTGAAGCTTACCAGGAAAGGACTCCAGCACACGCATGAGACCACTGTAATGACTGCCAGTTGCACCATCATCTCCACGTCAAGGGAGCAAAATAAAGAAGTAGATGATGCCGTTGATGGCCGCCTTGCACAACGATTATCTGACTTTGGGTTCACGTATTGAGACTTCCTCCTGGCCTGCAGTAACACCAAACCACTCAGGATGTTGCAGAGAAGAGAAAAAGTGAGAGCAGTTATCCCAAGGCATGAAAAGGCCAAAGCCATGTGTATATCCTGCCTTGATGGCGGGCTTTGAATTTGTAAGAAACACCAAGTTCCCGGATGTTGGACGGTGTAAGTCCCAATGTCAAATAAAGGTAAAATAGCAATTAAAAGGGCAATAAAATACAGCAGTAGAACAAGTCTTCGCACGTGAGTTTTAGTTATTGTGGCAGCATGGAAGAATGGGAAGCAAATGGCAACAAAACGTTCCCCTGCCATCGCGCAGCCAAGCAGCAAAGGAGACAGGCCAAAAAACACCATACTAGTCCCAAAAACCTGACAGAAAGTCTTACTGGGCATTTCGGGCGTGGGCCGATACATGTTGTTTATATGAAGGGACATAGCAAAGGACCCTGGGATCAAATGCCCTCCAAGATCGGCGATTAGTAAGGCCACTGTTAATATCAAAAATGGTGTTTTAGATTGGCGGCGAAACCGGACGCGGGACTTGATCAGGATTCCCAGCGCAGTGAGGTTGGAAACGGCTCCAAATGTCATGGTGAAAAAGGACATCCCCAAATTCGAGGGTCGGGCCGGTGTGAAAGTGGTATTGGACACACCACTGGGCGGGACAGAGGAGTTCATCCTGAAGCGGAGGAGGGAGGAAGAGGTCACCAGAGGTCATCAGATCTGTCTTCAGAAAATTACAGGTTAGTCTGTTTCAAAGTTCTCATTGGTATAGCTATAGCAAAGCATCATAACTGACAGGTGAGTGATGCTTCATTGTGCCACCGGTTAGTCGTAGAAAATTTAATGGAGATTCCCCTGAATTGCAAGAGGCAGGAAATCTGGCAAGTGTTTCAAAGCGTTTTAGTTTTGAGAGTGGGAATTAGCAGCGATTACATGACTGGACCATTGCAGCAGGTAGTATGTTTCCCTGAGTGGTTCATAGAAAATGGAGTGCAGTGTGAGTAAAGACTAATCTCCTATATAACAGATGCTGCATAAGTCAATACTGATTGTGTTATAAAAGCACACAAAATTACCCAGCTTTTGTGCCTCACAGTTTGTTGCTTACGGGCCTGCATATCAGGCACAATGTCTGCCGTAAACCATACACACAAATCTATACTGCGTAATCATAATCATACTGTAATGTTTATTACACTGTTAAAAATAGTATTAAGAAGACAGTTTGCAGATCACTGTAATCCAAAGCACTCAGTGTGGATATGTATAGGTTCATCTAGGGTCAAAATCACTGTTGTGGAATCTGTTTATGCAACTAACTTTCTTGATAAACTTGATAAACACAGGACCAAGACCAAATGATAATGTTTAAAATATTGAAAATAAAGTTCTTCTTTTTTTACCTTTTTATATGCTCCACACATCACTGATCTCTCCCTATTTGATTCATCATAATGCATCACTGTTTGGAGAAAAATATAATTTTTTATAGTTTAATACAGCTTTTTGACCACACTTTACTTTACACTAAACTGTTGAACTACTAACTGTGAAACTTGACAATAAGATAAACAACAACACTATATTTTGTAATATTAAAAAAACTGTTGTCAAAGTATGAATGCAAAATGAATGCTCTCAACAATGTAGTGTATTACAGCTTTTGCATGCAGTAATATTTCATGATAGAATCCGTACCTTTAGAGGCATCCTCTCCCGAGCCTTGAGTGCGTGCTGGGTCCAGTTTGAGTTATGTGCTACCTCAGATTAATGCACAAAGTATATTGACCATGCGCACTGCTCGATGGTTATGAATAATAAATGACACTCACCCACTGAGGACTTCATACCACCGCAGGATTGTCTAGATTGGTAGAAAAATGACAGTGTTTTTTGCCGTCTCTTGCTTGAACATGGAAAAACACACCTCTTGCTGTTTATCGTCTGGAGAGCATTCTCTTTGTGTGTGACATGCCTCTATCTCTCCTCCAGTGCTTCCCAGTGTCTCCAGAGGTTTGGGAGTTATTTTACCTCGCCATGTTAGATCTAAGTTTCCCACTCTCCTGTTCCCATCGCTTAGGCGCATCTCACTTTCTCCGTTGTCTTGCAATAATGCCCTAGCTTTAATTTACTTTCTCAATCAATAATCTCCTTCGAAAAGTGTAATCAAATACTCACACATTTGGGCTATGGATGAAAGCAATTGTTATTATTCTGTTTCTGTTTTGTAGTAGCAAGGAAGAAATGCAGTGCAGTCGTTTCGATTGTACAGTATATAAGTCTATGGCTGTTGTTGGATTATATCATGACATGATTGAGGGAAACTCTGTCCTCCCTTTGAGACCATCATGAGGTCTGACATAAACAGGAAGCAAATTGACAAAACGTCCACTTCCCTCAGTCATTGCTGTTCGCTTGTACTTTGGTTTTCAAGTTGTATAGACTTGTCTTCCAAGGTGCGCAGTATCAAAGCACATTTACTTAATTACTGTAGAATTAAGTAGAGGATCTGTACTTTACTTTTATTACTTTTACTCCACTATTTTTGAAAGATCAATATTATGTTTTCTACTCTACATTTCTATAAAGTAAAAAGTAACTTTGTCCATGTGCTTAGTTTATTTTAAAAGCTTAAAAAACACACAATTTGAACAGTAGGTGGCGCTGAGCTGAAAAATATATTTTGGCAGATGTATTTTATGCATCTTTCATAGACATATACAGAGTAAAAAGTTGAGATATGTATAAAAAATAAACATGTACAAACAAACCAAGCAAAAGAAAAACACCTTTGTTGATAAAACAAAGAGTAAAATTATATATTAGAACAGAAGTTAAAAATATTTCTTAACAAAATGCACAACATCTTCTTGTCTGAATTTCATAACATTTACATTCATTCTAGTTATTATGCCCATATATACAAAAAACATGAAACAATTTGTCCCAATATCTCGTTCGTAATATTTAATGGCATTAACCTTTACTGTTAAGTACCTCTATGACATTGCACAAAGTGGCCAGTCAATAAATGCAGCAAAGCAGAACACTGGTCCAGGCTATGATTCAGCAAAACTTGCTTACTATTAATATAGCAAATCTATTTACATTCATTTTTTATCAATTTCTGTTTGACCACTTTTAGATTTGAGAAAATGAAGATAAATAGAGTGAATCTAAGACAATTGCAGTGCCATCAGGGGTGATCAGAAATGTTTAAAGTTGAAGTTAAACTCGTCTTACAGCTGTCGCTCTGCTTCTCACAATTGAGAATTCCCAGTGTCTTGTGTGCTCTTCGATCCCTGTTGAATGCAAATATCGTCATGCTGTTGTTGCATTGCTTGGTAATTACACATTTATTAAGTCCTTACCTGAGCTTTACTGGAGTGTGTGTATCCAAAATCGGAGTATGGCTTCTTCTGTGGTGCACAACATCTAGATAGTATGTTTTTATATTCATCTCGTACCTATAAGATCGCAAAAAGTGGTTGTTATTATAGTTTGTGTGACCAAGTTCAGGTGTAATTGTCATGTGGAGTTTAACCTACCTGCTTGGAACACAGGCAGTGCATAATGAAAAGCAGAACTCCTTGAAAGCTGGCAAAGATGGTGAAAAGGTATGTCATTGCAATAGTTGTTTCTTCAAACTGGAAGCAGCCAAAGATCCACATGGTGCCCAGTACACACAGCTGAGCCACTGCAGTGATGGTGAATGTCCTGTAGAGGGCAACAAAGCCATTCTCATGTGTGAAGTTAATCCAATGCAAAGCAAGGCTCGTGCACACACAAATGGTTTACTCACTATGAAATACTCTTATGTTCTTACTTTATTTTTTGGAGGTTGTCAAGGTCAGGGTTTAGACTTGAAAACTTCTGTGCCAATTTCCACACCGTTATGAGGAAGAAGATAATGTTTACCTTAAGAACAACAAGGGAAATATATCAAAATTCACCCTTGGTCTAATTATAAACTCATCATTATTTTCTCTTCTTACAAAAATGATGACGCAAGCAGGACCGAAAAAACTCCAAATGGAATCCAGGCTTAACCAGCAACTGCAAGGCAAAAATAGAGTGGGACCTGTCAACCTACTGTAGCCCAAAATTGAGGTATAAATTAGGAATAATGCAAGCTGAGCAGTGATACAGGGAGGAACTCACTATCTCTCCGTGCCGTATCCCTTGGCATTAGCGAGGGCCGAGATAGACACAATTACTGCCGGGACTCCGTAGCCGGCTGCCATCAGGTAGAGTCTTCTGAAGGAGGAGTTAAAGACCAGCACAACCATCCTGAAGAGCTGTATGCCCTCCAGACACATCCAGCAAAATGAAGCCAGGAAGAAGAAGTGGAGCAGACCTGCTACCACTGCACAGCCGACCTAATGTGGGGTTGGAGTGACAGTGTTAAAAAAGTAAAACTCTTAGCAAAAATTCTTATGGAAACTTCGGGTTGAATATGCTTTAAAAGTGCTATGTCTGTTTTTGGGACATTTTAGGAGGAAAGTTAGACTGCAAGTCGTGCCTCTTGCCATATAGGTAATATATTTCTTGATATTAATTGCTGCTTTGTTTGTAATGCAACCAAAGACATCCTTTCTTTTTGTTTTGCAAATTGAAGAAATTAACATTTTTGGTGTAGGTCCATCCATCCATCCATCCATTTTCTTCCGCTTTATCCGGGGTCGGGTTGCGGGGGCAGCAGTCTCAGCAGAGATGCCCAGACTTCCCGGTCCACACACACCTCCCCCAGCTGTTCTGGGGGGACCCCGAGTCGACACCAGGCCAGCTCGGAGACATAGTCCCACCAGCGTGTCCTGGGCCTTCCACAAGGCCTTGTCCCACTAGGACATGCCTGGAACACCTCCCGCGGGAGGCGACCAGGAGGCATCCAGAACAGATGCCATAGGTGAGAGTGGGAACGTAGATCGATCGGTAAATCGAGAGCTTTGTCCCCCGACTGGTGTAGGTCACTATCTGAAGCCCAATTTCTAGAGGAGTGCTAGTCCCAGGTGAAGCCCAGTGTACATGTTTTTCGTGTTGTGTTATGTTATGTTCATACTGATATGTTAGTGTTTGTTTTTTTACTCGGCGAGAGGAAGAAATGGTGTTTTTGGTATGGAGCATTTTCATCCCCCTACATGTTCCAGCCATGTCCTAATGTGTAGAATTAGCCCGACCTATTCACCACAACGGCCTCTAAAATCCTGCACTGTCACTCAAAAAGGTGTTGACTTGAGTCCGTCAAGTGCCGTCATGCACAAGCTTAATATAGTAGCTGCAGTTACGTAAAAGACCTGAGGTGGCAGTAGTGAGCACAAAATGACCAACTTTCATCTAGTCTCTTTAAGTTGCATAATAAAAATCAGCAGAATGTGGTCTAGCTGTGGTTTGCCATCTCTTAATTTTTTAGGTTTATTATACCTTGTTTTCTGTGCGAGATATGCCAATCAGGAAGATGAAGTAGGCCAGGAAGAGGCTGATGCAGAGGTGCAGGTGGATCTTGGTCCTTTGACTTTGGATGGAACGAATCAGTCCGAAGGTTAAGATGCAGATGAACAGGCAAACGAGAGACAGGGACAGGCCCACCCACGTGATGAGCTGCAACTCAAACCTGTCCTGTTACGAAGAAAAATATAATTTGTCAAACATATCCGTACAAACTGCTAATTTCCTTGAGATGCACTCTTTCACTCTGTACCTCAACATCATAGAGGGCCATTAACACTGCGAAACTACTCAGATGGTTACAAGAGCACACTGTCTTCTTTTCATTGGTCTCTTTCACTGTGCAGCCGCGACTGGACCATGCCCCTCCGTTCAATGACGAGTCCCAAAACACACAGTGGGATGTTTGATTTAACTGTAAAAGTATACACATGTTATACTCTATATATTTGATATGCTGTTTATATTGTAAAGTATTGTAGAGTAAAGGCTACCTGTTGCAAATGGTTAAATGTTATCAGGACAGGTTCTTTGAGGAAGCTTGTGTCTGTGTTGCTAACGGCGACAGTCACTATTTTGGAGTTGATTTTTAACGTTTCATTATCTTGTTTTTTCAAACTATCAAAAAAGCCTTCTGCTGATTTCTCCAGGTTGCTATAGCTCAGAAGTGACACTGCTGCAAAGTCTAAAATTGGAAAACGTATTACATTCAGTCAAGAATTAACACAATTCATATTGAGACATATACTACAAACCAGGGTACTGGGAGGGCGCCCCTGCAACTGTCTCCATCTGGATGTCCAACATAGCATGCCGAAGTGATAACGTCACATTTCCTTGGGGCAAGGCGCTTCCTTTGTGCAGATGAAGTTGCAGTTCTGAACACAAATATTACAACTTAAAAAAGAGATTTTTCTTTTTGAATATCAATTGTGACCCAGCTTTTTCCAAATTGCAGTTCTGAGAAATGTATAAGCAATTCTATATTCCACCTGTGTGTTCAGAGGGTTCATTCAGTCCAGGGGGTGTGTTGAAGGGCCCGGTGAGCCTCAACATGCCCTCAACCGTGTCCAAAAAGGTGGAGACTTTCCTGTTATCACGGAAAGGCTTGCCGGACAGGAGCTGGTCGATCACGGACAACAGCCGCTGCAGCGGACACACGCGCAGACAGACAGACAGACAGGGAGACAGGAGGGGAGAGGATCAACAAAAGCATTCAGGCCGAGGCAGACCAGTCGACTACATCCATCCCAAGTCAGAATAAACAGACTACAAAACCCGAAAAACAGAGCTCCGGCAGGACACAGCTTCCTGTCTCTGTGTTGCAGCTGTGGGAATGGCATAGCTTCAACTGTAATAAAGTTTTGAGGGTTGAGAACTTAGGAGGCAAGTGTGACATCTACTTTAAAGAAGGAAGAAGGCCTTCAAAAGATAAGCATATCTTGTGAATCTCTTTTAAAAAATAGAATTTAAAATAAAATAAAAAAAGACCTTGGATTTTTGTCTGATTCCTGAATAGTAGCCCAATAAAAAGCAGGCACATTCATGAACCTGTGTTTTAAAGAACTTTTAAATTTTTAATGGGTAAATGTACTATTTTCACAGTGATCCAATAATGATATTTGTGTCACCCAAAAAAGTGACAAAACATACATTAAATAGTACATATTTTACTTAAAGAGGGGGTATATGCTTTTTTTCAATCACATAGCACCAGTCTATAGCACACTATGATGACGAAACCTTCTGTTGGTCTGTAAATGCAGTAAATTAGAATAACTGCTTTGTATAAAATTGGTCTTTCAAAATGGCTGTAGCAAATGTCTTGAAATAGGCCTCTGTCTCTTTAAGAACCTCTGACCCTTTCCGACACGCCCCCTCCACAAGCTGTCTGTGGCATCAGTGGGGAGGGGGTTCTGCTGAGGAGCAGTGGTTGGTTACTCGGCTGGTGACGAAAGCTCGGAGGCATCTCCAGGAGGTGGGGGCGTTCCTAGGAGGACTCAGGCAAACCTATCCCTAAAATGGCTGCCATCAGAGTTTTTACAGATTACTCAAAAATACGTGAATTTGCCAAGGCAACACTTCAGGCATGTTTTTAATGAGGGAATGATATAATAACATGAGGTAAAGCTTGAAAAAGTCGATTTTGCATAATAGGCCCCTTTAAAGGTGCATTATGCAACTAATAAAATTTATATGAGTGTGTATTTGATCTTTCAAATACACATTTTATTTCAGGCTTTTTAGGGTTTCTGGTAGGTTAATGGTGGAATGTATACGTAACTATGGAGACAGATCCATCAGCAGTGAAAACCTACCAATTGGTCCTAGACCATTCCAGTGGCTGCCATGTTAACCACCCATACAGCCGCTGGGTCAGTGAAAGGTCAAACACACATTAATATCAACTGTTTTCCCCCACAAAAAGTTTCATAATGCACCTTTGAATAAATATCAGGTGGCTATACTCTGCAAAGCGCATTTATATTTACACCTTTAGAGTTTATACCTTTAACATGTCCCTCCCGTCCACCTTTGTGCTGTTTTCACTTTCTGCAATCTCTTTACATTGGTTTGTCAGCTGCACCATCAGCTTATAAGCAGGAGCAAAGGTCTGTGACAAAGAAGTTTGATATATTTGATTGACTATTTATAAGCTGTTGTGATTTGTACAATATATGGCTTTACCTCATTCAGGCTGGACATGTCTTTGATAATCCCGCAGTTTAATTCTAAAAGAACAGCACGTGTGGTTATTCATATTGGGATGTCAGCAGTCTATATATTTTTTTCTTGTCATACCAGTGCATCGCGACTGATCATTGCCGTAGTTGGAGAACCCTGAGTGGCACGCACAGCGGTGGCCGTCGGCTCCGTTGTGGCAGGTCCCGTTTCCACAGATTGTCTTATTGATCTCACATATGTCTGAGGGCAGAACAATAGCACAGGAAATGTTGTGTTTCTGTCAGTCCCATAGAAGAGTGCTGATACTTTCAAATGGGCCATTCTGTGGTCCACACAACCACCACAATGCCAAAATATAGTGACATAAGATAAACATAATGAAAGACAAATTATTAACAGTAATATCATTTCAACGTCTGAGATGTTTCATGACTATATGTTTCATAGGAACAGTTTTAATGATTGGATCTCGACACAAGCTTGTGCATTCAAGTTTATTAACTATTCAGGATATGAATGACTTTGTTGATAACTCAATGCGCCTGTAACTCAGTAAACTTACATAAGTTGTGGCTCCATTTTGAAATTGTACAATTATCTTGCCCTTTATCTATGCTATCATCAATTTACCAAATCTGCTACCACACTGTTCTATCTCAGTGGTGAACTCTAATGTGATTAGAAACATTTGATACAATCAGTGCCAGTCAGAACCTACCCTCACATCGCTTGGCATTTCCAGAAAGTACAAATCCTTTATCACAAACACAGGAATAACTGCCGACCGAGTTTTTACAAGTTCCATTTCTACCACAGATGTTCTCTTCGAGACATTCATTAACGTCTGTGCAGGAGGAAACAATCAAGATTTATTTCATGATTTCATCAAATGTGCTTTGATTGATGGCGGACTTACCTAGGCATGGGACATTGACGCCTTTTTTAAACTCTTTTTTACTATCGGATGAGGAAAATCCATTTTTACAGTTGCAGGTGTAATAAGGCACGGCATTATTGCATGTAGCGTTTGGGCCACAGATGGCACTGTTGTCCAAGCACTCATTGAAATCTTCAAGCAAAAAGACATATTTTTTCACTTGTACACTAACTTTAAAAAAAAAAGTTTGTTCTGACTGGTTGTACCTGTACATTCTGCAGGGGGATTATCTGTAAAATTAACAGCATTTGTTAATGTTCTGTAACCGTCCTTGCACTGGCAATAGAAGCTGCCTATAGTGTTGAAACATTTGGAGTTGGGTCCACATGGTCCAACAAAGTCAGGGTCATCATCTTCATTTAGACATTTATCAATATCTAAAAGGAAGAAACTGCAATTAAATTCATTATCATTAACCTAAAGTCTCTGTAGGTCCTCATAATAGTAGTCCCTTACCTGTTTTGTTCCCTGGTCGAACTCTCCCCTTACTTCCTTGCGCCCCCGTGAGGCTGAGCAGTAAAACTACAAAGACAAAGACAGCACAATTTGTGCAACAGCTGCTTCCTTATTTAAATGCCTTTTCACATCATCAATAAGACCTGTGAATGTAGCCCCGGGGAAATTAGCGGCCCTTTTTCAACATGCTAATAAGGCTATAACAGAAAGGTAAATGTCCTCATATTCATTTCCCATTTCCTTACATTGTTAAAGGCCTCTGTGCCAAAATGAACGGCCCATTGGAGTGTGGCTTCCTATGTGTCAGGAAACATAGCGTTATTACATCCTCAGCCAACTGCAGAGTCAGGCTCCTGCGCTGACCCAAATATAACGAAATGAGCCTAATGGATGTGGAAATGTCATGAGCAGAGATGCAGCTGTATATACAACACTCTGTAACTTTATATTGAATACCATTGCGGGAAATAAAAAATATGCCGCAAATACCATTACCACCTAGGCCAGGATTAAACTGAAATAAGCCTCGTCTAGCGTGGACACATTTCAAAGCAATGCCTGCAATCGTAGTTACAGTATTAATGCTGCTACTGCAATGTGCTGTAATGTCTCAACTACAATTTCCACTCAGCTCTTTCCACCACATTGCATCTTTTTTGCAGGGATTAACCAATCACATTGCGATTTGACATATTGAAATGACCGCAGGGAAATGGTGAAATTTTCCCAGGAACACGATGACACTGCCGGCGACCTATAGTGACACTCTTCCTCACATGCTAAACCACTTACAGCAAATAGGCATATAAAAAAAAGTCTTCTTTCCACCTTTAAATGTGGGGTTTATGCTTTCAGTGAAATGTCCAACTTTTTTCATTTGAATGGTTTCCACAGGCGCATTACATTTTTGGCCTGAACTTCGGAAACACCCCGTCAGTGTTTCTCTGAGGCAGCGGCCACTATCAGGAGGCCTGTGTCAGATGACGTCATTGGATATAAATATCTGTTTAAAAGCAGAAGAACAGTGGACCTCTGTCGAGCCCCAAAGGCTGTGGTCTTGTGATGCACTTGTAACTGTGGTTTTGTGTTTCACTTGAAATTAAAGTACTACAATAAAATGTATGTGCAATAGGAGTAGGTGATGTGGCATAAATATTGTTGTGTTTTATATTATATTGATAAATATTGACTTTCAATATTCAATTATATATAAACTGAATTCCTGAACAAATAAAAGGATATACGAGTTAGACCAATACTTCCTCAAACTCCTAGCCAGATGTTGATAGTTCCTGCCACTTAACCTGTCAACTAAAAAGCCTCAATGCGAAGTACAAAGTAAGACTGACTTAAACTGAGATTGTGATTTCAATAAAGATTTGATTTATTACCCCTAATCTGAAGTAAAATGAGAGTTTACAACAGTAGATTTAAAGTATTTCCTATTACTGGTAGTATTGGTTGGAACCTTCTTCCACTTCCATTACCACAGCTGCCTGTGCTGCTAAAGCTCTATATGGCAATTGTGGCTAACCACCAAAAGTAGAAAAAATTAAAGAAACCACCAAAAGTGAAAAGAAACTAAACTTTTACTCATTCTCACGTTAAAACTCTCCTTGTCAAAGTACTTCCACTGCAGGATATTCTTAAAACATACTTTTGCTTTCTAGGTACAGTATAAGTAGTAGTTTCTACAGTGTTCTTAAAGCTTTGTACAAATCTTTACAAAGTAAACACAAGCTCGCAAAATGATCTATTTAACGTGGTGAAGCTTTTATCCACTATAGAGTTTGCCATTGGAAAACCAGCATCAAAAACCCTTGGTGGTTTTGAGCTAAAGGTTTGAGAGAGTGACTTACCCAGTATCAGGAGGCTGCATGTGCGCCTCATGGTGAAGTGGTGAACACAAGCCCAGGTGTGCTGAAGTTACCACGGCTACGTCAAACACATGTTCTGATTATCTGAAGCTTTTCTCTGTAATTCTCACTCATTTGTTTCCGTATCGACTGTGTTGCATAAGAGCAGTGGGTGTACGTCTGTCAGTAGTTGTGAAAATTCTCCCACTGCTGAAATCTCTTGCCGCTGGTGATTTTTGACTTTGGGAGGGGCTGCATCTGTCACTGGATCACGCCCCTTAAACTGATGGTCGAGCCAGTTCCTTTATTAATACTTTCAAGTTGTCAATAGAAGAGATTTACTGCACTCAAATCAAACTTGCAATTAAACTGCTGTGTTAAAGTTCTCCTTGGAGATTTTGAGAACTAAATGTATCCTGTTTGAGTCAACCTGAATATTCTGTCACATCTTTAGTAGGTACTTTATAAATGTGCAATAAACCTATGAGTTCCATTGGAGTTTGTACTCATTGTTTTTGGGACTTGTAAAGGCACACATTTTACTAACTATGATGATGACATATTTATGCATGGACTCTCTTTGGAGCTGTCCTACACAATACAACAATGGTTGCTGCTCTAAGCTTAATTTAGAGTACTGATGCATTCTTTTTTCCTCCGCTGTTGGGTTTCCCCCACATGTGCTCGTGCATATGTGCCTTTTTCTGCTGTGACTGAGCCGTAGAGGTGTTAAGTCAACAATAGTTGTGAAAACATTAAAGCGATGTGTGTCTGTATAAGAAGAAAAATGCAGCGCTTGTTTCTTCATAGCATTTCCAGTAGATTTTTTTTTTGTTAAGTTCAGTTTGTATTTTACGGATATTGAAGTGTAACTCTTGGCAATGTGACCAGAACAACACTGTAAATTGTTCAGGCAGCTACCTCTCATGCACCAAGGTCGTTTTGTGGTCTGAGCACTTAGTCCTTGTGCTCCCTGAAGGGCACAATGAGACAATGAGGCGGGCTGTGAGCTGGCTGGTACGTGGATGACAGATAGGAGGTCTGCAGGGAATGCTGAGATTGAACACTCTGTGAGCTTATGCTAACATTATCTTGAACTCTGAACTATAAAAACCTCAGCAGCGTTAGTATAATAATTGTGGGAAATGCAACAATGAGGGTACAGTTTTTTAATCCAAGGACAGCTGGGAACAGAGGTGCCAGCAAATGAAATTAAAGCAGTACTAAGTAACGTAGTCCCTCTGGGGGTAATACAAGTGTTGATGGGGTGATTGGGGGTCTTTCATGTCCCCCTGGTTTCTCTGGCCAGAAAACCACCTTTGTAACTATGCCTGCACTGGGTCGAAGGCGCAATACACACAGTAGAATCATGAAGAAGCAGCTAACAGGCTAACAGGCAAAGCTAACTGTGGGCTAGAGCCACTTAAACCGTATTTACAACTAAGTTTGAGTGAACAAAAATTATCTCCGTTGTGTAATTGAATGTACAATATCCCTCTCTCCCTTTGTCTTTTCTGTCAGCGTAGTATTTACTCTACCGGACAATTAATGAATAAAGAAACGCAACATGCTACGACACCTGCAGTTGCGCTAATGGCCTCTAGGGGCATGAGTTACTTTGTACTGCTTTAAGAACACCAATTTGTATTATGTAATGATCTTAGAGTTTTCACACTAAGTGCCAGCTAAGAAAATATTTGTTGTTCCTTTTTATTACCAGATATGACTACACCATGAATCTAAACGATGGTTTACCCAAAAGAGAACAAAAACTTGGATACAATTAATGCCTGAACAGAATAGGTCCAGAGTATTAAAGGCAAGCATTTAGCGAGGAGGACATAAATTCAGTCACCGAGCTTTAAAGCATAAGTAAGTAACTCATGCCCCTTTTTTTACTCATTGTTTGTGCGTGAGAGTAAATACTGCACTGACAGAAAAGACAAAGGGAGAGAGGGATATTGTACATCCAATTACACAATGGAGATATTTTTTTTCACTCAAACTTGGCTGTAAATACTGTTTAAGTGGCGCTAGCCCACAGTTTGCTTTGCCCGTTAGCCTGTTTGCTTCTTCTTCGTGATTCCATAAGTGTGTATTGGCAGGAAAGCTGCAAGTGGTTTTCTGGCCAGGGACACCAGGGGGAGATGAAAGACCCCCAATCATCCCATTAACACTTGCATTACCCCCAGAGGGACAACGGCAAGGATTTATTAAGGTAAGCAAGTTACGTAGTACTGCTTTAATTTATCGAAGCCTGCCATAATTAGGACAGGTACTGGGATTGAAGAAATGAGAGATACAGGATCCGGCAACCCAAAGTGTGGGGCTTTCTGAAAGAACCGAAAGGTAAAACCTCTTTTACATCACACCAGTGTAATTTCTACATTTCACTTCCTGCTGTCTTCCTCAAAATAGTCCCATGATGTTGCTGTGACGTCGCATGTTTTGTCCAAATTAACCTTTTTGGACTCCTGTAAATGCAAATGAATCAATATTACAGTAAAACAATAAATAATATAGATAGATAGATGATACTTTATTGATCTCACAGATGAAGAAATTACATATATGTTTATATTTGCCTCTTATCTGGGGACACTGATTGTTAATGTAGGTGCATTATGGAACTTTTATGTGGAAAGAAAAAAGGGTTTACTATTGCGTATTTGACCTTTTACTCAGAAGCTGTAGTGGAGAGCATGGCGCCTTTACTTTCCATCATGGTGGCTCCAGGATCAGTTGTTTTTCGAGTTTCTGGTAGGTTTTCACTGCACGTACCAAACAATTGATCCTGGATTATTTTAGAGGCTACTGTGATCTAAAATATAGGTGCCATGCTAACCAGACGTTGCGTCACAAAAAGGTTTTTGTGTGTGTGTGTGTCTTTTTTTTGCATTAAAAGTTCCATACTGCACCTTTTATATGTGACATTAGTTGAATTTAACAGATTCACATGACTTGTCTGCTGTTGGCGACACATAAGCAAGCCCACTGATTATTTTGAATAGCAGATGCAATCATTTAGATTTTTTCTTTTTTACTTAATACA
This sequence comes from Gobius niger, assembly GCF_951799975.1. Classification (NCBI taxonomy): domain Eukaryota; kingdom Metazoa; phylum Chordata; class Actinopteri; order Gobiiformes; family Gobiidae; genus Gobius; species Gobius niger. The sequence continues at coordinate 20,006,160 of NC_136861.1, forward strand.
GCACAAACAACAATTTAGGTGCTTTGTTAACTCTAGTAATGGTATAAAACAAATGAGTTATTGGTTAAAACAAACTACCTCCGGCCTCCACAGTCTCCATAATGGATGGCTGTGTTAAAGCTGCCACAGTGAGTTAGAGTCTCGACGCGGTTCACTGTAATTGTCTTTGGGCCAATAGATGATCATGGCTGAGGTCCAGGGCTTGTCCTGTTATCTCACAGCCTTTTCCTGCACGGGCTAAGATTATGCACATGTAGGTTGGTCAGATTTGTATGAGCTTTGTTTGTGTCTTTCTGAGTCCGTAACAATGAGAAAGGACCCGGTCTGGCCCTGCAGTCTCAACAACGTCCTCCAAATATCTGACGGTTCAGTTTTTACTTGAACAAATTCCATTGCGTCTTTTTAATGCAAAGGGGGGCGACACTGGCTCAGGTGGTCTTTTAACTGGAAGGTTGGTGGTTTGTGGGCAAGACACATTCACCACTTTGCCAATGTTTGAATGTAGCTGGTTGTGTTTAGGGGCTGATTATACAGATTGACAGCCTTGCTTCTGTCAGTTTATGTTTGGAATGAATGCAATGCAAAGCATCTGAGTTCAAAAACATGGTTTCCATGGGGCATTAAAAAGCATTAAAAGTCATTAAATTAATTTGGCCAAAATCAAGTCCTTGAATCAAGGTGTCCCTTGACAATAAAGGATTTTTACTTGAAAGTTGGTTGTGCCTCGGACCTCCTTCTTCCTCTTCAAATTAAGCTTTTTGCATACGGATCCTGGAAGAGCACCTGACTCGTAAATATACCTAACCCACAGCAGCGCTCACTCGCCCTCTTACCTCAAGTCCTTGAATGTTGTTAAAAAACATTCAATTAGATTCTAACTGGCATTAAATCAAAATTATTGGAGAATTATGTCATTGCATTATGTATTATGACATTTTTACTGTAGTTCAAAATACCAAAATGATGCAAACTAAGGCCCGGCAGCCAGATGCGGTCCGCCTAGCCCTTTAATCCAGCCCTCAAAACATGACCAAGCCCGATATGCATTGCCTAATAAGGGAGAAATGCACCAATGTTTTCATTGACCTATGGAAAGATAATGCGTAACTGCTGCTATTTTGTTCCTCTTTTAATGTGTTTAAGCGACTACATTACTATTTGAGACTTGCAGTTGTTTGGTACAACCAAATTTGCAACTGGTCTGGCCCTTGTTTAAAAACCCAATGTGGCCCTTGCATCAAAAACTTGGGCCATATCTGGGCTAAAACATGTTCATCTGCAGTTTTGGTTGAAATTAACCACTTTTGTTTTTGCCTGTTTGCCTGTTTTGTCCAATTATTTTTCCTCTGCTTGAAATCATAAGAAATGAATTATGTGCCAATTTTTTTCTGCGCTTGTGGCATTAAAATATAGTATTTGGGCACTAAAAAAGCAAAAAACCCTAAGGAAAGCAATATATAAAACATGCATTATTATATTTCTTAAACTGAACAGTTGGTCCCACTTTACATAATTACATTCTGTGGAACATTATTTCTCTGTTTTATACAAAATGTTTGAGGCACAGGTCCATCATGTTTAATGCACAACTGAGTATGTGCACTCTGTGCATGGCAGTGTATAAGGTGACCATATTGTGCCCTATTTTGTCCAAGATATTAAAGTAAAAAAAGATATTAAAATCTGTCTTGTCTCAGCTACGTCGATCCATGCCCCACTATCTTTGATATTTTTATTATTCTATTTTACATACCTTTATTCTGCCATTATTGCTTGCTTGCACATTTATCTTATTTTTATTGTGTAACACATTTTCTAACTATCTGCATGCATGCAACACACTGTGTTTTTACAGCCGCTGTAGCAAGTGACTATCTCCACTGTGATCAGCAAAGTCATATCTTATCTTCATGCCAAATTGCACAAATGGTTCCTCTTTATGACATCTGGGCAACTAAAAAAATAAACCTGAACTATGAATTTTAACATGTGCATTTTAGCTTGATGATTTATGAGTGCCCATTTCTACAGGCATTAAGTATAAAAGTGCTAAGTATCCATCACAGTAGGTGGTAAATGCTGAGACTTCAGTTCAGTTGCTGCTTGCGGTGTGGTCACGTCCGGCATATGCTGTTGGTATCGCATAAACCACACAGAAATGACCACAGCTGAACTTTTGCAAATGGTACACTTTGGTTAATTTTGTTTATGTTGCTCTTGTATCTATGGCGCCTCAATGAAGATTCAATTCCTATTTTTCAAAGTTGAAATAAGTTCTCAGTCAGTTCAGTTATTTTACCATTTTTTTCTTTTCGTTGATTCATTCATTGTTTCCTCTATTGGAAAGTGACATATCTACAAAACATTACAATAGGTGTCATTGATATAACCTTTACCACTAGAGTACAGCTATGATATCAAATACAGAGGTGAAAATGTACTGTCTCCTTTGCACCTTTACCCAGAATAATTATGCTTTATGTAAAGTGTCAGCTACTATTAACTTGAATTTCTCTCTACCATAATGTGTCATGATTATACAGTAGCTAATGGTGTAATAGCAATACCAGACTAACGGGAATAGACGGTGTAATTTTGCTACTAATGATTCTCTCAAAAATTTAAGATTATAACAAAACCTAAACTAAAATGTCACTAAACAATGCGTGGTGAATAACCTTTCCTCCTCTGCTGCTTCTGTACACTGCGTTCTTCTTGGATTAGTGTCATAACAAAAGTACTTCTTACTTATAGCTCGACAAAAATAGAAAGGAAGGCGAAAGATGATCTCACAGAAAGTTTGTTTCCTCTTTACATTTGAGTTAAGTGCCGACTTTTAGAGAAGTGGTGACACAATTCACACCTACCAAGAAGTGCCCTCTTTGATACCAGCACCATGTAATAAGTGTTTCATGAATTAGTGTATGTGTTTTTGTTGAGAACGTATTGCAGCATACTATAGTTTGATTAAGTTTTGCTTAACTGTGTTCAGACGTGGTTTGAGCTGCCAAAATACTTCCCTCTAGGTAAGAGTTAATTACTCAAGTAAAACTGCTTTTCAAAAATGTGCATATACGTTTTAGTTTTGCTGTAATACAACAGACAAAAACATAAATTAACTTGAAAATTCGAGAAATTCGAGAAAATATTCCATTAAGTTAGATGAAAGAAAGACATTTCATGAGATAAAAATGATAAAGTAAGGTATTCAAAGGAATTAAACTTTATTCAGTTTTTGCCTGAAGCTTTTCTTATTTACAGAGTTACTGGAAAGTGGAAGTAAGAAGTACTCTGACGAAACTAATCAAAAGAATTACTGAGTACTTCCCACCTTTGAGTGTGGTAACGCATGAGAAATTTTACATGAAAACATTACAAATCTTTTTTAAGACCATGACACTGTACTCGCTGAGGTATAGTGCACTCTCTAGTGGAGAAAAGCACGCACTACGTCAAGATTACAAACAGCCTTGCTTCTCCTCCATTGCATTAAATATTTCCCTTCATCCGCAAATACGATCCTTACATTTAGTGTGCAATATAAAGATATGAACGTATATATTTACCTTAAAATGTCATTTCTGGAACGCTCACAGATTAGAGGGGCTACTTTGGGGACAGCCTGCAATAAGCGCAAGATAATTTCAGCGTTGTGAAATTATTCTTATCAGGTGCGATGTGCAACAACAAATTACCTTGGTGTTATTGGGTTGGAAATTAAGTCTGACCCACTAACTCAGCAAATTCAGCAAGTTTAAGGAAAACTCCCCAAGAAGCTGACTTAAGCATTTCAGGCTCGGTGGTGCTGGTTTACATGTGCAGGGGTAAAGCCACGAGGCTGCTCTGGGCCAATAGATGAGACGCATCAACAAATGTATTATAGCCTTTAATACACAAATCTCAATACTTTGAACTGCAATAGACATAGAGTGAGTTCAAAAATAATCCATACCCCTTTTTTCATTTCTATTTTGTGCAGCTTTCTAATACTGAGGGACTATTTAGACCACCTAAATGGTTTGGGTGAAGGAGGCTGTGTATGAAAGATCTGTATGCCCAGCCTCAATAGGCACTGCCCACCTACGTCTCTGTCCGGTGGGCAGTGCGGTCACCAAAACCATCCATAAAAGCTCCCTGGATGAAGACTGAAACGTTGGCTATTCCTTTAAATGTTGATCCAGCTGTTTCGTTTCGAGATGTGTAATGGGTTTTCTCTAGTAGTTAAAAGGATCTTAATGTACACCTGAAGATTGTTATTTTATTTTTCAAAACTTAAAGCAGTACTAAGTAGCTTGTTTACCTTAATAAATAATTTCCATAGTCCTTCTGGGGGTCGTACAAGTGTTAATGGGATTTCATCTCCCCCTGGTGGCTCCAATACACATCCATAGAATCACGAAGAAGAAGCTAGCAGGATAATGGGCAAAGCTAACTGCGGGCTAGTGCCACTTAAACAGTATTTACAGCCAAGTTTGAGCGAAATTATCTTCATTGTGTAATTGGATGTACAATATCCCTCTCTCCCTTTGTCTTTTCTGTCAGCATAGTATTTACTGTCACGGACAATTAATGAGTAAAAAAAACTTAACATGCTATGACACATGCAGTGGCGCTTATGGCCTCTAGGGGCATGAGTTACCTAGTACTGCTTTATACATTTCAGTTGTTAATTCACTTCTTAACCCCCATTTTTTCCAGTTTGGCTTTACTCAAAATTTAAAGCTTCTTGAAAAAAACATTAAAAAAAAGAAGGCCTATAGGCTGTAAGCTCCAGTCGAGAAGCAAAGAACAAAACACTTCCTTGAATAATTTCAGACTGCTACATAATAGAGTGCAAATAATTAGAATGAGTTTGAATTGTTGCTGAACCTGCAAGGAGAAGTGGATGCACAACTGCTACATTTTACACGGTACATGCCTAAAATAGCTGTACATTTAGTAGGTCACAGTTAAGTACAGACACAGTCCCCAGTGGAAACTTCACTGCGCGAGTTTCAAGGACACCGTGACACACCATACTGCCGTTTGGCACCATATAAAAGGCATGTAATGTAAGCCCTGCAAAGTAACTCAGCGACTTTATTCAGCTTTTCTCCAACTTTAAAAGATAATGAAGTAATGTTTACATGCATTCTTCTCATGTGCGTTCATTAACATTCTCCATCTGGCTCAAATAATTGTAAAGGTGAGTTCAACAGTAGTTAATTTAACAAAAATAATTGTAGTTGTTCCATCTTACACATTAAAGCCAGCTAAAAACAGCTTGACTTGCATTTTAACAAAACGCTTCTGACAGTAGTGCTAGTAGTGGTCGCTGTAGTTGAATATTGTGTTAAAGTTGTAATAATTGACAAGTTAGAGCGTCTTATAATGCTAAAAATATTCCACGAGTTACAAGTGTCTTACCGGTATGTTCTAGTCTGCCAAGTAACTAGACAGGCAGCTCTGTCGGCATAATGTGAATCTGAATGCCCCAGATAGAATTGAGACAGCTTTTGTCAAAATATTTTACTGCTTTGCTGAACCACACAGATAAAGGCATTTTAGCTCATAGTAATTGGACTTTATTGTTCTTCCCTAGACACCCTCGCAGCAATTCTGCAGCTTTAGTTCATATATATAAATGAAAATATTATAACTTTTGATTCTGATTCAACAACAAACTCATGGCAGCACAGTGGCTGAGGGAGTCCAGCTTTTGCGCCTCATGGCAAGAAGGTCATATGTTTGATTTTTGGATCTTTGAGCCTTTCACTGTGGAGTTAACATGTTTTTCCTGTGTCTGGATGGGTTTGGTGTTGGTGCTCTGGTCCCAACCCTTTATAGGGAAAGTGACTAGTTTTGGTAATTTCTGCACACTTTACATATGGCCTCCTTGCTGCACCTCAGTAAGGTAAAGAAGCACGTAGTCCTCACTCAGCCAATCAGAAGAGATCACCCTGCATCACAGATCCCTCTGCTGTGGCATTGACCTATCAGCAGAGACTTCGCGCTCTAAACTTCCTGTTTTCTCTGAAGTCTGAAGAAGACCCAAGTCTGGCTAAATTCATAGTACATTTCTTTACATAACTTGAAAACTAACCATGGTAAGTTGATGACATTGGTGAATAATTGTGCTAAGTGATGATATATGTATTGTTTTTTGGAGGACGGAGTGAAATAAGTGAAATTACGGCATGAAAAAGGTAGGCACCACATTTGATCACTTAAACCTAAAGCTAATGAGTTTTGTTCATATTTGGACATGCCTGTTGCACTTATAATTCATACTTGCAGTATATTCTTGACAAAAGAACCAATAAACCCTAGGAATATGTTTTTATGTTGCCAAAGGTTATTTTTAGTACATTTTTTAGGCTGACAAGGAGGCGACTGACCCCGCCCACTGCAGGTAAAGCACCATCACATTACAAAAACTCTTGCCTATGACAGGAGTGATCCTTTAAACATCAATATCACAAAACACAACAACTCCTGAATACCAGCACCCCCGAGACCTGAAAGTACTTTTTGTATGTTTTATATATAAATATGGTAACTTCGCTCACATTGATTTTGAACATACATTGATAATGAAAAAAAATGTTAAAAGGTTGCAACAAAAATAAACTTGTGTTATGTCCCCCAGTAACACGGTTAAGTTGAAACTATTTATTTCAAAGTATTTCAATGAGTGCCCTGAAAAAAGTAAAGCTTCATCAAGATTTCAATACAGTTTGAGAGAAGACTGAAATGTGAACTGCAAAACTTCTTCAAGGCTCAATACCGGATTTTTTTTGTTAGCTGTGGTCCAAACTCATTCCTAACTCATTCCTAACTTTCCTAACACATTTGTCGTATCCCAATTCTTCATAAGTTTATCGGCACATTTCGAAACTTGCAGGGTCACTTTTCAGGGTGACTGTCACAGAAATGCAAGAAAATTCACCTGTTCATAAAATTGTTCCGAATGCTTTATAATCAGAGGCTCAGTGTTTTCCCCACAAATGCCTGTGTTTACAATATACTAAAGGGGGACAAAACACATCTGGATAATATGCCTGGCCCCCTCCACACCGCCATTGTCCTGTGTCCTCTCCCCCCAGATTGAGAAGCGTTGAACCATACAGCGTTGTCAGGTTTTACATTCAAACTGCATTCTCGATTGTGATTAATTGTGCTGCCCTTCTGTTTGAGGACAATAAAGTAAAACGTTTGGAATCTAATGTTATGAACCAAATCTGCTGTTTTTGTTGTCAGCGGTTGGTAATGTACAAAGATTTACATTTGTGAAATACTGTAATAAAGTAAACAAGAGACCAATTTGCTCTTTGTGCGTCACTGCGAGTGATTATATCTGACATGCTATTGTGTCCTAATGCTTTTATTGTCTGCGATAACTACAGTGTCTTACATTTTAAAATCTCTATTGGTTTGTTAGAGAATGTGCCAGTAATTCCAGAAATCTTAGCGGTTTTGACGACACAATCACAAGCTCTATAGTGAGGCAAAAGTGCACAGACATCGAAGTTGTCTAAAGCGGTGCTTGACTTGAAGTGAACAAAGAAAAAATGTGAATAACTGTCTTCTATCTGACTCTCGATAATGAATTAGTGAAGGGATGCCAGCGCTGTCTTCATGCATTCAGCTACAGCATTAGTCGACGTGGCAAAACAGTCGCCGGTAATTTACGTCATTTGAAGATTAAATAAAGTGAGCGTTCAAAGTGAGATGGGCGACTTGCTGTATTCCCACGGGCCTGTTAGTGTTGTGCACATATTAAAGGTGCCAGCCCATAAGCTCTCTGTGCCGTTTTGTTAACTTCATCACTGACTGGGAGGTCGTGTCCTCAGGCTGCTCAGTTATCCAAGAAAAAAGCAGAATATATAAAAGAAACACAGAGGACGAAGCAAACCAAGGCTTCCTCACTGTGTATGGACAAGGACAAGAAAGGAAACTGCAGTGTTATAGTGTGCTACTATATGTTTTGCATTCTGAAAGTTTGTACAAGGATTTGCAAGTAGTAGGTCACCTTAGCTGTGCAAGAGATTGAAAAGTAATAAAAGTGATTCTGGTGTTGTTAAATGATAATATTTGAAACTTTAAGACTCAGGCTGTGATTGTGATTGTGTGATCCGACTGCGTGCCAAGTTTTTCAGAAAATTCTCGTGATCGGGAGCGGTGCAAAATCTGGCAACCTGTAGTCTGTAATACCCCCCTCCTGTAAACAGAAGTACTGCAAGCTATGTTGTTGGTCATTTCATGATGTAATTGCAATTGGGTGCAGAAGTGGTAGAGTAGCCACAATATTTACTGAAGTAAGAGTACCATTACTTTGAAATAATTTTACTCATGTAGAAGTAAAAAGTAGTAGCCAAAATATATTAACGTTTTTTGTGAAAGGAAGCAACCACTGGAGGAGCTGGTGGTGTGGCAGTGGGTGATGGCAGGGTGGTGACTGGTCGTGTGGCGGTTGTGGCTGGTCCTGGGTGTGGTGGGGGGTGGGGGGTGACGGGGTGGCAGGCCGGTGACGTAGTGAGGTTGTTGTGCAGGGGGCGCTGTATCTTTCTGCCACTATATTGATGTGTTGCCACGTGACGGAAAACAGAAGGAAAATTAAAGTGATTGGCACATTTGGTTGGAGAGCGCAAGTTCAAGTATAGTACCTTTGGATGGTTGAAAACTACAAGTCAATGTGCATTACTGGAATAATGTTGTAAAGAAAGAAGGAAAAAACAACAGAAAAAAGTAAAACTAAACTATAAACAAATCAGACTTCTCAGATTGCGTTGTTGTCCTGCTGCAGCTGGGATTGGCTGGGATCACTGTTGCCATCAGGTTGTTGTGCATTGCCCTGCCACCGGCTCCAACAACATTAATGTAAATATGATATTAACAGGGGTGGGAATTTATAAGTTGTACTTCCTCCCACTCCTTTTCGAGTTTATGTACAGCATTAAGTATATATGTAAGTATATATGTCATGAATGCATGTTAAAATGTTGCAAAAGCTGCACATGTTCATGTAAAAATGGTGCAAAAAAATGTATATATATTGTACATTGAACTCGAAATAAACAATCAATCAAGAAAAAAAAAAATCACTCAAGTAAGAGTGAAAAAGTACCGATACTGATTCATGTTTCAGTTGTGACATAACTTATGAGAAACAAAACATGAAATAAATACCATAAAGCATATACTGTAAAAAATAAATTATTATGAAGAATTAAAGGGACTAGATGCAGGTTGGTCATGTTTATACCCACTATGCTGCCACCTCAGGTCTTATTCATAACTGCAGTTTCTATATTAAGCTTGTGCATGATGGCACTTTGGACCCGAATTAACACCTTTTTGAGTGACAGTGCAGGATTTTAGAGGCAGTTGTGGTGAACAGCTCTGGGCTCATTCTACACATTAGGACATGGCTGGAACATGTAGGGGGACGAAATACTTAATTTTAACATTTCTAAACCCCGTATAGTCTCTTCAAGTAAACAAAACACGAAATACATCTATTTTACGCATGAAAAAAAAAAAACGTTCTAAAGTACAGGTACTTTACAAAGTTACTACTATGACTTAAGTTTTACGCACGTAGCCCATTCCTTTGTTTAGAGGACATTAGTTGGACATTAGGCTACATTAATGAGTAAATTGATGTCAGTTCATACCATTTTCAGTCTTCTAAGAGGCTGATTCAGTCTTCCAAAATTTAAACAAAAGGAGTGAACTGACATTTGGAAAGATGCCATGTAAACGTACGAGTATTTCAGGTCTCATGTAGCCATGAGGAAGCTCCCTGGATGTGGAACGTTGGAACATTTCCAAATTTCAGTCCAGTTCAGCTTTACACAATTTATGATGAGTACTTTAATTAATTCATTTCTTTAGTTTTTATGTCTTAGCACTTCATAGAGTTGACTAACATATCCCAACAATAAACAAACTAATTAAGTTATTATTAGATGAATTTATTAACATTTTGTATATAACATTTATTTATTGAAAAAAATCCAGAAGTCTTTTACTCATCTCTGACATTAAGGGTCATCCAGTAGCGCACTGTGGCCGAAATATCATGGCTGCAATGTTTTAATGGTTCATAAAGATTCACTTGGAAGCGTGGAGTAAATTACAGCAGATTAATTACACTGATGTCATTAATGTAATATTATGGAGATATTAGAGTGAATGAGTGGAGCAATTGAGGGCAGCCCCGGACCGCTAACAGCTCAGCAGTTGCACACCACCAGAGCACAATGCAGCCTAATGTAGATTTAAGCATTCACCACTGTCAGCAACAAACAAAGCAATAGGCCATTTGTCTTTAAGTGAGCCTCCGCAGACCCATTCAACACGGCTAAGTTAATAATCACAGACGGATGCTCCTCATATATGAAACACATTCGAACAATCGTGCCCGCTTCTGATTGAGATAATTTAGACTGTAAATGTAAATAGCTTTTCACTTATGAGCGCATGAATAAGGCAGGAGCTCCCTGGATGGCGCCGTAGGGGAAATGGGGACGCCGTGCAACAACACTGGCATGAGGTATGAGACCTGACTAAGAGTTGAAAATCTATAACGGTCTTATGGCTGTGCGTTCGGGAGCTGGGGATACTGTAAACCTGCAAAAGGCCGAAGGGAGTTGAGTTCCCCTACCCACACCAGATTCTGCTTACTACCTGCTGTAAAAATTGAACTTTTAATGAAATTGCTCTGAACCTATTTATTAGGTTTGATAAAGTATAGCTCCCAGGCAAAGCTAATGATTTGTACTGCGAACCACACTGTTATTAGTTTTAACCAAAGGTAGTTGTGTTCAATTTAAGTAAACATTTTAACATTCTAATTACATAAGGAAAAAGTTTCTTTTAAACAAGCCAAGCGTATTTGTGTAGTGTAGTTGAACTAAATGCTTTGAGTAACAACGATAATAATAGTAGTAGTCGTCATATTTTTTTTGTAAAAGGCAGGTACAGCTACATAGAAGCATTAACCTCTTAAGCCCCGCCTTAACCAAGTACATTTTGTCCAGTTCAGCTTTACCCAAATCTAAAAGGTTACAGCGTATAGGCAAGAGTAACGCCTCATTTGAAAGCTAAGTCATCTAAATGTTTCTCTTTTTCCTTGCATTGCTGCTGCGTTGTCGTCACTTTTTTGACTTCTTTTCATGGCTTTTTTGTCACATTTTTGTCACTTTTTCATCACATTTTCATCTTATTTTTGTCGCTTTTTTGTCATTCTCATCCTCGTTTTCATCTCATTTCTGTTGCTATTTTGACACTTTTCAGATTCAGTTTATTTTCCATTTGCAGCATAAAACCACATTGGAAAAAAGGTGCAAGTAGCTCAAAGTGCGCTGTCAAACATTCATCCATAAAACATAAAAAGACAGTCTTAAAAACAAACAAGCCACACAGTTAAATAAGTTACAAAAGGTTACAATACAGTTTAAAAATTAAATTTGTGAAACGCAATTAAAAGGTAAGAAGTAATGAAGCCTGATCAAAGTGCACCATTCAAAGACATCACAGCTTGTGGAGAAAAGCTTTTACTGTGGCGGCATTTATCACATTTAATAGCACGAAGTTCAAACAATTTCCCTGGCAGAATGCAGCGGGTCCTTAATGATGGCTAGTGCCCGAGACATACATTTTTTTCAATAAGCTTTTTGATTTGGGTAAAGCCAAACTGGAGAAAATGTGCTGAGTTATGAGGTTTAGGCCCTGGTTAAAAGTTCAGTTAAACCTCCCAGCATTAGGTTCCATGTTTGGTAAATATTACTCTTATAGCAGTAGGTACAGCATTTTTGGCTAATGGGCCTGATAAATAAGTATGTTCAGTAACTTTCTGTTGAGTTTCAGAAGTATTGATTGTGGTATTAAAGAGTTTTTTGGAGTTTCTTGCACATCTGCGAACCCGGAAGTAGATCTGTGACGTCACCACTTAACAAACGTATATCTGTTCTCCTAACATTTGAGTTATTTAAAGGGGGGGTATTATGCGAAATCGACTTTTTCAAGCTTCACATCATGTTATGATGTCATTCCCTCATTAAAAACATGCCTGAAGTGTTGCCTTAGCACATTCACGTATTTTCGAGTAATCTGTAGAAACTCTGATGGCAGCCATTTTAGGGATAAAACGCCTGATTCCTTCAAGAAACGCCCTCGACCTCCAGGATACTCCTCCGACCTTTCGTCACCAGCCGAGTAACCAACCACTGCTCCTCAGCAGAACCCCCTCCCCGCAGTGTCTAGCCCTAAGATGTAAACAGAGTCATCATGGAGGATTAGCTTCATGTGTTGTGAACCGGAGCCGCAGCAGACTTTTACAAAGACACACATCAGTGTTTCTGTTACCGAAACACCCAGTATTCAAACCGGTGACAAGAACACTTATTTCAGTGTCTGGTTCTGCGCTGGGCCTTGATGATGCACAGAGCCTCCGGAGAAAGCTAATGCTAAGCTAAACCTCGAGTCATCACGTGAAACGAGAAATATGCACAATTAAAGTCAATAAAACCACCACACACAAAAAGAACCGTTTAACAATGATCACACACGGAGCCGGGCTTGTTGATTTGGAAGTTTATTGCTCACATTTCATCTACAATGGGTCATAGACGAGTGGTTTCTCCCGGAGCTAAGGCACTATTAGCCGCGACAAGCTAACAACCTTCACCTTCACAACATTCATTGAAAACAGGCAGCATATTATGCACAAATAACGTCAATAAAGCAGGCAACTACTCGAAGCAGCCTTTACGATGATCACACAATGAGCCTGGCTTTACACATTTGTGGTTTATTGCAGACCTTTCATCAACAATGAGCTGTAGTCGATTATAACAAGCTAACGGGTAACCTCGAAAAACCATTGTCCACCTGCACAGATAATGTCCGTCTTTTGAATCGTATGGGCTCCTGCAGATCCTGGTGTCGTCCATGGGGGTATAGTTAGAGATCCATAGGACATGGCAGATGCAGTTATTTTTCAGGCAAGAGCCCCTTCCAAGCGTCCGGTGTGGAAGGTTCGTCTCCAAATAATATCCTGTGTGGCCATTGTTCACAAAGTGATAAACAGTAGCTCCTTTCCAACAATAAAAAATAAAATGCACCGATCGTAGTTTCAATACTGTTGAGACAACGAGCGCAGAGTTGTTGTGATGATGCCACAGACAGCGTGTGGAGGGGGCGTGTCGGAAAGGGTCAGAGGTTCTTAAAGAGACAGAGGCCTATTTCAAGTCATTTGCTTCCGCCATTTTGAAAGAGCAATTTTATACAAGGCAGTTATTCTAATTTACTGCATTGACAGACCAACAGAAGGTTTCGTCATCATTGTAGTGTGCTATAGACTGGTGCTATGTGGCTGAAAAAAGCATAATACCCCCTCTTTAAGTTAAGTAATACGGTTTATCAGATTATAAGTTTATGATGACATGAATTGTAATATGTGCTGTGGTATTTGACCAGAAAACCACACTTTCACCAATTATATATCCAATCATAGCTACGCTGTCTCCTGCTCCATCATTATCACACCACCATGCAAGTTGTCCTGGCTTTAAAGGAACAGGCCACCGTTTTCCATTCTGAGATATGTTCTTACCTGAGCCTGCCTGTTCCTTTAATCCTCCGGCCAGGTGTTTCTGACCATTAGCCTGGTTAGAGTAGAATAGCTTTTTATTGTCAATGTCTATCAAGGTAGAAATTCATCTTTGGCTCACCGACACATAAAAACACAAGACTAGGGACAATACAAATATGCTCAGAAGAAAAATACATAGGAAAAAGAAACGTAGAAGCTTTCTCTCTTTAAAGAGGTGTTCTGGCCGACACTGCAGGTTGAAGGCAGGGATAAACACAAATAGTGCCTTAAAGTCAGCGCAAAATCTACATTTAGAGTTTTCTTAGCGTGTCTTTCTATTTTTAGTCTTTGGTTACCGTTCTGTAAAATGTTTTTTATTTTTCTATTGTTGTTTTTTGTTTGTTTTCTGATGTCTGCTGTGATTGTGTGTCTGTGGTGAATGAAAAGAGAGAAAGAAAAAGCTGTGTTTCAACCCACTCAACTTTGAATAATCTTCGAGTAATCTTTGAATCTTCTATAGTGGCTACTCTTAACGCCGTAGCGACAGCTCCCAAACAGCTCCTCCGGAGATGTATCCATGAAATGCGTTCCCTCACCTCTCCGTCCTCTTGCTAAGCTTAATCCTTTCATCACAAATTAAAACCACTCACCTTCGCTTCCCGACAGCCACGCGAGCCGCTCAGAGTCCCCCCCCCCCTCCCCTTCTCTTCATTGAAACAGCTGCTCGAGGAAGGAGAGCAAGAGGAGGAGGGGCGGGAAGGGCTTATGGGAGATAGCGTGAAAACCAGGAAGTGAAACGACTGAATATTTAGTTTCAGCTGCTTTAAGATCATCATCATTTTAGATTTCTAACCAGCTGAGTGTAAGATAGTGATAAAGATGTGTTGTAATAATTGTAATAATACCCTCTCTTTAATAATAGTAGTTTGTGTAGTTTTAGCCGTAGTCGAAGCAGAAGTCTTTGTGGAAAGTACAACTTCACATCTGAAACATTTTTTACAATGTTACAATGCATAGTATATATCTTTTATTTCATACATATATACTTTTTGTGCAACAGATTTTGGTACACCCTCTACCTCCTTTTTGAACAGGCTGCTAGTTTTTGCCCAAATCCCCGTTGGCAGAGCATTCATAATTCCCTCTAATTGCGTTTGCAGATACAGTACGTACATCTGTGGCTCTGTTCCTTGATTCTTTCTGCTCGTCTTTGCGCTGTCCTAGCCTGCTGTATCCGCGCGCGCGTACTTGTCAGAGTGGGAATAATATAGAGAATAATTTATCTTCACATCAGCGCTTGTCTCGGGAGCCGCTCCAGGCATCGCCCCCAGAAATACAATCAAAAACAAGTCTCCTGGCGTCTGCAGTGATACAAGGCTGCCCATGCGGCTGCACGGTGCAAATGTAAAGTCCTCATTTGGTGTCTGAGAAGTCGTGTGATTACAGCGTGAGTGCCCTGATTTAATCACAAGAGGTGAGAATTATCGGCAAATATAGCGCAGTTACTCAAAAATGTAAAAAAAAAATGAAAATACTATTGTGTACTGAGTGACTGAAATTGGAATACTGCTTTAGAAGTCATGTATTCAGGCTGAATAATGTGCCATTTATTTACACATAAAAGGCTGAAAATGATGAAATATCTATAATCCATAAAAGTCCATTAAAATTGTAGTTGAGTACTGTTGTAAAAAGTAGCAGGAATAAATCTTTTAGGAGAGTCATTCAAGTCTCATGAGCAAATGCTACTAAATGTACAAAACAGAGAGAAAAGTATTGTGCTGAAGAGGATGGGGCTTTTAAGTGCTGGTATACATCAGCATGTTTTGAATTGTGTTCAGAGCTCACATTTGTCATAATAAATGATAGAAAATAGTCATGAAAAGACATTCCTACAAGAGTCACTCACCACATTTTATCGTTGCTTTAAAGCAGCATTTTTCAGAAGATCTCACGATTGTATTAGTTGGTAGTGTAATCTGCCATTTCACTTTATTGTTCTGTTGTGTGAGGCTGAATCATAACCATAATGTTTTTTCTATTATAGATTTCAACTGAAAACAATTTCCCGTCTTTGGATATCGCTGTTGTGTTTGTGCTCCACCAGCAGGATGCACTGTAGTCCCACCTCCACAACAGCCCCCTCCACAGCCCCCCCCCCCCTGGCAGCAGCACCATCATGTGCAGCTCTGAGATGAATATTTATACAAGAGAGCAAATGAAGACCATTTCTCACATAAATGAATATGAGCTCCAATGTGAGGTTGGAGAGATGGCGCAGATTATCTTGTTGCTTAATGCTTAATTGAAGCCTTCTTCTAATTTTTTGCTCTGTTATTATCACCCAACCAAGGAACAAAATCCAGATTTGTAGAACTTTTTTGTCCTGTTTTAATGGTTTTTTTTGGTCCTTTTCGGTTTTTGGTAATACATTTAAGGTACGAACAATTTGAATCTATGTTTTTTTCATGACACTCGAGTGTGACCTGCTTTAATTCACATCCTGCTCGACATTAACATCCCCACCAGCAAAATCTATGAATAAATCTCCGCTTGCGTCTCCCTTTTACCAGCTGTGTAATGTCTCCGCGCCTGTGTCTTACCAGGGAATACAGTTTACGCCACAGTATCCGCGACGCATTCCTCCCCCTTCATTGTGAATCGTTGGCCGTTTGAGACAAATGACAGTGCTTTGCCTTGTGCAGAAAGGAGCTGTGTTGGTGCTATGAATGGACTCCCTGTGGTTTTCATAAGGGTATAATTCTTGTGCTTGTGTCTGCGCCTCTGACTAGTGGCAGCTCTTATTGTGGCCGCACTGTGTGGCTGCCAGCGCCAATGACCTGCTCCCAAGTGATGTTCTGAATAAAACGCTCACCTGGGAGTAAAGAGGAGGGAGGACGCCATTGCTTTTTGAGCTGTGAATGTTGTCTCTGGATAAAAGGCCAGCACTGTGTTAGAAAAACATATAATAGACAGACAATAGATTGTGAAAAAATGGTTTGCTCCTGAAGATTTATCGCAGATGAAAATTGCAATTGCAAATTTCAATGGTCACAATAAAAAAAATGGCAAAGGTTACTGCAGTTTTGTGGTTGTGCTTTACTTTACCGCACAGTAACCGTAGCAACGTGGAAACTGCATGGTATTGAGGAATTTCAATAGATAGTGTATTTTGCTGCCCTGTTTCGATGTTATTATATCGGAAATATTTTCAATGTTTCCTGGTAATTGAGCGTCTTTATATTAGGCAAGAGTTTGGGTTAGGATTAGTCATATTAGCTTGAAATAAATGTGTTGTGATCCTGTTTCCTCCTGTTACCATAATTGCCATGTTACTCTGCAGTGTGTGGGCAATAGTGGTTCAGATGGTAGAGCAGGTCAACTCATGACTGGAAGCATGGCTTGGCAGCTTGAATCCCACACTGTTGTTGTGTCCTTGGGCAAGACACTATTAAGTGTCTTTGTGAATGTAGTGTGAGTGAGTGGTTGGTGATAATCAGAGGTAGTTTCCCACCCACTGAGTGAGGTTTACGATAATAGCGTAAAGCGTTTTGAGTGTTACTGAATTGTTGAATTAAAGAAGAACAAAGTAACTTGTTTACCTTGGGACCTTGTTTACTTCTACCTTGTTAATGGGATGATTGGAGGGTCTTTCATCTCCCCTGGTGTCGCCGGGTCGGAGGCACAATGCACACTAATGGAATCACAACAAAGAAGGCTAACGTGCAAAGCTAGGTGCGGGCTAGCGCCACTTTAGCAGTGTTTACAGCCAAGTTTGAGCGAAAAAAATGATCACCTTTGTGTAATTGGATGTACAATATCCCTCTCTCCCTTTGTCCTTTCTGTCACAGGCAATTAATGGGTAAAAAAACGTAACATGCTACGACACCTGCAGTGGCGCTTATGGCCTCTAGAGGCATGAGTTACTTGGTTCTGCTTTAAATTTGATCTAACTATTTTTGTAAGTATTTTTTTGCAAGTAGCGGTATTTGTTTTGTCGGTACATAACTTGACAAGAAGACAACCACATAATTCAGTAGATATGTCTTTACAAATATTGAATTGACCATGCTGTAACATCCAATTTTCTGGATTCTGCGCTGTGCACCACGCTGTACAAGAGATCTCTAAGTCTGTCTAACTCTCACACACAGCTGCCGTGACATGGATTGATCACTTGTGACATTACAGCTACATGCACGCCAACGATTTCTTCTGTTCACACACCGATCGACTGCAGTCCAGCTCCTGCCCCACCTTCCTTTGAATTATTGAACTTTTTTTTTTCCCTCCACAGTGGCGCTCCTCAGATGTGTAGGCCATCAGGCTCTCTTCTCGCTCTCTCACCCGTAGCTGTGACGCCTGCACGTTGGCTTCGTGACATGGAGGAAATCACTCACTCCACCACTCCACTGTTCGCTCAATCCTTCTGCTTCCAGCTCCCCGCCCTCGTAACCTCTCGCTTTTAGATCTTTCTCCCTCGCGTTCGCAATCTTCAGCCCACTGTTCAGGCCCTTTGCTTTTAACAGTTAACACAGCGCTAAGATGGAGTTTTGGAAAGACCAGAAAGTGAAAGGCCTCAACTGTATTCAAAGGGAAATTGTGAATGCCATGTTTCTCAATTTATTTCTAAATTACAAGTACAAATGCTTACAGTGGTGTGACAGTCTATTTCATAACCCACAGCATGATGTTTTTTAAGTGCAAGAAAATATGTACTCAAGAACACTTAAGTAGAATGCATAATGGAAAGGTTTTCGAACATAAATTTTGATATTCTTGACAATACTTGCAGAAAAGTGACTATTAGTTATGGAGATATTAACCACAACCTGTGCTGTGTCTTGTTCTTGTGTTACTGCTGTAGCAATTGTAGCACATTAAAACAACATAGTATGTAGTCAGAATGGTATATTCAATAAAAAATGCCTCACCTAAATGTCTCCCTACCTCCACTTTTGAACCCCCTATACAACCATTCAACTATTTAAGAATTGACAATAAAGGCAGTGCTTCTCACATCTTGAAGAAAATACTGGAAGAATGTCTCCAATAATGTTTTATACAATACTATGCAGGCAATAAGGCTGAATTATCTTATCTTTTCACATTAATATTTGAATTTTCCCTGTGTGCAAGCTCGACCTTCCTTACAGCATATTTAGCCGAGTAATAACTTTCTCTTGCATTTTACAGTCCTTTACTGTTTGATCCTTTAAGCATTCTTCTCCCCTCCCTTCCCTTCTCTCGCCCCTCCGCTGTTTCTTTGTAATGTCACGGCCCACTGCTGGATGTCACTGAATTGATGGAGGGAAAAACTGCAGTACGGTGGCGAGGGAGGGCGATTGACAGGACTGTTTGTGTGCAGCGTGGACATGTTGGTATTAGACAGACAGAGACAGACTTTATGCTTGTGGGCACGTCTTGTTTTTGGTGCTTCAGACAGTGCAAAACAAGGCTGAGTGGCTTTTCTACCTGTTTGCAATACAGCACGCGATCTCTCACCGTCTCGATTATGACAAATACTCATCATCTGTTATGAGCTTATCATAAAAACTTTATTCAATCTCACCGGAGCGGCAATGTTTCAGGTGGGTGAGCAGTTGTCTTATAAGTTGGCAGTTCCAACCCAGCTTCGACAAGACACTTGAGCCACATAAATGGTAAAATGGTGAATGGTCTCAATTTATATAACGCTTTTCCACCTACATGAGGCTCTAAACGCTTTACATCAAGGAACAGCTCGTTCATTCACATTCAAATTCATACACCAATGTACGCAGACACTGGAGGCAAGGTGAGTGGTGTTTTGCCCAAGGACACAATGACAGTGTGCACCTGCAGGATCTGGACATGTCCATCAATCAACTCCAGTGCCCCACAGAGTATATTGAAAGGAGGCATTATTATTAACCCCTTAGCCCCCACCTTAAAGGGCAAAAATGTTTTCCTCCCCCTACATGTTCCAGCCATGTCCTATTGTGTAGAATGACACATTCACCACAACTGCCTCTAAAATCCTGCACTGTCACTCAAAAAGATGTTAATTCGGGTCTGAAGTGCCGTCGTGCAAGAGCTTAATATAGAACCTGCAGTTACGTGCAAGACCTGAGGTGGCAGTAGTGAGTATAAAATGACCAACTTGCATCCAGCCCCTTCAACCGAACACATTTTCTCCAGTTCAGCTTTACCCAAAATCTAAAAGCTTATAGACTGGAGCTTAAACAGCCTACATGCCAGTGTAATGTCTCATTTGAAAGCGAAGACCTACAAAACTGATTTAAGCTCTTTCAATGTTTTTGTTGTCACGTTTTCTTTGCGTTATCGTCATGTTGTTGCGTTTTAAACACGTTTTTGTTTCTTTTGTGTGTTTTGGTCACATTTTGTGGCTTCATCAATGCATCAAAAATTACAAAAAAATAGGAAAAAGCTTAGGTAGGTTTTGCAGGTCTTAGCTGTCAAATGGCTTTTACACTGGCCTATAGGCTGTAAGCTCCACAACAGCACATAGATTTGGGTAAAGCCGAACTGGAGAAAAAGAGCTTGGTTAAAGTGGGAGTTAAGAGGTTAACACTACAGGCCCTTTAGCTGTTTGTGTGTTTTACAATGAACAATGAAAGCTTTGAGACATTTCTAAAATACCAATTCCTGACTGATTTTATAAGCACGTTTTACCACTTTTAGGGAGCTTTACTGACATGGTTATACTAACAACAGCAAGCCTTCAATTTGGGAACAACCTATTTCTGTTTAATTTCTAGTTTTCTAATGTAAACCAGTCCTTCTCAAATGTCTTATTAAGCAACACTGCGCCACACCTGCTGAGTTATACGTGTAACAACAATATATGGCCTGATTAGAAGCATCCTGTTTACTTTGCATATGGCTGCCTCTTTCATCAGCGCGGTAATGACTGTGCTTTGTAGCGGCGAGTTCATTTTCTGTCAGATCGCATTGAGCTAAAGCTAAAGCATCCCCTTTTAAAAGCTATGGCGACGGAGCGTGTGATCTAAAACCTAATCAGCGGGGCTTTTTTCGACTTTGGTGCAATTGCAACATTATGGGAGTCAATATAGTGCTGTGCTGTTTAATACAATGATTTTCACGTGTCATCTCTCTTTATCGCTCGGGTCAACTCAATAGCATTGATTCAATCTGCAGTAACAGGCTCGTAAGCAAACTGATGAAACTAAAGGAAATCGCCAGTTTTTTGTTGTTGAAGTAAGTCCAATTTCGCAGAGACAACAGCATAATGACCAAACAGGGATTTAGGGATTGGAGGGCTGTTTAAATGTGTTTATGCACGCTGTGTTTGGACTGCGACTTTGGGTGTGAAGTCTGTTTGATGAATGGACAGATGTGTGCGCAGCCACCAAAACAGTAAATTCACCGCATTTGGAAAGCATCGACAACTATTTAATAAATGAGACTGACCACTCGCAGTACTACTTGGCACCAGGGAGAGACAATTTTGGACAGAACAGAAATCTCTTTCAGATTTTTCAGAATTTTGTAATTGTAATTCTGATTTGTATGTTTCACACCAAAGCGCAAGCACGGGGCAATCATATTTAAGAGCAGACTGATAGGTGAACTCCTAAACTAATACAAGAATTGTGTGCCTTTTAGAACATTAGGGCTTCAGGGGTCAGTAAGTGTTACACATAATAAGATCCCATGGACTTAGGATAGTTTGTCGTTTGCAAAAGACACAACCGTATTTTCTGGACTATAAGTCGCACTTATTTTTATAGTTTGGCTGGGTGTGCGACTTATACTCAGGTGCGACTTGTAACAAAATGTTTCATTTCACATGTTTGTTATTTTCTTACTGACAGCTGCGAGAGGGCGCTCTAGGCTTGTGTAGTAGCCAGTATCTGCTACTCCTTTACCACCAAAATGTAAAAAACGGAAATCGAGCAACAGAAAGAAAGTGTGGAGTGAGCGAGAAACTTGTGAGGGACTGGTGAAAAGCGGAGGTTGCTTTTACTGCAATGAAGAAAATTTTAAATAAGCTAATCGCGAGCTAAAAGCAAGATGGCCACAGCTAGAGGAACGAGTTTGTAAATGAGAACTTGAACAACGTGCTGCCAGGAGAGGCTTGTCAACGGAACAACGGAACTCCGTGCCAAGGTTGTTGCCAAGGCTGGTGCGACTTATATATGTGTTTTTCATATTCATTATGCATTTTTTGGCTGGTGCGGTGCGACTTATACTCCGGAGTGACTTATACTCGGAAAAATACGGTATACAGTCCTTTACCCCAACCTTAACCCTTGCACTTTCTTTCTTTCTTTCTTTCTTTCTTTCTTTCTTTCTTGCTTTCTTGCTTTATTTCTGTCTGTCTGTCTGTCTGTCTTTCTGTCTGTCTTTAGTTTAGTTAGACCTTGAACAAGATGATATTTATTCAAAATTAATGCCATGTTAATTTACCAGAAAAACATTTTTTTTTTTGATAATGCACTGGTTTTATCTTTATCTCATCTTGGCTGTATCTCGAGACAACCGCAGCTTGAGCAGACTGACAAAGGCCTAATATTTGCACTGGAAAAGTACAATAGTTGAAAGAATTTTGGGACACACAGTACTGTCAATTATAGTTGTACACACTCGCTCGTTAGCCTTACCACATTGACCACAAAAAAGTGAGAAAATAGCAAACCAACACAAGAGTAAGAAGATGTTTGCTTGTTACCTCCCTGAACCTATATTGCGCTGCTCTTGGGGGCAGTCATCCACAGCGCCAGATTGTGTTGTTAAGAGTAGTCTGCTTACTAAGGAAGAAAGTAAAGCTGTCAATTATAAGATCACTTGTGGCTCGTCCGCTCGTCCGTGTGCAGGATCAGGGCTGTGGTTGGTCTTTGGTGTGACTGGGTGGGTGGTAAAAATGCGTCTGCTCCTCTGATGGTCTAAGGAGCAGAGAAGGCAGAGGGAAGTGGCTGAAGCGTCCCCGGTCCATGTTATTAGTCGGGCTCTGATAGACCATGTAATAGCCTCGCGGCGCAACAGGAAGTCTGTGTTCCATGAGCCGACTCTGCCCACTATGACATCCCGATATGGAAGATATTTGCGCAGCGCCGGATGACTGTGTACAGGTGTGTGGGTGTGTGTGTGTGTGCCTGTGCCTATCCTACTCCTTGGAGTCTTTGCATAAGTGCTGATTCCGCTCTTTTACAAAAACCCTTCAACTCTGCATTTTTTTCTACTGACTTTACCCTCCTCCTATCTTCATCGCCACACAGCTTGCCTTTTCGCCCTTTTTGCTACCATTCGTCACACATACCTTTTCATTACCGCGTTCTTTCCAGGGCCAAAAAGACAGAGTTGCTCCCTCTTTCGGGAATGTGTTGTGTAAAAAATATGTGGTTGACTTTTATGAGGCAGCTACAAACCCGGTGGATGGCCAAAGGAATGACTGTATACAAAATGGATGGGTACAGTGAGAGTGTGAAAGTGCAAGCAGTAAGCAATAAATGCAGGCAATTTCACCCTATGAGAAAGAAACGTTTCAATGATGACAGTAATGCTAGTGTGGAGAGGAATAGGCAATATCGTTATCATGAACACGAACCAAGAATGTTTTGTATATCTGTTATCATTACAGCCACAGGAGGGCCTCATGAAGCCATTGTGCCCTCACCAAGCCTGGACAAGAATCTAAATTTAGCAATTAGCTACAATTATTTAGGTAATATACATGTTCTCAAACTACAAAAATATCTGTCTTCATAAGGATTTGATGTGTAAAATGTGCTATCTGTATTTTACACACCTAAAGCATGTTCCTAAATGCATGCTATTCCTGTAATACAGTGTTTTCCAAGTAGGGGTACAGGAACCCTTTATATTATCCACTTAGCAGGGGGCACTAATGACCTCAGAAAAAAAATGGTGAAACAGAGTGTAATTTCTGCATTACTTTCAGAGAAAAGGTATTTTAGCTATTCTGAACATAATACTTTTCCTAATAATGAAAAGCCTATGCTACATTTCTCAAAATGTTGGTAGGTTCTTCAAGTTAGGAGATAAATCAATGCTTCGAGAGGTACGTGGGACAAAAAGGTTGGGAACCACCGCTGTAATACTTTCATTTTTTCAGTCCAAGTGAACTGAATCATGAATATAACATAAATTGTAATTCTAATTGGAATTGCAATAATTGTAGAAACATTAATTTAACCCTAGTTTAGACCTTTACGAGCATTTTCTGAAATGTTTCTGAAATTTGTTCAGCTGCTCATGTTGTTCCATGTTCACTGGGAATTAAAACCTGATTTGACTATAAATCAATTTTCTAGTGTTAATTGTAATGCTGGTCAGAAAAATGGCTATTAGATATGTTTTTTCTAAAATTGTTTGGTCCAAATGTGCAGGTGCGTAATTTTTCCATTTCAGCAGACCAAAGTTGATTTCCTTTTTCTTTGTGTGAAAATCTAAGTGGATTCGATGTTAATTTGTCATTATTCCAGCCGCGAGAGGGCCCCATGCCAGGGTAGCCTTTCCTGGAAAGGAGATTTGTTGTAAATTGTGAAATCAACATACAGAGGTTCTCAGAAAGTTAGATCATTATATGGCTCTGGTAGAAAAAGGTAAAAGACTAAAGGACTGTTTAT
The DNA here is from genome assembly GCF_951799975.1 of Gobius niger. Taxonomy (NCBI): domain Eukaryota; kingdom Metazoa; phylum Chordata; class Actinopteri; order Gobiiformes; family Gobiidae; genus Gobius; species Gobius niger. The sequence continues at coordinate 20,030,352 of NC_136861.1, forward strand.
CTGCTAGACTAGTCGTATCATTCTACTGGTAATCATCACACCTGTTAACTGCCTGTAACAAGTGAGAAGAAAATGTATTTCTGAAAATTGCATCTAAAAGGCTGCAATTTGCATGAGAACAGATTGTAACAGATTGAGAAAATGAAAAACTATTGTCTCCCTACTAACTTTTAGAGCCTGCAGTCTTTGAAATCAAAACCACAGTAGCTTGTCAAATAAAATAGAATCAAATAGAATATTGTAAAATAATAATAGAGAAAATAGCCCGAGCTATACAAATGTAGTTCTACATAACGCCAGCAGGGTGCACACTCTTTATCTTGCTTCAGTGGCCAGCGCGGCTTTGTAAAAATTATGACAGTTTGCAAGGAATTGGTTAGGAAAAGGATCAGAACAGGTATTGCTTAAAGCCGTACTAAGTAACGTGTTTACCTTAATAAACCCTTTTCGTAGTCCCTCTGGGGGTAATACAAGTGTTTATGGGATGATTGGAGGGTCTTTCATCTCCTCCTGGTGTCTCTGGCCAGAAAACCATGTTTGCAACTTGACTGCCACCGGTCCGGAGCAAGCAATACACACTAATGGAATCACGAACAAGAAGCTAACAGGCTAACGGGCAAAGCTAACTGTAGGCTAACGTGACTTTAAAAATTATTAGTAGTAAGTATACAGCCAAGTTTGAGTGAAAAAATGTATTTCCATTGTATAATTGGATGTACAATATCCCTCTCTCCCTTCGCCTTTCCTGTCAGCGTAGTATTTACGCTCCAAGACAATTAATATGTTAAAAAATCATAGCTTGCTACGACACCTGCAGTTGCGCTTATGGCCTCTAGGGGCAAGAGTTACTTAGTACTGCTTTAAGAGGTCTAGACTTATACCGGAGTGTGTGCTGGTGCTTTTTAGGAGGGTGTAATGTTGTAACATGTTCAAAAACCTCCGGAAAGTTGATTTCACATGATATAGGCCTTTTGACATGATGACTAAAGACTGCATTTCACACAGGAGCGGTTCAAGTCTTGTCTGTCGAATTGTCTTTCGTGTTGACATTAATTTAATATTCCTGTGTGCATGTTCAGGCATCCATACAGCATATTTTGTGGAGTAATAAAGCCGCATTGTTTAAAGAGAGAAAATTCATCTAATGAATCAATATACAGCCCACATGCCAGGGCATTTTAGGCGGCATCTGTTTTCCATTCCTCTGCTCGGCACAAAGAACTGGCCTCGTGCCGCAGCGCTGTGCCCAATCTCTCTCAGCCAGGGCCGAGGTACACAATCTGCATTGGACGCCATTTACACTGTGGCTCCCAGCAGCTCCAAAAACCACAACTTCATCTTTCTGACTTGTTTAATGATGAATGTAGAATCATAGGACAATGAGTGTAAAAAAGTGTGAAAAAATGCAGGTTGAGACTGTGACCTCTACTTAGTCATACTTGCTTACGCCGACTCACAGAAACATTTAATTTGCAAATCTAATCTTAATGCTTATTGGGAGATTTTAAACTAAGCATAAATAAAAGCTGAATTGAACTTATAGTGGCATACATAGTTCATCAAAAGATAAGATACTTTCATTCCCTGGAGGAAATTTGAAGCTTCCACTCCACAGATACACATTTAAACAATGAAGAAAGCCACAGAAAACCTTCAGGATATGTAAGCTATAACACTGTTGCTGAAAGGTAAGCACTCCTTTTTTCTTCTTTTTTTTCCAACTTTTTGTCAGGGAGAATAGAAGACATATAATTGCTTTCAGCATGACAACATAAAAAGGTAAGGCATTTGAAGGGCGATGTTATATATTGAATTATCTGTCTGTGTAGCAGTATTAAGGCCAGAACATCTCGGATCCAAAACTTTTCCTCTTTTTTCTTTTCTTCATCCCTCCATTTTTCTCTGGAATCACCCATTATTCACTCTCGTTCGATCCTTCTGCATTCCTTGCTATTGTAATACCACTGGGAACTCATTAAGTAACTAACTTCAAATAAATAAAGCAAACAGCCGATACAAAACGAAGGATCTATAGATATGAAAAAAGAAGTGTTTGTAATGAGTTTTCCCTTCAATTCTCCATTCTGACACCTTATCCCCTTCTCTCCCCAGTCTTTGTCTCGCTGGCTGCGTCTGTCTTTTCAATTAATTTCAAACAGGCTTTACTGGCATAACTGAGGCATTCTGGAAGAAAAAAAAAATTGTGCAGCATGATATCTTGCCTCTTCATGTCTTCGTTGCTTCCAAGCCTTGAGTGTGTCCCCACTTCCATCCCTGCCAACAGGCAATCTCACCAGCCAGCATAACACAAACCATCCCTTTTCCTTTTCAGCACCTCGTCTTTTTTGTGCAATTTTACTACGAAGTCGCACGAGGGATATTTAATTTAACGTTTTGAGAGAACATGTGTGTATTTACCACCATGTCATCAACATTTCTGCCTATTTTTTCTCTTCACCCTGTATCCCCCCTTATCTCGCGCCTTGGCGCTGGTTCCGAGCCTTTTCTTTGTTTATCGAGTGTGTTTGAGAGTATTTTACAATCTTCTCTGGGCCCGATTCCCAGATCATCATTTGTGCAAGGATTCTTTTTTCCTTTGGGCTATATGAGCGCGGAAAAGGAGCCCATCCAGGAGTTGCTTTTAAACACATGCACAGACTGAGCAAGAGAAAGACTTGACCCTATGTTAGCGGGTCCAACTGTCAGCTGTATACAAAGGTGCCAAGGAACTCAAGGCAATCTTTCACCAGACATTGTTGGACATTTTCTTTAGGGGATGGTTTTTTTTCTGTGTACTTGGTAGCAGCTGACCCTCCCCAGTGTCAAGCAATCGTAAAGTCTAGTTTATCCTGTGGTCTGTCTTGGTCTGCTTGAGGGGAGTGTGGAGGAATTTTAAAATGACAACCTGCTCATAGGAAATCATGCTCCATTGTATCTAGCTGGAGATTTGGCATATTATGCACATTTTGGTTGTTGGGAAAGTTGACATACCCTGAGGCAGTGACTTCCAACCAGTGGTATTGGTATTGAGTCAGAGTCCACATCTACTTGATTCCTACAGCAGAACATACGCAAGCAAACAGTCAGCGAAGGGCAGTCAGAGGCGTTAAAAGTGGGTTTTGCGTTAGTATTAAAACAGGATTATGAATCACAAAACTCCCCTCCTGCCAATATGTTTTTGGTCACTTACCGCCGATTAGAAAAAAGCTCTCGGCCCTCCCATGCGTCGCCCGCAGATTGTTATCGAGGGGACTGCAAAATAAACAATTATGATTGCACGGGCTCTTTTGAGTTTAGCAGCAGCGGCAAAAGCGAGCTCCCTGCCCTGACTGATGTCCCCCATGTATAGAATATACAGAGGGGTATCATTCTGGATGCCAGGCTAGCAACTTTGTGCTGCACCCGCATTTAGAAGATGTTACTTGGTAATTCAGATGGTACTTGGTTATTCAGATTAAAAGCGTGAAACCAAATTGTAAAATTTTAAATATGTCTTAAAGAACAAATCCAGTTTACTACAGCTGCACATACTATGTTGCACAGCTGGTTTGCGTTAGGGCTGCTTGCTTATAGAAAAAATAATAATCACGATTATTTTAGTAATAATTGAAATCACAATTATTCAAACTTAGAAATGTTGCTTTAAAAAAAAAAATACATAACATACATATCCATTTTTTTTATTTAGAAAAGAACAATGCAAAAAATGTTCTTTGGACAATCTTTATATATTCTCACAACTAATCCTCCTATTGAGCGATACCTGCCCCCTGCTGGCCAGCCCTCACACCTGTCCAAGCAAAGAGCCACTCGGCCTGATGACATCATCCCACAGAGCTAAGGTTTTTATGTCGGAGCAAAGCATGAAATGCGAAGGGAACAAAACAATCATCACAGTGGCATGAAATAATAAGCGTTTGCTTTAAGCTCCGTTGAGATCTGCTCCTGAAGAAGAGTTTTAGACTTTTCTACTACACTGGGCAAACGATATCAAGGCTTCCAAACAGCTGTTTTCATTTCACTTAACAGTGGAGTTATCTCAAGAGATACGTATAAAAAATATTAGTATTATTAACAGTTCTATCACTCTGTGCTGGTATTTCAGCTGATCAGACACACTCACACAAACCTTCTGCGCTTTGGATGGACAAGCGGGAGGGCATCTTGATTAGGCCATTTTTGTGATAGTGTAGTATTTAGCTCGAATGGGGTTGTTGTATAATAATTAATCAAGTGCTTGTAAGACCTTGACCATGAGTGCCTTTCAGTTTATCTGTGTTATTTAGACCAGTGTTTTTCAACCACTGTGCCGTGGCACACAAGTGTGCCGTGAGATATTGTCTGGTGTGCCTTATCCAATCTCACCTAGTTTTTTTTTTTTTTAAACAAATGCATTATTATCCACAAATAATGTACCATTTTCGAGTGTCTATGCTGTCTAGTGATCGGCAGAGTAACCATATTATACTCTTCCATATCAGGTAGTTAATTTCTTTGAGACAAGAGAATTAGTGATGTATTGAGACATTGTGGCTAGTGAGACTATACGGTGTTCCTAGTCAAGACACTATGAGAACATTTCTGCTGGTGGTGTGCCTCGTGATTATTCCAATGAAAAAAATGTGCCTTGGCTCAACAAAGGTTGAAAAACACTGATTTAAACAAGGCATGTTTATTTATACCGCGCATTTCGTACACAAGGCAACTCAATGCGTCTAGTTTAGTAGGGCAACCCACAGAAACATGGTCAGACATAAGAGTCTTTTTTGGGGAGGGGGGGGGAGAACCTCAAGCCTGACTTACATAATTTATTCATGCCAACATACCATCCTGTAGACGGGCACCTTCCCAGGACCTTCCCAAAAGGCTTTGACAGTCTATGTTCTGAGCGTCTCCATTTGTCCTTATGCCATTATATTGAAATTTGATAGTGATTTATTTTTTTTCTCCTCAAAAATCTCCTCTCTCCTCTTACATTTCGGTATTATGGAATTTACCAAAGAAATCAACTTTTATGAATTTTCAAAACTGTGATTGAAAGGAATGGAATGAACTGAATGGGGTATGAACACTTACTTTTTATATCTATCTGTAATGTATTGTCATATCAGTGCGGATTCCACCTCCGGCTACTACACAATGAAACGATTCACATGGTCTGAATATGAATGCTATCTGATCCCGCTGTGTAATAGAAACAATACAGCTAAGAAAAAAGGTGAATGAAAGGTCCAAAAGGTCAAAAAGGTAGGAAGCCCACCCAGATACTCCACAAAAACCCTTCTCATGACTCTGGGAATTAAGTCAGGTTATGGTGCTAACATAAACTCCTCTGGCTTGTTGGGAGACATGTCTTGCCCTTACAGATATGACACAAGCTCACCCTAAATGCACTGGACTTGTGTTGCACCTGAATCGACAAAGTGAATCAGAATCACCATGGGAAAACTTTTTATTATTTTAATCAATCTGTGTGTTGTGGCTCCGAGGACTTCGCTGAGATCAAGAACTCACGAACAAGCGAAGAGTGTGAGAGCAAGCAAAGGAGGGCTCAGAAATCTTGATTTTTGTCTGAGAGACTATCGATTTTTCCCCTCAGACTCCAGTCATGTGCACAAAGGCTTTTATTAGCTCCGAAACACAGGGTTGTTGGGTGTTTTCGGGCCTCTGTTTGCATGTGTGTGGCGTTGTGTGTAATCATTTATATTGTGTCATCGCCGCGCGCTGGTCTGGGCACCGGACTGTGCTGTGGAGCCCGTGGCTAGTTGGCGATGTCGGGATTAGGGGGAGATTAGAGCTGTGATTACACAATGTCTTCGCTCTAACGATCCCAACTGTTTGCTCATCTTATCAGCCGCACTGCACTGGATTCCACTAGTGGCACTGATGGGAGATAACAGAGATCACTCAGATGCACCAAAGCCGGAGACAGTGGTAACAGTGGATGATTGGATCAGGACACTCAAAGCCCGGCTGTAAAGGAACAAAAAATGGATTTTGGTTCGGCTAGATTTCACCTTGGGGGAAAAAAGAGTCTGATAGTTTAATTGATTTTATAGTTTGTATTATTGCTATTATTATTTGATCATTGTTTCATTGATTATGTTTTGCTTGATTTTTGTTCGTTATGCTATTTGTAGTGAATTGCTCTTTTCTGCTCACGGTGTTGGTGTCGTGGATTGTGAGCCTTTCACCAGGACGGGCATCCAACATATACAATTAGAAATCAAACCTGATATTTTTGTGGTGGCAACCCCACAAGGTAAAAGCCAGAATACCATTTCGTCTACAATTAGTTTGACGTGTATGACCTTTTTGCCACTTCTCTTTGATCTTAAAGTACTTTTCTTCTGCTCCCTTTGATTCGCGGGTCGTAGCCGTGAATCAGTCACAGAGGAAATTGATACAGCTAGATTTATATAGAAGGAAAGCACTTCACTGCATGGAGGACTGACCTGTTGCCATCTGAATACCTATTTCGATTAGCACCAATTTGATGGACAGGGTTTGTCAAGGCTTTCAATGAAAGTATATTTCCTCAGACTTTTGCAAACACCTGTCCCAACTACTGTTGTTGAGAAAGCTTACAAACTAGGGGTGTCTATGGTTAACTGATTGACCATTTAACCGTCAAAAATCGTGTAACTGAGTAAAAGGATTTTGCTCAGCGTCTATAATATAATAAGTGCAAGTATTGCATTGCAGTGCTTAGATATACTTCAAGTACAACTTTGTTGACACCCGACAGCCGACACCCGGGCATCACTTAAGAGGTAGCTTGGTAAGCTCGCCTTTCTCGTTATTATTGTTAAAAAGTGGTGGCGATATTGTTATTGTCGTACACATGAATGACTGTTTCTTTGTACAATGGTTAACTGAGTATTAACCGCTAAGAGCCTCAGTTAACGGCTAATGAAAAACTTGAAAACGCACAGCCCTAGTTTAGTTTAGTTTAGTTTATTTGTTTGTTTGACCCGTAAAGTTCTGCTGAAAAGGAGTGGGCCGAAGCAAAAGCTTATGAGCGTCCATATTGAGATATAGTGTAACCTCATAACATATTTGTCTTTGAATATCATTTCACAGAACCATTGTGTTTACATGCTTGCGATCACAGTCTTTTACTTCTCTATTGTCCGTCCACCTACGACCTCCCCCATGCACTGCACTAACCTCACTCACCTGACCGGAGCAGTCAGAAAGAAAGAGTAGTGATCACGGCGAACTGCCCTTCAGGGACTGAGCGAAATGCCGGGGTGATGACGGACATGTTGTGTGGGAAATTTGTGGGCCGTATAGATGGTGACTCTGCGTGCTGACCTCTAGAGTCCGCAGAAGCATTAGCCGAGTGCTCATTGTTCACCAAGACAATACCACGACCCCAGAGAGTATTCAGTCTACAGTGCAATGTTCCACACAGCTGCAGCATATTACAACAGGAAGCACTGGTCGCAAGCTGTGATAAGGTGTCCAATGTACTCCCCTGCACTATACACCATTGAGTGGGCATTTTCTGGGAAGAACTATGAGGTTATTAGGGTTTCTGTGGGAGAGGGAAAGGGGGGTGCGAGGGTGAGAGAGAAGAGTGCATACTGTGTATAAAAGCAAAAGCATGTAAGCTGAGACAGTGTGGCAGCCTATGAAATAAAGAAAACCATCTTTGGACAAGTGTGTGTTGTAATAAAGTAGGGTTCTGCCTAAATATGACTGTGTGCGTTTCTCGCCTGCACGCCACTCTGATCTCCCCATTACAAGGTCGATTAAGCCACTAATCCCCAAAATACACACGTCTAACAGCTTCACTCCAGGAAAAAAAAAAATCTTATTCCCCAGAAAAAGAAAAAAAAGTGGGTGAATCTTTGCTGTTGCTGGCAGCTTAGGCACACACCGGTGCAGGGTGCTCCAGAGCATGAGCACAGAAATGTGTTTTACCTCCGTAGCCACATGGGATTAACAAGGACCCGAGCGCCGGAAAAGCAGCTTTGGTCACACTTCTATGGACTAAGAAAAAACACAGTAGGATTTAAGGATCCAGCATCATTTGTGATAAAGTGAGATTTCAACAGATTTTTAACCAATTTGCAGCCATCTCCTTTTCAACAGGCTTGGAACTAGCACAATAAGTACATAGAAGAAAATGTTCCCATGTAGATCAATGCAGTTTGTCCAAGTCTATCCTCTTTGCGATGCCCTTTATTAAACGCCACTGTTTTTTTTTTTTTGCATCATGTCAAACCTATAGCTATGTTCTGAACTAGTGGTTCCCAACCTTAAGAGCAGGAGGGCGTTACCGGGGATTGTAATGGAAACAGCTGAGTGACATTGAGTGCATGCTGAACCGTGAACAGTGGCATATTAGTGGACCACAAAAGTTCTGCTTTAACGCATCATTCAGTACTAGTATTAACTTCAGCAGATGAAACAGACTCTTAAGCTTAATTATTATTCAAAAGATATTTTAACACATTTATCTCCAATAGGGATTTATTTATCTTATCTAGAGCAATCTTTAATTATTTAGTCTTCTCTCTTATAAAAATAAATGTTGAATGCCACTCACACCCACTGCACTTTCTTCTTAACACTGTGGTAGCACTCGCTTATCTGCTCGCCTCCTTTTCCCAGAGCATATCCTTGATACCTTTCATATCTTGCCCTCATGGCCACACACTAAATCTCAGTAATTGCCCTGGCTCTTTACTTATGTATCCCTGTTGCCCTGCCCTGCTCCTTGGATTGGAAGAAGAAATCTGCATAACCTTTAATTAGACTGCCGATGTTTGGGGGCCCGGCACCTCCTTGGAGACACATCTTCAGTAAATCATTTCCTTTTACCTTTTTTTTTCTTCCTCTTTTTTACGTTTGTTTGTTCAAACGATCTTGTTTGTGTATGCATTATTTGTTTGTTTGGTCTTTGGTTTGGACAGTGTGTGTTAATGAACACACATGTAGGGCTGGGCACCGGAAAAAAAATAAATCAATACCAGTACCTTAACGATACTTGGTTTTTGATACCGATACCTGAACGACACTTTTTCCGATACGATATACTAAAATATTGGTTGTGTAGAACCAGAAAACAGAACAATAATCTGTGGAAGATCTGCAAATGCACAATATCGGGTTCATCTCCAATGTCAAGAAATGTGTGAAAAAGGGAGAATAATAATTAACAATAATTTGGGGGGATAATTGGGAGAAATTTGGCCAAAAAAAGGAAACATTTAGTAAAAAGGTAAAAAAAATAAGAAATGGGGCAAAAATAAGAAAGAAAAAAAGGGAAATAAATACATGGAAATAATAGGGAACATTTCTTGTAATAAAACAATGAGGGGAAAAACGCTGAGCTAAAAATAAGAGGAATGTGTTTAAAAAATTCAGTAAAATGGGGTAAACATTGGGCAAAACAAAAAAGTTTTTTTTCGGTTCCCATTTTCAATGCTTTCATTTTCTTGATACCAGTAGAATCAAAACCTTTTTTTCTGATGCCAGACTGGTATCGTTTAATGGCCAGCCCTACACACATGGGACTCATGCATGTAAACACGCCACACCGTATTGTAGCCAAGGGCTAATTCCCATCCTTCGACCCCACTCTCACTCAACCTAGGTCAGGGTTATTGTATACGTATTTAGTGGATACACTGGAGCACGCAGAGGAAACCTATGCAGACACGTGGAGAACATGCAAACTCCACACAGAAAAACTGTTATATATTATTATTATGCTTTCTCTAGGTATTTGGTAGCTACTTATAAAGACACCTAGACAAACTCCCGATACCTCAGATTCGGGCTGCAGGCTTGCCCTAGGTTGTCTTTTTCGAACAAATATCATTGTTATGCATCAAAAACTGTCATGGATGAAAGTCAGGGACAGATTGGACTGTAGCTCTGTGTTGTCTTTGCATAAAATCTGGACCTCACACAAACCCTTTAGCCTGTTCTCCAAACTGCAGCCCACTTGTAACAGACACGGCTTTAGCACAAGGCAAGCTTCTAATACTAATGTTACTTTGCCTCGGCCAAGATCTAATGCACTAAAAAGTACATTTATATACCGAGCCATCTCACACCGGAATATGCTGCCTCAGGAAATTAAGAGAATAAAAAATCATCCTTCTTTTAAAATAAATCTAAAGAAATATGTAATCAGTCAAAAATAAATAAATACATAAATAACCTGACTTAATGTTGCTTTGAGAATTGTAATGCACCTGATTTGATGTGTGTTGTATAAATTACCCTTTGACTGTGTAATGTCTTTAGAATGAGAACGGACCCCAGGAAGAGTAGTCTTTGCGTTGGGAAAGACTAAAAGGGATCCTTAAATAAATACATAAATAAATAAATAAATAATTAAAGACGTCTTTATCACTATCTTGCAATATTCATTTAAAACCGCTGAAACAAAATATCCAGGAGTTTCTCTTCCTGCTCTGAGCGAACTGACCCCTCACCCTTCCTCGTGCTCCCCTTCGCTGTGCAGCTGTTTTAATAAAGAGTAAACAAAAGGGGAAAATGTCTCTGCTTGGCGTGTGTGGCTGTAGTGAAGCTATGACGAGTAATTTAGCAAGCAAGAGATCGAGAGGTGAAGAAAGCATTTATATGTACCTCAGGAGGAGCTGTTTGGAAGTTGATGCCGCGGCGCAAAGAATAGCCACCGTTGAAAATCCAAAGATTACTCAAACATGAGCTCGCGACTCAAAACGCAACTCCAGGTATGTTTATGATGAGAGAATATTCTAACGTGATAGCTCTTTATGACACTCCCACTTTAAAGCAGTACTAAGTAACTTGTTTACCTTAATAAATCCTTTTCGTAGTCCCTCTGGGGGTAATACAAGTGTAGGATCAGATTCAATTCGGTGAAGGTGTGTAGACTGTAAAATTAGAAATCTCTGTGTGACATTTACCAGTGGGTGCGCGGAAGAGGGAGACAGACTAATTATTTGCAAATGAATTAAATTAATTACAACACTCCCCGTTTCTTTTTGAGGATATAATATAATACCATGGTTAAAAGCTGATTTAGCATTTTGAGCTGAACAGATCCCAAAGGTTTGACTCCCAAAATAAAGAGGTTTAAATCCCCTCACTGCAGCCCTCTCACTATGCCAGTAACAGCCATTTCCTTTCGCTGCTCCTCAAACGCGTTGCTTGTTTGTGCTTCAGTCTATGATTCATGTTCGGTTCCATGCTGAGGTATAGGGAAAATAAATAGCACTTTGCAACCCTGACAAATGCTTTATTTATATTTATGGGGTATAGTTCATTTCTGTGTACAAAATTCTGCTACTGTTTTCATAACGAGTGCCAGCCCACTAACCCGGTGATCTCAAATATTTGTAAAGCGAGCTCTGTCTGGTTTTGCTCCACGATAAATCCAATTATAAACATTGAAAAATTATTATTAGAATGCATCCAGTCCAAACATGTTCAATGTGGAAAGTGACAACTAAAACTTTTCTGTTTGTTGTCAAGTTTTAATTTGTGTGGTCAGAAAGGTTTTGCTGGCTTTGTCATTGAAGTTTGAGGAGACAAAAACAGATCATTTGACAGTTCATCATTCCTTTACTCGAGTGTTAATTGCTTTTTGGTCATTTGTTAAATGGAGTTTAAAAAAAAAAATCTTCTCTGAGAAACAGATATTGAAATGAATTGTATCATGTGTGACTTCTTACTTACTTTTTTGGGCTCTTTTATGGTGTCATTCAGTGTATTTTGTGTATTATGTGCCTTATACTTTCTTGATGGAAGTGATGGTGCTAACTCCTACGGTGTGATTCAGATTGTCAGGGTGACTGAGGATGTATTGCACCCAATGTCACCCCACAGATTTATCAACATGATTGATTTTACTGAGCCGGTCACGTACAAAATGAAGGATGACACAACCAACAAGTTCTTTCTTTAGGATTTTGGTTTATGGGTACAACAAATGGTGGGTGGCACCGTGGCTGAGCGGTTAACACTCTTACCTCACAGAAGAAGAATATTCCCAGACCAGAAAGAGCTCCTCCTCCCTTCATAGAAAATGGACTGAGGACTTACCTGCCAGACAATTGCATAATAATTAAGCACTTAACCTTTTAATCATTAGCCTCTGTTTATGTATTTAATTGGTGTGTCAAATAGGTATGTGTATTTATGCTACTGTGTGTTCATTGAAACAGCTTACTAACTAGCTAAGTTTTAGTAGGTACGCCTAATCTATAATCACTAGGATATTGCTATCTTAAACTTTGCTAGTTTGGGAAAAATAGTCAAATCAACAGAGTGTATATTTGTCCAGGTTTTCGGTGGGCACAGGGGTGTCCCTGGTTGTGTCCAAATCATGTTAATTTCTTTGACTAAAATATTGCATCATAGTTTTATTTGGTAACGCTTTATACTAAGGTGTGCTTGTAAAGTATTAATAAGGCACTAATAAGCGTTAATAATATGCTTGTAAAGTATTAACACTGCTTATTATACTTTTATCTGTTAACATACTAATAGGCCATTAATAATACGCTTATTCATAGCCAAACCTAAACCTAACTGTAAAATTATTACTCATGCTTATTAAAGGAAGAGGCCACCGTTTTTCCATACTGAAATATGTTCTTGCCTAAGCTTAGATGAGTTGATACGTACCTGTCTGGTCTGTGCGTACCCTCAGTCATGCAAAACGACCAAAGATGTTGTTAGAATTTGGCCTCTTCCATTGTATTCCTATAGCTCCAAACAGGGGTGAAGTTGGAGGCTACCACGCTCTTCCACGGGCACGCACAAAGACCAGACAGGTACGTATCAACTCGTCTAAGCTCAGGTAAGAACATATCTCAGTATGGAAAAACGGTGGCCTGTTCCTTTAATACTTAATGAGCACACCTTAATCTAAAGCAATACCTTTTATTTTAGTCAAAGCAATTTTTGCTGACTAAAACTAAGTCAAAAGTTTGAAAGAGCCTTATACAGGGCTTAATTTGTACATTTCAGTCTTTTTGACTGATATGATGAATTGGGGAAACAGGCCCAAACAGTTGCCAGAACACTCTCATTAAACAGCATTATATCATCGCAAATCTTTGCTGGATCCTCCAAAAAACAGTTCCTGGATCAATTGCCCTGGGAAACTAAAAGGTGGGGGAATGCGTTTGCCCAAACAGGGGATCAAATTAGGCAAGGCATGTTTATTTATACCGCTCATTTCGTAGTGCACCTTATTAAATTAATCATATGTTTTAAATTCACAGTCAAATTTCATGTGTGAGAAGAAACATGAAGCAGAGGACCTTGATTTAATATGATGATAATAAATATTTTAATGCAAAGTTTACTATATTAATCTTACATTTAGTAGACTAAATTTACATGCAATTTTAGTCGAGGAAATTACATTTTTGTCAAAAGACTAAGACTATAACTAAATTAAAATATGTCACAATAACACTGGTCCAAATACCCTGCATAATTGGTCTTATATTGATATTTCATTGTATATTTAGCATATGTTCGAGAATGTGAAATATGAGAATTTCATAATAGTAGTCCTGACTGTGTTTGATCACTGTGCTGCTTAATACTGACCTATGTGGTTTAAAACATGCCATTACAGCCAATAGATCAATACTAAGAGAACCCCAAGTCACGTGCAGCACCTAGGTTTGCATGTTAAATCAGATCCCTTCAGGTCCCTCTGGTGTTCTCAGTAATGCTATCACGGGGGGTCCATATATCCGCCGGAGCTCACTCTTTTCACCTCTATCACGGCAGGTTGGCCTCCTCTGTCTGGAGATGTGTGGCTGCACGACGTTTATTGAGCTGCCTCAGGCCACCCAGGAGAGGCGGTGTCACGACCCCTGTCTAATTAAACTATAATGAATCACAATAGAACCCTCGCTGCCCTCTAATGTGTGGGTGTTGCTAACCATTTTACCTGTTTTAAAATGGCAAATTCTGATATATGATAGCCCACATTATGTAAAATACAGGTGCATATCCTTTAAGAAGAACATTGTGAAAAGGGGAATGTTAGAATGAAGACAATACAGGCGATACGGTATTCATGTTGCCTATGATTTAGAAAGATATTCTTTAAAACATAAGAACTAAATTATAGTTTGATTGTAAAAAGAAAACAGATAAACTGAGCTATGCTTGTACCCTGTGCCGTAAGCAATCTGAAACAGCACAGCTCATGCGTATGAAGTTCATATTGAGACAAAACCATAATCAATATGACAAGATGGCAAAAATAAGCACACATTGTTCTTGCAAGTTTATCTACAAATAGACATATACATATTCTTTGTTGCCATATATTGCAGTGTTTGATTGGAGAAGCAACTGCACTGAAACAAAGCAAAACGCATTGTACTATATTATCACCCTTTGCTTACCTTTTTAACTTCTTGTGAATCTGACTTCATCCTCTGTAAGCATATTACACAGTGAATAGAATTGCTCACTGATTCTAAAATGTCTGGTATCCAATTCATGTCTGATTGAAAGAAAAAAAATCCCGGATGAAGTTTCAAGTCTCATGGTATTGTAAAATATCCAGAGCATACCATACATTTTGACATACGTATAGTATTCATTGTACAAGAGGCTTTCAGCTGCAGACAAATTGAGCTTTTAACAAGAACCAAATTCTCTGTTTTGTTGGTTTTCGTGCCACGTTTGACTGGGGAAGCAGTGATTATTCTGTGATAAACATATGGCCGGTACAGTGTAAAGTCTAATTGGCATCTGGCCTGCTGAAATAATTAGTATGAAACATTGGGAGACAGTCCATTTGTCCTGCTTACTTATCGCCTCTAAATGCGTAATTAGCCCTGTAAGGTCCGCAGGTGACGCATTGTTGCCGTCTTGGCCCAATCGTTAATAATTGATATGCGTCACCTATTGTGAAAAAAAAAAAAAACATAAAAAAGCAATGCACAAAACCACAAGCGGCTTGGACCATTAAATTGAAATTAGGTGTGAATGATCTAATAAACAACGGTATTGTTCTTTATTGTAGAAAACGCTACGTGGCCTGCGAATAAAAAGGATAAACGTAGCTGTATAAGAATATTAATTACACTGATAATATGTTTTAAGTGAAATCCCTTTGGTGCCGACTCTAAGCTAAATGTATTTTTTTTTTCCGTGAGTTTCTTCTAATGAGAAAATAATTAGCCTTCTTTCATAAAAAAAAAAAAAAAAAAACAACACAGCAGTATCTGTCAATTAAAAAAACTCCCAGTGGGCTGCGGCAATCTCGTTGAAAGTATTCTTGTGACAATGTACCTACGCTGTGCAACCCAGAAAGATATAACAAATCACATCTGTCTGCAGTAAAAAATAAATAATAGAGTATACTCCGAGGAGAGCTGTGATAGCAACTCAGTTTGAGTTTTATTCAAAAGCCTTTTTTCTTCTTCTGCGCGGAAATCTGTAGATGTCGCCCGTGGCTTAACGAGCTGTTGTCAGATAAGTCCTTTTTAATTAAAACTATGTCTTATATAGTGGAATTGGCTGCACAATATGAGGAATACCATATTGTTGGACAAAATTACAAGATGGTTGAAGTTGCAGTATATAGACACTGCATTTATATCTTTAGCGCCGCGCCAACTAACGTTTAACAATACATTAATTGGCACTGTTTGACAATGTAATTAGTTGTATATGTGTAAACCATATGGGCAACTTGTTTCGATCCCCAGCTTGGAATAATAGGAAATGTCGCATTGTAAAGGGCACATATTTCACCGACTGACTAAATATAAACTGCTAGAACCTTATTATAAACCATTTTATAAAATATGGATGATTTGTTTAATACTTTCAAAACCACACTGCATAATATTGTTTCTGAATAAAATAAACTCGCAAGAGGTTGCATTCAACATTGTTAAACTGGCAGAGACGGTTGTTTATATAGTGACATGCCTATAAGCTGCCCTGGATTGAAGTATCAGTATTAACCTCTTAACCCCCACCTGAACCGAGCACATTTGATCCAGTTTGGCTTTACCCAAATCTAAAAGCTTCTGGAAAACAGTGTCAAAAATAGTCAAAATATGTGCGGCGAAAACACAACAAAAAGCCACATAAGACCAATAGAAAAGGGATAAAAACGCAAAAAAAAAAATAACCGACAGAAAAGTGAGGAAAAAGTGACAAAAATGTGCGACGTAAACGCCCAAGAAAAGCAACAGAAAAGTGACAAAAAGCGATGAAAATGTGGCAAAAAAAGTGACAAAAGATCAGTTTAGATGAGTTTTGTCTTAGCTTTCCAATGAGGCGTTCAACAGGCCTATAGGCTGTAACCTTTTAGATTTGGGTAAAGCTGAGCTGGAGAACACGCACTCGGTTAAGGCGGGGGGTAAGAGGTTAACAAAAAGCTACATCATGTTTTAGAATAGCCTGTTTTGAATTGGGTAAGAATCGAATAGAAGAGGTCATAAAATTGTAACTGCGTCGTTGATGGATGGGAGAAATAGATTGACGACTCCTTGAATGTGCATTGTTTATGTAGAATGGCATTTTTCCTCGATCGCCCTGCTTTGTTGTCTATTAACGGCCAAGGATAATCGTAAAACCCCACAAACCACTTCTATTTATCTCATTAAGATCTAATCAGAGCTGTCCCTGTGGATTCAGTCCACAGATGCATGCTGGGAAATGTGCAGGTCCGCCCCTCCTCCCGCCCAATCTTGATTCTTTCTCCCATGTCTTGATAGAGGAATAGAATCGGTGCCCTGAGCACTAATACCTGAGGGGCAAAGTGCTTTATAAATGGGGCTCTGTTCCTGAATAGTTTTTTTTTTAACCTCCGGCCAAAGTCTGCAGGTTAAAATGTTCTCTTTGTGACGGGGTCGAACTGCAAACGGCACAATGAAATCCTAATGAAAATCCGTGGTATCCACGGGCAACCTAATTAAGTCAGGGCCACTGCTTAATTACATTTTCAAAAGCCTTATATTTTTTTGATTGGTATAGTTTCATCTTAAAGCGGAGTGAGTGCGGAGCGCAGGAGCTGCCGCGAACACTGATGACAATTTTAATGTTTAACTACTTGTCAGCGCTGCGCTACGTTTAATAATTTCAGCTGCAACGAATGTTTGGCCTTGGTACACCCACATGTCTGAGCGCGGCACTCCATATGATTGTGTGCAGACATGCTATTTCATGAAGCAGTTCAAACCAAAGGGATGTTTTGGTGCTGCATTCATTACAGAAGGATGTCCCAATGTATATTTCTGAGTGTTTGAAGCCTGAATCGAACCCCGGCTCCTGATGTAAACTTAAAAAGTGAATAGGTTTAATTAAAGCAGAACTAAGTAACTCATGCCCCTAGAGACCATAAGCGCCACTGCAGGTGTCATGGAATGGTGCGTTTCTTTTACTCTTAAATTGTCGGTGAGAGTAAATACTACGCTGACAGAAAAGACAAAGGGAGAGAGGGTTATTGTACGTACAATACCACAACCCAATTACACAATGGAGATATTTTTTTTCACTCAACCTTGGCTATAAATACCTGTTGCCTGTTAGCTTCTTCTTTGTGATTATATTAGTGTGTATTGCACCTCTGACCCGGTGCGTCTCTACTGACATTTATGGACTGTTCTTTTTTTGAGAGTGAAATATATATAAATCTGGCGAGAAAAGTATGCTGTTAGTTACATCAGATGGACAGAGAAAAATAGAAAGTATGAAATATTCAACAGTTCAGCGATGAATGCATTCTTTTGAAACAGAACTCCAGCACCTGTGTCGTGAATGGGCTGAAGCGAAAGAGTGATTGAGAGGCTGAGGGCCACTGTGGTGAAGGAGCACATTAAGTGAGCAGTATTTTATTGCGTAGGTGTGTAATGTCCCTTTGTAAAAGCTGTCCTCGCTTCTATAGGAGCATGCCCCATGTGACTCTACTCATATTGACCACTGTCTGTCATTGTCCTGTACTGTTCGGTTTTCATTTGTGGTAATAAAAAGTGCCGACAACAAACTGAGAAAGAAAACACGTCATCTTAACTGTAGATGCCAGAACTCAAAACCACACTGCGTCATATTTTACCCAATAAATAGAATAAGATACAAACATTCATTTCATGAAGCAGTACTAAGTAACTTGTTTACCTTAATAAATAATTTTCATAGTCCTTCTGGGGGTAATACAAGTGTTAATGGGTGATTGGGGGGTCTTCCATCTCCCCCGGTGTCTCTGGCCAGAAAACCATGCTTGCAACTTTCCCTGCACTGGGTCGGAGTCACCAATACACACTAACGGAATCACGAAGAAGACGCTGTAGGCATTTTACGTTATAACAAATGATAATAATAATAAGAAGGTTCATGCCATTCACAGACATAGTCACAAAGCCACCACCATACATTCACTCACACATCATTCATCTTGACCTATTGTACATGTTTTTAGTGGTAGGGGAAACCGGAGTACCCGGAGGAAACCTACGCAGACACGTGGAGAACATGCAAACTCCACACAGAAAGGAACCCTGGACCTTCTAGCTGTGAAGCAAGAGCGCTAACTGCTGCGCTACTATGCTGCCGGATAGGATAAGAATCCTATGATCGGGAAAAGCAATGTTCATAAACAGGACATTGCTTCTCTTGCGCTGTAACAGATCGATCATTTTATAAAACCGTGTTTAGAGGCCTGGATGCATCAGCTGTTGCCTACCATTCACCAAAACAACCGGCGAAAATTGCAGAAGTAAACAAAAACAGCGACTGCTCGTATGGCATCTGATGAAAAAACTGCCTGTCTGCATTAAGATTCTTAGATTATCATTTTATTATGAATTATCTTACAAGAAACTAGAAATAATACATCTGCATGTCAGCAATGGCCATGAATGAACTCCGTGGTGCTCTAGTGGTAGCAGTTGGAACTTCACTTGACTAATAAGGGTATTCCTGCTGATGCTGCCTCCTCTTCACACCTGCTCCGGCTCTTTGATCCTGGTTGGTCTGTAAATGAAACAAAGAACAAAGCCACATATCCTAAAGTGAGATGAATGCGGTGGCTAATTACAGTGGAGATGCAACAGATATAGGCTGTTGAAAAGTAATACATCATTGCGGGAAACACAAAACACTGTTAAGAGTAATCCTGCTGTGTCATTGACTTTTTGGCTGCTGCAGAGAGCTTTTTAGACATTCTTGCTCCGACCATTTAGAGCAATTTGGGTTAAAAGTTGGAGGAAATGGGGCAGTTTAAAGCTGCAAATTAATAGGAAAAAGGCTGAACTGGCAACAGGTGATGCAAGCAGGGAGTACAGGGCTTTTCTACAATAGCTGAAAAAGGATTGAGCCTCTGATAGAAGGTTGCCGTGTGACACTTCAACACTTCCCTTGTGAAAGTCTCGCCAAAGAATCGGAGCTTCAGTGCTGTTTTATTCTGTTTGAGTACTGACAACTTGTGGACAAACTTTGTTACTGCGCCTTTTTCATTACATGACTGAAGAACAAACCCGTGGAAATGTGTGGCGTGTGGTGGTTTGATTATTTGCACAAGCAGTAGTGTGGCTCTGTGCACTCCTCAGACCCCCACGAAAGCTCCAGGAGATGAGGCTCAGTCACCTGCCCGCACTGCTACTTCGAGACAGGTAGGGCACATCTGGGATCAATGTGTTTAGGAATGCGCAATCTTTTTGTAATGATGCAATTGCAGTCTTTGACACTCGAGAAGGGAGGGGCAGAAAGAACAGCTCTTCCAAAAAGAAACTCCACCGAACTCTGTTGCCTCATCTGCGTGTTGCTTGTAGAAAGCATAGAGCTATATGAATGTTTAGAATTGCCGAGTTCACCGCTTAAAGCTGTCAAACCAACGTACTCATACACTCCAGCCAGTGAGACTTACATTATGAGCCAATGAAACGCTAAACCATGACTCACAGAGTGAAGCAGTTTTGGAGACGGCAATGCTTAGTCGTGTGTCCTGTTGTGGTGAGACAAGCTCAGTGCTGTCCATCTAATAATGGTAGCTTATCACTATTGATGGGGGCTATGCCGATACAGACCATTAGGCAACTTTTAGTAAATGGTTCATTGCATGTAAAGAGGCCGAGAGGAGGAGATGGAGAAGAGGGAGGTGACAAGATGGAAGAAGTGTGCATTGTTGGCTTTGAGAGTAGGTGATCAAGGCGTTACCATGGCATCAATAGCACAAGGGCTGGGTGATCCAATCATGATCTGATCCCTGTGATGATCTGTCAATTTAGAGGGATCATCACTTAGGCAGGAGAGACCCAAAAATAGCTCGAGTCAATGTCAAGAGTCATACTTAAATTATGGGTTAATGCAACAGGTGATTCAAGGCATTCACTCACTATAATGTGGCAAAAGGCTATGAAATAAGACCAAGCATCCCCACTAATCCACGGAGTTTGTTTCAGGTATTAATAAAGAAAAAGGTTGTCGCTCACTAGCTGAAGGTATCTAATCGGCTGGGAGCTCTGGAAGTAAGAGAGAGATTGCACAAGGAGCATTGGTTGTTTGAATCCGACTTGTGACAAGAGATGGGAACAAGATAGGGATTAAGTCTTGCTGGTTGACTTTGAGCTTCTGATTCATGACCAGATGTTCATAATGTTATCGTTGAGTTTATGGGGAAGAATAATTTTCCTCCTTAACAAACAGTTGCAGTTTATTGACTTGCAAATCACCTTGGAGATGGTAGGAAGTTTTCAATGATTTATCTCTTTCTTCATACTGAATAACAGCGATATTTACAGTTCGCCCCACACGCATATAGTTGTAGTCAATGCAATGGATTAAAACAGAGGCATAGAAAGAAATTACGGGCAAATGCGCAGATAGTATATGTAAAACTTTCTTCCCCTGTCTCCTGAGCGCACTTTTTTTTGACATACCCACACACGCTTCCTGGAGTTCATTGAGTTATTTTTGCTGCCGTGCATATTTGAATCTCTTCGCTTGAGGCTCGAAAGCGTGTGGGGTGAGAGGATGAGATTTTAAAGCAGCGAAGGCTTGTGATGATAACGCACCTAAAATATTTCCTAAGCTTCGCGTTTAACCCCAAAACATGTCACCGCCGGGATTAAGCCGTAACCTGCTTAATGTCCACATTAGCCGAGGAAGACAAATCAAGTTGTTTTTTTTTTTTTTGGCAAACAGTGATTCTTAAGATCCTCATTTCTGCCCCAACACCTGTTTCTATTCCTAAGTTGCGTTCTTTTACTAAAACATTCAAATGCCTCACAAAGACAGAATATGTTTATGGAAAATAAAGCAGTCTGCAGCATCTGTTCGCAGCCTATTGCCAGAACTGCGTTGCCATTGTCCATATGGTCACTGCCACCCAGAGTCAGAGCGTCCATAACTTAGTTTTCTTAATTAAAATGAATGTTTTAATTTCCCCTATTGTAATTATGAGGAGATTGGCTAAGCATTAGTGGCGAGAGAGCTGATGAGACAGGACAAGCAGAGCGGTAGAAAGAAATGGATCGTAATGAAGAAATTGTGTAAAAGGCTGAGAGAGCACTTATTGTGTGAAGTATCTGAGAAAATGGAATCGGAAAGTGTTGGCAGATATATGAATTAAGGAGGAAATGTTACTTAAAGGCTTAAGATTGATTAATGTCAGAAAGACATTTTTGCTCACTCAAGCTTCAAATTATTATTATATTTTAAATGCCAGTAAATCGTGTTGTCTCCAGATAATGTTTACTTATAGTACTTATATGTCATGTTACTTCTATTGATGTAATGAAGTAGTGCAGTGTTTTCCCAACCAGCAGTGCATGAACTCCACTTGTATGCACATTGTATCATACACATAGAGGGTCATTTACTATTTACTATTGCTTATTTGCACATTATCCTGTCCTTCTTTGCACGTGTTTCTCGGGAGCTGATGCAACAAGTTCATTTCTCCATTGTGAGATCAATAAAGTCCTATCTTGGCTCATCTGCGTTTGCTCATGTGCAAGACGAGCAACACGTGCAAAAGCAGATCAGCAGCACGGATCTTTTACTCAAGTAGCATTTTCTCATTTACACATCAGATTTGGGACCTTAAAGTGTAAAACAAGCAATCTTGAACGGTTAACAAACAGCCATATGCTATTTTTCAGCTTCCACTTGCTATATAGCACCTGTCTTAATAAATGACCCCCATGGTGTATATGCAGTAAATAAAGTCTGTACTTTGGGTGAGAAAAGTCAGACTAATCTCCATTGCTTTCCAGTTTAAGTGTTTTTCTATTCATCCGGTGTTGAAGTTCACAACACGCAAGGACTGAGACAGACATTTTCATCTCTTCTGCTCTCATCACTTTGATTTTAAGACACCGTATACTAAGCTCACCCATCCACCCACAACCAGCTGCACTTTAAAAACACATTTAAAGTGATCAGACATCTTCTTCTTCGACAGGTGACTTTGCAATGAATAGATGGTGCGATCAGGATTTTTCACTCAATTTTGCTGCCTTTCATTATTATTAATTGCTCCCAGGTACTTGATATCTGTCAATTAAGTGCACAAAAATGGATACACGCTCACCTCCGTTGGCCTCTTCTCCTCCTCAGCACAAGAAAGCTTTTTTTTTCCTTCTTCCCACGAATCAATTCTCAATGGTAAACTTGAGTAAGCTCATTAGGCTCTCACAAGGCTGCGTCTCCATTACAAGAGCGTAATTACCATAGCTCTGCCTCCATTCCTTGCTTTAAGAGAAACACCTTTTTCTCAGTGATTATTACCAAATGCATCACTGGGGATCTTAAAGCTCAAAAACAGGCTCTGTGCTGTACTGAAAAGAGCTGCATGAAACCTCGGCTAAGCCGGCACCAAACCAAGACTATCAGGCTGCAAGAAGCTTTTACTAGTTCAAAACTGAGCCTGGACTAAAGCAGGACTAACCCCGACCGAATCATGATTGCAACAATACACCCCCAGAAGTAAATGGATAATGTTACACAATAGACGGCTACACTGTCATATATACTGTTTACTGAGGGTCCCCTAGCTCACAACACACCACAGGTTGTAGGCAAAACTATATTGATTGATGAAGTATTGTACAGAGGACTTACAGATAAAGTTTAAACAAAAGTCTCAACTTGGACAAAACCATGTTTAACCCCGGTCTAAACAAGGACTTAAGTTTTAATGCTGTGATCCATGAACTGAAAGCCAGTCAAGGGCCAGACACGGTAAATCTAAACCAAGACTAACTTGTGTATACCTGGGCAAAACGGACTCAAAAAGGCCTTATGTATGCATGTTCACAAATGTGTGTCATCAGTAACACATTTGTGTTTTATTTTTATTTTGAAGACATAGGTCTAAGAAATGTATTGTTTATTCAGCGTTGCCTCCTGCTTGTTATGACGGGGCTTAGAGACCCTTTCCTATTTTGTTTTTGTGTTGTGCCCCTGTCTGCTGTGGCTTTGTTTTGGCATTCCCATAGTCTCCTAATGAAAATGTAAAATAAAAAGCCTTTTGTAGAACTAAATTAAGGCTAAACCAGGCCAAAGCTAATAGTGAACCAGAAGTAAGAAAGCTGTAATAAACCAACTCTAAGGCTATACTCTAAATTTATCACAACCAAATAGTTTTTGACTAACCCGGCTCGAGGCACTATGATGGAGAACTATTCATTTTGCAACACAGCTGATTCCTTGCAATACATACATTACAATTGCATTTGCTGATACTGCAGTAAGAATGGATTTGAGGGATATTGTGCGTCCCATAGCCCTCTGGCTTCGAATGCTCCTGCAGCAGCATCTGTCCATCATGTGACCACTCGCTCTGTTCGAAAATGATTCTTCATCTGCTTTGTTCATGCATTGCACACACAATTATTCCTATAGTTACAGGAAATGTGTTTGTATCTATTTTAGTAGTTAGTGTCTACACAAGTGCCTTCCGTATGCGGCACTGTGTGAATAAATGCACAGATGGGATCAGGGTGGTTAGAGCAGAGAAAGCAGTGGGAGTAGCAAGCACCTTTTTTTTTTCTCTGTCCCCTTTCTTCCCTCGCACCAGCGCAGCAAAGGAAGTGTAACATGACGTGAAGATAATTAAAAAAGCCAATCCATATATATTAAAAACAGCAAAGCCCCCACGGTGGAGCAGACCTGGCCAGGGATCATTAGGATTGGGCCTATAATGTACACTTAAACTGGGCCTAACCTAACCGCCCGGGGCATGCCAAGGCACCTCTCTGAGAGCCGATATTTCATTACTACGCTCTAAAGGGACCGGGTTTCCCCCCCTGATATACCCCAACACCGCCACCCCCACCACCGCTGCACCTCCACACCCAATCTCACCTCCGCAGCCCTCCTCCAGATTGGTATAGCTGCTTCATACAGTACTGAAAATTACCTATTTCACACATGTAAAAATAAACATCCAATTTGTGCTAACTGTTTTCACTGCCGCAATGCGTATTTCATTGCTCTCCTTGTCGTTGTATATTGTTATGTGACTTGAATTTGTAAACAGTGCATCGATTTATCATGCACTGCTGAAGATGATGATTTAAATCCATATGGGGAAAACATGAATATACAATTACAGCTTAACATAAAGAGAGATGTGCGTTGATGTTAATGTTTAGTATTGAAATGAATGGACTATTTGTCTCATTGGCCTTTATTTCCGTGGGACAGCAGCTTGCAAAAACCTACAGGCATTGCTTTAAAGATGCTTTTATAATAATTCAGGACACTTCTGATTTCCATTTTAAAGAGTATATGTGATGTCCGTAAGGAACCGCCTAAAATGTAATAATAAGTGTTCTGTATATGGTCCGTAGCGAGGAAAAGTTCTAATAGTGATTGGCTGAACGTATCCTGGACCATGAGGCCAGCTGCCCACTTGACTGGAGATGGCTAGACTGGACTTTTTTTTTTTTTTTCCCAAACACACAAACATGTGACTCAAGAATCACTTAGCACTTTACTCCCTCTGATGGTACCTTTTCAGACACTTATTTCAAAATGTTCTTGCGTGTCAGGTAAATAAATAAAAATCCTCCACACCATCTGCCATGAATAGATGCTGCCAGGTAGGCTGCGTTACTTTTAGGGACCGAGATGTGAGATGGTAACAAGGTGTGAAAACCCGCACTACAAAGCGCGGTGTTGTTAGATTAAAGTTGACATGCCAACGCTAATTTGCATAGTGCACGGGAACGTTAAGTATATTGTTCGTCAATATCTCGACTGCTATTGCTGGGTTGCAGGTGAGATCACAGCATTCCAAAGGCCTATACTATTACAGTATATAGAGGAAAAAATATTTTGTTTTTGAGGAAATATTTGGTCTTGTCATGTCAGAGATCATGGACCCAGTGACTGATACTGATTATCATTATTCTAATCCATGCATTTTCTTTTTAGCTACGACTTGTGTAAGTTTTTTTTTGTTTGGTTTTTTCCACATGTAAAGCGTCTTTGAGTGTCCAAAAAAGCGCTATGCAAGTTTGATGTATTATTATTATTATTATTTGTAATGTGTAATGCTGTTAATAGGTAAAACTGGCTCCTGCCCCCCGCTGGGTCCGATGACATCATCATATTCTAGAACCTGCAACCCAGCAATTGGTCACAATGGAGGTCACTTTCAACTATTTGTGAGCCTTTGTGTTGTTGTGTAGAATCTTAAATCTTAAAATCACTTCTCTGTCATTGTAGTAGCCAGGAGGAGAAACAGAAGCCCCGCCTCTTAAGCCACGCCTTTGCCGAGCACATTTTCTCCAGTTCAGCTTTACCCAAATCTAAAAGCTTCTCCACTTACAGCCTATAGGCCAAAGGAAAGCTTAGAAAGCTAAGACCTCCAAAACTGACATAAGATTTTTCATCACTTTTTTGTTGTCTGTTTTGCCACATTTTTGTTGCTTTTTTGTTGTTTTTTCATCACTTTTTGTTGCCTCTTTTGTCACGTTTTTTTGTCGCTTTTTTGTCGCTTTGTTGTTTGTTTTGTTTCCTGTTTGGCTTTGTTTTTGTTGCTTTTTCTTCACTTTTTTGTTGTCTGTTTTGTCATATTTTTGTCACTTTTTTGTTGCATTTATATGCTTTTTTTTGCCTCGTTTTCATCCTAATTTACATCTCATTTTTGATTAGATTTTTTCAAGAAGCTTTTAGATTTGGTCGATTAAATACAATTATATGAATTGTTGTTATTATTTGGACTTCAGTTATGTTTTATTGTTGTCAGATACACTGACAAATCACAGCCAATACTAGAGAGCCTAGACAAAAGCCTATGTGTGGCATTTTTATTATAAGGAAATGTTGGATATTTGGATTTAATTTCATAAATGCTATTTTTGTATAATACTAATACGTTATTTACTTTTATTGCATATTAGCCCCATAGCAATTACTTGTTGTATGTTTTTCCTAGCATTATACAGTCCTTCTAGTTAGTTGAGAGTTTCCTCTGTTTGAACGCAGTAATGTATAAGATTGAAAGTTGACACGCTCACTCTAATTTGCATATGGATCACCACACCTCCACACATTGTTTATCAATTGTCAGTATTGCCCTCTAAAAGGTCCTTATTTGCCTTTTTCTGCGTTTCCTGAAGTGAGCTGTTTAGAGCCCTCAGCCTGCCCCAAGAGCACAGGCTACATCTGTAACAACAACATATATAAAAGCAGCGCGGTTATTTGCAGTGGAATATATTTCTTGAGGGGATGATTAAATGAGAACATTGCAGAGGAGGTGATAGATGAGAGATAGGAGGAAAGAAGGAGTGGGCCGGAGGTATGTACTACTGTGGAAAAAGGAGGGAAAGAAGCGAAAATGATCAGGTGGGAGTGGATGAGAGCGAATGAAAAAGCAGTGAGGTGGTGTCGCGGTAATGGAGAGATCACGAGGGAGTGCGAGCGATGGACGAGGGGAGCCTGATTGTGGAGCGGGTGGAAGATGATTAACTTTCATCATTGCATAGATTTCAGAAAGCGCCCGTTGTCAGCGGCAAAGTCTAGTTTAGAAACACGAAGCCTTGTTTAGAAGCAGGAAAGATTCAGCTGACAATGAAGCTTAAGATGTTAGCTTAAGATGGGGAGATCTGAACTAGAGGTCGACAGTTATTTGTTTTTCTAAGGCCAATGCTGATTATTTTGGATTTTAATTGGCCGATTTGCCAAGCCGATATTTTTGACTGATATTTTTGGCAGATTTTTCCAAATGTCTGGCCTATAATCCTGTAAAAACATATATACTTGGCCACTTCAGCAGTGACCAATTTTAGTCATAGTTTCTGTCCCAGCTTTGATTAGCTGCCGTTGGCATTAGCATGCTGTTGCTAGCCGCGACATTTTGTGTGGTGATCCAAAATACAATTGTGAATATTAAAACTAATTTGGCAATTTAATTCTCTAATTCTGTCCTAATCAATTTTCATTGCGATGTTTCTCTGTTCCCCTAAGGCTGTTTGTTTTAAAGCCCTGTGACTTCGCTCTATTCATTGCGACAAACCGGAAGTCTCTATCACTTTCGTTCCCAGAGATATCGGCCGTTATCGGCGCTAGATCAGCCGATAGCCGATATTGTAAAAACCCCAAATATCGGCCCGATATATCGGTCGACCTCTAGCCTGAACTTCCGAGTAAGCCGCTTGTTGATTGCAAAATGAACTCATTTTATCCATTTAATGCCCATCTTTTGAAGAGCCACTCCGAACTTATACAATTATTATTAAAACATGTATTTATGAATATTTCCGAAAAGGCTGCGTGAAAGTGAAGGTCGGCTGTAAAAAAGTACGAGATGTATTATTTACTCTGCTGAGACCCAAAGGATAAGACAGGAAGGTCAGGCTTATAGTGCATCCTATACTGCACACATATACGAGCACATTTGGGAGTGATCTGGGAAACGGCTCCGAATTCCACAGCCTGCCTCATGTAGCACTTTCTGTGATGAGAAATTGCTTTGAAGGAGAAAGTGGAAGAAGCTTTTCAAAACTAATAAAAGAACAGTAGTAATTATGGGGCTCTTTTTCTTTGTTATGCTAATTTTTTCTTTGTTATGCTAATTATGGGTAAACAATCACACCTCCCTAACCCACGTGGTGTCTAGACACAATGGCGCCACTACAGGTGCATGGGGCACCTGCATGCATGTGTATGGGCAACCGGTTCACACCACAGCAGACCCCCCTCCTCTCACCCTTCCCCTGATGCAAAAGCATGTGACCCAATAGCTGTAACGACAATTGGTTGACGATGTTGTGTGTGACAAACTGTTTTTAAAAGTTTACTTTTTAAGTAACATTAAACAGCTATGCTTTAAGAGCTAAGCTGCAATGTTTTATTTTTATTAGTCTTAACTTAGTTATACTATCTAGTTTTGACTATTCCAAAGTCATTTTGATTGTTAGTTTGTATTTACTTCTGTAATGTTTCTATAGTGGAATAATACAATACTAATAAGAATAGTGATAATAATATATTTTGTTGTTTTCATTATTTTATTTTAGAGAAATGTGTGCGGGCGTAAATACGGGATTCTGTAAACAAAACAACATAAAAATAAAACGTTTTTGTTTACCGTTTTCCATAGGAAAACAAACACTGAATTAAAGTTACAGATACAGCAGTATATTGTGTATGACTTGTGGGTCTTTGAGCTAAATTAGTAGTAGTTTATTCGGTCAGTTCATTGCTTTAAACGTAAAAACATTTCCAATTCTTTGTGTACAACATGACCGAAAGGGTTTAGAATGGAAGTAACGACAATTTGGCTGACGGTGTTGTGTGTGACAAACTGTTTTTAAATGTTTACTTTTTAAAGTAACATTAAACAGCTATGCATTAAGAGCTAAGCTGCAATGTTTTATTGTTATTAGTCTTAACTTAATTATACTATTGATTTTGACTATTCCAAAGTCATTTTGATTGCTAGTTTGTAAGCATTTACTTCTGTAATGTTTCTATAGTGGAATAATAATAGTGATAATAATAATAATAATATATTTTGTTGTTTTCATTATTTTATTTTAGTGAAATGTGTGTGGGCGTAAATACGGGATTCTGTAAACAAAAACAGCATAAAAATAAAATGTTTTTTGTTTACCGTTTTTCCATCGGAAAACAAACACTGAATTAAAAGTTAGAGATAGAGCAGTATTTTCGTGAATGACTTGGTTGCCGTTGAGCTAATGCAGTAGCAGTAGTAGTTCATTCCTTTAAACGTAAAAACATTTCCAATTCTTTGTGTACAACATGACCGAAAGGGTTTAGAATGGAATTAACGACAATTTGGCTGACGGTGTTGTGTGTGACAAACTGTTTTTAAATGTTTAGTTTTTAAAGTAACATTAAACAGCTATGCTTTAAGAGCTAAGCTGCAATGTTTTATTTTTATTAGTCTTAACTTAATTATACTATCGATTTTGGCTATTCCAAAGTCATTTTGATTGCTAGTTTGTAAGCTTTACTTCTGTAATGTTTCTATAGTGGAATAATACTACTACTACTAATAATAGTGATAATAATGATAATATATTTTGTTGTTTTCATTATTTTATTTTAGAGAAATGTGTGCGGGCGTAAATACGGGATTCTGTAAACAAAACAACATAAAAATAAAACGGTTTTGTTTACCGTTTTCCATAGGAAAACAAACACTGAATTAACGTTACAGATAGAGCAGTGTTTTTGTGTCTGACTTGGGTGTCTTTGAGCTAATGCAGTAGTAGTAGTTCATTCCTTTAAATGTAAAAACATTTCCAATTCTTTGTGTACAACACGACCGAAAGGGTTTAGGCTGAAGTGAAAACTTATTACGTCTAACCCAGTTTACCCAGACTTCCACCAGAGAAAAACAAAACACAAACATTAATAATGAACAATATCAAGTGTCAAACAGAAGAGAAATGAGCATGTATCTGGAGTTAGTAACATACATTTCTGTATTCCAACAAATATGTGTACATACATTTGTTTTATGTTAATCTAGTTGAAACTAAATCATGTCATCATTATTATTTTTTATTTATTTTCTTTTATTTTTTCTTACTTTATTCATCCTAAGCTTATATATTCTTGAATTTTAGAAGCTTTAAACAACTTTTTGAATGTTTTGACTGTTTGGGACAGTTTAAACTGATCTTCCAGGTCGTTCCACAGATTAACACCTCTTACAGAAATACATCCACTCTTTTCATTCTTTTTTGCTTTTGCTTTTTTGAAAATAGCAGTTCCTCGGAGGTTATACTGACTTTGCTCCTGTGTTCAAAAAGCTCCTGGATGGGGGGGAGGGAGAAGATCATTACATGCTTTGTGCACTATTACTAATGTATTTAGATCAACAAGATCATGGATTTTCAGTAGGCTCAGCTCTACAAAGATAGGGTTTCGTTGGTGCATAGAAATCTGCTTTAGTGATAGTTCTTATTGTCTTTTTTTTTTGAGTAGGAAAATAGGATGTGTATTGGATTTATAATTTTTTCCCCATATTTCCAGGACATAATTTAGGTAAGGAAGTATGAGGGAGTTATACAGTAATAGAAGAGATTTTTTATCGAGTACAGTTTTCAATTTGCCAATTACAGCAATGTTTTTTCTAATTTTGTTTTTAATATACTTATATGCGATTTCCATTCAAGTTTACCATCAATGGTAACTCCTAGATACATGCATTGTTTTGGCATGGCTGTAGTGATGCCTTTATCACTGTGTCTGTCTTCTCAGACCACTTAACTCGCTTAGCTGATGAATATGCATGTGGGCTCACGTTGCTAAAGCTAGGGGTCAAGAAATCTGTTGTTTGAAGCCTCTTCAGAGGGTTCATGTCCCAACATAGATCTGAAGTGATTTTAATCTGTCTGTAAATAAAAACCCATTTTTAAAAGTTTACTTTTAAGTAACATTAAACAGCTATGCTTAATATCCAACGTTTTATTTCTATTAGGGTGCTATTGTTTCTAACTTTAATCGCACAAACATGCTGATGTAAGAACTTTTTTCAAAGTATGCTGCACTTTGGTTGTTTTTATAAGTTATATTGTATTTTGCTTCAAACTGTGTTCCTTTTGTGGTGAGAATGGGGACATAATGGCTTTTACAATAATTATAACATTTTGTTTTTTTATTTTAGTGAAATGTGTGCGGGCGTAAATACGGGATTCTGTAAACAAAAGCAACATAAAAATAAAAACGGTTTTGTTTACCGTTTGAACCAGCTGAAGAGTCCTGACCACACAGGTGTCTAGACAAGGCTGACACCTGACATTAACATACAGTATGCGCATGATCCTCACCCCCCTCGCCACCTGCCCGGTGATAAGGAGTTTGCTCAAGGTTCTATCTGATTCTGAAAAAAAGAAAAGAATGAACTATGGATCAAAGCAAAGCTTTTGCATGTCAAAGACTGACAAAAGTCATGCAAACTGCAACCACTCTTAACATAATGGAAAGTACACAAACCAAAGAAGCACTCCAAACATCCAACCTGCGATCAATGCAGCAGACCTTCACCACCAAAATTTGACAGAGATCACAGTTTACTGGTACATTTTTCTGTAAAAGCAAAATGAAATATCAGACCTGCTCATCAAACGACAAAAACAACTCAACTACCACACCTAAATGAGCTCAATTTGTCAACCAAGACCATAATTACAAAGCTGCCAAACAAACTGAAAGAACAGTTCAGATATGTTGCATGTGTCGTTCAAGAAGCACAGAATCGCAAGACAAATTTCACTGACATTATCATTTTTGTTGAGTGTCAGTTAAAAATCATCACTGATCCCTTATTTGGTGAACTTCAAACTCAACGTGTCGACTAAGAAACTGTGAAACCAAAAAAACAAGACATGAACCAAACTAATATCAGATCTGTAAAAGTTAATAATCCCAACTCTACGTTTTTGTTCACAATCTGAATCTCATTATTTAAGTTGTTGTCCCAAGTTCACAACCCTGCAACATAATTTTGTATAGGAAAAGAGACTTTGCTTTAAATGTTTTCAGTATGGACATTTTACTGTTTCAGTGGATAAATCTATCAAACAGTGATCTGTCTGAGCTCAGTCCTGATGTCCATAGTACTTTCTCAACGCTGAACCACAGCAAGCCCAAACGGGGACCAGTGGAGTTGGTAAATTTTCAATCATTCCAGTTGATGTGAAATCAAACAAAGACAATAAAATTGTTCAAAACATATGCATTTTCAATAACATCAACATCAAGTTTCTGCACAGAATCACTTCTGCAAAACTCAACTTGAAAGGACAGAAAACAATTAGCAAACAATGTCACCTCAACAAACACAATCTACTTAACCTGACAATTGATCTTTCAGTTTCCAGTTGTGATGGTAATGACTTCTATTCCGGGGTGTCAAAAGACAATACCAGTGACTAAAGTGAGTTTGCTTAAGTCATGTGGATCTTCCAGAAATTGAGTCAAATGTTGAATTGCTAATCAGATTGAATGCTCCAAAGTTGCACTAGCCACAAAAACAGTAAAAATGATGGACCTTTTGCTGTTGACATAAACATGTAAACTTCACATGCACATCTGTGAATACACACACGCTGTTGTTCTATGTCGAATTGTTGTCTTTATCATAGTTTCTTATAATACATGCCCGTATAGTTTTAAGTTTTTATAGTTCATGTGTATATGTTTTATGTTTCATGTTGCACGATCGACCGAAAATAATTCCTAATTGTGAACCTGCTCAGAACCATGACATTAAAAACGATTCTGTTTCTGATTCAAGCAAAAAGGATTATCAAAACTGGAAAGGAATGAGAAACTATGAAAATGAACACAGACAAACCAAATCACGTCACCCAACAGATAAAATCAGAGTCTCACACACTCAATCAAAAGTGTCCAAATAAATATCTTTGTGTTGTACAAGAGAAACAAAAGTGGCAAATAATGTATAGTGGAAAAACGACAATGCTATTAGCAAATTGAGTTGTTCATGGTATTCTAAAGGTTTTGAAAAACAAAGATGATAAAATAGCAAAGTATGAAAGTTAGTTTAGGGAAAATCTAAACTAAATGTCCTAAAGTTAAATATGGTTGCCGATGCACACAGTCTACTTAACCTGACAGATGATCTTTCAGTTTCCAGATGTAAAGACAGTGAGCGTGTTGTAAACTCAAAAGACAAAACAGTGTCCAAATCCAGTGTTAAACCTGGACCGAAACACATGTCAGCAGCAAGCTGAATAATCCAACGTACTGAGAACAAATCTTAACCATTTTCACCATAATTGCATAATGTTGCCTGAGGAAGAGTCCCAAAATAACTATATTGTAACTAGAGTAAATTCATGAGTCACAAATCAGAGGGAATATCTTATTATAAAAGATTATTCACACCAGTTTGTTTTTCATTTGATACAGCTAATAATATTCTATTACCTATTTCTTTTACATAAGATGAAAGTCACAATGATAACAGGCTGATTGTTCAAAAGGTTTTCTTTTAAAACTAAATAAACTTATAATCATATAATCTCTTGTTTCTTTGTTGTGAGCAACACGGTAAAGGATTTGAGAAATTCTCTCTATTTTCTTCCTTAATTTCACGAATAATCACAAAGGTGCAACATTTTTCTTCACAATAATCGTAATTTAAAATTTTAGGATTGTGTAATGCATCGTTAAAAAATGATTCAAAATGGAAAGGTTGTGTTTCTACCATGGACCCCATTGATTGACTCTTGTTTATTTTCCATAAGTTGGCAAACCTTCTTGGATTTATAAATGTGTTTGTCTTCAAGGGGACGTCTGTGTCACTTAGACAGTATCATGAAAACAAAAAATTGGAACTTGAATATTTACAGTATAGCGCGGTTCATTACAGCACTATTTTAATCAAGCTGCACAACAGTCAGAATATTAAGTAATACTTACTAGTCACAAATATAAAGAAACCACTTTTCTGTGTTTTTTTTTTATCATGTATCAGAAGATGATGTTTACTGTCCATTGGACATGTATTTGTTTATCCAACTCACAAAAAGCAGAAACTTCAACGTGATTGAGCATTTAGCTCAGATTACACTTTTATACACTTTTATACACTAGTACATGAGGTAAAGGCAAATCTTACATTAGAAAAAAGCTGTTCTTTTTAATATGCTTATATATATGTTGTGATTTATATTTTTGCTTAATTTAAAAGTTTTGGTTATATGTACACAGGATACCAATGTCATTATTTTTTGTTTCATTGGAAAGTAACAATAAAAACAGCTCCCCAAAGTCTGAATGAAAAAGAGCAGAAAACAAGAACATGAATCTGTTACTTTACAGTCCCTTTACATCTGTCTGTTATTTTGTTCACGTCAAACTTTCTAAATATTTGCAGTTTTACAGATGTCGTGTGCATTTTATGTACAGTATATACAATATACAAATAAACATTTTTGTTCAAAGTAAATATCTCACATTATCTATGTTCAAGTCTAATTTACATCCTTCTTTAACATTGCAGCTTATGCATTCTTGAATGCCAGGAGAGTTCCTGACTCTTTTACTTCTTTCTGAAGTTCATACCATAAACTAATTCCTTTCACAGTTTGTTCCATTGTTTTGGAATTGATCCTGTGTGTGAACGTTTTGAAGACTATCTAGTCAAATAGTTTTTATTTTTTTTAAAGAAAAGGTTTAGTGTGCAATGTGCATAAAGGTCAATTATTTTATCTTTATAAACTTACTAACTAAATTACTTTTGAATCAAGTTATAGGATTAGTAAGACAACGTGAAACTATACATGTTTTACTAAGACAAACAATTTAATTGGTATTGTAAAATTTAGTTCTGTGGTAATAAAGAAGATTGATTTGCGAGAAATTGACTTTATGTAACAGAGTGATGGATTAGGCTATTTTTACAGTGTGTTATTTATACAAAATACTTTACTTATACTTGTTTGTGCACATTACCTAGTTCTTTGATTGCATCGTTGTCTTATATGCACCTCACAGTGTAGGAGCAGCTAGCAAGAGAGTCTCTCCAATTTGAGATCAATTCAGTTTTATCTTATATGAAGTGGAAAGTCTCGCTCTTCATTTTGTTTTAGATTCATTTTGGTCCAATCACTTTATGGAACCGGATAGTGGAATGTAGGGAGACACAACAAACAAGTTGTCAGAGGTTGACTACTCATAATAATAAGTCAAGTTTCAAAGTAACAAACAGTGTTTGGTTTTGATTATTTGTAAATTGTTATGGCAATTGAGAGATTTATGAGGAAAAACACATAACATTCTTTGTGAAGTGAATTTATATAGCTGGAAGTTAGCTCGGGATAACCGGTAGCTTCGGGATGTTTGGATCTATGATGGGCCCAGTGCACATTATTGTCTTTGCCCCATGTACTGTAAGTCATAAAAGTATTTGCTTGTGGCTCGTGCAAGGTAGTAAATCTCAACCGTTTTTAGGTTAGACGTTTTGGTCTTTTATTTAACCTCCAGCTACTGCCTATCTTAAAGATACTGCTGATTATTTACAAAGCAATTTTTGTGGTTCTGTTGGAGGTCATGGTACTCAAATACATCTTAGTTGTATAGAAAATATAATGTCAACATCTTCCTTTAAAAAGACAAAAACAAAAATGTTTTAGTTTACCTCCCTGTACTGTCTGTTTTAAATACCAATTTTTAGCAATTAGCCTACTCATTGTACAATAGTTTGGAAAATCGGCATCCCAAACAACATATAACGATAGCAGAAAGCTAGTGATGGCCTGAACAAATACAAAATAATATTTTTTAACGCCATAATACCGTGTCTGTACACAGTTTACCCTGATAATTCAGCAGAAATGTAAAACTTAAGGCAGTCGTTTACCACAGAACTAAATTTTACAATACCAATTAAATTGTTTGTCTTAGTAAAACATGTATAGTTTCACGTTGTCTTACTAATCCTATAACTTGATTCAAAAGTAATTTAGTTAGTAAGTTTATAAAGATAAAATAATTGACCTTTATGCACATTGCACACTAAACCTTTTCTTTAAAAAAAAAAAAAACTATTTGACTAGATAGTCTTCAAAACGTTCACACACAGGATCAATTCCAAAACAATGGAACAAACTGTGAAAGGAATTAGTTTATGGTATGAACTTCAGAAAGAAGTAAAAGAGTCAGGAACTCTCCTGGCATTCAAGAATGCATAAGCTGCAATGTTAAAGAAGGATGTAAATTAGACTTGAACATAGATAATGTGAGATATTTACTTTGAACAAAAATGTTTATTTGTATATTGTATATACTGTACATAAAATGCACACGACATCTGTAAAACTGCAAATATTTAGAAAGTTTGACGTGAACAAAATAACAGACAGATGTAAAGGGACTGTAAAGTAACAGATTCATGTTCTTGTTTTCTGCTCTTTTTCATTCAGACTTTGGGGAGCTGTTTTTATTGTTACTTTCCAATGAAACAAAAAATAATGACATTGGTATCCTGTGTACATATAACCAAAACTTTTAAATTAAGCAAAAATATAAATCACAACATATATATAAGCATATTAAAAAGAACAGCTTTTTTCTAATGTAAGATTTGCCTTTACCTCATGTACTAGTGTATAAAAGTGTATAAAAGTGTAATCTGAGCTAAATGCTCAATCACGTTGAAGTTTCTGCTTTTTGTGAGTTGGATAAACAAATACATGTCCAATGGACAGTAAACATCATCTTCTGATACATGATAAAAAAAAAACACAGAAAAGTGGTTTCTTTATATTTGTGACTAGTAAGTATTACTTAATATTCTGACTGTTGTGCAGCTTGATTAAAATAGTGCTGTAATGAACCGCGCTATACTGTAAATATTCAAGTTCCAATTTTTTGTTTTCATGATACTGTCTAAGTGACACAGACGTCCCCTTGAAGACAAACACATTTATAAATCCAAGAAGGTTTGCCAACTTATGGAAAATAAACAAGAGTCAATCAATGGGGTCCATGGTAGAAACACAACCTTTCCATTTTGAATCATTTTTTAACGATGCATTACACAATCCTAAAATTTTAAATTACGATTATTGTGAAGAAAAATGTTGCACCTTTGTGATTATTCGTGAAATTAAGGAAGAAAATAGAGAGAATTTCTCAAATCCTTTACCGTGTTGCTCACAACAAAGAAACAAGAGATTATATGATTATAAGTTTATTTAGTTTTAAAAGAAAACCTTTTGAACAATCAGCCTGTTATCATTGTGACTTTCATCTTATGTAAAAGAAATAGGTAATAGAATATTATTAGCTGTATCAAATGAAAAACAAACTGGTGTGAATAATCTTTTATAATAAGATATTCCCTCTGATTTGTGACTCATGAATTTACTCTAGTTACAATATAGTTATTTTGGGACTCTTCCTCAGGCAACATTATGCAATTATGGTGAAAATGGTTAAGATTTGTTCTCAGTACGTTGGATTATTCAGCTTGCTGCTGACATGTGTTTCGGTCCAGGTTTAACACTGGATTTGGACACTGTTTTGTCTTTTGAGTTTACAACAAGCTCACTGTCTTTACATCTGGAAACTGAAAGATCATCTGTCAGGTTAAGTAGACTGTGTGCATCGGCAACCATATTTAACTTTAGGACATTTAGTTTAGATTTTCCCTAAACTAACTTTCATACTTTGCTATTTTATCATCTTTGTTTTTCAAAACCTTTAGAATACCATGAACAACTCAATTTGCTAATAGCATTGTCGTTTTTCCACTATACATTATTTGCCACTTTTGTTTCTCTTGTACAACACAAAGATATTTATTTGGACACTTTTGATTGAGTGTGTGAGACTCTGATTTTATCTGTTGGGTGACGTGATTTGGTTTGTCTGTGTTCATTTTCATAGTTTCTCATTCCTTTCCAGTTTTGATAATCCTTTTTGCTTGAATCAGAAACAGAATCGTTTTTAATGTCATGGTTCTGAGCAGGTTCACAATTAGGAATTATTTTCGGTCGATCGTGCAACATGAAACATAAAACATATACACATGAACTATAAAAACTTAAAACTATACGGGCATGTATTATAAGAAACTATGATAAAGACAACAATTCGACATAGAACAACAGCGTGTGTGTATTCACAGATGTGCATGTGAAGTTTACATGTTTATGTCAACAGCAAAAGGTCCATCATTTTTACTGTTTTTGTGGCTAGTGCAACTTTGGAGCATTCAATCTGATTAGCAATTCAACATTTGACTCAATTTCTGGAAGATCCACATGACTTAAGCAAACTCACTTTAGTCACTGGTATTGTCTTTTGACACCCCGGAATAGAAGTCATTACCATCACAACTGGAAACTGAAAGATCAATTGTCAGGTTAAGTAGATTGTGTTTGTTGAGGTGACATTGTTTGCTAATTGTTTTCTGTCCTTTCAAGTTGAGTTTTGCAGAAGTGATTCTGTGCAGAAACTTGATGTTGATGTTATTGAAAATGCATATGTTTTGAACAATTTTATTGTCTTTGTTTGATTTCACATCAACTGGAATGATTGAAAATTTACCAACTCCACTGGTCCCCGTTTGGGCTTGCTGTGGTTCAGCGTTGAGAAAGTACTATGGACATCAGGACTGAGCTCAGACAGATCACTGTTTGATAGATTTATCCACTGAAACAGTAAAATGTCCATACTGAAAACATTTAAAGCAAAGTCTCTTTTCCTATACAAAATTATGTTGCAGGGTTGTGAACTTGGGACAACAACTTAAATAATGAGATTCAGATTGTGAACAAAAACGTAGAGTTGGGATTATTAACTTTTACAGATCTGATATTAGTTTGGTTCATGTCTTGTTTTTTTGGTTTCACAGTTTCTTAGTCGACACGTTGAGTTTGAAGTTCACCAAATAAGGGATCAGTGATGATTTTTAACTGACACTCAACAAAAATGATAATGTCAGTGAAATTTGTCTTGCGATTCTGTGCTTCTTGAACGACACATGCAACATATCTGAACTGTTCTTTCAGTTTGTTTGGCAGCTTTGTAATTATGGTCTTGGTTGACAAATTGAGCTCATTTAGGTGTGGTAGTTGAGTTGTTTTTGTCGTTTGATGAGCAGGTCTGATATTTCATTTTGCTTTTACAGAAAAATGTACCAGTAAACTGTGATCTCTGTCAAATTTTGGTGGTGAAGGTCTGCTGCATTGATCGCAGGTTGGATGTTTGGAGTGCTTCTTTGGTTTGTGTACTTTCCATTATGTTAAGAGTGGTTGCAGTTTGCATGACTTTTGTCAGTCTTTGACATGCAAAAGCTTTGCTTTGATCCATAGTTCATTCTTTTCTTTTTTTCAGAATCAGATAGAACCTTGAGCAAACTCCTTATCACCGGGCAGGTGGCGAGGGGGGTGAGGATCATGCGCATACTGTATGTTAATGTCAGGTGTCAGCCTTGTCTAGACACCTGTGTGGTCAGGACTCTTCAGCTGGTTCAAACGGTAAACAAAACCGTTTTTATTTTTATGTTGCTTTTGTTTACAGAATCCCGTATTTACGCCCGCACACATTTCACTAAAATAAAAAAACAAAATGTTATAATTATTGTAAAAGCCATTATGTCCCCATTCTCACCACAAAAGGAACACAGTTTGAAGCAAAATACAATATAACTTATAAAAACAACCAAAGTGCAGCATACTTTGAAAAAAGTTCTTACATCAGCATGTTTGTGCGATTAAAGTTAGAAACAATAGCACCCTAATAGAAATAAAACGTTGGATATTAAGCATAGCTGTTTAATGTTACTTAAAAGTAAACTTTTAAAAATGGGTTTTTATTTACAGACAGATTAAAATCACTTCAGATCTATGTTGGGACATGAACCCTCTGAAGAGGCTTCAAACAACAGATTTCTTGACCCCTAGCTTTAGCAACGTGAGCCCACATGCATATTCATCAGCTAAGCGAGTTAAGTGGTCTGAGAAGACAGACACAGTGATAAAGGCATCACTACAGCCATGCCAAAACAATGCATGTATCTAGGAGTTACCATTGATGGTAAACTTGAATGGAAATCGCATATAAGTATATTAAAAACAAAATTAGAAAAAACATTGCTGTAATTGGCAAATTGAAAACTGTACTCGATAAAAAATCTCTTCTATTACTGTATAACTCCCTCATACTTCCTTACCTAAATTATGTCCTGGAAATATGGGGAAAAAATTATAAATCCAATACACATCCTATTTTCCTACTCAAAAAAAAAAGACAATAAGAACTATCACTAAAGCAGATTTCTATGCACCAACGAAACCCTATCTTTGTAGAGCTGAGCCTACTGAAAATCCATGATCTTGTTGATCTAAATACATTAGTAATAGTGCACAAAGCATGTAATGATCTTCTCCCTCCCCCCCATCCAGGAGCTTTTTGAACACAGGAGCAAAGTCAGTATAACCTCCGAGGAACTGCTATTTTCAAAAAAGCAAAAGCAAAAAAGAATGAAAAGAGTGGATGTATTTCTGTAAGAGGTGTTAATCTGTGGAACGACCTGGAAGATCAGTTTAAACTGTCCCAAACAGTCAAAACATTCAAAAAGTTGTTTAAAGCTTCTAAAATTCAAGAATATATAAGCTTAGGATGAATAAAGTAAGAAAAAATAAAAGAAAATAAATAAAAAATAATAATGATGACATGATTTAGTTTCAACTAGATTAACATAAAACAAATGTATGTACACATATTTGTTGGAATACAGAAATGTATGTTACTAACTCCAGATACATGCTCATTTCTCTTCTGTTTGACACTTGATATTGTTCATTATTAATGTTTGTGTTTTGTTTTTCTCTGGTGGAAGTCTGGGTAAACTGGGTTAGACGTAATAAGTTTTCACTTCAGCCTAAACCCTTTCGGTCGTGTTGTACACAAAGAATTGGAAATGTTTTTACATTTAAAGGAATGAACTACTACTACTGCATTAGCTCAAAGACACCCAAGTCAGACACAAAAACACTGCTCTATCTGTAACGTTAATTCAGTGTTTGTTTTCCTATGGAAAACGGTAAACAAAACCGTTTTATTTTTATGTTGTTTTGTTTACAGAATCCCGTATTTACGCCCGCACACATTTCTCTAAAATAAAATAATGAAAACAACAAAATATATTATCATTATTATCACTATTATTAGTAGTAGTAGTATTATTCCACTATAGAAACATTACAGAAGTAAAGCTTACAAACTAGCAATCAAAATGACTTTGGAATAGCCAAAATCGATAGTATAATTAAGTTAAGACTAATAAAAATAAAACATTGCAGCTTAGCTCTTAAAGCATAGCTGTTTAATGTTACTTTAAAAACTAAACATTTAAAAACAGTTTGTCACACACAACACCGTCAGCCAAATTGTCGTTAATTCCATTCTAAACCCTTTCGGTCATGTTGTACACAAAGAATTGGAAATGTTTTTACGTTTAAAGGAATGAACTACTACTGCTACTGCATTAGCTCAACGGCAACCAAGTCATTCACGAAAATACTGCTCTATCTCTAACTTTTAATTCAGTGTTTGTTTTCCGATGGAAAAACGGTAAACAAAAAACATTTTATTTTTATGCTGTTTTTGTTTACAGAATCCCGTATTTACGCCCACACACATTTCACTAAAATAAAATAATGAAAACAACAAAATATATTATTATTATTATTATCACTATTATTATTCCACTATAGAAACATTACAGAAGTAAATGCTTACAAACTAGCAATCAAAATGACTTTGGAATAGTCAAAATCAATAGTATAATTAAGTTAAGACTAATAACAATAAAACATTGCAGCTTAGCTCTTAATGCATAGCTGTTTAATGTTACTTTAAAAAGTAAACATTTAAAAACAGTTTGTCACACACAACACCGTCAGCCAAATTGTCGTTACTTCCATTCTAAACCCTTTCGGTCATGTTGTACACAAAGAATTGGAAATGTTTTTACGTTTAAAGCAATGAACTGACCGAATAAACTACTACTAATTTAGCTCAAAGACCCACAAGTCATACACAATATACTGCTGTATCTGTAACTTTAATTCAGTGTTTGTTTTCCTATGGAAAACGGTAAACAAAAACGTTTTATTTTTATGTTGTTTTGTTTACAGAATCCCGTATTTACGCCCGCACACATTTCTCTAAAATAAAATAATGAAAACAACAAAATATATTATTATCACTATTCTTATTAGTATTGTATTATTCCACTATAGAAACATTACAGAAGTAAATACAAACTAACAATCAAAATGACTTTGGAATAGTCAAAACTAGATAGTATAACTAAGTTAAGACTAATAAAAATAAAACATTGCAGCTTAGCTCTTAAAGCATAGCTGTTTAATGTTACTTAAAAAGTAAACTTTTAAAAACAGTTTGTCACACACAACATCGTCAACCAATTGTCGTTACAGCTATTGGGTCACATGCTTTTGCATCAGGGGAAGGGTGAGAGGAGGGGGGTCTGCTGTGGTGTGAACCGGTTGCCCATACACATGCATGCAGGTGCCCCATGCACCTGTAGTGGCGCCATTGTGTCTAGACACCACGTGGGTTAGGGAGGTGTGATTGTTTACCCATAATTAGCATAACAAAGAAAAAATTAGCATAACAAAGAAAAAGAGCCCCATAATTACTACTAAGAACACTTACTGCAAAATACTGAAAAAAAATTACAGTTTTCAGGTTGACAATAAAAAGCGAGCGTTAAAAGATTAAAAATGTAAAAGGCATTGAATATGTGAACAAAATAAGACATTTCTGGAGTTGCTCATAAAACCATTACTTTCATAATTTTACCAATAATAACCTTTCTTTTCCAAAAAATCATGACTTTTGTGCTGCTGCTGCGGCTGCGGCTGCTGCTACTTCTACTCTTTCTATCACTAATGTATTCTAATGTTAAAGGAACAGGCTGCGTTTTTTTCACACTGAGATACAGTATGTTCTTGCCTGAGCTTAGACAAGTTGATGTAATATCTTAAGAATTCTTTAGGAGTGAAGATATTACTGCACAGACGTCGAAGTGCTCCTAAAGTGTTATTACGCCTTACAATATAGTTCCCTTTTTATTCGCTTAGAAAATTGACATGTTTCATTTTGTGTGACTATACTTTGATTGTGTAACTAGTCACGGAGCCATATTTAAAAGGGAAAACGTGGTCTTTTTGCGTGACTGAGCGCCCGCACAAAGACCAGACAGGTACGCATCAACTCGTCTAAAGTCAGGTAAGAACATATCTCAGTATGCAAAAACGGTGGCCTGTTCCTTTTATAACTCAGTGTACAATCAACTTCCATGTTGTTTCTATAAATACTGGTCTAGTGTAGTCGGTGTAGCTGATATTTGTATGTTCGTATTTGAGAGCGGAGACAGTGGTGAAGGAGCCTCAGGTGAGTCCATCCGTCAGAGTGGGGCTGGGCTCCGTCTCTGTGTCTGCCTCATATTAAACACATTAAACACTGATGCAGCTCTCATTAATCAGCCCGCAGCCATGACAACCCGCGTGCTATCGCCCCAATACATCCACACTTGCCCGCGGCCATCCACACCCCCCAGGCATGTATCTCCACCCCAGATAGCAACATGATAGATCAGCTGGGATTGTCCTGAGCGGGCCACTGTAGTTTTGGTGTTATCATCCCGAAGGCAGTCACAGTAGACCTTCTTTACTATAGGTATCACTCTTTTAAGTGTTTGGTGAAAATAAGGTACTGTTGAAGTCAAATAAACTAAAGTAATATTACTCAACTGTGAGAAAAGGAAAGTGCAAGGGGATTTATTCGTATTTCGCGTTTCATAGATATTGTCACGAAGCGCTTTTACTGGTGTCAAGCTACCATGATGGAACCCACCGGCAACCACCTGCATACATACATAGAAACGGCGGGCTCTCAAGGACACATAATATGCTGGATCCAAACTGCAGACAAATGAACCTTTGGAGGACATCTTCAGCATTTAGCAAAAGGGAGCATTATAGCCAGCATCATAACAAAGTAAAGCAAGTAAACTGTGAAATAACTGTTTAGCACATTACACACTGTAGTGTCACAATACGTAAGTGTGAACACTACCTCCGGTTTCTCAGAATGTCCTTTATCGTTCTGAGCCAGTTTTCCAAGAAATGGCACATTAACTGAAATGCATTTCTAAAGCCTAAATTAAATGAACTCTAATTAAAGAAGCCCAAGTACCACCAATAGTGCATCACAGTTTGAGAATGACTCTGGTAATAGTCCTCTCTTTATAATCCTAGTTCAGATCTTACACAGAATGTCAAATGTGGTTTTAGGTGGTAAACCTGACTTTACCCAATTTCA
The DNA here is from genome assembly GCF_951799975.1 of Gobius niger. NCBI lineage: Eukaryota > Metazoa > Chordata > Actinopteri > Gobiiformes > Gobiidae > Gobius > Gobius niger. The sequence continues at coordinate 20,074,671 of NC_136861.1, forward strand.
CACATGCGACCTCCAGTTTTTTTATACTGAAATCCGGAGAATGTCCTGCTGAGGCCACTCCCATGTGTGAATTTGTCTTTTGTTAATGATGGTTTTCTACCCTCCAGTGCCTAAATGAGGGAGTGGGCACTGGGATGGAGCGATGTGTATTTTAGGCTATTGTCCAATCATAATTGTCAAATTGGGCAGCTCTTGTCAGAATTATGACACCCAATAATTTTTTTGAGGATTAACCCTTTGTGTTCCTGTGCAGCTGTGATGTACTTCCGTCACTGTCACTTTATCAAGCCTCAAAGTAACTTAGTTTTTGAAATTTTACCCAGAATAAAACAACAGCAAAGTTAAGTGTGCTAACTTTTGATTGCGTCCACTACCCCACTCTCCAGGAGCAATCTTTGGCTTTTTGAATATAATTTCTCCTAATTACACTGCCTACCTGAAGGGTAGCTTTTAATCACTCTCAGTAATATGAGTCATTTTGCTGTCTTTTATTGCTTCAAACATGAGCTGATGGGCCAAGGCTGCTGGCACCTCATCCATAACTATATTTCCTCCTGCTCTCAGTGGGGAACGCCTCTGTCAAAATAGAGTACTTGCATCTGGGGCTATAAGCTCAATGCTGAGTAAATGGCACCATTGATAGTCACAGCCAGTAGGTCTTTGGGATTAATTACTGTGGTTTGGCTAAATGAGGAGTGAAGACTTGCATGGGCGGACTACCATCGGGGTCACTACGTACACTTTCACATATTTTTTAGACTTTTGTCCTTGTGTAGACCTGGTTTGGCACTGGTTAATCCTGCACTGAGTTTTGCTTTAGCCCTTGCCTAAATTTTGTAATACTCATAGATCACACGAAAGATCCACTTCATACTTAACTTTGTTTTTAAACTCTGAATTCAATATTAACAACAACAAGACCTTTTCACATTTATTTTTTGACATGAGTTTAAGTTTGAACTGTCAAAAACATCGAAGAACTTCCCTCTCATTTTAAGATGTGGAATATTCTCCATCTGTCCAAACTGTAAATCAAACCTCTATTTTCAATGTACTCATTTAACCAACAAGTCATTTGTATTCGTTATCTTTATTTCCTCCTCCAGAGGCTCTCTTCTTTCTGCCAAATACACATTCTCGCCTCCTCTGGCCTTTTCGAGATAAAGTGCTCTGCATTTCCAATGCGTGCCCCCCCACCCCTTCAGCAGATCTAATACGTTTCCTTCTGCTCTTTTATGTGCTCTCTTCTATTCCCCTGTATCCACTGCACAACCAAGGGCACATCGTTTTGTATTGAAGGGTCAGAAGAACAACTGTATGTCCGCCCACGGCCAGCCTATCTCGTTTAAAGTCCTACTCAGAGCAAGTTACACGTGTTTATGCCTATAAAATAAAAAGTACAATTCAATAATTAATTCAGCTCAGTTCTTTAAGTTCATAATGTTTATTCAGAGTGTAGAGGTTTTTGACAAAGTTTAAGTCAGCTTTTGTTGTTGTTGATGTTTTATAGTATCAAGCACGCCTTTCGATTTGAAGCATCACAGAACATCTAGCATAATATAAACGACAGAGAAGAGTGTGTTCGGCCAATTAACATATCTCCTGCCTTTCATTGTGTTACACTAAACTGCTGTTTAACTGCTCCATCGAACTTTTGCCTCTCTTGTTATTCAGTAAAACAATGTTGACTGACTCCATGTTAGTCCCCTGTGTTGCAGCCTGTTTTGGAGCCTTGATTTTTCAGGGGCTGAAGATGCATCCAGGCAGCAGGCATCCCAGTGCCACAGCTGGCCCGCTCCTCTGCTGCTGAGCCTGGGAACAGACATGGAGCTACCGTAATTACTTCCATTATCACTGGCACACAACACACAGAGACAGACACAACCTGCACCGGCGCTTAAGAGATCACAATGGGATGTATTGTATTTACTCCGCAAGTCAGGTGGAAAAAGACAGGTTGAGAGGTAGGGTAAGAAATGTTATTTATTTCAGTATGTTAATATTTCTCTATCGATTTGTCCGGTCCCGAGCCGGAGACCCACCAGAGCCCGGTCATGCTCTGTCTGAACCATTGCCATTGCATGTATCCGACCCGAAAAGAGAATGTCCCACTGTAGATCAAAGGGCTGCACTCCATGCTTCCTAAACGTGACCCAAAGTCTACGGTGTTCATAATAAGTGCACATCCACAAATCCTAAAGCAGTGTGCTGGATCGAAAACAAGTGCGGTGAAAAGGAAAAGTCCGCACAACTCACTTTGCTCACTGACTTTGTTGTTTGCTTCACCAGCGTTAACTATTTCATAAAGTTGACTTGATTTGTTGTTGGTGTATCTATGATTGAAAGCTCAGGCTATAGAGGCCCCAACAACACATTCTGTCAGGCGGTTCAAGTCAGTCTCTAGAAGAACACGCTTTTTAGATGTGAATCAGCGCTTTACAACAGCCACAGCTGGTCAACCTGTGGTACAATGATAAAAAAGAAAAAAATAACATTACAAATATAGTTTGATTATTGATTTGCAACAAAGTGCCATAGGATTTAAGGGGAAAAGCCATTCAGAATGAGTGAGTCTTGTGAGTTTGGCTTAGAAAACAGAGAGATGAAAACACATTGTACTTTAATGGATGCCCCTGGTATAAATTTACGCTTTGAAACGTGCGTTAAATGAGCTACTGCTGTTAAGTTCCTCTAGAGCTCTTAGTAAAAAAAGAAAAAAAACTAAAATATACTTTTTCCAGTTCGGCACTACCCAGATTAAAGAGCTTCTCGACTGGAGAGTTTATATTGGCCAGTGTAGCAACTCATTTGACAGCTAAGACCAACAAAACTTTTGAAAAAGAGATTCTTAAGCTCAATGAGCAGTGTCCTGGATAAATAAAAGTCAAATAAAACCAAAACTGATCATAACTTTTTGTGTTTTGTCATGTTTTTGTCTCTTTTTGTAGTTTTTTTGTTGCTTTTTTGACATTTTTTCTTCACGTTTTTGTCTGTTTTCTGGTGCATTTTCGTTACGTTTTTATCACTTTTTTGTTGTGTTTTTGTCACTTTATTTTCTTGCTCTTTTTTAATTTACTTGTGGCTTTTTCATCACCTTTTAGCTGTGTTTTTGTCGTTCTTTTTTCGTGTTATTGTTGCTTGTCTAGCACATTTTTGTCGCTCTTCAGTCACTTTTTTGTTGCGTGTTCATCCTTGGTTTTGTCGCCATTTTGACGCTTTTTTTTTTTTCCAAGAAGCTTTTATACTTGGGTAACGCCAAACTGGACAAAATGTGCTTGGTTCAGGCGGGGGTTAAGAGGTTAACTGTGGTGGTGTGGCTGCTCCTCATGGACTGGAGCATTCCTATTATGACAAAAGTAAGTCTGTAATATATCGTTCAGCCCTATTGTGAGCTCTTCTGAGTTGTACTTTCTACTTGCAAAGCGATGGGCGCTATGCTGTCTCTCTAGCTTATAATCAGCCAGCATGTCAGTAAACATTGGTAATGGGGGTGGACAGTCTCCGCGTCTCACCCTGGACCCCTGTAGTAGCTAATTGGGATAAACACAACTCCACGCTTCATTTAACTGCAGCCTCTCTCTTTATTCCTGTCCTGCTCCTCCTATAGTGTCTCTGTCTCCCTCTCGCTCATGCTTGTTAATGGCTTCCCGGCTCATTGATACCCCAGATGTTTTTATAATCAAAAAACATGAAAGACACAGTGGACACAGTGTTTTTTATTTTCCCCCTCACCCTGTTCCATGCGCCTGTGTAATTGAAATGAACTGATTTCTTTTAACAGTGGATGCAGGACTGATTGGCGTGTGATGAATCAAACATGAGAAATGGTGAACCATGCTTCCATTAGCGCCAGTAGGACTCGCATTGTATGCTTGACTGAGCATACTGTGGTAATTTACTACGTACTACTCTGTTTGATAGTACAACCATTAATACCAGTCCAAATTTGTGTCTTTCTGAACTCTCACTTTGCAAAATGAGTCTGCTAAATGTTAAGGGGCAGACCCCCCCGAGTTAAGTTGGGTCTAAGCTAAGTGTTTTGTTCAGGACACAAAGGCACAGCAGTAGGTGATAAAAGATCACTTAATGAATCAACTTTACCTCCGAGGTTTTACTGAAAAATAAGTCTAAATTTATCACAACAATATTTACAACCATACTTTACTTACTTACTGCTTACTATACTGTGTAGCCTCTCACCTGATAAAGAGAATAACATGTCTCCATAGCATGTGTCTCTACATGAGGTCAGCTCTCCTCATCCATGACTCGTAGCTTTGCTGCAACTTCACCTTCTCGTTTCCATGGATGTATTGCAGCTTTGCTTGAGCTATACAGTAGGTGACAGACATTAGGTGGAATGCATTAGATCATATATTCCTCCTGGAACTGCCACCTTAACGTGGTGGAGGGTTTTGAGCACCTGAATGATCCGGGGGCTCTGTTGTCCCTGGTTTCGTGCCCCTGGTAGGGTCTCCCATGGCAAACAGGTCCTAGAAGCCCCTTATGAGAGACCGTCCTCCAGTGGACCCCCCCACCTACAGGAGGAACCATAAAGGAGCTACAACAGCAGCCCCCAAGACCCGGAAACGGAAGAGTGGAAGAAAATGGATGAATGGATGGCACTAGATCAGTGGTTCTCCACTGGTATGACATCAGCACCCACAATCACCATGAGATGCCAAACCATTAACCAAATATTACTTAGACTTACGTAAAGTATAACGTAAAATATTGTCTTTTACTCAAAAAATGTAGTTGAATTAGCATTAAAAAAAGCAAAAAAAAACAAGAAGCTGAAACTATGAAAAAAACAACCCAATAACAGACATTTTAACAGACTCAAGTATGTGATTCTATACGTATTTTTTCTGTACATAACTTATACCATACCAAGTTTATTTATAAAGCACTTTAAAAACGCTACAGCTTGGCCAAAGTGCTGTACACAAAAACACACATATATAGGGGAAAAACAAATTTAGCCCTATGCTCCCTCGAGAGGGAGCATAGGGCTAAATCCAATCACAGAGGTAGGAGTGGGTGAGGCTGTAAACATTTAAAGGTAAATTAAAGAATTTGCAGGGATTTTAAAACTGGTGTGACGCTCTTACATTGACGCGCTCCAGTAAAAAGTCGAGCTGCAGAATTTTGGTAAAGCTGCAGCTGAGAAAGTGCACGTTGCTGGCTCACCCCACAATAAAGTGCATTGCAATAATCCAGCCGGGTTGTCACAAAAGCATGCACGAGAGTCTCAAAGTGCTGCTGCATTAAAATAGGTTTCATTTTTGCGAACTGTCTTAACTGGAAAAAGCTTGATTTTACAACTTCAGAAATTTGCTGGTCAAATTTCAAGTTGGAATCCATTTTGACACCCAAACTAGTCACAACTGGCTTTATAAAATCAAATAAAGCAACATTTACCCTTGAATTAGCGCACCCCGGTTTGAGTCCTCGTCCTGTTTTTGCCATAGCAATGCCTTGGTGGAGGTGTTGGAATACGAGTGCTGCTTGAGTACATTACAGTACAAGTACATTCCCCATTAGCAGCCATTACAACGCCGTGTTTATGTTAATGTAATATGGACTCATTATGATTTATTGGTCTGAGCCTTCTATACTGCCTGCTATACCTCTCACTAATACAATACGTTTGTAGCTGTTGCAGCACCATCATTGCCTTTGTGATGTAATCTGCTTTCCCTTGGCTTGGGACGCACCTGTGGGAGAAGGGGGGGAGCGGGGAGGGAGATGTGTGATGTAAAACGCCTAATTTGGACGATGATTGATGGTTTAATATTGCAGCCCGCAACCCCTCTGCCCCCACCCACCCAATGAAGCTGCAGGCGTCCACGAAACTGTACCGGCGAGTGCCTATAATGTCACATCCTATTCTCACATTCACAGGCGGCTGCTGGAATTAAACCAATTCAGAGTTTGTTTGTTTCTTAAGCCGGTGTATTGTGTGGGCTAAACTCGAGCATTTCCTCCTTTGTGGCAGCACCGAAATCACTTAAATATATTGACTTTTGTCTAGAGTCAGTGGTCAGTTATTGCGGCCATTTTAACCAATCTGGCCTAATCTCCCCTGTCTCCTCTGTTTCCCCGCGATTGAGCTCTCATATAACTCATTATGGGCTTTATATTTACCCTGCACTTATTGCTTCTTTCAGTTTGACGCGGGCTTCTGTCTGTTGTTTGCCGCACCATACGCTCGGAAAAAGAGGAAAGTGAAATAACCGGTAAATTGCGTTAAGGATATTTTCAGCTTTTTATTTCGTGGACTTCATTTGATTATGGAAAGATGGTAAATAAGATGCATCCGTCTGGTCAGGGCTATGTGTGAGTCAGCGATAAAGGCTTTAGCGCAGAGATGTTTCAGTCTCAAGGTAATGTTAAAGGTATAAAGAATCTGTATTGGACTTACAAGTGTTAAGTGCTTTCCATGGTACGACTCTAGATGGGGATTTCTGTGATTATCTGTGCACATGCCTATTCTAAGATGAGCTAAAGATCAGGTTAAGATGAAAGACGTTCTGCTAAAACAGGGAAGTTTAGTTCATAAGAATACATTTGTGCTCATTTTACATTACAGGTGTTTTAAATATAGCATAAGTCACATTCTCTGGAATATTTTTGCTTTCAACTGACTCCTAAAGCAGTGTGTTGCGAAGAAGATTGAGTCCAATCTGCCTCGCAGTAGTTCGAGTCTAATTGTACTGAAGACTGTCATTCGGGGATTCAATATTTCAATTTAATTTTGAAAAGAAAATATGTACATTCCTGAAGGCATACGACCAAACATCTGCTGTATGCTCTAACTAGCGGGAATGTAATGAATTTTTCAGCTGGGCTTAGGAAAATCTACCCGAAAAAATATCATCAAATTTGTTGGATTTGTCTTTTGTACATTCAGACACAATATGAAGTATTTCCTTTTCCACTGCCTAATGCAAATGTGTGGAGAAAGTGGGCTGCTTATTTACTCGATGTTTTCTAACAAGCAAAGTTTGTTGAAGCTGAGAGTACGACACGCCTACAGCAGCGAGCGGCAGGTGCCAGAGGTGCTCCAGCGCATCTGAATTCTCTCAAAAATGCAAATGATACAAGTGTATTGTAAGTGGAGGATTTTTGCGCCAGCTGTTGATGCAGTTTCATTGTTTGTTTTGGCATCAAACGTCTTCCTTCAGGTTGAACTGTGTACAGACCTTTCCATCAATCTGATCAATGACAAAATGATTGATTGATACTTTTTCTTGTGGTTGTTTTTGTACCTGTACGATAATTTTCATAAAAAACACTGATGATGTCAAGCAAATCTTTACTTCTTGTAAGCGATATTAGTGCTATTTCTGAGGGATGATAGTTGTAACAGATGCCATTTGTGGGTTGTACCATTGATAGAGCTGCTTTAGTAAAAGTAGTAGTAATTTTCACTCTGCATGCCCTTTTACCCATTCCTGTAGCTGTTTTAGTACTGGTTCCCTTTTACACACTTTTGCAGATGGGAGTACTGGGGTTTTATGGCCTCTGCTGGATGGATCATTTCAACACCTTTGCTCCGGGGCTGTTGGTGACGTGGTTGCCTTTGTCAGAGATGTATAGCAAGTATATGTCACGTTTTTTTGTTAAGCTTGATGCTAACGTTACACAGGAAACTGGGGGGATAGGCAAAAAAATCCTAAAGATACAGTATTTGTTAAAGGGGCTAGACGCAAGTTAGCCATTTTATACTCACTACTGCCACCTCAGGTCATATGTGTAACTGCACCTTCTATATTAAGCTCGTGCATGACGGCACTTCGGGCCGAAGTAACACCGTTTTTAGTGACAGTGCAGGATTTTAGAGGCAGTTGTGGTGAACAGGTCTGGGCTCATTCATAGGACATTGTTGGAACAAGTTTAACATTTTTAAACTCCGTATAGTCCCTTTAAAGGGATATTTCTGGATTTTTGACATTGGGCCTCATTTCCTGCTTATCCAGAGTGGCTGGATAGCTAGGAAATTCTCCAGAAATCAGAAGTGTTGTTGATTTCTGGAGAATTATTATTTTTTAATTCATGTAGTCAGCATATTTGAAGAGTGGCGCTAGGCTAGTGCTAGGCTAGTGCATGTCTATGGTAACTAGTAGCCTGCATCTTTGACTTCTCCAGTGCCTTCAACACCATCAGGCCGGCGCTGCTGCGGGGGAAGCTGGAGGACGCGGGAGTGGATGAACATCTCACTGCATGGACCATCGACTACCTCACGGAACGACCACAGTATGTGCGGCTGCGCAGCTGTGAGTCTGAGGTGGTCGTCTGCAGCACCGGGGCCCCTCAGGGCACCGTCCTCTCACCGTTTCTCTTCACCATCTTCACATTGGACTTCACATACAACACGGACAGCTGTCATCTCCAGAAGTTCTCCGACGACTCCGCCATCATGGGCTGTGTGTCTAAGGGGAATGACCTGGAGTACCGGTCAGTCATCATTGACTTTGTGGACTGGTGTGAGCGCAACCACCTGTGCTTGAACATCAGTAAGACGAAGGAGATGGTGATCGACTTCACGAGGAAGCCACTACCGCACACACCGCTGAACATCCAGGGGGAGGACATTGAGGAGGTGGACAGTTTCAAGTACCTGGGTGTTCACCTCAACAATAAACTGGACTGGTCCGACAACACCAACTCCCTGTACAAGAAGGGCCAAAGTCGCCTTCACCTTCTGAGGAGACTGAGGTCGTTCAGAGTGAGCAGGCCTCTGCTCAGGACTTTTTATGACTCTGTGGTAGCCTCTGCTCTCCACTACGCTGCCGTGTGCTGGGCCCTGGGCAGCACAGAGCGGGACAAGAACAGACTGAACAAGCTGGTCAGGAGGGCCAGCTCCGTCCTGGGCTGCCCCCTGGACTCTGTGGAGGAGGTGAGGGACAGGAGGGTGTTAGCCAAGCTCACCTCCATCATGGACAACACCTCCCACCCACTGCACGGGACTGTAGAAGAGCTGTGCGGCTCTCTCAGTGGGAGACTGAGACACCCTCAGTGCAGGACGGAGCGCTACCACAAAGCCTTCATCCCCACTCCTGTCAGACTGTACAATAAGACTGTAAAGTAACGCCGTCTGTAACAAGTGAATTTCTCCTTTGTGAGATCAATAAAGGTTTATCTTATCTTATCTTATCTTATCTTAAAACAGTCTGACCCAAGCACAGTGCATTTGAGGCAAACCACTTATAACACCAGACTACTGATATAAATGTCTGTGTTCACTGAATGATTTTTGAAATATGACCATTATGTATTTAAAAGAACTTATATTTGAGCAACATCAGCTTCCTGGTTGTAAGCTATGCAGCGGCGGAGTGACCTGCTAGGCTACCAGATCTACAGTAGTTTGTTTACCTGTGGCCGGCATTACTACACCTGGAATTCACAAAGGAGCTTTCTACAAATCAGATATGGCAACATTTGGAGGACTACCTGATGATTTTGAAGAGGTTTTTAATGCAGGCTACTAGTTACCATAGACATGCGCTAGCCTAGTACCACTAAACTCTTCGAATATAAGGACTGCATGAATAAAAAATAAATAAAAACTCTCCGGAAATCAATAACAATAACTAGGAAATGAGGCCCTATGTCAAAAATCCTGAAATAACCCTTTAAGTACCTGTACCTTAAAGGCACACTGCGTAACATTTTGGACAATACTGTTGCCATCAACACGAAACATGCTCCCAATGACCATCTCGACATAGAAAAGCTAATTCTACTGACTTTAGTCACATCTCCATGGAGACGAGCTGGAGACGTACCCAGTCCCGGTAAAGTTACTGTTAAGGTTTCAATTAGGACCCCAAAGCAGAGACGGAGGCAGGAAAAAGTTCATGAATTCATTCTTTACAAAAATGAAAAGGCTGAGGTGACGGAGGCTGGCTGGGAGCAGATGAAACCAGGACGCAGCAGAGGCACCGAGGATTTCCTGAGCACAGGAGTTAACAGGTAAATATCAAAAAGGCTTATAGATCAAAAAACAGCTCTAGTGTGCCGAACATGAATTTCGAATTTTCTGGCAGCGTGGAGAGGACTGAGCAGAGCTTTTGAATCCATGCTCCTCTTCATGGACCTGGTGTGCCTTGTTGCTGCAGGTCCCAGCCACGCCCTCGTCACCCACCGGCACTGCAGAGAAAAAACACAAAGGGGGAGGAGGAACAGAACACAGACAGTTACAGTCATGTCTTAGGAGAGCTGAGCTGTTCACAGCAAAAGCAAATGTTTGTTTGTACATTTATGAGGTATTTTTCAATGATGAAAATATCTGTTATAAAATGAATGCTTGTATTTTAACATTATTTATTGGGTAAAATGTTACGCGGTGTGGCTTAGATAGATAGATAGATAGATAGATAGATAGATAGATAGATAGATAGATAGATAGATAGATAGATAGATAGATAGATAGATAGATAGATAGATAGATAGATAGATAGATAGATAGATAGATTGATAGTTTATTCGTCACATACAATGTCAGTAAACATAATATGTAGTGAAATTATAAGAACACACACCTTTACGCTTTAAGTACCTTGTAACTGCAAATGTAGAGGGTCGATGCTTCTGCTTCGGATTTTGAGGTGGCACTTGCGCAGATGGTTGAGCGGATCGTCTTGACTGGAGGGTCAGTTGGTAACTTTGGGCAAGACACTTTACGCACCTTGCCACCTGTCTGCGTACATTGGTGTGTGAATGAAAGTGTGAATGGGTGCTGTAAATATATATATATATATATATATATATATGTATAAGCGCTATATAAAAAGAGTCCATTTACCTTCAGTACTTTAATACTTTAATTCTTATTGTAGTATGTATTAGTTGTACATAGCGATATTAATGACAGTAGTTTGAAAATATATGCGTGACATCTGTTTGAAAAGTTCTCCAAAGTCCCACTCGTGTTTATTCGAGTTAATCAGTATTCTGTAGCGCACTCAAAGGGAAATGAATCATGATGGTTTGCCTCTGAGTTATCTATCCAAGCAGAAACTATAGCATCATTATGTGGATATTGTGTCTACTGTTAGCCATAAGGAACAAGTGCTCACAGTCATATGCGCTGCGTGGACAAGTGCTTTGATACACATCTCACTTTTTCAGACTTTTGTTGAATTTAAAGTTGGTCTGCGGCGCACACACGCAGTAACGTTTGCATATCCGTGTGGCCGCGGCGGTCTCCGATGGTTGTTGTGCTAATATGTTTTTAATGTCTTTGGGATGCAGTCGACATCTCTAATTTGTTTTTGTCTAAGCTGTGTGCTTATGTGGATGGGGCACATCAAAGCAGTAAAAATAGCATTTCTCATTAGCCAGTCTTTCCCTCTCATTTATTTTCCTCATCTGTACTTGCCAGTTTGTCCACAAAAGTGATTTTTTTTTTTTTTGAGAGTGGAGGCAGCGTGTGAAGTTGCAAAGAGCAGTTGTTGTGAAATAAATAAACATCCTGATGCCTGGTGTCCATTTGCAGTTACATCTGATTTTCTTGGAGCACATTACCATATGTCTTATCAACAACAGCACATCTCACAAATTGTATGGAATAATGTGTATATAATGGCCTCTATCTTTGTTCAAACAGATATCCTTTGGACAAGGCATTTCCTTTCAGAGCGAGACAAAGTTGATTTTATGATGACGTGGTAAGAATACATTTTGTTTGTACAGTTTGTTGTTTTTTTATATATATGTTGGACAGTGAATTAAACTATCTATTTGTATTCCTATATTAAGTACTTGTGACAGCTAAACTACTATTGTCGTCACTATAATGTTCAATTAAATAAACACTTTGGGTTAAAGGGGTTAACCAATAGAATTTTGAGAAATTGAGGACAGAAACATCCAGGACTACAAGCAGAAAACTAAAATGCAAATCTCTGTTCTCATCTGACAGTGAGCTTATTATAATACAGAGGATCAGAATAATCACTAATGCATTGTAACATTAGTATAGATGGGCTTAATAAGTCACAAGACAGGCTATTAGAACATCACACTCACTGTTAGAATAGGCAATTTAAGCCTAACTGGAAAATTGCCATTCTCTGAATGGAAATGGATTTGGTTTCCATAGTAATGACCGCAGACCAGTCCATTCAGCGAGCAGTGTCCATGGACATGCATTTTCATCAGCATTTAGTCCGTCCTATAGCTCTACCTTTGCTGCTCCTCATTTCTCCACAAACTGCCCCCTGTCTCTGTGTTTCATCTGTCTGTGTGTGATTACATGTGACAACAGTGTGAAACAGACCGGGATAATGCTAATGATCAGCAGCCATAACAGCGTGAATTATTCTTAGCCACTTCATGTTGCTGTGGAAACTGTTTAAGAGTCAGGTTTGCCACCGCGGTGCAAATAAACATGTCATTGTGTGTCTGTCTGTGTCCGTTTGAGCGCGTGGAGGGGCTGCTGTGTTTATCAAGACAAGCACTGCTCGACTGGTGACAGGGCGACTCGAGAAAGAGAAGCACTGAGAGCTGAAGCAAGAGGACCAATGAGGAGAAGCCAAGTGAGAATAAATGAATTACAAATGAAATCATGGCTGTTTTCACAGTTTTAGATAATACTGACCGCTACATTTTTCTTATCAAAATCATTATTTGACTTTTCATACACTGCTGGAAACCCTTCTCTATGCAATGACTTCTATTACCAACCCCTTCTCTTAACCAAGGCTTAAAACTAAGTCTGACAATATCCCAGTCCCTCTTTTCTGTAAAAAAAAAACATCTTGTAAAAAATGTTAAGCAATAATATTTCTTTACTTTTATGTGGCTTTAAAATCTCTCCTGTGCTAAGACTCAGCGGCATTAGCTTTGGTTTTTCCCACATCCAGTCCCTCAACGCAACCCTTTTCCACAAAATCTTTCAAATCTAATATTAAGCTCAGCCTGTATTTGTCCATTAGAAACATAAAACAAGGGGCTGAATTTGCACCAACAATTTAGACGGTTTGTATTGTTCGCTGACAGGTCGAAGCCTCTCTAAAGATGCGATGAATTAGCTGTATGAATGAGAGGTTATGTGTGGTCACCGTTTGGCACATAGACACAGCGCGTTCCCCTCGGCAGGCTCATATCATTACCTATCATTACACCCCCCATTTGGCATCAGGCGTCCCGATCAATAACTCTGACTCTATCTCTCTCCCTCCCCCAGCGTTTTATCATTACCTCCTCGAATCTCTATTTATCACTTCATATCTGCTCTCTCTCCTGCCTACAAACGGTATCACCTTAAAAAAAGGCCTAAAATCTCCCGCCCACTCCCTGTGTTTTTTACTATCTCTCTATCTGCCATGCTGCTCTCTCAATACTTCATTCATATCTCGTGTTCATGCCTTTTTTTCCAGTCACCTTGCATTTCAATTTGATTGCCAACCCGAAGAGGTGGGTAGAGTAAGAGTAACGTTACTTTAAAATGAGTATAAGTAAAAAGTAAGAGTAAGTACTCTGAGAAGATACGTACTTGAGTTTTGTGAGTACAGAGTATTGGTTTATGTTTATGTGGTGATGGAAATTCTGAGAAATAAAACATAAAATTAAGTGAAAATCCTAATAAAACAAAGACCAAATATACACAAATTAATGATTTTGAAGAATCAGGTGCATGGAACACACACTACATCAAATTTTAATGTCAATGGCTTTTGCCACTTAGATTTACTCACAGTGGAACGAGTAACATTATTATTTTTTACTTAAAGGGACTATACAGAGTTTAAATCCCCCCGTTGTCCCATTGCTGGGACCTGCTGAACTAACCAATGAGACGAGCTGCGTGCTTTAATTTTGGTGTGCTGGATCGAAGCAGGAAGTAACTTCTTGTGCGGCGTTGTTATGATTTGAAGTTATGCACAGAGTCAATTACTGAGATATTAACCAAAAACAAAGACAAAAACATCTGCAGTTCACCAGTTACCACAGTTATCATAGTTATCGCCATGGAATTTTCAGTGGCCCTCCACCTTAAAGTTAAACTATTCACCTTATTCCGGAGGTTCGTGTGGGCGCCGCCATGAATTGTGCCCGCCCATTTTCTCCTATCTGTTAACATGGGTCTGGAGAAGTCCAGATAAAGTCAGATACTCCACGAAGCCGTTTTCAGGCCGCGCAGAGAAACGGTGCAGTGTTGACATGTTGGTGCAAATGAACATTAGACATTTTACACAAATCAATCGACTAAACAAATTTGAGCGATGAACTTTTCCTCTCGTTCTCCACTGAATGAACGGGCTTCGCGCTCGACCGGAAGTGTCAGGACAACGGAAGTGCCGAGACAAAGCAATAAGAGGCAAAAGTGGGCGGGGCGGAATAAGGTGAAAAGGCTCTTTAGAATGCAACCTATTGATCCGGGATGAGGACCTAACCTGCTTAAATCTCAAATTCTACTGAATTTAGTCACATCTCCATGTAGACGAGCTGGAGACGTACCCACTCACGATAAAGTTACAGTCATGTCTTTGGAGAGGTGAGCCACTCGCAGCAAAGGCACATGTTTGTTTGTACATTTATGAGGTATTTTTCAATGATGAAAATATCTGTCATTATAGTATAAGCTTCCACTGGCTTTTCATCTTGCGCTCTCTGTCTCACCACCTGTGTTTCTGAGCACCATTCGACAAACTTCCTGGATTTTTTGTTGTTGTTGTTCTTAAAGAGAGCTTACAAAAAAGGAAGTATTGTTTGTTTGTTTTTAAATGAAGAATGAAGATGTGAAGAGAAGCAAAAAAGGCCTCATAATTAAAACTAGCGTTCCTTTTAAATTAATATTGAAATCCTCCTCAGTTTCACTTTCTTTTTAAATCTGAAATAATTCCAAGTACCCCTGGCTGGGAAACACTGGTTTAGTGGTTAAAGCCACTGTTGTGGGCTTGAGTTCTGGCACAGCATGAAGCCTCTTATAAAAATGATCTTTTCTTTGACACATGCATTGGTTTAGTATTTTGTGGTTATTTTCTTTATAGCAATTGTGCACTATACTTTTTCGCTATAATAATCTCCTCTTCTGTTGTGCATGTTACAGTAGTGTAGTTGTCTTTTTTGTGAGTTACAATCATCAAGTGTTTCCCTGAATCAATCAATAAAGTCTAAGCCAATCTCCTCCCATTTATCCATGCTTAGAGCTGACAGAAAGAAGACTTCCATAGCTTGTTATGGCTGCTTTTGTACTTCAATGTGTACTTATATTATAATACCAGTTTGTTTTATATTTGTATCTTTTACCTTATCCTCCTCTGCACTTTCCATCATAATTTAACAGCATACAAATTCTATGCTGTAGCTAATGGCTTTAAAAAAAACAAGAGTGGATTTGTATTTGGTTGGTAATTACGTGGTGTTTACCGAAACATCTATTAGAGATAATTGTTTTCGGTTGCACGTATGTGAGATTAACGTGATGGTAATATTTTCTTTGGCAGCTCTGGGCCCAGATGGAGTCACCGCGGAGCAGCAGCAGACACCTCGTCTCCTTGTCTCCTCGACTCAACCAAAGTGCTGCTTACATCAGGACTGCACCGCTACTGATGGACATGTGGTAAAGTAGTATTTTTTTTTTTTTTCATGCACTCACCGCCTCCCCATGTAAAAGCAATCAACGGGGCCAATACCGAGATGAACACTTGAGAAATAGATAAAAGAAAACCAAATTTCACTCGTGCTGATCTCATTTGGGGGGCTTGATAACATGGTCTGAAAAGCAAGGGTGGGTGGGGGGGTGATTTGCCGCTTATCGTCGTAACCGTCCCTCTGTAGTTACTGCTCCTGATCTAATGACGCTGCTACTTGTGCATGTACCGCATTGATCCTAATTCAATTAGTATGGAGCGGTCCTGTCAGACGACTGTCTACAGTGAAGGCCACATGGATTCTGAGCTCCTTTTGTCACGTTGAAGATGAAGGAGAGGAGGACAGATAGCGCGGCAATCAATTTTCTCAATAAAACCATAGAAATCTTGATAGCAAATGTAGTAACGGTGGGGGGAACTACAGTGGTGAGTGCTTTGAAATGGTAATGCAGTACTTAATACAGTTCAGAAACATAGCAAATGATCAGTTTCACAATATGGCTAACGTACCACTTTGACATTCTACAATTCTAATACTACTATTATTACTGGTTGCAGCTGTAATAATGGAGTAATCTGGATGAAATAAACAAAAATACCATGCTGTTTTCCAGCATTGCAGCTATCTTGTATTCGTAAAGTAAGTACTTGTGATTTTCCAACCCAACCAATCGCTGCCATTGGTCTGAAATGCATTTGGATTCAGGCAAACATCTGAATGAGAGCCTTTCAAGACGGATTTTGATATTTGTTGATTAATTTCAAGGTCAATCATACAAGGGGGTTATATTTTACTAAATAGTTACCGTATTTTGCAAATAGCTCTATATGGATTATAAATCGCTTCGGAGTATAAGTCACACCTTGGCAAGTGCCTGGGCATGGAGACGTAACTGCACCGTTTACAAGCCTCTCCCGGCAGCACGTTGTTCAAGCTCTCATTTGCGAACTCGTTCTTCTAGCTGTGGCCATCTAGCTTTTAGCCCGTGATTAGCTTTTTTTTGTTTTCTTCATTGCAGTAAGAGTAACCTCCACTTTCGGCACTCCCTCACAAGTTTCTCTCTCAGTCCAAACTCTCTTTCTGCGCTCAATTCCTGTTTTTGTTTTGTTTTTTTGATCTTCAGTGGTACTGAAGTGGTAGTGGTACACAAGCCTAGAATGCCCTCTGGCGACCATCAGTGTGAAAATTACATGGGAAATTATATATATTTATACATAAGTCGCATCTGAGTATAAGTAGCACCCAACCAAACTATGAAAAAAAGTGTGATTTATAGTCTGGAAAGTCAATGTTCCATCATTGTAGAGCTTTAAATGTACTGGACTAGGTTGATAAAAGTGTGAATGTCTCAATATTGCCCCAATTTGACTACTTCTCGGTCTTGTTGTCAAATTGTGAGACTGGTTCAACACACAAGCTAGCGATCTACTTAAACTCTGGACAACTGAATTGATACACCACTAGATGGCCTAAGAAGTAACCCAAACATTCCATTGACAATAAATAAACCTAAAAAAGAAAGTTCTTCTCCCCACACAGCAGAGTGTCCTGAAGTTTTTGGCGAGTGTCTGGCAGCCCTCCGCTCTGTGCTGGATCAGCTGTAAGTGGATCCGTGCCTCCGATCCCGCTGTTCCTCTCACACTCGCTGATGTATTCTGATCTGCTGTCAGCGAGACGGCCTGTGGGGAGCCAGCACAGAGCTCACTGCGCACAGCCTCCGGAGACCGGCCCAGCCACACGCTCAAAGAAGCCAACAAACAACAGACATGGATGACAGAGGAGAGAGGGGGGGTGCAGAGCAGGTCCTGGGACGGTGCACTTTAAATGATGTCTCCTCAGCGCACTTTGGGCCGTTCCCAGTGTTCTGATGTGAGAGAAGAGAGCGGCGCAGTGAAATGCCACCGCACACACAAACACACACATCTACGAGCGGTAACAAAGGCACAGTTGTGCAGGATGTCCCCGCGGCATTGGGGCTACACAGCACTGAGCTCAAAAACAGTGTGCCCCAGTGAATGTCACGCAAAATAGCTGCACTTCTCACACATCACATCACTTTAAAAAAAACTCACCATATGTGCAGGAATTCTGACATTTAATGGTTTAAATAAGCACACATTACTGTGTTTGAAAGAGTTGAATACTAAGAGTTGCCCAGGGGCATTGTCTCCAAAATGTAGTGAACTAATGTGGTGCTTTATGTCAGTGACAGGGCAACTTATGATATGCAAAGTAATGCAGTCCTGGTTAGACCTGCTACATATGTTTTAAAATCCAGATTCAGATCAAAGTGCTCATATGAAGCCTGAGTGTTTTTGAGACGACTCAAGTATTAACGTCTGTAGAATTTGTTTTGGTTTATTGTTCTATAGGATTCCCATTTGCTGCCCTTTTAATTGTCTTCCTGGAGTCCTTTGTACATTTTCAGTTATTGAATGTACAATGTAAAGATGGACAGTAAAATTAACTATTCACCTTGTTCTGCCCCGCCCACTTTTGCCTCTTATTGCCACGGTTTGGCACTTCCGTTGTATTGACACTTCCGGTAGAGCGCAAAGTGGAGAATGAGGGAAAAGATTTGCCACTAAAATATGACGCAGGGTAGATTGATTTATGTAAAATGTCAAATGTTCATTTGCACCAACAAGTTAACACTGCACTGTTTCTGTGGGCGGCCTGAAAACGTCTTTGTGCGCGTGTAGTAATTGATTTTATCTTGCCGTCTGCAGGCCTATGTAAAATAATACGAGTGAAGGGCGGGCACAATGAATGGCGGCGCCCACGGGGACTTCCAGAATAAGGTGAAAACGAAGCTAACAATATGGGTTAACTTTACTGTATTAGAGTTGTAACATGGCAAATAAAAAGTGTATCATAGCTCCTTCAGTAATTCTTGTTTGAGTCTCTTCTTTGGTTTGTTTATTCTCTACGTGTCGTGATGAGTGATTCCAGCTAAATATGCTCTACATGTCCAGCACTGTGGACTAAAGAGAGTTTGTCCTGGGGCGAGGAAGCTCTAAATAAGATATATTTTTGTTTTATGAAATGCATGCATTTTATAGAGGTATTCTTTAAATTATAAAAGAGGATTTCTCTGCAGAGGACTTGATACTGAATTATAATAGCTAAATAACTGCAGCGATTTGCAACCTTTGAAGTTACTGTTTCGATTTTTTTGCAGTCAATCTTTCGGCCTTTATCCAAAGAAAAGGCAACAAAATGTTTATGAGGGAGCACAGATGAAGTAATTAAATATGGGCCTTAAGAGAATAGTTTTGTTGGGGAGATGGCCAGACAACATCAATTTTCGGTCAGTGGACACACCTACAACTCCTTCCACAGCCATTCACAGTCAAGGTCTAGTGTGAACAAGCAAGAAAGTGTGCTCTAGGCGGATCTATAGTATAATGGCTATTTGTGGTGGATTCCTCTATTTTCCAGTAATAAGCCACTATAGCCGTGCAAGTCACATTTTGTAATACAGGATTATTTTGCCAACAAATTCAGAAAATTCATTTGTCAAACGTTTGCTACCATTTTTGGAAATATCCGAAATATTCAAGTTCTACAAACATTTTTTCACCTCCATATTGCAACCTGGAAAACTGATCAGTGGTCTTTTATTATTTCCATCTCTGAGTCGGCGAAGGTAAATAAGAAGACAGTTGTGCGTGTGTGTGTGTGTGTGTGTTTGTAAGTGTGTGCGTGTGTGTGTTTGTATGTGTGTATGTGTGTGCGTGCATGTGTGTGTGCGCGTGTGTGTGCGCGTGCATGCGAGAGAGAGAGAGAGAATATGCTTGCCCTGTTCACACCGATCTGTTTGTGTGGGAGTGCATTAACATGTACGTGGGCTGGAAGGGAGCCTGAATATGCAAAACAGTTTGAACAAAGGCTAATAACACGGGAGCTGCCGAGTAAAAAAGATGCTACATTTCCTTGACTTTAGCTGGAGCCAAACGTGTTTTTACCGCATTGTGAAGAGAAGAAACAATTTGTTCTTGGAGGAGTTGAGCGTCTTAAACTTTATACAGTAGACCCACCATTCAACATTATTTAATGTAGCACTATTCAGGCCTGAAAATAATGTGTCTGAAAAGCTTGTTTCTATTGCCCTCTGTCACTATTTAACTCAGGGGAGCATGTAGAAATGTGCGAACAAGGACGGACTAGAATGAATGAAAAAGCTGTGCATGGTTTTGTGTATATCATTCATAATGCGACGTACTTTGCACAACATTTTCAATAAAGAATACAGCTATGAAATTACGAAATACAAGATAAACGTGAATCAAACAATGAGCCCAGACCTATTCACCACAACTGCCTCTAAAATCCTGCACTGTCACTGAAAAAGGTGTTAATTCGGGTCCGAAGTGCCGTCATGCACGAGCTTAATATTGCAATGGGTGCAGTTACCCGTAAGACCTACAGTTGATCGACTACAGTTGATCAAACCAGCTGGATTTTCTTGACATAAATGCAGACGTTTTGGTCAGTGTCCCAAAAGATTCAAACGGTGGGTGGGTGCACATGACCGTGCACAGGTCTTCGAGGTTTTCACAGGCACAAAGTGATCTCAGCTAAATTCTGATTCAATCAAGCAGCTTGTGGGACACAATCACTGACCCAGCCTTTGGAGAACCTACAAGTTTTGTTGTGAAATGTCAGCATTTGTGTCAAGAAAATCTAGCTGATTTGATTAATTGGATTTATATATGTGGATGTGTACTGTTTGCAATACATCTAGTTTCAAATTCACAGTTACTTTAAGTGAAATTGCACATTAGGCTTACAGTTGTAGTTAGGAGACATTTTCTCCAGAACATTAACACAATTATATCAAAGATTTCTCCCTTTATTTAACATAGTTTTCACTGTTTGACATTTGACAGAGAGATATAATTTCCATAACTGGTGGCGTGCGACTTTATTATACTAATGAGAAATTAATGGATTCTATGTAACTTTCCCTCTTCCGTTTGGGAACATACCAATTTAAATTTTGCTTTCAAGTTTTTCATAAAATCCCCCACATTGTGTAAAAGCATAATTAATACTTATCGCAAGCATTATCCCATGAAATGTAATAAGTAGAAAAGTATGAATGTTTCATGCACTTTAAGCATGAGATCAGGACATATAGAACATAACTATATACAATGACTCTATGACAACCTCTCTTTGAAATACAGTACTTTGATAACAATGAAATGTCATTGTCATTATGAAACAATGACGTGTTGAAGATCTATATATTGAGAGGGTCAAGGGAACAAGGACGCAAAGAATGGATGTGATAATGATTGAGCCTGAGTGTGCGATCGAGAAATTTTAATTCAACAAAAGCCATAAAAAATATCGAGTGTGCACTTAAGTAATGTTGGACTGTGATTTATTATTGGAGAACACGCTGTGCTAAAAAGAACAGTCTCACCTAGCACACACCCTCACAGATAGCAAAGCTTCTATCAATGTAATTTTTTTTCCATCCTACTTTTTGGTATTTTCTCATTTTCTCTTACTTCTGTCTCTGCAAAGGGCGACGGCACCGGTTTTGTAAAAAAAAATGCCGCCGATCCTGTTGCCTCTTGTATATGATCATGTCTCAAGGAAATGTACACAGCAGGTGCAATAAAGCGCAGTGGTGAGTGCGATTTTGGACTTGTTCATGTTCGAAGTCAGTTTGATCAATGTCTGCTACTGCGCTGTCTGGCTGCGGGGCACTGTGAACCACTGATAGATGAATTCCTTCGTGTGAGAGCGTGGACTGATGTGTAGGTGGAGAGAGAGGAGAGCTAAACAAAAGTGAATCTGCGGTTCGAAGGGTGTGGGTATATGTGCATGGTAAAACGTATCTACATGAGAGGTGTGGGCGTCCGGCTGCATCTCCAGGCCCCGTTTACTCATTCAAATATTCAGAGCTTGATATTGTGTTGCATTATGGTGAAAAAGGCAAGAAGAGTTTGTGGTATTTTCTGCATATGCCATCAATCTGCTGGTTAATCTTTGTGAGGTGGATGAGACTGACGTCTTCATTTGCAGGGATGCGTGTGTGGAGGGTCGTAGTTGCTGTATGAGCCATCGCACAGTGCAAGAAGCAAAAAGTGTTGCAAGATCACTGATGTCCTCCGTTTGACTGAGATAAAATAGAAATTAATGCTAAGTTTACTTACATGTTTGAAAAGTTAGATTGCTGTCATAAGCCTTTATTAATCTCACAATGGACAAATTCACTTGTTACATCAGCTCTCAAGAAACACGCAGGGTGTGCAAAATAGAGACATATCTTATATACCATGAGTAAAAATGTTCATAATTGAGTCCTTAGCCTTGTTTTGTGTCTTGTGTAGACTTTAAGTTTTACATTGCTACAGTTTGATAAGAGACCTATACTGTACAATAGGTTGTGTTCACGATCTAGAATATGATCATGTCATGATCTCAATAGGAGGACAGTGGACAACACAACTCTGCGGAAAAGACACAGGATTGTGTTGAAATAGAGGTTGACGACAGAGGCCCACGACAATACAAATCTCACGAAACGAGACATGAGATTGAATCCACAAGAACAAGATGAGACGAGATTTTGACATTTTTTCTTTTGTTTCCTTTGTATGGAACCATTGTATTGTATTGTTTACAACAAGATTAAAAAAACTAACAGAATGATAATTGAAGATTTTTATCAAAATCATGCAGGCTCTATTTGTGTGCGTTTATGTATTAGAACAAGGCTAATTGAATTAAATTATTCTGTTGTAATAATGAATAATTAAACATAATTAAAAGTTGATTTCAGGAGGAGGAAACAGGTGTCAGACACGGACGCACAGGAGGCTTTAAACAGAGAGTGATTCTTTGACTGACCTCTTTCTTCCTCAAATGGCCCACTGTTAACTTTCCTTCATATTATCTGTCCATATCATGCTGTCCGCACGAGCGTGACATCCACAGTGTGTTGCTTCTTCCATGCGCGAGTGCACATGTACAATTGCAAAATAGAAGACAGATAAACCCGGACTCGGAGCCTGGTGTGCAGTGGTAAATTGTAAGTTCTGCCAGCGGAGCCTTTAGTTCATTAATGAAAGAGAAAGTAACGACTCCAGTCTGCAGGTTTAGCGCCTGAACATGAAAACTTATTAGTTTTCTTTATTTTTTTAAGTGCCAATCAATATATTAAGTACACAAAGTTAGATTAATTTGATCTTGGCCCATCCCTAATTAATTTCTATTATGGGGGCCCATGTGAAACCCTCTTGCCTTGGGCCAGGTCTGTCGACGGCCCTGCCTTAGTTAGGTTTATAGGTTTCTTTGCTGCCCACCACCTTTAAAGTACTGGCTCTTAAGAATGTAGTGATGTCATGAGACTGCAACCTATGGACCTTTTAGATCTGCACGTCATAATCCTGCCTCTGTTATATAGGCTGAACGTCTCACCTCTATTTTAACCTTCTTTCACACTATACATCATACGTTAAATAAAGCTTTCAAGGCAAAATAAAAGACATTTCTCCTCCCTTTCCTCCTGTGTTTCTGTGGTTTGACTAAGTGCCCATAAAGGTAGATAAGAACAAAACCTTTTTATAAATAAATTAGCTACTGTACGCCTCTTGTCTATTCCCCTGTGAAAGAAGTGGGCAGTCTTTTTGTGTTGATGTTTCACCCCTTAAGCAAAAAGGAAGCATTGTCTTTTTTTTTTGTACTAATATTGTTGAATATAAAGTAAAAACATCAGTGTCCCTCAAGGCATCATTATTGTATTGTGCATTGCCTGTCAAACTGCACCACTGATGCGCCTGATAATCATTCATTCAATAGCCATAAAGCCTGTCATAGAGAGACAATGAAGAGGAAAAAGGAGAGGTAATATTTTTGTGCAAATCATCATATCGACAGAAGAGGTGTGGCCACTGTCTCTTCACTGATTTAATCACATTATTCAAGCCTGATGTTAGCTTATAATCTCGCTCATACATGCTTAATAAAGACACCCATTTCTCGACAGCAGAGGAGAAAAACTAAATGAAAAACCAAGGGTGGGTTATGGGTCAACTGGACATATTAGTATTTAAAGTGCAGTGGTGCTTTTCACCAAATTAAAGGAGAGATGGAGAGAATGAACCAAAATCAGTAAAAACAAATGTTTGGCTCCTATTATAAGTTATAGTTAAAGGAACAGGCCACTGTTTTTACATACTGAGATATGTTCTTACCTGAACTTAGACAAGTTGATGCATACCTGTCTGGTCTTTATGCGTGCGCTTAGTCACGCAAAAAGACAAAAGATGTTGTTAGCATTTGGCCTCTCCCAGCATATTCCTGTAGCTCCAAACAGGGGTGAAGTTGGAAAGTACCACACTCTTCCATGGGCACGCACAAACGCCAGATAGGTACGCATCAACTTGTCTAAGCTCAGGTAAGAACATATCTCAATATGGAAAAACGGCAGCCTGTTCCTTTAAAGACTGGCTGTGGAGGGCGTATCTAATGATACCATAAAGGTGCAGTAGTGATTAGAGTGTTGTATGAAACCAAAGTCTCAATTTGGCCATAGCATTGGAAAATAAATTTAAATTTTTTTGATCTAGAGATGCTTAAAGGCCTTTAATGTGCGAGATTTACAACTTTAAGACTTTCACACACACAAAATCCTAGTACATAAAAACACTTTTGCTTTGGCAATCAATGAAATGTGTTTATAATATAATCCACACAGTCTCATATGGAATGGAATGGAGGCTTATTTGTATAGTTATTTTCACATAACACAAGTCACACAAAGCGCTTCACACAGTGTAGGGGATTTCTACTTCATTCACTCCACACACGGTGCTGGTAAGCTGCGTACAGTATATAGATACAGATTCCCCTGGGACTGCGCACATCTGCTCCAACGGTCCCTCTGACCACCACCATTCATTCATGCACACACATTTTTCATCCAGGGAAACGAGAGTACCCGGAGGAAACCTACGAGAGAGCCGTGGGAAGATATTTTAGTTAGGGGGTGCTGAGGCAAATTTTACCCCAAAAACACCTTTTCTGTGTGCATATTTCCTATTTATTAATATTGTCTGCAGTTTGCAAACTAGCCACCAGGTGTGCTGCAGCACCCTCAGCACCCTGGGTTCCCACGGCCGTCGCAGACACTTATTATTTCTTCTTTTTCAAAGAAATAATATAGTAATGCATGATTAGACTTAGTAGATAGCACTTTTTTCCGGATACTCAAAGACACTTTACAACCCAGAGTTACGCATAGTGCTGAAATAAATATTCTAAAAATGTTCCATAAAATTGGTTTATCATTGCATCATGGAAAGTCACATATTTTCTTAAAGTGATAAATTTGATAACTGCTGCTCCACAGTCCTGCTAGTGGTCAATCCCCAGTGGACTTTCTCAGCCCTGGGGCCCAGCGGTCTGCTGAGCACCCCCATGTGCACGAAAACCTTTTAGTCCCACCCAAATCCGATTAACAGAGCGTTTTCCCACTGCTGATGCCGAGATTAGTCTAGTAGTACATTTTACCCCCACCCCAATCTCGACTCAAACACACGATTTCATTAAACCAAGAACTCATATTTTCAGACTTTGGAGTTTTCTATCAGTTCTGAGGAGGGCCTAAACGCCTTGACGCACGGTGTCAGCCATCAAGATGTGAAATAATGATGCGAGATAAAAGCTGCAGAGACGCCAGCGAGGAGAGTGATGGTTGATGAATAGGCACCAGTGCTTTTTTTTTTTTTTTCTACACTTTTGATTTGCAGGAATAGAGAGAAATTATGAAGTGGTGGTTGCTTGTGTGTGTGTGTGTGTGTGTGTGTGTGTGTGTGTGTGTGTTTGTCTTTAGCACCTTGTGTGGACCAGCACCTGAAATTTCACCCGCGGTGTGGGGACCAAAATCTTTGTGGGGACCAAAAACCCGGTCCCCACAAAGTTAGCTATATATTTGATGTAAGTAGGCTCTAAACATGGCCCTGGCAAATTTTCAGCTTGGGCTCCATAAGTGACAAAAACCAGTTTGAAGTGTGTAAAGTGTGTATAACAGAATTTACTCAGTATCGGCCTCTAGTGGTCAGGGAGGTACTGCACCTACACACACTTCATACACACTTTGCTAAATGCGCATGCGCACACTGTGCCGGTCCCCACAAGTTGATAAAAACAAACATTAATACACTTTTTTTTTCGTTGTTGTTTTTTTACTTAAGTCTTCAAACAATACAGTGACTATAGACAGGGGACTCAGGCATGGACAAAGGACATTTTTAATTCCACTGAAGGACAGAAGTGGCAAGACATTTATTTGAAGACCAACATAAAAAAAAACAGAAACAACAAAACAGGAAGCTGTCGACGCAGTGCTAAGGCTAGCCCCTGGAGAAGAACACTCAAAGATATGCTTGTGGATCAAAACACGACTCCAGGTATGTATTTCATGAGGGAACAACTTTATAACATGGTAAAAAGCTCTAAACTGTTGATTTTGCATAAGGCAGCATCTTTAAGCAAGTGCGAGTTAGCTAATGAGCTTTGCAATTTTGCTAACTGGCTAGTTAGCCTAGCTGCTACAAGCACATGTATGTGGATGGGAAAGACCCATCTTCAAGGTAAACGTTATCATATTGTATGTTTTGATTGCTCAAGTCAACAGTGTACTACCCATATATTTAGTATTGAGATGTCCAGTTTATTTTATAAATTTTAGCATTTTTTCTTGTTTATTACAATGCTTTCGGATGGGACTTCACATGTTTAATAATGACATATTTTTAACTGGTAAGGTTAAGGTCAGGAGTTGGAAAACGCAGACTTTTAGAAATAGGGAATAACAATTATGGGTAGGTTTAGGAAAATGGTTTTAGTTTTTTAGTTTATTTTTCAATATTGAATAACTTGACAGTTTTAACCATTACAAAGTGCATACAATTAACCAAAAATAACATGTTAAGCTGTTTAAGCGGTTTTCAATAGACACTGCCTTCTATTAAAACATGTTTAAAGTACTTATTATTGATCATTCCAGCAACATGAAGAGGATAACATCTGAAAGGAAACTATATCTATGTCTTTTTGCCTTGAGGGACATAAATGCAAGAGAGGACTATGGAGGATCTGATTGGCCATGGAAGAAAAAGGTACATAACATATAGATATTTTCAGAATGTAATAGCAATGGAGGTTATGCAGATTCTCTAATCTAAATAGTAATGGAGCCTCAAATGAATGGACGTAATAAACAGTAACATAAGATGGAACTTCAAATTGCCCCTTACCAAGCAAAAACTCTTTAAATATGCTTAGCCAGGCATATTTTCTCGACACTTCTCCACTGACCTTTATAGCCTATAGTCGAGAGGAACGCCTAATTTGAAAGCTAAGCCAAAACTGATCTGACTTAATTTTATTTCACAGTGGGTCATATAATTGTCAACTGAAATGCTTGTGTTAGCATTTTAGCTGCCTCATTTTACAGAGGTCACAGTAAACACATGTAACGACCACAATTCTTGTGGAAAACGCAGCATTTACTCTGAACAGTGTTCACTGATATGAACTCTAGTGTACACAACAGTCAGGTTTTCCTCCATTTTTGAGGACCACAGTATACACAAGTCAAGACCACTGTTGTGGGAACCGCAGCATGTACTCTGAACTCTCTACACTTAACAGCATTTACTGATATAAACTCTTCTACACAAAAGCCAGGTTTTACTCTACTGTTGAGGACCGCAGTGTACACAAGTCAGGACCACTGTTGTGGGGACGCCAGCATTAACTCTGAACTATATTTACTGATATGAACACCAGTGTACACAACAGTCAGGTTTTACTCCACTATTGAGGACCACCATTTACACCGCAGTATGTACTCTGAACTCTATGCTCTAAACCCTATTTACTGATATGAACTCCAGTGTACACAACAGTCAGGTTTTACTCCACTATTGAGGACCACAGTATAAAAGTCAGGACCACTATAGGCTTTCAGTCGTACAGGAGTTGTCCATCTTAGATGAAGGTTCTTGGGTCATCCTCTGTACTCTGTAGCTGTCCTACACTACTACAGAGTACAGAACATGATTCAAGAAACTTCATTAAGGGTACTGTTACCGTCACGTTGCATTTGTTTTAATTACACCTGTGACCAGAGTTAGATAATGGTAAAGTTAACTCCTTTGTGTGATATCTATAGGATGCATTGGAGCCCCAGCTTTCCACCGACTTTCTTGAGACCGCCATGTCCACAAACCAAGACAAAGACTCACCAGGCTCCTAAGGCATTTCTCAGGTAACTTTATTTTATTTCACAGTGGGTCACATAATTGTCAACTGAAATACTTGCGTTAGCATTTTAGCTGCCTCATTTTACAGAGGTCACTGTAAACACATGTCATGACCACTCTTCTTCTGGAAACCGCAGCATTTACTCTGAATAGTGTTTACTGATATGAACTGTAGTGTGTACGACAGTCAGGTTTTACTCCACTAGTGAGGACCAACGTTTACACAAGTCAGGACCACTGTTGTGGGAACCGCAGCATGTACTCTGAACTCTATACTCTTAACAGCACTCACTGATATAAAGTCTTGTACACAAAAGCTAGGTTTTACTCTACTATTGAGGACCACAGTGTATACAAGTCAGGACCACTGTTGTGGGGACACGAGCATTTACTTTGAACTATATTTACTGATTTGAACTCTAGTGTACACAACAGTCAGGTTTCACTGAGGCCCACCGTTTACACCTGTCAGGGACACTGTTGTGGGAACCGCAGCATTTACTACGAACTGTATTCACTGATGTGAACTCTAGTGTGTATGACAGTCAGGTTTTACTCCATTCTTGAGGACCACAGTGTACACAAGTCAGGACCACTGTTGTGGGAACCACAGCATGTACTCTGAACCCCATTTACTGATATGAACTCTAGTGTACGACAGTCAGGTTTTACTTCACTATTGAGGACCACCATTTACACAAGTCCGGACCACTGTTGTGGGAACCGCAGCATTTACTATGAACTCTATACTCTTAACAGCATTCACTGATATAATCTCTTGTACACAAAAGCCAGGTTTTACTCTACTATTGAGGACCACAGTGTACACAAGTCAGGACCATTGTTGTGGGGACGCCAGCATCTACTCTGAACTATATTTACCTATATGAACACTAGTGTACACAACAGTCAGGTTTTACTCCACTATTGAGCACCACCGTTTACACCAGTCAGGACCACTGTTGTGGGAACCGCAGCATGTACTCTGAACTCTATACTCTGAACCCTATTTACTGATATGAACTCCAGTGTACACAACAGTCAGGTTTTACTCCACTATTGAGGACCACCATTTACACCGCAGTATGTACTCTGAACTCTATGCTCTAAACCCAATTTACTGATATGAACTCCAGTGTACACAACAGTCAGGTTTTACTCCACTATTGAGGACCACCGTTTACACCAGTCAGGGCCACTGTTGTGGGAACCGCAGCATTTACTACAAACTGTATTCACTGATATGAACTGTACTGTGTACGACAGTCAGGTTTTACTCCACTATTGAGGACCACAGTGTACACAAGTCAGGACCACTGTTGTGGGGACGCCAGCATGTACTCTGAACCCCATTTACTGATATGAACTCTAGTGTACACAACAGTCAGGTTTTACTCCACTATTGAGGACCACCGTTTACACCAGTCAGGGCCACTGTTGTGGGAACCGCAGCATTTACTACGAACTGTATTCACTGATATGAACTCTAATTTAAACAACAGACAGGTTTTACTCCACTATTGAGGACCACAGTTTACACAAGTCAGGACCACTGTTATGGGAACCGCAGTGCTTTGTACAAACTGTATGCAATTGCATATATCAGTGTAAAGCACATTCTTGTTTCACTAAAGATCTTCATAGCACACATCAGAGCTACTGTTTTCATGATGAAAGCAAAAGTTTCTGTCAATTACTGTCTTTAATATAAAGTCTAGTATGAAATGTAATCTAGTTTTACTGCTCTTAAGAAGTTCATAGCACACGTGTCATGACCATGTTTGTGGGGTCCGTGGTTGACCAAATGAAATGCAAACATTGCTTTTACTATCCTTCCTTCACTGAGGGTACTGTTACCTTCACGTTGCATTTTTTTAATTACACCTGTGACCAGAGTTAGGTAATGGTAAAGTTAACTCCTTTGTGTGATTTCTTTAGGATGCATTAGGGCCCCAGCTTTCCACCGACTTTCTTGAGACCGCCATGTCCACAAACCACGACAAAGACTCACCAGGCTCCAAAAGCAATTCCCAGGTAACTTTATTTTATTTCACAGTGGGTGATATAATTGTCAACTGAAATACTTGCGTTAGCATTTTAGCTGCCTCATTTTACAGAGGTCACAGTAAACACATGTCACGACCACTGTTCTTGTGGAAACCGCAGCATTTACTCTGAACAGTATTCACTGATATGAACTGCAGTGTGTACGACAGTCAGGTTTTACTCCACTAGTGAGGACCACTATTTAAACAAGTCAGGACCACTGTTGTGGGAACCGCAGCATGTACTCTGAACTCTCTACTCTTAACAGCATTCACTGATATAAAGTCTTGTACACAAACGCTAGGTTTTACTCTACTATTGAGGACCACAGTGTATACAAGTCAGGACCACTGTTGTGGGGACGTCAGCATTTACTTTGAACTATATTTACTGATATGAATACCAGTGTACACAACAGTCAGGTTTTACTCCACTATTGAGGACCACCGTTTACACCAGTCAGGACCACTGTTGTGGGAACCGCAGCATGTACTCTGAACTCTATACTCTTAACAGCATTCACTGATATAAACTCTTGTACACAAAAGCCGGGTTTTACTCTACTATTGAGGACCACAGTGTACACAAGTCAGGACCATTGTTGTGGGGACACCAGCATTTACTTTGAACTATATTTACTGATTTGAACTCTAGTGTACACAACAGTCAGGTTTCACTGAGGTCCACCGTTTACACCTGTCAGGGACACTGTTGTGGGAACCGCAGCATTTACTACGAACTGTATTCACTGATGTGAACTCTAGTGTGTACGACAGTCAGGTTTTACTCCATTCTTGAGGACCACAGTGTACACAAGTCAGGACCACTGTTGTGGGAACCACAGCATGTACTCTGAACCCCATTTACTGATATGAACTCTAGTGTACGACAGTCGGGTTTTACTTCACTAGTGAGGACCACCGTTTACACAAGTCCGGACCACTGTTGTGGGAACCGCAGCATTTACTATGAACTCTATACTCTTAACAGCATTCACTGATATAATCTCTTGTACACAAAAGCCAGGTTTTACTCTACTATTGAGGACCACAGTGTACACAAGTCAGGACCATTGTTGTGGGGACGCCAGCATTTACTCTGAACTACATTTACCTATATGAACACTAGTGTACACAACAGTCAGGTTTTACTCCACTATTGAGCACCACCGTTTACACCAGTCAGGACCACTGTTGTGGGAACCGCAGCATGTACTCTGAACTCTATACTCTAAACCCTATTTACTGATATGAACTCCAGTGTACACAACAGTCAGGTTTTACTCCACTATTGAGGACCACCATTTACACCGCAGTATGTACTCTGAACTCTATGCTCTAAACCCAATTTACTGATATGAACTCCAGTGTACACAACAGTCAGGTTTTACTCCACTATTGAGGACCACCGTTTACACCAGTCAGGGCCACTGTTGTGGGAACCGCAGCATTTACTACAAACTGTATTCACTGATATGAACTGTACTGTGTACGAAAGTCAGGTTTTACTCCACTACTGAGGACCACAGTGTACACAAGTCAGGACCACTGTTGTGGGGACGCCAGCCTGTACTCTGAACCCCATTTACTGATATGAACTCTAGTGTACACAACAGACAGGTTGTACTCCACTATTGAGGACCACAGTAAACACAAGTCAGGACCCCTGTTATGGGAACCGCAGTGCTTTGTACAAACTGTATGCAATTGCATATATCAGTGTAAAGCACATTCTTGTTTCACTAAAGATCTTCATAGCACACATCAGAGCTACTGTTTTCATGATGAAAGCAAAAGTTTCTGTCAATTACTGTCTTTAATATAAAGTCTAGTATGAAATGTAATCTAGTTTTACTGCTCGTAAGAAGTTCATAGCACACGTGTCATGACCATGTTTGTGGGGTCCGTGGTTGACCAAATGAAATGCAAACATTGCTTTTACTATCCTTCCTACACTGAGGGTACTGTTACCTTCACGTTGCATTTTTTTAATTACACCTGTGACCAGAGTTAGGTAATGGTAAAGTTAACTCCTTTGTGTGATTTCTTTAGGATGCATTAGGGCCCCAGCTTTCCACCGACTTTCTTGAGACCGCCATGTCCACAAACCACGACAAAGACTCACCAGGCTCCAAAAGCATTTCCCAGGTAACTTTATTTTATTTCACAGTGGGTGATATAATTGTCAACTGAAATACTTGCGTTAGCATTTTAGCTGCCTCATTTTACAGAGGTCACAGTAAACACATGTCACGACCACTGTTCTTGTGGAAACCGCAGCATTTACTCTGAACAGTATTCACTGATATGAACTGCAGTGTGTACGACAGTCAGGTTTTACTCCACTAGTGAGGACCACTGTTTACACAAGTCAGGACCACTGTTGTGGGAACCGCAGCATGTACTCTGAACTCTATACTCTTAACAGCATTCACTGATATAAAGTCTTGTACACAAACGCTAGGTTTTACTCTACTATTGAGGACCACAGTGTATACAAGTCAGGACCACTGTTGTGGGGACGTCAGCATTTACTTTGAACTATATTTACTGATATGAATACCAGTGTACACAACAGTCAGGTTTTACTCCACTATTGAGGACCACCGTTTACACCAGTCAGGGCCACTGTTGTGGGAACCGCAGCATTTGCTACAAACTGTATTCACCGATATGAACTTTAGTGTGTACGACAGTCAGGTTTTACTCCACTATTGAGGACCACAGTAAACACAAGTCACAACCACTGTTATGGGAACCGCAGTGCTTTGTACAAACTGTATGCAATTGCATATATCAGTGTAAAGCACATTCTTGTTTCACTAAAGATCTTCATAGCACACATCAGAGCTACTGTTTTCATGATGAAAGCAAAAGTTTCTGTCAATTACTGTCTTTAATATAAAGTCTAGTATGAATTGTAATCTAGTTTTACTGCTCTTAAGAAGTTTATAGCACACGTGTCATGACCATGTTTGTGGAGTCCGTGGTTGACCAAATGAAATGCAAACATTGCTTTTACTATCCTTCCTTCACTGAGGGTACTGTTACCTTCATGTTGCATTTCTTAATTACACCTGTTACCAGACTTAGGTAATGGTAAAGTTAACTCCTATGTGTTATTTCTTTAGGATGCATTAGAGCCCCAGCTTTCCACCGACTTTCTTGAGACCGCCATGTCCACAAACCACGACAAAGACTCACCAGGCTCCAAAAGCATTTCCCAGGTAACTTTATTTTATTTCACAGTGGGTGATATAATTGTCAACTGAAATACTTGCGTTAGCATTTTAGCTGCCTCATTTTACAGAGGTCACAGTAAACACATGTCACGACCACTCTTCTTGTGGAAACCGCAGCATTTACTCTGAACAGTATTCACTGATATGAACTGTAGTGTGTACGACAGTCAGGTTTTACTCCACTAGTGAGGACCAACGTTTACACAAGTCAGGACCACTGTTGTGGGAACCGCAGCATGTACTCTGAACTCTATACTCTTAACAGCATTCACGGATATAAAGTCTTGTACACAAAAGCCAGGTTTTACTCTACTATTGAGGACCACAGTGTATACAAGTCAGGACCACTGTTGTGGGGACGTCAGCATTTACTTTGTACTATATTTGCTGATATGAACACCAGTGTACACAACAGTCAGGTTTTACTCCATTATTGAGGACCACCGTTTACACCAGTCAGGACCACTGTTGTGGGAACCGCAGCATGTACTCTGAACTCTATACTCTAAACCCTATTTACTGATATGAACTCCAGTGTACACAACAGTCAGGTTTTACTCCACTATTGAGGACCACAGTATACAAGTCAGGACCACAATAGCCTTTCAGTTGTACAGGAGTTGTCCATCTTAGATGAAGGTTCTTGAGTCATCCTCTGTACTCTGTAGTTGTCCTACACTTTAACTACAGAGTACAGAACATGACTCAAGAATCTTAATTGAGGGTACTGTTACCTTCACGTTGCATTTTTTTAATTACACCTGTGACCAGAGTTAGGTAATGGTAAAGTTAACTCCTTTGTGTGATTTCTTTAGGATGCATTAGGGCCCCAGCTTTCCACCAACTTTCTTGAGACCGCCATGTCCACAAACCAAGACAAAGACTCACCAGGCTCCAAAGGCATTTCTCAGGTAACTTTATTTTATTTCACAGTGGGTCAAATAATTGTCAACTGAAATACTTGCGCTAGCATTTTCGCTGCCTCATTTCACAGAGGTCACAGTAAACACATGTCATGACCACTCTTCTTGTGGAAACCGCAGCATTTACTCTGAATAGTGTTCACTGATATGAACTGCAGTGTGTACGACAGTCAGGTTTTACTCCACTAGTGAGGACCACTGTTTACACAAGTCATGACCACTGTTGTGGGAACCGCAGCATGTACTCTGAACTCTCTACTCTTAACAGCATTCACTGATATAAAGTCTTGTACACAAAAGCCAGGTTTTACTCTACTATTGAGGACCACAGTGTATACAAGTCAGGACCACTGTTGTGGGGACACCAGCATTTACTCTGAAATATATTTACTGATCTGAACTCTAGTGTACACAACAATCAGGTTTCACTGATTTCCACCGTTTACACCAGTCAGGGCCACTGTTGTGGGAACCGCAGCATGTACTCTCAACTCTATACTCTAAACCCTATTTACTGATATGAACTCCAGTGTAGACAAAAGTCAGATTTTACTCCACTAGTGAGGACCACCGTTTACACCAGTCAGGGCCACTGTTGTGGGAACCGCAGCATTTGCTACAAACCTAATTCACTGATATGAACTGTAGTGTGTACGACAGTCAGGTTTTACTCCACTAGTGAGGACCACCGTTTACCCAAGTCCGGACCACTGTTGTGGGAACCGCAGCATGTACTCTGAACTCTATACTCTTAACAGCATTCACTGATATAAACTCTTGTACACAAAAGCCGGGTTTTACTCTACTATTGAGGACCAAAGTGTACACAAGTCAGGACCATTGTTGTGGGGACGCCAGCATTTATTCTGAACTATATTTACCTATATGAACACTAGTGTACACAACAGTCAGGTTTTACTCCACTATTGAGCACCACCATTTACACCAGTCAGGACCACTGTTGTGGGAACTGCAGCATGTACTCTCAACTCTATACTCTAAACCACATATGTCAAAGTCAAGGCCCGCGGGCCAAATCCGGCCCGCGAGAGGGTTTTTTCTGGCCCCTGGGATTATATAATTTTATTATTAGAACTAGCCCGCAGGTCAGCATCCAGGTACTTTACACGCACCAACGCACTACATTTCCCACAATGCAACGGTGGCGCTCCGAGTGGGAGGCCACTTCCTTTCATTATTCATCAGCGGGCATTAGCATCACTTCAAAAGTCAACTTTCAGATGGTCTACCCTTAAAAATGGCAAAACGGAAGGTGGACACTGAGAACTGGACTTTTCTGTGTGACATCACGACTCATCTGAATAGTAGTATATTTTTAGGTTTTCAGTCTGTTTAATGGGGATCACTAGACTATATGCGGTCATTACATTTTTTTCAATGAACATTCGATCAGTCCGGCCCTCGGCTTGTTCCTAAATTTTTCATTTGGCCCCCCATCCATTTGACTTTGACACCCCTGCTCTAAACCCTATTTACTGATATGAACTCCAGTGTACACAACAGTCAGATTTTACTCCACTAGTGAGGACCACCGTTTACACCAGTCAGGGCCACTGTTGTGGGAACTGCAGCATTTGCTACAAACTGTATTCACTGATATGAACTTTAGTGTGTACGACAGTCAGGTTTTAGTCCACTATTGAGGACCACCGTTTACACCAGTCAGGGCCACTGTTGTGGGAACCGCAGCATTTACTACGAACTGTATTCACTGATATGAACTCTAATTTATACAACAGACAGGTTTTACTCCACTATTGAGGACCACAGTAAACACAAGTCACAACCACTGTTATGGGAACCGCAGTGCTTTGTACAAACTGTATGCAATTGCATATATCAGTGTAAAGCACATTCTTGTTTCACTAAAGATCTTTATAGCACACATCAGAGCTACTGTTTTCATGATGAAAGCAAAAGTTTCTGTCAATTACTGTCTTTAATATAAAGTCTAGTATGAAATGTAATCTAGTTTTACTGCTCTTAAGAAGTTAATAGCACACGTGTCATGACCATGTTTGTGGGGTCCGTGGTTGACCAAATGCAAACATTGCTTTTACTATCCTTCCTTCATTGAGGGTACTGTTACCTTCACGTTGCATTTCTTAATTACACCTGTTACCAGAGTTAGGTAATGGTAAAGTTAACTCCTATGTGTTATTTCTTTAGGATGCATTAGAGCCCCAGCTTTCCACCGACTTTCTTGAGACCGGCATGTCCACAAACCACGACAAGAACTCACCAGGCTCCAAAAGCATTACCCAGGCAACTTTATTTTATTTCACAGTGGGTCTTATAATTGTCAACTGAAATACTTTTTTTAGCTGCCTCATTTTACAGAGGTCACAGTAAACACATGTCACGACCACTCTTCTTGTGGAAACCGCAGCATTTACTCTGAACAGTATTCACTGATATGAACTGTAGTGTGTACGACAGTCAGGTTTTACTCCACTAGTGAGGACCAACGTTTACACAAGTCAGGACCACTGTTGTGGGAACCGCAGCATGTACTCTGAACTCTATACTCTTAACAGCATTCACGGATATAAAGTCTTGTACACAAAAGCCAGGTTTTACTCTACTATTGAGGACCACAGTGTATACAAGTCAGGACCACTGTTGTGGGGACGTCAGCATTTACTTTGTACTATATTTGCTGATATGAACACCAGTGTACACAACAGTCAGGTTTTACTCCACTATTGAGGACCACAGTATACACAAGTCAGGACCACTGTTGCGGGGACGCCAGCATTTACTCTGAACTATATTTACTGATATGAACTCTAGTGTATACAACAGTATGGTTTTACTCCACTATTGAGGACCACAGTACACACAAGTCAGGATCACTGTTGTGGTTGCCGCAGCATTTACTACGAACTGTATTCATCTACTGTACTCTGTAGTTGTCCTACACTTTATCAGAGTACAGGTTCCTTTAGATTGCGCTTTATATATTCGCAACATACAATTATACCATTGAGGGTGCTGTTAGCTTCTCATTGCATTTTGGTGAAGTACATCTGTAACCAGAGTCATGGAATGGTAAAGTTAACCCCTGTATTTTATTTCTTTAGGATGCAGCGGAGCCCCAGCTTTCCACTGAGATTGTCTTGACCGCCATGTCCACAAAGCAAGACAAAGACTCAACGTACTCCATAAGCATTTCACAGGTCATTTTATTTTTTATTTCATAGTGGATCATGTAATTGTCAACTGAAATACTTACAAAACACCCTTGTCAGGACCATTGTTGTTTTTGGTGCCATTGGTGACTGAGATGATAACAATTTATCTTGGTACTTTTTTCCAAAAGAGAGAGTATACATGCAAATCTGTCGCCTTTTGGCAAAATTCGCCATTTTACCTCAGAAAATGCCATTCATGTGAATCGTGTAGATCTGTAGTACAACAAAATGGGGGTGGAGGGGTATATGGCGTGTGAATAAACTACACACTGGCTGAGGCTTGTAAAAGTTCACCGGAGCTTTTACAGTAAACATGCTATTTCCCCGATCCATCTCCAGGCGGTGTGCATTCGCTCACTTAACCAGGGCTGTGGAACAGCAGCCCACACCCACCGGTTGTCTGTCTACTGGCTAATCCCACTCAAACAGACACACCACCAAGAGCGATGAACCACATGAGACATGGCACTAATGGTGAGGTGAAAGTTATACCACTGTATATTACGCCACGTGAACTTTTGCTGCTTTTAATTAGTAGCTAGCAGCAATGCGCTTATACATCTGTTTTCTGCACATTTCTTGCTGTGCAAACTAATACAAGTTTTGTGACGACTACATCTACAAGCTAACTTATAAAGCTAGTATGATAGCTATCATTTAATTCACTGTGAGGCTAACCTGACAGGGCAGGTGCCAAGCGCTCGTTTGATGCGTGTTCGCGGTCAGTGAGGAGAGTGATGACCACTCCATGTGGGCCGTGTGGTCATTGGGCGCTCATAGATATGAGCGATTCTGACGTGGTTTCAGCTGATCAGAGATGTTAACGTTGGCAAGTTTACACTTTGGACTTGCAACTATTCAAATTGCGTTCACGTGACATCACCACATTCTAAATAGCCTATATTTCAAAATGGAGGTGGAGGGCAACTGAAAATTCACAAACTGTAGTAAGTGGCGAACTGCTAGATATTTTCTGTCCTAGTTTTTGACAAATATCTCAGTCATTAATAAGACAATCAACATGAAACAAAAACTGTCTCAAAGTTCATTGTCTCCTCTGTCAGCACATATAAAGTATAGCGGGAGAGGTATAGACACAAATGTTTGTTTGTTTCCCCTACTTTTCTTAGGACTTTGAGCCATCGTTGATCCACAGATCCAGGAACCTAAATAACACGGACTATAAAAATACTACACTGTAAACTATAAATAAAGATTAAAGACAAACTTTTTTTTGAGCCATATGATCAAAGCACCTCTACAATTTTTTTGGGCAATTTTTGAAACAAGGTTTTCAGCTGTCAACATATTACAAAACGGTAATCAATTGCTACTTGAGTGTAATGTAATTACCACTTTTGCAAATGTAATCCTGACACACTGGGATGTTTTGTTAGGAAAAAAACAAAACAAATAAAACACAAAGCAAACCATTCAAAAGTTATAGTGTGATTTTTTTCTCTTCAATTCAAATCAAACCTGAATAGTGATTACCTTCTTTGTCAATGACGAAGTTTTTTTTTTGTGTGTGTGTGAGAAAAAGACATTTTAAGACAGGATTATTATAATTTTATTATATATATATATTTATATATATATATATATATATATATATATATATATATATATATATATATATATATATATATATATATATACCCTCAAGCTCCCAGGCTTGAGGACCCGAGCAGGAGGAAAAAGAGAGAGACCGCCCGCGGAGGGTGAGGATGAGGTTTTATATATATATATATGTATATATGTATATATATATATATATATGTATATTTTACAATAATACAGACCCAGCATTTGTGTTTTGTAGAGTTGAATACTTATTAACTCCTGAAACTGTATGATTGGGCTTAAAAGTATTTAAAAACCTGAAACTGTGTATGATTGGGCCCAAAAGTATTTAAACTCCTGGAACTGTGTATGATTGGGCACAAAAGTATTTTAACTCCTGAAACTGTGTATGATTGGGCCCAAAAGTATTTAAACTCCTGAAACTGTGTATGATTGGGCTTAAAAGTATATAAAAACCTGAAACTGTGTATGAGTGGGCCTCACAAATATTGAAATACCTGGAAAGTCCCCACAAATATAGTAAATTTCAGGTGTGGATTTTTTTTTTCCGTGTATTGACATTTTGAGGTGATATTACTGTTTCTGAACTCTAGGGGGCTTTACCTGATTTTTTTGGATGCTGTAGACCCAATAGAAAGGGTGGTTCCCACAAGTGACGATTTTGTCAGGTGTCCCCACAATTGACTCCAGACCAGTCTAGGTGTGTGTGTGTGTGTGTGTGTGTGTGTGTGTGTGTGTGTGTGTGTGTGTGTGTGTGTATGTGTTGTTCAAAGACAGGTAGTATGTGAAAAAAAAAAAAAAACCTCCATATTTATCTGGTGGTGTTCTGGCTCGGCGTCAGCAGGAGATGATGGATGATGTCTTCATCGGTGGCCAATGCTCTGAAGTTGTGGTTTGAGCGTTGTGCTATAAACAAGATTACATTTAATAGATATTCACTCCCATCGAGAATAAACTGCACAACACCTACAGCGGCTGTTTATAAGGAGTTCTACGACTTGAATTCGACAATAATCATTTTGATTTGACTCTTGTAATTATTTACTTGATGAACCTAGATTCCTTGAAGGTATCTCTGATTTGTTTGTGTAAACTCTAGAGATTTTATTGGGTAAAAAGTTTTTGACAATATGGTCTCTCATCCTGACGACTTTCCCATCAGAATGTTCGCAAACCTTATTGAAAGATTTTGTTGTTGTTTTGAAACTAATCCGAAACTGAATCTACTCGAGGCAAAGTTAATATTTTTCATGCAGTTTTTTTTTTTTTTTGATGTGTGGAAAGGGTAACGCAATGATTAAAATAGGCTTTTACAATCAGAACTATTGACTAAAGAGGAACTGACCTTTACGTGTTCACCTCAGCTAAACCAATACAAGGCAACTTCATCAATCTGCCTTTGTCACAATACACAGCCTCTGTTTACTAGCTCTTACCAATATGCAAGCAATGAGCCAAATTCATGTCCAATTTATACAGTACTTTGACCTTGTGTTGATCTGTGCTGGAAACATTAGCTTTAATATTAATGTGGTGACCTTTACATGTTGTGGAACATTTGCATCCATAATCATCATGTTCCTGATTTAATGAGCATTTGCACCCATAGAATATAATAAATATATGATTTGAAAATGATGTGTATAGTGCAAGTAATGTGTAGGTTTTCATACAGTAAGATGGGCATTTTGCAGATAAAGGGAAAACTTTAAGCCACATTTGTCACAGGTTTAAATACTACGAATCGACACTTTTCTAAACCTAAAGATTACAGTGGATCGTGCAGCCCTACAACATAGGGAACACATGTAAACTCTACCCTGAAATCCCTTATTTGTGGTCTTGTAATAGAATTTTTTTTTATGAAGAGGAGTCTTCTATTTGTTTTTATGCTCAGCACCGACCAAGGGCGTGAATTTAAAAAACACACAGGCTTCTAAACCCTTGTGGTTAAGTCAAAAATACAACAATCAAGTCAATATTACTAAAACAAGGAGTCAAGAGTGTAATAATAATAGTGGTTTTATACTGAATAAAAATATTCGTTGTACACCTTGTTCTTTTCCGTAGAAACTGAAGTGTGTGAGAAACCTTGCTGTGGGCATTGTCCGTGGAGGTAACACTTAATAGATATGCAGCTCGTCTCTGTGCTCGAAGCTGACCTTTAGTGAGGCCTGCTCCTTTAGCCTGTTCCTCGGGGCCCAGGCTGAGACCGGAGCATGGATAAATACAGTAGGACTCCTCACAGGATCAATAGAGATCTCGAAGAACCGTTCCCAGACTCACCTGCACAAATCACTGTGGCCTCGCTGACACAGGGATAAAGATGGACCATTGCAATGTTCTGATCTGCCTCTGCTACCTTTTCTCAGAACAAAGGAGTATAAACTAAGTACTGCTAAGTATGCTGTATTTTTAAAGTGCATTTTCTGAATCGTGTTTTCAGTGATTTTTCTTGATCTTCATTTGTCAAATACATTTAAATAATTTTCTCTTTCTCTTAGAATGTCCGAATGCAGCAATTGTTCGTAACTGTGATCAAATGTGTCAGAGTCCACAAATGTCATTGGGTAGAAACCCGGCACCGCCTGGTGCAGACTGTCATTGGGTCTATGGTCAAGACACTTCTCCCTCCTCCTATGATTGTGTTGTGTGTGATTGAATGGCGTGTGGTGGCAGGGGCTTGGGTGCAGACTGCAGCTTCACATCTCTCAGTCTACCCCAGGGCAGCTGTGGTTGCAATAGGAGCTTACCACCATATGTGAAGTGAATAATGACCACAGCAGGTTTTCCCAAACTTTTCAGGCCGCAACCCCCAACATCACTTAACAAACACCTCGGGACCAGCTTCTGTGAAATGTTATTAGCATTTATAATAATTTAAGGTGCAAACCATTTAAAATATCTGGCTTAATGATGTTAGTTTGGATACATTATTCTGATATTTTGGCTTAATTTCACTAAAATATGCTGCTTTCAATAAATAATACATCAAAATCAAGGGGTGATCAAAGCTCTTCTCTTTGGCCCTCATGGCGGGGAGCTGACATTGCTGTTATACCATCCCCTGGGGGCCAGGGGCAACTCCAAAAGACACTTGGTAGACAGGATTCTAATGTAGCTTTGGGCCTCATTAATAATGCTTAAAAGCCTGGCTCCAAATAGTTTTTCTTTTTCTAAAAATTACTATGGACAGTGTGATTGACAGGCTCTGGAGCACTGTTGTAGCCGGTCCGAAGATGCACACTGTTGTTGTGTCCTTGAGCAAATCACTTCACCCACCTTGCCTCCAGTGCCTGCACACATTGGTGTATGAATGAGAGAGTGAGTTGGTGACTGGTTCCTAAAGCGCTTTGGGCCTGATAAAGGTAGAAAAGCGCTGTATAAGCTGAGACCATTTATCTTTTTACCAGTTGTTAAGTAGCCAATAAATACTTTCAGACAATACTTTATACGTCTAGAGTAATATTACAATTGACTTGATTGCTGATCGTGAATACTTCTTCCAACAATATTCAACCTCCAGCAGCCCTCAGGAATATGACTAACTATATCAAACCTACACAACAGATCGGGGAATAAAGCTAATACTTTCATCGTCTGATGCAATATTGTTGAGGCTTAACCTTTTCTTTAAGGCAGATGCGGCCGCTGTGCTGAGACAGCTCAAAAGAGCCGGAGGGTGGGGTCCATGTATATTTACTAAATCTCTGCACCATCTATCAAAACACGCAGCACCTGCCTGTCAGTGTCCCCTCCCATCGGTCGGCCACTTCCTCTCGCTGTCCTCACTCTGCTCCCAACACTTGATATGTGCATCTTAAAGCACTACACTCTCCTCCTTATTATTCTTTTGTACCTGAGGGCTGCACAGTATTAAATAAAGGGAATATATGATAACTGTGCGGCTCTAATACAGAATGGTGGGACTTTCTACTAACACAAAAAAAGGTTTAACCCAGTGCTTTTTCTTTTTCAGTTCCGCATAAATTAAATAATAAATTAAATAATAAATTAAATAATAAATTAAATAAATAGACCACCCATGCTCCAAAGTGTGCATCCCTTCTCCAAACCATTCCTCTTTCTTCATCCTTCAGTTCCATGTTGGACCTGCATGTATCCCCTTGATGCAGGAGGAGCGGTGGTACGGCTGCGTTAGTGTGCTGTCCAAGCAGGTTACAGAGGGTAATTTGAGCCTGTGAGGGTGCCGCGGGGCCTGGCTCTGCTTTGGGAAAGTGTGCTGACAGTCAGCAATCCAGCGCTGATCACACCAAAGTCACACACAGCGCCAAGACGAGTCACACCCTGGCGGGACGAGGGGAAGTGTAAATGAGTTGGGAGCCTAGAGTGATTGTAGTTTCATCCACACAGACAGAGTCGACAAAGATGTCACTCTTAACCAAGGGTCATGGAGCGCCTGAACTTGAGACCATTTGCACCTGGCACAATGGGACTATTAGGGTCTATAAAAGGCGTTTACAACATGTCCCTAAGTGATACCGTTATGTACTGATGTTCTGTAACTTTATAAGCATTTTACGTGCTCTTCAGGTTGTAGTGTGTGTCGAAACTTAGACAGAGAGGTTGTAGAAGTGCTAACAGTGATGCCACAAAGGGCCACAAGCCAGTACTAAACCCGATAAAAGGAAGTGAAAAGGAAAAGGAAAGTGAGTCTGGAAGGACACCTGACATAAAACCATTTCAAATCAATTGTCGTCATAGCGCACTGGGAGAAAGATGGTTGTTTTAATTATCACTCCAATTGCCAGATTGTGAGGCTGCTGTACAGTATGGTGGATAGTTTGAGTCCCAGGACCGAATATCTCTCCCTGCCCTTCACCGCCTCTCACTCTATACAAAAAGTCACTCTAATGTTGTTTGTTTGCTATTTTGGCCTGTAGGTTTTATTGGATACGACAGAGTGAAAGGGAGTGAAGAGTCGGGACAGACTTTCAGCGACTTTAACCCACAACACAGAACCTGGA
Organism: Gobius niger; assembly: GCF_951799975.1. Lineage (NCBI taxonomy): Eukaryota > Metazoa > Chordata > Actinopteri > Gobiiformes > Gobiidae > Gobius > Gobius niger. The sequence continues at coordinate 20,118,573 of NC_136861.1, forward strand.
ACATGCGCAAAAGCCTTACCCACTGCGCAAAGTTATGATAATTAGTTATCATACGACAATATAGCATGTAGATTTGTATTTTATTTAAGTAAAACAAGTTTGCACTGAAGGCCATGGCTAATTTGGACGGCACATAATACAAAGGGCGTTGTCAGGGCCCAAAAGTGCCACTACTGAAGTCTATGTGTACAGAGGCCGAGTGGGCGTATCAAAATAAGATTATCCGAAAGAATAGTATTTCTCAGCTAACAGCCTAAATTCAATTCACAATTGACACATACTTAATTGACATAGACGCAAATACACTCTGAGACTGCAAGGGAGTTGGGAGCCGGAGTCGGACTTTGAGTGGAGTAGACAAGCGTCTGGTATGGAAGCAGTTTTAATATGTTAGCCTGTCTCCCTGCTGGCCACCCCTCCCCCTCCCTGGGACGCCACTAATGCCATTAAGTGTGGGACAGATCTGCCTGGTGTCTGCAGCGCTGCCCGTCTACTGGTCTGCCCCGAGACCACTCACTCCATCTAATCCTATCCTCGCTCCGCTGTCCTCCCGCCTGCCCGCCCGCCCGCCCGCGCTCCCTCCCCAACGCAGAGACAGGAAGAGGCGGCTGGGAGAAAAATCTAATAAATAAATGAGAGGATGCAAGAGGAAAAAAATATATAAATTAAGTTCTCCGTTCTCGTAAATCATGTTGCCAACTTCCAGTAGACAGGAGGGCGGGGCTTAGCGTGATGGAGAGCTCAGAGGAGGGAAGGGGTGAGCGAGGAACAGGAGGAATGGGGGGGGGGAGAGTGAGCGGGAAGCTTTTCTGTTCCAGCCTCAATCCCAGCCCGACTCAGGAGACGCGGCGGCGAGGTGTTTTTAATTGATTTTTGATTAGATAGACACGAGGGGGGAGGAGGGGGTCCATTAGCATGAGGGGAAAGGAAGCGAGAGAGGTTGGGAAGAAAGGTACAGAGGCGAGGGACAGAACGGGAGACATTGGGAGACGGATGAAGGATTGTCAAAGACGGGCGCAAATGACAGGCAAAGAAATGTACATTCGATATGCACCAATGGGATGGAACGTTTTTTTTTCTGTAATTCAAAGCACTTTGCAGCTTAATTGACTAAATTATTTACTTTAATTACAGACTAATCCCCAGGGGTCTCCTGTACGGAAATATCAGTACTCTGCATAAAACTACAGCTTTAACATCTCCAAACCATTCCCATTTGAAAAAAAAAAAAAAAAAAATCACACTTTTAGCTGTGATTAATCATTTTTTTCCTCTGCCGTCACGGAAACTAGACTTTCGAGCAGTATTTGTCGCGATCATGAGTAAGGCTTCACATGAGTAATGTGAGGTCTGAAATAATGACCGTTTTAAGAATTGATTTGAGAATTTGCCAGAGATCTTTTTTTTTAATTCACATCTTTAACGTTGTTGCTTTTTAAACGAACCACTCTCTTTTTGGTGATCTTCGTCTGTATTTGGGGATTGCGTTGTTAGTTCTCTGGTTGTTTTATCACACATTCTCCTGCCAACTGCAAGACAAATGCAAGTATTATAACACAATAGGCCTGATGTACCACTTCCTACTGAAAAGGTGTCGTAACAATGTTTAATGTTTACAGTAAGTTTGGAAACCATTCAAAGGTGTTTTGAATGTTTTCTTATTAGCGGTGTAGATTTAAACTACCCAAATGTTATCACTAAATTTGTGAACTTCTACATTGCATTAAACTTTTTTCTTTATTTTGAACCTTTTGATAACTTTTACTTCAAGCTCAACTCGAGGGGAGAATGACGTTTTGAAACAGAATTAAACTGATTTTAAAGCAGAACTAAGTAACTTATGCCCCAAGAGGCCATAAGCGCCACTGCAGGTGTCGTATCATGTTGAGGTTTTTTTTACTCATTAATTGTCCGTGAGAGTAAATACTAAACTGACAGAAAAGACAAAGGGAGAGAGGGATATTGTACATTCAATTACACAATGGAGATATTTTTTTCACTCAAACTTTGCTGTAAATACTGTTTAAGTGGCGCTAGCCCGCAGTTAGCTTTGCCCGTTAGCCTGTTAGCTTCTTTATCGTGATTCCATGCAGCGAAGTTGCAATTGTGGTTTTCTGGCCAGAGACACCAGGGGGAGCTGAAAAACCCCCCAATCATCCCATCAACATTACGAAAAGGATTTATTAAGGTAAACAAGTTACTTAGTTCTGCTTTAAGATAAGTTATAAATGATTCAGTGCTTTTCTGTTTTAAGCTTTATTGCATTGTATATTCTACCACATGCAAATCACATATATCGTGAATTGAAATAGCGTTACTCACATGGCCATGGAACAAAAAGACATTTGTTAAATACGGAGCAACATCCTATAGAAATGTAGAGGATGACAACGCTTTAAAAGTTCTTGACAGTCATGGCGAAGAAAACGCTGACGATGCGCTTTAACAAAACAGAGAAAAGTGAAGCACGAACAAATGGCGGGGTGCACGTTTTACGAGGAGCTAATTCCCCTTGAAGGAGTGAGAGAAACACGGTGTGCTCGTCATCAGCTGTGCCGCGGATCATTGCTTTTTTGAGGGGACAAAAAAACCTGCACTCAGATCTGGGGCCAGGGTATTATCTCCTGGAAATATCAAAATTATGGCGTAGGCTGTAACTGAATTGGGATGCGATTTTGTGTGACAATTATTTCAAAACTAGATCTAGGTACTCCTAATTTAGGCCACATATAGAAATTACACCCTTAGTAAATTTTATGGATACAGTATAGCGTGTAGTCTCAAGGCTCTGTAAAGGGAAGGGGAAGACTGGTCTAAACTAGGCTGCCAAAGCATGCCATCGGGCCACCATTACCCACTCACCAATACACCCAGTGGAGGAACAGTAGTAATGTTTTTTTGGAGAATACAGTGAATGTAACCTCTCTCATATTGATTTCTACACTCAAAATCTCCCTTGCAGAAGTCGCTGTGTTTCCCCCATTTGTCCCCAGGTTGGGTTTTAATGGCTGAACAAACTGAAGCGCACAGAAACACAACACAGCATTCCCCCACAATAAATTAGATTTCAACCTCTACAAACTTTCTCTGTACCAACTTATCCTCTCCAGACTCTCCCTCCGCTCTTCCCTCCCCCCACCCCCTCCCCACCTCCTCCCTCCCAAAGCCCAGAGCTGCAGACTAGACACATCGACTAACTCCTACTCCCCGCCTTATGCCCTCTGAGCATACAGCAATATCCAAAGTGCAGGTGGGACCTTCCTTTCAAACTCCACAAAGAAAGTAATGGAGCGATGATCACTGGTGAGACTCCACAATCAAAAGTGGAGGAGGCCGGTGCTGCTGCTGCTGCTGCTGCTGGTGGTGGAGGGGGTATCTCCTGGACTTGGCAACGGGCTCACTAATTGTATCTTATGACTAATTGGTAAATTAGTAAAACCTATTTCAAGGCGTCGGGTTTAGCTTCGGGGGACACCCACAGCTCATTACAGACTCATATTGCGGGCAGAGGAGGAGAAAAATAAAGGAAATTATACAATTGCTCAGGTGAGGATGGCAATTAGGCAAGTGCTTAAGAAGTGCAAGGAAATGAAGCCTCATGCTCGCATAATGTACTGCGGTCTCCTGTGTGTGCCTTTAAATCACCGCTCAGGCAGGACAGTTACACTGGCCTTTAAGGGATCTGGATCTCATTGTGTTTACATGATTTGATAAGTTTCGTAACTAATATGAAACCATAATTAGCATGTATTATGTCGGTAAACACAGGCAATGAGTGGACAACTAAGTGTGTGCACTGGTCAGCTTCTTCTTCTCAAACTGAGTCTTCACTTTTCAAAGATAGGTATTAAATAAATTAGTGTCCCGACCCTAATTTGGCCACATTGTGTTTATGCTTGTCTAAGGATCTGTCAGAGCCAATCTTGCACTTTCCTGAAGGATGGACACAACTTATAAATGCAGCAGTGTTCAAGTTCAAGTAAAATGTTTTGGGAGTTGACAGATTTTACGTGATTATATTTTCAGCTTATGCTGTACCACTTGAACCAAGAATCTCTCAACATTCCTTCAGGGAAAAATAACTGGTTTGTGTCTTTCGAGTACAACCTAATGCTCTGTTGACTATTCTCCCGGCCATGAAAATTGACTAGTGCCCTGACCATATTTTTAGCTCGGTTAGCTTTACAGGAAATACTAATTTAGTCTCATATCTCAAATGAACATTTCAAGTCCATAAAGATAGATGGCTGCAGAGATGGGAACTCAGCTTCTCTGGTTTCTCATCTTTGAGAGACGCTGTTTGCTTTTTCCAAATATTGATTCGCCAGTCAAGGATCACACAAATTACACAGCAAATTCTGTTTGAGGGCAGATTTTCCACTGCTTAAGAATGTACCCCTCATGAGAAGACTGAACCGAATCATTTCTAAAAATACAGAGAAAATGCAAGCCCCGGGAAATGCAGAAAAACAGTGTCCTCTGTACAACCAGTTAGAAAATGATAAGACACAAATGTAATATTAGAAATACTTCCAGAGCGTTGTGTCCTGTGGGCCCTGAGTAACATGTACAAGCTGAAAGTGCAGTGGTTGCCTTTCCAGCATGAAGTTACCGTACATACAGTATAGTCTGCTAAATTCAATTATGGTCTAATCAAGATTTCTTAAAGCCACACCGTGTAGAATTTTACCAAATAAATGAATTTGAAATACAAGCATTTATTTTGACAAATATTTTCATCATTGAAAAATACCTCTTAAATATACAAACAAAAATGTGCTTTTGCTGTGAGTGGCTCAGCTCTCCTAAGACATGACTGTAACTTTACTGGGAGTGGGTACGTCTCCAGCTCGTCTCCATGGAGACGTTGACTAAAGGCAGGAAAATTCAGCAGAATTTCAGATTTAAACAGGTTAGGTTCTCATCCAAATCCATTCTTCGATTACCCACTACAGTAATAGCATTTTCTGTGTTGGGCTGGTCATTAAGAGCATGTGGTATTTGAAATCACTTGGCATTTTTTTAATGGTGCATTTAAATGACAGCATTGATCCTTTGTGGAGCACTCCTCCTCCCCAACAATTTGCTTGGAGTAAAACTAATATTGTCTTTAATCAGATGCAATTAGATCAGCAAGTTAAGATCTCCCCCCAATTAAAACTCATTAGAGCTGTAATGTCATTAGGGGAGACTTAGGCAACCAGTGCTTGAGAAGAAAGCCCACTCGTCACAAACAACAGCACCGAGATCTTACTTGGTTTCCTCGAAAAACACGTCTATATGCTATTAGGCTTTTGCTGTAGATCGGGGTAACTTTTTTGAATGTTGTGATATCATATTCTCAGTTTGAAACTAGGAGTTTGTATTTTTCAATGGCCAATTTTCAGTAACAAAGAAATCTCCAAACTGGAAATTCATTCATAAATATTGAACTCGATCATTGTTATTGTTAGCAATTCGATTCAAGACAATAAATATATATAGAGTTTTTGAATTGTTTTGACGTCACATGATTCTACCTTTCACTGTTCACCTGTGCTAATCACTTCCTCAAACATTCTCTTTATAAAAGTAAGAACCATGCAACTGTCCAAATGTAGTGTTTTGCTGCCAATAAACTTGGATGAGTAACTATGAAATGTGCGCATGGCATTCTTTCCAAATAAAAGCTTTAAAAGTTTTTTTTTTGTATTGTGGTGTGAAAATGTGGTCGAAGTAACACCAAATCCAACTTACCAGACTAGTCAAACACATTACTTTTTCACCAAATAAGGACGTCAATTTTGTCGAGGCGCAGCTTGTCATGAGTAATGATGAACAAAAGGAGCTGTGACAAAAAGGAATTCAACTTGTCATGAAATGGGTTGTGTTCATGTTTTACATCAAAACTTCATACACAGCCCATTTAACGTTCCATTAGGATAAGTTCTAGAATTGAGCTTTTCCTAACAGAATGCAGCTGTGTAGACCTGATTGAATAATGTCTAATATCTCTGTAATTAAAGGGTCTATCCACATAAAACAAAATATGGAATAAAGTTCAATGTCTTCTCTGGCAGCTTGGGATGGTATGATATCTGGTTTTATGATATCCAAGTTAACACATTGAAACAGAATATCAGTGCTCTCTAGGGTCCTGCAGCAACAGCAAAACAGTCATTGTCCAAATGGGACATTGCAAATAGGAGCCAGAGAAGCTTCTGCACTGTTGTGTGCAGCCATTTTGGTTTGATATTTGATGAGATATTAGAATGCCACAGTTCAATACTGAGTGGGTTGGTTTTCTGGCAGGAAGATGCTTGATTTTTTTAAAGTTTTTTTGTCCGTGAAAAAAAGGCACCTAACACGCTGCCAATCTTCCATTTGAAAATGCATTATAGTTTCATGCGTATTTTGTTTTTAAGCATTATAATTAATTTCATGGTATACCGTCGTATTTTTGGTCACGGATCATCATTGGAAAGCATCATCATTGGGATCATGCTACAAGAATATGCAAAAGGAAGTTTTGTGAGGGATTGCCAATAATGTCATTCATTCTTGTGTGATGCAGCCTCATCTGTCACTCTTATTGGAATCTAATTTGTATAGCGCTTTTGACATGACACAAGCCACCCAACGCGCTTCTTCGTGGCTTAGGACTGGCACTGTAGGCTGACCCTAATTTAACAAGACATGCTCAAGGGGGGCTGAATGTGATTCAAACTTTATACTGTATAAATTGTATCTTATTGATCATGTAGAATATGTGTGTTTTTAAGATTGACCCTAAATAATAAACTTGTTAGACATTTGTAATACCTGTCTTCTCACCCCAACATTCAGCCTGCAGTAGACTATAAACCCGCGCAGACAGAAAACTGCTGCGGCTATATTGAATTTAGTGGATCTGTGTCGTGCTCAAAAGCAGCGCGTCATTGATTCTTGCACAGACTTTTTTTCCTTTGGTTTTTCCCCCCAAAACCTTGAGAAAGCGGCACCTTGATGTTTATGCACGAAAGCCAGCAACAGACATGGTGCCCTTGCTGGATGGAAATTCATACCATCTACAGTGCACTCCCCTTTGAAAGCTCCTGGCGTATAAGCTTTTTCCTTGGGGCACGTAAAGAACACTTGAATATATCATTAGACAATTTCAGATGCAGGAATCCATTTTTGAAGGTGCAGTGGAGTGCCTTGTACATTAAAGTGAACATTTATCCATACAAGCCGCAGAGTTTGGCGGATGGCAGGCCCTGTTAAATGCTTGCGTGACACCAATCAGCCGTAATTACCTCCGAGGCTTGAGTTTTTCCTCCCTCCTAATTGGCCTTTGCTGTCAATCAACAAGTGATTTCTGCTCCAAATTGAACTAAAGGGAATGATAGAACCAGCAATGGCGGGATAATTGAAAATAATTGAGCAAATTGCAGACTTGAGAAAGTTGGCCTCATCAGCACTGTGGGGGTGGACTGTACGAGCGTGCGGAGAGCGAGGGATCTTAATGATAATGAACAAATACAGCGGCGTCCATTTTGGCTCAAACCCTAGAGGATCGATGGGTTCATCAGAGTATAATGCGCAGCTTAGGAACACACTTCACTTGACTACCGGACATGAGACGCAATAATCTATAATCCACACTCGCTTGTTGCCCCCAGGCGGTCATGTTTTCAATTCACAAGAGGTAGGGCATCAGGCGAAAAATAAAAAAACCTTACGCAATTTGGGGCGTGGTTATGCAGCACAGTGGCATGGTGATTGAAATGAAGCGTTATTGTTAACTGTCAGTCATTAAATACACATTATGTCACACTCTAACACACAGCAATATCAAATACATTGGCGACAGGGGGCAGCCGAGGAAGGGAAGGAGTGAGTTCAGCTTCCTGATAGCCCAATGAATGAACCTCTCCTTCAGTCAGCGGGATGTAGCGCGGATCGAGACACTGAAGTGTTCTCCCTGACAGCCCTGTGTGCATGGTAACTCCCTCTGAGATAACCCTGTCCGTTCTGATGTGGGTTTTGCTGTAGTTATTGTTCTTCTCAGAAAGACGTTTTTTGATTCCCAGACTGTGTCAGGCCTTTCTGTGTTGCAAGGTTTCCTCAGGGTGCTCCGGTTTACCATACCACTAAAAGACACTGTACTGTGGAGTCCTTTCTTGAGCCAGGACTCCGCTGAAAGGAATACATTTTAAATCCCCATGTGGCCAACCAGGTTAAATAAAGGTCAACTAAATAAACTAAAATCCAAAGGTCAACAACAAATCCATTGTGTAGCTTTCTAGCCTTAGTTGTTTGTTATTATCAAAATGTTACATATTGCTGAATATCTCGGCCAGCTATTCCCAAAGTTAAAGCAGCACTAAGTAACGTGTTTACCATAAAGGGATTATACGGAATTTAAAAATGTTAAAACTAAGTATTTTCATCCCCCTGCATGTTCCAGCCATGTCCTAGTGTGTAGAATGAGCCCAGACCTGTTCACCACAGCTGCCTCTAAAATCTTGCACTGTCACTCAAAAAGTTGTTACTTCGGGTCCTGAATGCCGTCATGCTCAAGCCGAATATAAAGACTGCAGTTACACATAAGACCTGAGGTGGCAGTAGTGAGCATAAAATGACCAACTTGCATCTAGTCTCTTTAATAAATCCTTTTCGTAGTCCCTCTGGGGGTAACACAAGTGTTAATGGGACGATTGGGGGGTATTTCATCTCCCCCTGGTGTCTCTGGACAGAAAACCACCCTTGCAACTTTCCCTGCCACCGGGTCGGAGGCGGAATCCACACTAATGGAATCACAAAGAAGAAGCTAACAGGCTAACGGGCAAAGCTAACTGCGGGCTAGCGCCACTTACAGCCAAATATCTCCATTATGTAATTGAGTTGTGGCACAATGTACATATCCCTCTCTCTCTCTCATTGTCTTTTCTGTCAGCGTAGTATTTTATTCTCACGGACAATTAATGAGAAAAAAAAACACAACATGAAATGACACTCATGGCCTGTAGGGGCACCTCTGTGTAAATAATCTTACAAAAGTCAGTGGCTGTGAACTAAATGGTTAACTTAACTTAAAACTCATTGTGAATAAATATATTGAGGGGAAAAAAGACCTCATTATATATTGTGCAATATGCAAACAAATAGTTTCCTGTCATGCGTCTAATAAGTAGACAAAATTTGGTGGCTTCCCGCTCTGCCTCACTTTGAGAATCCCTGTTCATGAGGAATAATTTCTTGTGTATTCTTGTGTAACTCTGTATTCGCCCCGTCCTTCTGTGATGCTTGTGGTGCAGTTTTTTGCGTTCATGTGAGGTGACTGAGGCACACTGTAAAACAACAGACCAGGAGCCAGAAAGGTGCAAGTCCTCCCTGCATTTCTCCCCCAAAAAACAGGAACAACAGTTAGTCCTCTTCTGTGCATCGCAAAACAAACATGTTTACACACTAAGGAAATAAAGGTCAACCGAATCCATACTGCGTTACAGTCATGGAGGCATCTGATGGTTACAGCGGCATATACTCAATGGTATGGGTACTTCCAGCAATGCATGTGAAAAGCAGATTTTTTTTGGTCTGTTTTGTGCCACAGATCAACAGATTGTGTGGGGAAAATATAATGAAGATAAATGCCGGGACAATGCAGAGTTGATCTACATTAGTTTCAAGTATTTTAGAAATCTCAAACTTTTCTTTTCTTGAAATGACAAATTTTGGAACACAAACTAAATCAGCAAAAAAAACATGTTTATTAACAAAGCACATGACATAAGATCTAATCCTCTAATACCCACCTAAAAAGAACCGATATCTAACTGCAAATGACTAAGCACGAGCCGTACCAGTGCTACAATGCAAGAACCCCTGTAGCTGTTACGACATTGTGTAAAAACTACAGGTTAGTTTAGATGAAAGCTTGCGCAAAACATCCCAGTGTGTGTGAGAGAGACAAATGTTTGCATCCGTCAGCCGAACATTCTATACATACTTTTACACAAAGCATTTGATCGCTGCGAGCCAGATGTGAGCCGCATAAATCATCCGAAAGCCTGCTAAATTTCCCCGCTGTGGGTGGATTTGTATATCAGATAGAGAAGCAATACTGACAAGCTCGGGGACTTAAGGTGGCCCCTCACTTTCTGTTGTTTGCCATCTCACTTTTTCTCTTCCCCCCCCCCCCATCGTCAAGAGCTGCTTACCTTCCAACCGCTTAAAAAAAAAGATCTCTGCAATTTACATTTCCATATGCTGCCAGTGGCGCCAGGGAGAGTGGATAATTGGGTTGAAAGTGGTGACGGTGAGAGTGGGATAGAAAAAGGATACAGAGGGAAAAAAACACACACAAGCCATAATAGCGTGGTTTTCTCCCCCCCCCCCACAACACTTTCTCTCGTCATTTTGCTGCGCTGCTCTTAACCACTTGTGTAGCTGAAAAGATTTACCTTGGCCTCCTATTCTGTGTCTCTTTTAGCAGAATGAGTGGAGCGGCCTCCCCCAGAGCTCCCTTCATCCATATTCATTTGCTCTCTTTCTATCTCTCTCCTCTCTCTCTTGCTATCCTTATTTTCTCACCATGTCACACGCAGCATGGTGTTAATACGCCAATTAGTACTAAGAGCAGATAATGGACTATGTCATATTGCAAAAAAGCCAAAGAGACACTGTGCAGCTGAAACGGAGAGCGGGATGGACCTGGAGGTGGTAGCACTGGATGTGGCTTGCTGTGATGTTGTTGTGTTAGCCGTTTGCGGTTAGCCTCAGTCCGGTACGGGCGTCGTCCACATATTATACTTGAGTTGGTATCATTAAAGAGTGGGTGTTAAGCCAGTGATTTGCTGCCTCGTGCCTACAAATAGTATTTAGCCTTATTGGATTCCTGCACTGGGTTATCTTGTTTCACACAGTCTGATGTCTGTTTATTTAAACTGCCTCTCAGCTTGCACACAAAAGGCACGCATAAAAGTGTTACCTTGATAGTGGATCGATATGCTTGAAAGAATATACATGTTTCTATTAATATGCCAGAGAAAGCAGAAAAAAAGTAAAAAGTCACAAAAGTGAGTTTGTAAAATAATGTTAATTTGCTTTTTGTTTTAAGACACAGATTCAGTTTTCAGTGCACTATGGGAGCATTTAGATTTAAGAGCAGACTGAAATAGGCTTAAAGGGACTATACAGAGTTAAAAGATGTTAAAACTAAGTATTTTCATCCCAGTACATGTTCCAGCCATGTCCTAATGTGTAGAATGAGCTCAGACCTGTTCACCACAACTGACTCTAAAATCCTGCACTGTTACTCAAAAAGGTGTTAATTCGGGTCCGAAGTGCCGTCATGCACGAGCTTAATATAGAGACTGCAGTTACGCGTAAGACCTGAGGTGGCAGTAGTGAGCATAAAATGACCAACTTGCATCTAGTCTCTTTAAGGAGTACAAGAATCATGCATTGCATATGTATATTTAATAATTACAGATTAGTGGGTCCCATTCAGCCCCATTCATTTTAATGGTCCCGAGTCGAGTCAGCAGCCATGTCCCCTCCTACGCAGCCTGTTCCTTAAATGGGCAATAAGCGGAAAGCCCAGGCAGAGCCTCCACAGAGCTCGCAAGTCAATTCACTGAAAAGGCTTTCACTTTTTAGTGCTGAAAACAAACAGTGAAAAAAAACAGTGTGCTTAATAATATGTCACCCAGCCCAGCGTTGTCACATGGGTCACAGCGATTTTTAGAAAAAGTTTAAAAAAATTGGGATCCAGGCTTTTAAACAGTGCTAGGGAAGGTTAAAGTCTTCACTGAATCACTGTCAGTAGTAGTAATAATGGGACTGCTTTTTTTGTTATGCTAATTTTTTCTTTGTTATGCTAATTATGTGTAAACAAAATTATCGTAATTAAATTATTTCACACCTCCCCAACCCACGTGGTGGCCTAGACATGATGACGCCACTGCTGGTGCATGGGCAAACCGGTTCACACCTCTGCAGACCCCTCTCCCCTCTCACCTGTCCTCCCCTGCTGCAAAAAGCCTGTGTCCCAATGGATGTAACGACAATTGGTTGACGGTGTTGTGTGTGACAAACTGTTTTTAAAAGTTTACTTTTTAAGTAATATTAAACAGCTATGCTTTAAGAGCTAAGCTGCAATGTTTTATTTTTATTAGTCTTAGCTTAGTTATACTATCTAGTTTTGGCTATTCCCAAGTCATTTTGATTGTTAGTTTGTATTTACTTCTGTAATGTTTCTTTAGTGGAATAATACTACTACTAATAATAATAGTGATAATAATATATTTTGTTGTTTTCATTATTTTATTTTAGAGAAATGTGTGTGGGCGTAAATACGGGGATTCTGTAGACAAAACAACATGAAAATAAAACGTTTTTGTTTACCGTTTTCCATTGGAAAACAAACACTGAATTAAAGTTACAGATAGAGCAGTATTTTCGTGTCTGACTTGGTTGTCGTTGAGCTAATGCAGTAGTAGTAGTAGTTCATTCCTTTAAACGTAAAAACATTTCCAATTCTTTGTGTACAACATGACCGAAAGGGTTTAGAATGGAAGTAACGACAATTTGGCTGACGGTGTTGTGTGTGACAAACTGTTTTTAAATGTTTCGTTTTTAAAGTAACATCAAACAGCTATGCTTTAAGAGCTAAGCTGCAATGTTTTATTTTTATTAGTCTTAACTTAATTATACTATCGATTTTGGCTATTCCAAAGTCATTTTGATTGCTAGTTTGTAAGCTTTACTTCTGTAATGTTTCTATAATGGAATAATACTACTACTAATAATAATAGTGATAATAATAATAATATATTTTGTTGTTTTCATTATTTTATTTTAGAGAAATGTGTGCGGGCGTAAATACGGGATTCTGTAAACAAAACAACATACAAATAAAACGGTTTTGTTTACCGTTTTCCATAGGAAAACAAACACTGAATTAACGTTACAGATAGAGCAGTGTTTTTGTGTCTGACTTGGGTGTCTTTGAGCTGATGCAGTAGTAGTAGTTCATTCCTTTAAATGTAAAAACATTTCCAATTCTTTGTGTACAACACGACCGAAAGGGTTTAGGCTGAAGTGAAAACTTATTACGTCTAACCCAGTTTACCCAGACTTCCACCAGAGAAAAACAAAACACAAACATTAATAATGAACAATATCAAGTGTCAAACAGAAGAGAAATGAGCATGTATCTGGAGTTAGTAACATAAATTTCTGTATTCCAACAAATATGTATACATACATTTGTTTTATGTTAATTTAGTTGAAACTAAATCATATCATCATTATTTTTTTTTATTTATTTTCTTTTATTTTTTCTTACTTTATTCATCCTAAGCTTATATATTCTTGAATTTTAGAAGCTTTAAACAACTTTTTGAAAGCTTTGACTGTTTGGGACAGTTTCAACTGATCTTCCAGGTCGTTCCACAGATTAACTCCTCTTACAGAAATACATCCACTCTTTTCATTCTTTTTCGCTTTTGCTTTTTTGAAAATAGCAGTTCCTCGGAGGTTATACTGACTTTTCCTGTGTTCAAAAAGCTCCTGGAGGAGGGAGAAGATCATTACATGCTTTGTACACAATTACTAATGTATTTAGATCAACAAGATCATGGATTTTCAGTAGGCTTAGCTCTACAAAGACAGGGTTCGTTGGTGCATAGAAATCTGCTTTAGTGATAGTTCTTATTGTCTTTTTTTTGAGTAGGGAAATAGGATGTGTATTGGATTTATAATTTTCCCCCCCATATTTCCAGGCCATAATTTAGGTAAGGAAGTATGAGGGAGTTATACAGTAATAGAAGAGATTTTTTATCGAGTACAGTTTTCAATTTGCCAATTACAGCAATGTTTTTTTCTAATTTTGTTTTTTAATATACTTATATGCGATTTCCATTCAAGTTTACCATCAATGGTAACTCCTAGATACATGCATTGTTTTGGCATGGCTGTAGTGATGCCTTTATCACTGTGTCTGCCTTCACAGACCACCTAACTCGCTTAGCTGATGAATATGCATGTGGGCTCACGTTGCTAAAGCTAGGGGTCAAGAAATCTGTTGTTTGAAGCCTCTTCAGAGGGATCATGTCCCAACATAGATCTGAAGTGATTTTAATCTGTCTGTAAATAAAAACCCGTTTTTAAAAGTTTACTTTTAAGTAACATTAAACAGCTATGCTTAATATACAACGTTTTATTTCTGTTAGGGTGCTATTGTTTCTAACTTTAATCGCACAAACATGCTGATGTAAGAACTTTTTTCAAAGTATGCTGCACTTTGGTTGTTTTTATAAGTTATATTGTATTTTGCTTCAAACTGTGTTCCTTTTGTGGTGAGAATGGGGACATAATGGCTTTTACAATAATTATAACATTTTGTTTTTTTATTTTAGTGAAATGTGTGCGGGCGTAAATACGGGATTCTGTAAACAAAAACAACATAAAAATAAAAACGGTTTTGTTTACAGTTTTTTTCCTTAGAAAAAACAAACATTGAATCGAAGTTACAGATACAGCAGTATATTGTGTATGACTTGTTTGTCGTTGAGTTGGTGCAGTCGTAGCACAGAGGAAACTGAACCAGCTGAAGAGTCCTGACCACCTAGGTGTCTAGACAAGGCTGACACCTGACATTAACATAAAGTATGCACATGATCCTCACCCCCCTCGCCACCTGCCCGGTGATAAGGAGTTTGCTCAAGGTTCTATCTGATTCTGAAAAAAAGAAAAGAATGAACTATGGATCAAAGCAAAGCTTTTGCATGTCAAAGACTGACAAAAGTCATGCAAACTGCAACCACTCTTAACATAATGGAAAGTACACAAACCAAAGAAAGCACTCCAAACATCCAACCTGCGATCAACGCAGCAGACCTTCACCACCAAAATTTGACAGAGATCACAGTTTACTGGTACATTTTTCTGTAAAAGCAAAATGAAATATCAGACCTGCTCATCAAACGACAAAAACAACTCAACTACCACACCTAAATGAGCTCAATTTGTCAACCAAAACCATAATCACAAAGCTGCCAAACAAACTGAAAGAACAGTTCAGATATGTTGCATGAGTCGTTCAAGAAGCACAGAATCGCAAGACAAATTTCACTGACATTATCATCTTTGTTGAGTGTCAGTTAAAAATCATCACTGATCCCTTATTTGGTGAACTTCAAACTCAACGTGTCGACTAAGAAACTGTGAAACCAAAAAAACAAGACATGAACCAAACTAATATCAGATCTGTAAAAGTTAATAATCCCAACTCTACGTTTTTGTTCACAATCTGAATCTCATTATCTAAGTTGTTGTCCCAAGTTCACAACCCTGCAACATAATGGGGAGATTAGTTTTGTTTAGGAAAAGAGACTTTGCTTTAAATGTTTTGAGTATGTACATTTTACTGTTTTATGTAAATGTTTCAGTGGATAAGTCTATCAAACACTGATCTGTCTGAGCTCAATCCTGATGTCCATAGTACTTTCTCAACGCTGAATCACAGCAAGCCCAAACGGGGACCAGTGGAGTTGGTAAATTTTCAATCATTCCAGTTGATGTGAAATCAAACAAAGACAATAAAATTGTTCAAACATATGCATTTTCAATAACATCAGCATCAAGTTTCTGCACAGAATCACTTCTGCAAAACTCAACTTGAAAGGACAGAAAACAATTAGCAAACAATGTCACCTCATCAAACACAATCTACTTAACCTGACAATTGAGCTTTCAGTTTCCAGTTGTGATGGTAATGACTTCTATTCCGGGGTGTCAAAAGACAATACCAGTGACAAAAGTGAGGTCATAAAGAAATGGTCCTGCTTAAGTCATGTGGATCTTCCAGAAATCGAGTCAAATGTTGAATTGCTAATCAGATTGAATGCTCCAAAGCTGCACTAGCCACAAAAACAGTAAAAAATGATGGACCTTTTGCTGTTAAAACGTCATTAGGATGGATTGTAAATGGTACTTGTACGTGACATAAACATGTAAACTTTGGTCAAACTGTTCAATAATCTGCTCTATGTCACTCTGTGGTCTGTCCACACTCGTATTTGCTGCTAACACTTACTTCTCATGCACATCTGTGAATACACTCACACTGTTGTTCTATGTCGAATTGTTGTCTTTATCATAGTTTCTTCTTATACATGCCCTTATAGTTTTAAGTTTTTATAGTTCATGTGTTATATGTTTTACTGTTTCATGTTGCATGATCGACCGAAAATAATTCCTAGTTGTGAACCTGCTCAGAACCATGACATTAAAAACGATTCTGTTTCTGATTCAAGCAAAAAAGATTGACAAAACTGGAAAGGAATGAGAAACTATGAAAATGAGCACAGACAAACCAAATGACGTCACCCAACAGATAAAATCAGAGTCTCACACACTCAATCAAAAGTGTTCAAATAAATATCTTTGTGTTGTACAAGAGAAACAAAAGTGGCAAACAATGTATAGTGGAAAAACGACAATGCTATTAGCAAATTGAGTTGTTTATGGTATTGTAAAGGTTTTGAAAAACAAAGATGATAAAATAGCAAAGTATGAAAGTTAGTTTAGGGAAAATCTAAACTAAATGTCCTAAAGTTAAATATGGTTGCCGATGCACACAATCTACTTAACCTGACAGATGATCTTTCAGTTTCCAGTTGTAAAGGCAATGAGTGTGTTATATACTCAAAGGACAAAACAGTGTCCAAACCCAGTGTTAAACCTGGACCGAAACACATGTCAGCAGCAAGCTGAATAATCCAACGTACTGAGAACAAATCTTAACCATTTTCACCATAATTGCATAATGTTGCCTGAGGAAGAGTCCCAAAAGAACTATATTGTAATTAGAGTAAATTCATGAGTCACAAATCAGAGGGAATATCTTATTATAAAAGATTATTCACACCAGTTTGTTTTTCATTTGATACAGCTAATAATATTCTATTACCTATTTCTTTTACATAAGATGAAAGTCATAATGATAACAGGCTGATTGTTCAAAAGGTTTTCTTTTAAAACTAAATAAACTTATAATCATATAATCTCTTGTTTCTTTGTTGTGAGCAACACGGTAAAGGATTTGAGAAATTCTCTGTATTTTCTTCCTTAATTTCACCAATAATCACAAAAGTGCAACATTTTTTCTTCACAATAATCGTAATTTAAACTTTTAGGATTGTGTAATTCACTGTTAAAAATGACTCAAAATGGAAAGGTTGTGTTTCTACTATGGACCCCTTGATTGCCTCTTGTTTATTTTCCATAATTTGGCAAACCTTCTTGGATTTATAAATGTGTTTGTCTTCAAGGGGACGTCTGTGTCACTTAGACAGTATCATGAAAACAAAAAAATTAGAACTTGAATATTTACAGTATAGTTAGGTTCATTACAGCACTATATTAATCAAGCTGCACAACAGTCAGAATATTAAGTAATACTTACTATTCACAAATATAAAGAAACCACTTTTCTGTGTTTTTTTTATCATGTACACATCATAAGACGATGTTTACTGTCCATTGGACATGTATTTGTTTATCCAACTCACAAAAAGCAGAAACTTCAACGTGATTCAGCATTTAGCTCAGATTACACTTTTTACGCTAGTACAGGAGGTAAAGGCAAATCTTACATTAGAAAAAGCTGTACTTTTTAATATGCTTATATATGTTGTGATTTATATTTTTGCTTAATTTAAAAGTTTTTGTTAAATGTTCACAGGATACCAATGTTATTATATTTTGTTTCATTGTAAAGTAACAAAAACAGCTCCCCCAAAGTCTGAATGAAAAAGAGCAGAAAACAAGAATATGAATCTGTTACTTACAGTCCCTTTACATCTGTCTGTTATTTTGTTCACGTCCAACTTTCTAAATATTTGCAGTTTTACAGATGTCGTGTGCATTTTATGTATATACAATATACAAATAAACATGTTTGTTTAAAGTAAATATCTCACATTATGTATGTTCAAGTCTAATTTACATCCTTCTTTAACATTGCAGCGTATGCATTCTTGAATGCCAGGAGAGTTCCTGACTCCTTTACTTCTTTCTGAAGTTCATACCATAAACTAATTCCTTTCACAGTTTGTTCCATTGTTTTGGAATTGATCCTGTGTGTGAAACTTTTGAAGACTATCTAGTCAAATAGTTTTTATTTGTAAAAAGAAAAGGTTTAGTGTGCCATGTGCATAAAGGTCAATTATTTTACCTTTATAAACTTAATAACATTTTAATTACTTTTGAATCAAGTTATAGGATTAGTAAGACAACGTGAAACTATACATGTTTTACTAAGACAAAACATTTTATTGATATTGTTAAATTTAGTTCTGTGGTAAACGACTGCTGAATTATCAGGGTAAACTGTGTACAGACACGGTATTATGGCGTTAAAAAATATTATTTTGTATTTCTTCAGGGCCATCACTAGCTTTCTGCTATCGTTATATGTTATATGCCTATTTGCCAAACTATTGCACAATTGCTAAAAATGCTA
Source organism: Gobius niger (assembly GCF_951799975.1). NCBI lineage: Eukaryota > Metazoa > Chordata > Actinopteri > Gobiiformes > Gobiidae > Gobius > Gobius niger. The sequence goes on from NC_136861.1 coordinate 20,137,066, forward strand.
TTTCAAACAGACAGTACAGGGAGGTAAACTAAAACGTTTTTGTCTTTTTAAAGGAAGATGTTGAAATTATATTTTCCATACAACTAAGATGTATTTGAGTACCATGACCTCCAACAGAACCACAAACATTGCTTTGTAAATAATCAGCAGTATCTTTAAGATTATAATATAATAATTATAACTTGATCAGTAAAACAACGTGAAACGTGTTTTTAAGATAGGCAGTAGCTGGAGGTTAAATAAAAGCCAAAAGGTCTAACCTAAAAAACGGTTGAGATTCACTACCTTGCACGAGCCACAAGCAAATACTTTTATGACCTATAGTACATTGGGCAAAGACAATAATGTGCACTGGGGTCCCTTATAGATCCAAATATCCCGAAGCTACCGGTTATCCCGAAGCTAACTTCCAACTATATAAATTCACTTCACAAAGAATGTTATGTGTTTTTCCTCATAAATCTCTCAATTGCCATAACAATTTACAAATAATCAAAACCAAACACCGTTTGTTCCTTTGAAACTTCACTTATTATTATGAGTAGTCAACCTCTAACAACTTGTTTGGTTGTGTCTCCCTACATTTCACTATCCGGTTCCATAAAGTGATTGGACCAAAATGAATCTAAAAACAAAATGAAAACTTTCCACTTCATATAAGATAAAACTGAATCGATCTCAAATTGGAGAGACTCCCTTGTTAGCTGCTCCTACACTGTGAGGTGCATATAAGAAAACGATGCAATCAAAGAACTAGGTAACGTGCACAAACAAGTATAAGTATTTTGTATAAATCACACTCTGTAAAAAAAATAGCCTAATCCATCACTCTGTTACATAAAGTCAATTTCTCGCAAATCAATCTTTTTGATTAGCTCAGAACTAAATTTTACAATATCAATTTATTACATTTTTTGTCTCAGTAAAACATGTATGGTTTCACGTTGTTTTACTGATCAAGTTATAATTATTATATTATAATCTTAAAGATACTGCTGATTATTTACAAAGCAATGTTTGTGGTTCTGTTGGAGGTCATGGTACTCAAATACATCTTAGTTGTATGGAAAATATAATTTCAACATCTTCCTTTAAAAAGACAAAAACGTTTTAGTTTACCTCCCTGTACTGTCTGTTTGAAATAGCATTTTTAGCAATTGTGCAATAGTTTGGCAAATAGGCATATAACATATAACGATAGCAGAAAGCTAGTGATGGCCCTGAAGAAATACAAAATAATATTTTTTAACGCCATAATACCGTGTCTGTACACAGTTTACCCTGATAATTCAGCAGTCGTTTACCACAGAACTAAATTTTACAATATCAATAAAATGTTTTGTCTTAGTAAAACATGTATAGTTTCACGTTGTCTTACTAATCCTATAACTTGATTCAAAAGTAATTAAAATGTTATTAAGTTTATAAAGGTAAAATAATTGACCTTTATGCACATGGCACACTAAACCTTTTCTTTTTACAAATAAAAACTATTTGACTAGATAGTCTTCAAAAGTTTCACACACAGGATCAATTCCAAAACAATGGAACAAACTGTGAAAGGAATTAGTTTATGGTATGAACTTCAGAAAGAAGTAAAGGAGTCAGGAACTCTCCTGGCATTCAAGAATGCATACGCTGCAATGTTAAAGAAGGATGTAAATTAGACTTGAACATACATAATGTGAGATATTTACTTTAAACAAACATGTTTATTTGTATATTGTATATACATAAAATGCACACGACATCTGTAAAACTGCAAATATTTAGAAAGTTGGACGTGAACAAAATAACAGACAGATGTAAAGGGACTGTAAGTAACAGATTCATATTCTTGTTTTCTGCTCTTTTTCATTCAGACTTTGGGGGAGCTGTTTTTGTTACTTTACAATGAAACAAAATATAATAACATTGGTATCCTGTGAACATTTAACAAAAACTTTTAAATTAAGCAAAAATATAAATCACAACATATATAAGCATATTAAAAAGTACAGCTTTTTCTAATGTAAGATTTGCCTTTACCTCCTGTACTAGCGTAAAAAGTGTAATCTGAGCTAAATGCTGAATCACGTTGAAGTTTCTGCTTTTTGTGAGTTGGATAAACAAATACATGTCCAATGGACAGTAAACATCGTCTTATGATGTGTACATGATAAAAAAAACACAGAAAAGTGGTTTCTTTATATTTGTGAATAGTAAGTATTACTTAATATTCTGACTGTTGTGCAGCTTGATTAATATAGTGCTGTAATGAACCTAACTATACTGTAAATATTCAAGTTCTAATTTTTTTGTTTTCATGATACTGTCTAAGTGACACAGACGTCCCCTTGAAGACAAACACATTTATAAATCCAAGAAGGTTTGCCAAATTATGGAAAATAAACAAGAGGCAATCAAGGGGTCCATAGTAGAAACACAACCTTTCCATTTTGAGTCATTTTTAACAGTAATGTACATACTCAAAACATTTAAAGCAAAGTCTCTTTTCCTAAACAAAACTAATCTCCCCATTATGTTGCAGGGTTGTGAACTTGGGACAACAACTTAGATAATGAGATTCAGATTGTGAACAAAAACGTAGAGTTGGGATTATTAACTTTTACAGATCTGATATTAGTTTGGTTCATGTCTTGTTTTTTTGGTTTCACAGTTTCTTAGTCGACACGTTGAGTTTGAAGTTCACCAAATAAGGGATCAGTGATGATTTTTAACTGACACTCAACAAAGATGATAATGTCAGTGAAATTTGTCTTGCGATTCTGTGCTTCTTGAACGACTCATGCAACATATCTGAACTGTTCTTTCAGTTTGTTTGGCAGCTTTGTGATTATGGTTTTGGTTGACAAATTGAGCTCATTTAGGTGTGGTAGTTGAGTTGTTTTTGTCGTTTGATGAGCAGGTCTGATATTTCATTTTGCTTTTACAGAAAAATGTACCAGTAAACTGTGATCTCTGTCAAATTTTGGTGGTGAAGGTCTGCTGCGTTGATCGCAGGTTGGATGTTTGGAGTGCTTTCTTTGGTTTGTGTACTTTCCATTATGTTAAGAGTGGTTGCAGTTTGCATGACTTTTGTCAGTCTTTGACATGCAAAAGCTTTGCTTTGATCCATAGTTCATTCTTTTCTTTTTTTCAGAATCAGATAGAACCTTGAGCAAACTCCTTATCACCGGGCAGGTGGCGAGGGGGGTGAGGATCATGTGCATACTTTATGTTAATGTCAGGTGTCAGCCTTGTCTAGACACCTAGGTGGTCAGGACTCTTCAGCTGGTTCAGTTTCCTCTGTGCTACGACTGCACCAACTCAACGACAAACAAGTCATACACAATATACTGCTGTATCTGTAACTTCGATTCAATGTTTGTTTTTTCTAAGGAAAAAAACTGTAAACAAAACCGTTTTTATTTTTATGTTGTTTTTGTTTACAGAATCCCGTATTTACGCCCGCACACATTTCACTAAAATAAAAAAACAAAATGTTATAATTATTGTAAAAGCCATTATGTCCCCATTCTCACCACAAAAGGAACACAGTTTGAAGCAAAATACAATATAACTTATAAAAACAACCAAAGTGCAGCATACTTTGAAAAAAGTTCTTACATCAGCATGTTTGTGCGATTAAAGTTAGAAACAATAGCACCCTAACAGAAATAAAACGTTGTATATTAAGCATAGCTGTTTAATGTTACTTAAAAGTAAACTTTTAAAAACGGGTTTTTATTTACAGACAGATTAAAATCACTTCAGATCTATGTTGGGACATGATCCCTCTGAAGAGGCTTCAAACAACAGATTTCTTGACCCCTAGCTTTAGCAACGTGAGCCCACATGCATATTCATCAGCTAAGCGAGTTAGGTGGTCTGTGAAGGCAGACACAGTGATAAAGGCATCACTACAGCCATGCCAAAACAATGCATGTATCTAGGAGTTACCATTGATGGTAAACTTGAATGGAAATCGCATATAAGTATATTAAAAAACAAAATTAGAAAAAAACATTGCTGTAATTGGCAAATTGAAAACTGTACTCGATAAAAAATCTCTTCTATTACTGTATAACTCCCTCATACTTCCTTACCTAAATTATGGCCTGGAAATATGGGGGGGGAAATTATAAATCCAATACACATCCTATTTCCCTACTCAAAAAAAAGACAATAAGAACTATCACTAAAGCAGATTTCTATGCACCAACGAACCCTGTCTTTGTAGAGCTAAGCCTACTGAAAATCCATGATCTTGTTGATCTAAATACATTAGTAATTGTGTACAAAGCATGTAATGATCTTCTCCCTCCTCCAGGAGCTTTTTGAACACAGGAAAAGTCAGTATAACCTCCGAGGAACTGCTATTTTCAAAAAAGCAAAAGCGAAAAAGAATGAAAAGAGTGGATGTATTTCTGTAAGAGGAGTTAATCTGTGGAACGACCTGGAAGATCAGTTGAAACTGTCCCAAACAGTCAAAGCTTTCAAAAAGTTGTTTAAAGCTTCTAAAATTCAAGAATATATAAGCTTAGGATGAATAAAGTAAGAAAAAATAAAAGAAAAAAAATAAAAAAAAATAATGATGATATGATTTAGTTTCAACTAAATTAACATAAAACAAATGTATGTATACATATTTGTTGGAATACAGAAATTTATGTTACTAACTCCAGATACATGCTCATTTCTCTTCTGTTTGACACTTGATATTGTTCATTATTAATGTTTGTGTTTTGTTTTTCTCTGGTGGAAGTCTGGGTAAACTGGGTTAGACGTAATAAGTTTTCACTTCAGCCTAAACCCTTTCGGTCGTGTTGTACACAAAGAATTGGAAATGTTTTTACATTTAAAGGAATGAACTACTACTACTGCATCAGCTCAAAGACACCCAAGTCAGACACAAAAACACTGCTCTATCTGTAACGTTAATTCAGTGTTTGTTTTCCTATGGAAAACGGTAAACAAAACCGTTTTATTTGTATGTTGTTTTGTTTACAGAATCCCGTATTTACGCCCGCACACATTTCTCTAAAATAAAATAATGAAAACAACAAAATATATTATTATTATTATCACTATTATTATTAGTAGTAGTATTATTCCATTATAGAAACATTACAGAAGTAAAGCTTACAAACTAGCAATCAAAATGACTTTGGAATAGCCAAAATCGATAGTATAATTAAGTTAAGACTAATAAAAATAAAACATTGCAGCTTAGCTCTTAAAGCATAGCTGTTTGATGTTACTTTAAAAACGAAACATTTAAAAACAGTTTGTCACACACAACACCGTCAGCCAAATTGTCGTTACTTCCATTCTAAACCCTTTCGGTCATGTTGTACACAAAGAATTGGAAATGTTTTTACGTTTAAAGGAATGAACTACTACTACTACTGCATTAGCTCAACGACAACCAAGTCAGACACGAAAATACTGCTCTATCTGTAACTTTAATTCAGTGTTTGTTTTCCAATGGAAAACGGTAAACAAAAACGTTTTATTTTCATGTTGTTTTGTCTACAGAATCCCCGTATTTACGCCCACACACATTTCTCTAAAATAAAATAATGAAAACAACAAAATATATTATTATCACTATTATTATTAGTAGTAGTATTATTCCACTAAAGAAACATTACAGAAGTAAATACAAACTAACAATCAAAATGACTTGGGAATAGCCAAAACTAGATAGTATAACTAAGCTAAGACTAATAAAAATAAAACATTGCAGCTTAGCTCTTAAAGCATAGCTGTTTAATATTACTTAAAAAGTAAACTTTTAAAAACAGTTTGTCACACACAACACCGTCAACCAATTGTCGTTACATCCATTGGGACACAGGCTTTTTGCAGCAGGGGAGGACAGGTGAGAGGGGAGAGGGGTCTGCAGAGGTGTGAACTTTAGGACATTTAGTTTAGATTTTCCCTAAACTAACTTTCATACTTTGCTATTTTATCATCTTTGTTTTTCAAAACCTTTACAATACCATAAACAACTCAATTTGCTAATAGCATTGTCGTTTTTCCACTATACATTGTTTGCCACTTTTGTTTCTCTTGTACAACACAAAGATATTTATTTGAACACTTTTGATTGAGTGTGTGAGACTCTGATTTTATCTGTTGGGTGACGTCATTTGGTTTGTCTGTGCTCATTTTCATAGTTTCTCATTCCTTTCCAGTTTTGTCAATCTTTTTTGCTTGAATCAGAAACAGAATCGTTTTTAATGTCATGGTTCTGAGCAGGTTCACAACTAGGAATTATTTTCGGTCGATCATGCAACATGAAACAGTAAAACATATAACACATGAACTATAAAAACTTAAAACTATAAGGGCATGTATAAGAAGAAACTATGATAAAGACAACAATTCGACATAGAACAACAGTGTGAGTGTATTCACAGATGTGCATGAGAAGTAAGTGTTAGCAGCAAATACGAGTGTGGACAGACCACAGAGTGACATAGAGCAGATTATTGAACAGTTTGACCAAAGTTTACATGTTTATGTCACGTACAAGTACCATTTACAATCCATCCTAATGACGTTTTAACAGCAAAAGGTCCATCATTTTTTACTGTTTTTGTGGCTAGTGCAGCTTTGGAGCATTCAATCTGATTAGCAATTCAACATTTGACTCGATTTCTGGAAGATCCACATGACTTAAGCAGGACCATTTCTTTATGACCTCACTTTTGTCACTGGTATTGTCTTTTGACACCCCGGAATAGAAGTCATTACCATCACAACTGGAAACTGAAAGCTCAATTGTCAGGTTAAGTAGATTGTGTTTGATGAGGTGACATTGTTTGCTAATTGTTTTCTGTCCTTTCAAGTTGAGTTTTGCAGAAGTGATTCTGTGCAGAAACTTGATGCTGATGTTATTGAAAATGCATATGTTTGAACAATTTTATTGTCTTTGTTTGATTTCACATCAACTGGAATGATTGAAAATTTACCAACTCCACTGGTCCCCGTTTGGGCTTGCTGTGATTCAGCGTTGAGAAAGTACTATGGACATCAGGATTGAGCTCAGACAGATCAGTGTTTGATAGACTTATCCACTGAAACATTTACATAAAACAGTAAAATGTACATACTCAAAACATTTAAAGCAAAGTCTCTTTTCCTAAACAAAACTAATCTCCCCATTATGTTGCAGGGTTGTGAACTTGGGACAACAACTTAGATAATGAGATTCAGATTGTGAACAAAAACGTAGAGTTGGGATTATTAACTTTTACAGATCTGATATTAGTTTGGTTCATGTCTTGTTTTTTTGGTTTCACAGTTTCTTAGTCGACACGTTGAGTTTGAAGTTCACCAAATAAGGGATCAGTGATGATTTTTAACTGACACTCAACAAAGATGATAATGTCAGTGAAATTTGTCTTGCGATTCTGTGCTTCTTGAACGACTCATGCAACATATCTGAACTGTTCTTTCAGTTTGTTTGGCAGCTTTGTGATTATGGTTTTGGTTGACAAATTGAGCTCATTTAGGTGTGGTAGTTGAGTTGTTTTTGTCGTTTGATGAGCAGGTCTGATATTTCATTTTGCTTTTACAGAAAAATGTACCAGTAAACTGTGATCTCTGTCAAATTTTGGTGGTGAAGGTCTGCTGCGTTGATCGCAGGTTGGATGTTTGGAGTGCTTTCTTTGGTTTGTGTACTTTCCATTATGTTAAGAGTGGTTGCAGTTTGCATGACTTTTGTCAGTCTTTGACATGCAAAAGCTTTGCTTTGATCCATAGTTCATTCTTTTCTTTTTTTCAGAATCAGATAGAACCTTGAGCAAACTCCTTATCACCGGGCAGGTGGCGAGGGGGGTGAGGATCATGTGCATACTTTATGTTAATGTCAGGTGTCAGCCTTGTCTAGACACCTAGGTGGTCAGGACTCTTCAGCTGGTTCAGTTTCCTCTGTGCTACGACTGCACCAACTCAACGACAAACAAGTCATACACAATATACTGCTGTATCTGTAACTTCGATTCAATGTTTGTTTTTTCTAAGGAAAAAAACTGTAAACAAAACCGTTTTTATTTTTATGTTGTTTTTGTTTACAGAATCCCGTATTTACGCCCGCACACATTTCACTAAAATAAAAAAACAAAATGTTATAATTATTGTAAAAGCCATTATGTCCCCATTCTCACCACAAAAGGAACACAGTTTGAAGCAAAATACAATATAACTTATAAAAACAACCAAAGTGCAGCATACTTTGAAAAAAGTTCTTACATCAGCATGTTTGTGCGATTAAAGTTAGAAACAATAGCACCCTAACAGAAATAAAACGTTGTATATTAAGCATAGCTGTTTAATGTTACTTAAAAGTAAACTTTTAAAAACGGGTTTTTATTTACAGACAGATTAAAATCACTTCAGATCTATGTTGGGACATGATCCCTCTGAAGAGGCTTCAAACAACAGATTTCTTGACCCCTAGCTTTAGCAACGTGAGCCCACATGCATATTCATCAGCTAAGCGAGTTAGGTGGTCTGTGAAGGCAGACACAGTGATAAAGGCATCACTACAGCCATGCCAAAACAATGCATGTATCTAGGAGTTACCATTGATGGTAAACTTGAATGGAAATCGCATATAAGTATATTAAAAAACAAAATTAGAAAAAAACATTGCTGTAATTGGCAAATTGAAAACTGTACTCGATAAAAAATCTCTTCTATTACTGTATAACTCCCTCATACTTCCTTACCTAAATTATGGCCTGGAAATATGGGGGGGGAAATTATAAATCCAATACACATCCTATTTCCCTACTCAAAAAAAAGACAATAAGAACTATCACTAAAGCAGATTTCTATGCACCAACGAACCCTGTCTTTGTAGAGCTAAGCCTACTGAAAATCCATGATCTTGTTGATCTAAATACATTAGTAATTGTGTACAAAGCATGTAATGATCTTCTCCCTCCTCCAGGAGCTTTTTGAACACAGGAAAAGTCAGTATAACCTCCGAGGAACTGCTATTTTCAAAAAAGCAAAAGCGAAAAAGAATGAAAAGAGTGGATGTATTTCTGTAAGAGGAGTTAATCTGTGGAACGACCTGGAAGATCAGTTGAAACTGTCCCAAACAGTCAAAGCTTTCAAAAAGTTGTTTAAAGCTTCTAAAATTCAAGAATATATAAGCTTAGGATGAATAAAGTAAGAAAAAATAAAAGAAAATAAATAAAAAAAAATAATGATGATATGATTTAGTTTCAACTAAATTAACATAAAACAAATGTATGTATACATATTTGTTGGAATACAGAAATTTATGTTACTAACTCCAGATACATGCTCATTTCTCTTCTGTTTGACACTTGATATTGTTCATTATTAATGTTTGTGTTTTGTTTTTCTCTGGTGGAAGTCTGGGTAAACTGGGTTAGACGTAATAAGTTTTCACTTCAGCCTAAACCCTTTCGGTCGTGTTGTACACAAAGAATTGGAAATGTTTTTACATTTAAAGGAATGAACTACTACTACTGCATCAGCTCAAAGACACCCAAGTCAGACACAAAAACACTGCTCTATCTGTAACGTTAATTCAGTGTTTGTTTTCCTATGGAAAACGGTAAACAAAACCGTTTTATTTGTATGTTGTTTTGTTTACAGAATCCCGTATTTACGCCCGCACACATTTCTCTAAAATAAAATAATGAAAACAACAAAATATATTATTATTATTATCACTATTATTATTAGTAGTAGTATTATTCCATTATAGAAACATTACAGAAGTAAAGCTTACAAACTAGCAATCAAAATGACTTTGGAATAGCCAAAATCGATAGTATAATTAAGTTAAGACTAATAAAAATAAAACATTGCAGCTTAGCTCTTAAAGCATAGCTGTTTGATGTTACTTTAAAAACGAAACATTTAAAAACAGTTTGTCACACACAACACCGTCAGCCAAATTGTCGTTACTTCCATTCTAAACCCTTTCGGTCATGTTGTACACAAAGAATTGGAAATGTTTTTACGTTTAAAGGAATGAACTACTACTACTACTGCATTAGCTCAACGACAACCAAGTCAGACACGAAAATACTGCTCTATCTGTAACTTTAATTCAGTGTTTGTTTTCCAATGGAAAACGGTAAACAAAAACGTTTTATTTTCATGTTGTTTTGTCTACAGAATCCCCGTATTTACGCCCACACACATTTCTCTAAAATAAAATAATGAAAACAACAAAATATATTATTATCACTATTATTATTAGTAGTAGTATTATTCCACTAAAGAAACATTACAGAAGTAAATACAAACTAACAATCAAAATGACTTGGGAATAGCCAAAACTAGATAGTATAACTAAGCTAAGACTAATAAAAATAAAACATTGCAGCTTAGCTCTTAAAGCATAGCTGTTTAATATTACTTAAAAAGTAAACTTTTAAAAACAGTTTGTCACACACAACACCGTCAACCAATTGTCGTTACATCCATTGGGACACAGGCTTTTTGCAGCAGGGGAGGACAGGTGAGAGGGGAGAGGGGTCTGCAGAGGTGTGAACCGGTTTGCCCATGCACCAGCAGTGGCGTCATCATGTCTAGGCCACCACGTGGGTTGGGGAGGTGTGAAATAATTTAATTACGATAATTTTGTTTACACATAATTAGCATAACAAAGAAAAAATTAGCATAACAAAAAAAGCAGTCCCATTATTACTACTACTGTCTACCAAGTGTCTTTTGGAGTCGCCCTGGCCACCAGGGGGTGGTACTACAGCAATGTCAGCTCCCCGCCATGAGGGCCATAGAGAAGCGCGTTCCTCGCCCATTGATTGCAGAGCATGTTTGTAGAGGTCTAAATCACGTCATTACCTAAATAATTGCAACCCTTGCAATTTGCTAATTGCGAACATTAAGATAGTGATTTAGACTCGTGAGTAATTGTGCAGCCTTAGTGTTGACAGTGTTTCCCGTCTACAGCATTGGCCACAGGGGGTGAAAAGTGGATAAAGAGATTCAGCAAATTGCGGAAGCCAAGACTGGATCTCATGCTGCTGAGGCTGGAACAGTGTCCAGTGTTAGCAGGGCCGGCCGAGGCAAGAATGGGCGATCGCCTGGTTAAATTATGCCCCATGTGCACGAGCAATACCAGCTAGGCCTGAGGTCTCAAACCTTCCCCCTGTGTGCGCCTATCATGCAAACGAAAACGTCCAAGATCTACTTGTTGCTGCTTGGTATTGCCTGGAGAGCTTATCTTCTGGTTGGATGGTTGGAGATCCCCCTGCTCTGTGCTGCATGGTACTTCCAAACATTCAACATTTATTGACCGCATGATTAATAAAGTAAAATATGGTCTTGAAATCATGTTTTGTGTTTTCTAAAGGGAGAAGCCTATATTAGCACTTCAACACAACACCGTGGATAATTATATGAAACGCTTGATCATAGAAACTGTGTGATCAGTGGAAATTTAATATAATTATAATTCTCTATTGTAATAAGCCATTTTTAAAAGCTTTTAATCACCCACTGCTAATTATTGCGACAAAACATGGTCCCCAATGTGTTTTTATTTTTCACAACAAAAACATTCCTCCAAATATGCTGTTATTCGTTTCAACTGTAAAAAAAAAAGAAAAAAAAAGGAAAGAAAAAGAAAGATGGGGCGCTTTCCTCCTGATTCTGAAGATAATTTGTCAATCACTGCTAAATACAACACTGCACGCCTCACTGTGAAAATAGGGAGGTATTTTGCAAATAGGGCAAGGCAATATGTAAATAATAGCACTGCATAAACAAGAAAACTGACTTGGAAGAATTGCCATTAATCAAACATGAGCTGCAACAAATTAAAATGTGCCAGCTGCGTGAGTCCGTTTCTCAGGCTTTTCAAAAAGAAAACAAGAAATCTTCGGGCTGATGCTCCGCTGATAGAGCCTTATCGGAGAAAGCATCGCCGTATTGAGAAAATAAATGCAACTCGCAACAGAAAATAGATTTATTATTAACAATGATTCAAATTTTCACAGTCATGGTGGAGGCAGAATGAATTTATTCAGTGATAAAACATACCCATGGCACAAAAGACGACGATACTACACAATACGAGGCGCAGTGGCGGGATTTATCTAAGATTTTCTCTCATTTTTTTCCTACTTCCCTGTGTATTTTAACCAACGCCTTTATCAACACTTATCTGGGGCTTTTATGTGAGGGAAAAGCAGGAAGGTAATTAGGATGTTGTGTTCTTAAATTGAAGTTTGAAAGAGCCGACTTCTCATGTTGTGTCCTATCTGCACATCCTGTGTTTTTTCATTGAGGGATGTGGAAAAATAGATCAACTTTGTGAAACATTGTTAAAAACTGTAGAAGTGGTATCAACTGAATGCATAATAGGTATCCACAGTTAGCTTAGTAGAAACTGCAGGAAAGTTATTAAAATTAATGATCACTGTGGGCCCATTTAACCCCCATTTTAATCTTTGACCCAAAAACGTAGGTTGCTCATACAAATATTGATTTCTCCAAATTTGCACATTGACTAACAAAATATTTGTTTGGATTTCCAGCAGGGGTCAAGGAAGAAGTTACTTTTTGCATAACTATTTGAGACTGAATTTTCTTCGTCTCCACCTTTGCAATGGAAATAATACACATTCTGACCACATGGGGTCAGAAAAGAAAAATTACACCCATTTATTTTCTCCAATATAGATTGCACGACCATGGATAATACAATTTACAATAAAGAGGGAGGGGCGTCTTGTGCAAGAATTATGTAAGACTTGCATGCCATTGCTAATCAATGTAGTCCAGAGAATGTTTGTCATAAACTGTATCTATCCATCCATCCATTTTCTTCCACTTGTCCGTTGCCAAATCTCATTGCACCAGCCCCTTATGGCTCCTCCTGCAGGCGGTGGGTCCACAAAAGGACGGCCTCACGATTCTCAGGCCTGTTGGTCTCTCATAAGGGGCTTCTGAACCGCTCTTTGTCTGACCCGTCACTTAGGACCAGTTTGCCCTGGGAGACCCTACCAGGGGCACGAAGCCCCTGACAACAGAGCTCCTAGGATCATTCGGGTGCTCAAACCCCTCCACCACGTTGAGGTGGCAGTTCCAGGGGGGGTAAACTGATATGCCAGGACAAAAAGTGAGTGTATGTGGATAAGTAAAGTGCATATATGTTAAGGATTTGTGTTGAGTGTCACTAAGCAAATAAGTAAACACTTTATTTTTTTATTGTACAATTGTACAATGAAATTGCATTCAGGTGTTGGGTTAGTCCTGAGCCGCTGCGACTGAGCGCGCCGCCATTGTGGGCCAACCTGACGACCAACCTGAAGCATGTTTTTGGAGGTAGGGGAAACCGTAGCACCAGGAGGAACCTCACTGGCTGCCTTCAGTGCTCCTCTGATCCTCTGAAACGGTGCATCGCCTCCTGGGTTTGTTCCTGTTTCACAGTGTGGTGTCCTGCACTGGTCAGCTCCTCTACCTCCTCCTTTCTCTTCCTTCTGCAAAGCTCCCAGATCGAAAAATATGATCTTTATTAAATCGATGCTGTGGCATGTGCTGATCCTTACAAAATACTTGAGTAGCAGAGCCGTGGGTTCATAGTTTGCTTAGGGAATGCTGAGAGATAAGATTGCTTTCAAAAATGCTTTATCAGTGCTTATTTCCAGTGTATTAATATTGCCTGCAATACGGAAACTATCCACAAGGCGGGCTGTGGCACCCTCAGCACCCTGGGTTCTCTCATGTTTCTCAAGGGGTTTATCTTGAGTCACACTTAAGTGATAACCGTAAGACTGATATCTATGCTTTTGAAGTGCAACACAGCACCGTACAGTACTGCGTAGATAAAAACACACACAGAACTTCATTGTGAATTCTTACAAGTGATGTCCTTGGCTGTCATCTTGAAGACTAAGCTATACAAATCTGCAAGCGACTGTGACTGAAACCCATGAATACATCAGTCAAATATCATAGTTAGCAATGTTACATTGCGGTTGATTGTGTTGAGTTTAGTATGTCAGTGTGCATTTAATCACAGTGCAGTCAGTGTTGTTGTTGCTAAGAGACAGGGGTGTGTTGCACAACTGCTCGGGCCGCGCCAAGCGTCAGTAACTGCTGCAAATCCACCAAACCTTTATTCCTTTATTTCAGAGCATGCTGCCCGTCCATTGTGCACTTAGAGTCGGTTTGCATATAAGACTCATGATTATACCAATCACTGCGACCTTGTGGAATAACATTACGACCAAAATAGCATAGAAACTTGTGTGTATGCGGTACACAGCTCAAAGTACATTATGCCTGCTGTTTATTGGCACATTGAGTCAGACAGCCCATGAAGGTCAATTGAGTGGATTGGAGAGCGGTATACGGCAGAGTGTGTGACAAAGGCCTAAGTGGTAAAGGCACTGTAGACTACTCAGTGCAATAGTCGTATTAAGAATGTAATACGAAGAGACATCAGTGTTTTCTCAAAAGAGCCTGAGAATACAACATTACGCTGATGCAATTACAGCATAATACTTGATTGATTTCATTTGGCAAAAATGGCAATTGGAATGATGCTGCCTTTTGGATACTTTTGAAAGAACAATAAATGACGCAGCCTATTTGGTAGCCTATGCATGGGGATGTATTTTTGTTCATGAAAAATTATTATGAAGCGTGCTTGGGTACCTTTCATTTGTTCACCACCAGTGCTTTTAAGTAACTAGTTTAACAGACCCATTTCTCTCTCTGTAACTTTGCTACATTATTTATTATCTATAGGCTGTAATACCTTTCTTAAAGCTTTCTTAGAGCAGTGGTGCTGTTTGCCCTTTTTAGCCAATGCATAACAATTGGTTTAGTCGCAGTTATTCTACTTTCTGGGCTGGATTAAAGGGGCTAGATGCAAGTTAAACATTTTATACTCACTACTGCCACCTCAGGTCATACGTGTGACTGTACCTTCTATATCATGGGCGTGCATGAAGGCATTTCGGACCCGAAGTGACACCTTTTTGAGTGACAGTGCAGGATTGTAGAGGCAGTCGTGGTGAACAGGTCTGGGCTCATTCTACACCTTAGGACATTGTTGGCACATGTAGGGGGAGGAAATTAGATAATTTTACCATTTTTAAACTCGCTATAGTCCTTTTAAGTGCTTTTTGCTTCCTGGACCATATTTTCCTCACTCCTTACTGATATTTCTCTGTTTTTCTTTACAAATATCTATACCAATACCTACCAATTTTGGTGCTATTCATTATTCATATTTAGTACCATTTGTATCTTATTTTTGTTTTTGATGTCACATTATCTTCAATTGGGGCCCTGCTCTGTTTATGAGAGAGTGAATATTGTCTGCTTGTGTCATTTTGTGCACTGAGGACCATGTTGGTTGTGGCACCTAATCACATGTAATTCACAAACACTGAAGTGAATATCTTGGTTGTAAAAACAGAAGCATGGTCACTGACTGGGGAAGAAAGCAACAAGGATCCAATCACTGAGGTATTAACTTCGGAAGCAAGTGAACCTTTTGCTTTCAGACTTGACGTCTTTGTGGCAAGAGCTTGACAATGACGAGGTATGGATTTGAGGTGGTTTGACAATCGATAAATTGAGATGCCCGGGTTTGGACATCTCAAAAACGGCAGCAGATGCTCCCAGTCTGCTGTGGTCAGTAAAGGTTCACGGAAGGAACAGATGAATGGGACTGCATGTTGGAGTGCTTCTGAGAAAATGCAAACCTCTTAAACCATTCTTTAACATGTTAAAAGAAAAGTGATGTTTGGGTAATTTCCCATGTTGTCTCTAAGTACAGTGTTTAACTACATACATTACACCATAGGCTTACATTTATTTCTACGTGACAAATCATCACTATTGTGTAAAACAAAATGGAAGGAACCTGTCAGCATTATAGGGCATTTGTTGCCATTGGTTATTTTTCTTTCTACCTGTAAAAAAGAGTGCGTGCCTGTCTTCGTGCTGAACTTCTCCTCAGGCATCTAGCACGCTCTCCTCAAATTCGTTCTCACCTGTAAGACTCCCTAAGACTTTGTGGCAAAACTGGGATCAAATCTGCTCCACTTTTCGATGTTGCTCCGGGTTTGGTCGCACTTTCTCATTATCTAAAGTTACCCAGGAGAATCTTTGCTCACTTAAAACTAATGAAAAAACATTACGCTGCCCTTTGAGATGCATTTAAATTCACCCCGGTGCCGTTAGATCTCAGATGCTTCTTAATAAACTTAAGCTTATTTCCTTTAGGTGGTTATTGCATTTAATCTGCACAATGCATTATGAAAAGTCCAAAATAAGACGTAAAATGAATCCTTTATAGTATATCAGTTCATCCAGTCATAGATTTCCCATGTTAAGCTTATTTACTAATTCATTTGTTTGTTTTGCGCAAATTAAAATATATTGTTATCATTTTAAAGACTAATGCTGGCCGTGTTGTCTATGTTTTTGAACCTACCCCACCTTGCACGATCACGTGATACGTCCACCTGAAAAAAAAGAAAAAAAAGAAAGAAGACCAGCTGTGGGCGGCCGTGAAGCGATACATCTGTCCTCTCTGAGGCCGAGTGGCGCTTTCTAAGCCCCTTTAATGTGTTCGCGGCGATCAGAGACTGTGTGTGCGCACGAGGGGCGATGATGATGGAGGCGCGCGGACGTGACAGGCCCACTGCACGCAGGGCTGCTGCTGCTGCATGCGCGCGCGGTTAGTGAGTGAGTGGTCCTGATGAGAGTGTGTGTGCGCTGCCTGCCGACGAGGAGGGGAAACTGGACGGAGAAGGCTGTGGCGCCAGGACGCACGGGGACCACGGCGGATCAGCTGCGGAGAAAAAGGGTCCGCAACCGACGCTGTAATGGACACTTCCCAATTTAGAGCTGCTTGTGTGAGAAGATGAGGACTTTATAGGTTTGCGCTGCACCTGAAAGAAGATCGCGTATCGGACCGGTTTGTTTGACGCAAGCGTTTTTTTGATAAAGTGGTGTCTCGGACGAGTCTCTACGAGCGACAGACGAAAAACAACCGCTCCAAGTTCAAATTAGTTCCGCATTTTCTTTTCCAAGACATATCATGTTGTCGCTTTTGTTTATTCTGATGCCCGTTGGGGCGCCTTTTTCCGAGACTCTACCGTGAGGATCTTGTGTCGCAACTTGCTTCACCCCCACCTCCCCCCCTTTTATGTTTTTTTTTAGTTCACTCAAGAGGATTTTGTCCAATTTGCCAGCTCTAGCTTAGTTTGTCCGTAAGATATGCGCCACATAAATTTTTAATTCTTATGCATCTGCACGAAGACAGGAGAGGAGAGACGCGAAGGGGACGCGAGGAGCAGTGGAGAGAATGAAGGAGGCACACTGAGCGAGAAGAGACGAGGAATCAAGGTAGGAGCCGTGCCGAGAGTGTTTATGATCCCGTGTCATATGCCCCCACGTTCCTTCTCGGGCTGCGTGAGGTGTCCACGCGTGTAAGCCGATTTATCGACTGATATTTTCATGCTTTGACAGATGCAGAGCTCATGTTTACCCCGCGTCTACGGCAGTCACTACGGATTTAAATCGCGTGCTGGAAGCTCTAAATTACTCCGACTGAGTGCGTCCATTTATTGGCTTGCGCGTAACACGGTGAATCCGAAGAATACACGAGCAGGTACACGCGCAGTAAAGTGTGGATGTTGAGAAATTGATTGAGATTGTGTCATTTTGTCCAGTGTCCGAATCGCCCTCTTTAAAGACAATGCGTCCCGAGATACTTTTGCCGTTTACATTACCAAAACCCACATTGCTCAAGTCCATCTGGCCTGGACTACACCATTAATCTTTATGTCCTCACATCATCACCTCCAGCCTGTGTGGGACCCGAGGGCTTTGTGGTGGTGCGTTGACACTGTGCAATGTGCGGAGTGTCCCACAAAATCGCATGCAGTTTCGTCACAATGCAAGTTATTATTACGCGCGAAGTGTTAGTGTAGTTTAGGGCGTAAAGACAGAGGATGTCCTCCCCATACTGCACCCACTAATGTGCAGGGCCTCATGAATATAAATGTGGTAAGCCCCTGTTTCGAATTAAGTCCCACTTTAATAACACAAACTGCAATATAAAACACATGCATATTGTTGTTTTGATAAAAGAAATTAAGTCCTCTGTTGCGGGTTATTTTAATAAAGTCGTCCAGAGGAAAAATCCAGTGAAGAAAGCATCACTTTGTGCTGTATAAGCCTTTTCCTCGTTTCAGCGGGTGCATTGTGTTTGTTCTGCCAATTCTGGGGTCTGAATGAAATTCAAATTCTTCAGGTGGTAAAACAGCAATATTGCAACTGTCTGATTGCGTTATCTGGGCATTCAAGAAGTCCGACTTGGAATTGGTTTACTGCCAAGCACTCTCCCTGGGAAGACAGAAGGATTTATTTCCCCCTTGTCTGTGTGTCACATCACCATCAGAAAAATTATTCTCGCCTTTCACTGGCTGAATAATAGTCATACATTAGCATGGCATTAATGCGCGTCATACTTTTTAATAACTCGCTAATCATAATGAGATTTATTTCAGAGTGCAGGCTTGGCAATTGAAAGGCGCCACAGTTGTTGGATTCAACAACTGAATTGTTCGGTGAAGGTGCAAGCTGTGAGGAAAATAATCTCGGTGGAAGGCTGTTGGAAAGCTTTGCACAAATAAAATTACTTCCATTCATTGAAGTGTTTTCGTGTTGCTTTTCTTAGGCTATGGCTATGTTCTTCAAGTGGAGGATGTATGATTAACATGCTGGTACAGGATTTTACATTTCCAATTTTCACCTCTGTATGAAAGTCTGCGTATGGTGTTAAAAATTGCTGTCAAGAGAGTGTGCGTTAATTAGTATGTAAAAAATATCTCTTGTAATCTATACAAATATATCAATTAAGTTTGATATAGTGATACCGTCTGAGCAGATTTTTGTGTCATCTTAATGGCATATTGTTTGAATCTGGTCTGGGCTTGGCATGTTTCATAAAACGAAGTAGACAAGTGCCTGGGCTAACGTCTTGATTCTCACATCGCTTCTTGCTTCAGCAATTTTTTTTGTGCTTATACAAAAGTACCGCTGTTCACTGATACATCCGCCTATTTTTTATTGTTATGGAAAATCATATAGCTTTTGCACAATACACTTAGCTGTTCCCGTCTCCCGATTCCTTTAATTAATTTATTCCGATCCAACCAGGGCAACTTAATGAATATGTAAGTTAATCAGCAGATAAGATAAAGCAGTGATATGAATTTCAGAATGTGACCTATGATACTTCACGCCCCGAGGACAGCAAACACGTTGCTTATGCCACTTCAAGGAAAGCAACACACATCGATTCAATTTTCCCAATGTTTCCCTTCCGCTCACAACACAGATTTAATTACAGGCTGTGTGTTAACTGCTGCTGTCGGTAAATGTTGCTGATTCTGACCTTTGCATTGAAACGTGTCCTTAACCTGTGAAGGAGGTCATTGACAAACTGTTCACCCAAAAAAAGTGGCTGAGGGCTACCGGCAAGACGTGACAAGAGAGTTGTATCCATAATAGTAGTACAGGCGTTGAAATAAAGATTGGAAAGTCAATAGCAAGCTGCCTTATGGCAAAAGTGTCAAGAATGTACTTACAAATAATGGTACTCCGCAGATTCGTCAAGCTCCAGTGCATACAACAATACATGTCTAGATGGATGGAGGGATGGTCCCCGGTTTCTGCTTGGAAACTATGTTCCAACCACTGGTACCCATCCTGCCTCGCAACATGCTTTACATTTGCAGGTATTTGCAAAAAAAAAAAAGTAGTGTAGATATTGTTTGTTGAATTATTACAGTCAAAAATACAGTACACTAGTTTTACATAGTCAATAAAATGCAGTAAATTTCCCCCTTTGAAATATTGTCTAGCTGCTGTTTTAATGTAAACTATTTTGTTTTAACTGACACACATTTTAAAAGGAATGTTAAACACATTATTTTTGTATTTTTTTATGAGCGTTAAAGTATGTCTGTTTATCTAACCAGCACTATTTTTAGCATAGTAAAGCTGGTGAAACGTGAGGCAAGTTATATATCTACGTATACATGATCGCACTTGTACTGCCACTGAATAAATGTATAGTTTATACTTGCACCCTGCACTGCAATGTTCTCATCTTCACATAACTCCCTTGTTAATGTGTTAAGATAAATGTCGCCTTAGTGTGTATGGCTTCAGCTGCTGCAGCAGCACCATATCATATTCTAATTATGGCTTTAACCTCATCAGTGCATTTTGACGATGAAGATTTACTGATATGATCTCTGATTACTACTCTGACTATCACTTTGCCTCCACTCCGGGTTTCTCATGGTTCAGTGAACAGTGTAAGATATATTTTGAATAATCACGTCCAACTCCCGAATTAGTTTACAGTCTATCTGCAGATTATTTGCAATTATAACCATAACATTTGCTCTGACGCTATGCTTACAAACGACATACATAGCTTTAATCATCATTAGTGTGTTGATTTGAGAAGAGCTATAATGCTAATGGTCAAATTAGCTGCAGTTTATTTGAATGATATCAGTGGATTTAATTATGATTTATATAAGCATGCATTTGTCATGTTATGCTGGCCTCATGGTTGTTTGGAATCTAACCCTGCATCTATGGGCCTTGAGCGAGGCACACACTGGACAATTGGATGATGGCTGGTTTGTTTTCATGCAGACCCATGCTGGCATGTTTTGTTTGTAATTACGGATATATTTATATTTATTTATTTATTTGACCTTTTTTTAACCTGGAAAGTCTGAGTCTTTGGTGGTAGAGGAAAGCATGGGAACCTGGAGGAAATCGATGCAGACATTGAGAGAACCTGAAATCTCCACACAGTCCCAGCCTGGAATCAAACCTGGAATCTTCTGGTTGTGAGGCGAGAGCATTAACCGCTGTGCCACGGTGCACTCCTGTTCTAACCTCCAACCTCCAAGCGCAACCATTTTGCCTCTGGGCATGAGTCTTCCTCTTCTGCTTTACTGCGATAGATATAAGGTATGGGGCATTTGGGGATCGGCAATGTCTCCTGTGCCCATGCGCCTACGCACTGAATCTCTTGGGCTCAGGAAAAGGCTAATCTTTTGTAGCCTTTTCAGTTTTGTCGAAGTGATCTGTCTCCGAGGGCCACTTTTTCACTCAGCTGACCCAGAAACGTTTGGTGCATCGCTCCTATGTCCTTAAAATCTTGTCTTTGTAGCAGCAGCTCTGTTTACCTGTATCTGTTGGTTGTCAACAGCTGATAAGAGTTGTCCTGACAGGAAAGCCATTATGATCATAATGACAGTCATTGTGGTCTGCTGTTTCACCACAGCGGACAAAGCCCCGGAGAAGTGGTTTTAAGCAGTTACTGCAAATGCAATTGGAAATACCTAATGTGTTTTGTCTTTTAATTTGATGGCAGTTTTCTTCTTCAGTGCAAGACAATAAAACAATGCACTGTACGGTTCGGACAGGGCGGACAATGTGTCTGAATAATTGTGGAAAATAGAGCAGAGCGAGGTCTTTACAGAGGTTTCATGTCCAGTTTACACAGTTACAACACTATTGAGTAATATTTGTAAAAATTACCTATTATTAAATCACCGAAATTATTGCCGTGAATTACTAATTTTTTCAAAAACAATAGCAAAGACGTCAAGCATTGCGTTTTTAAGAAGATCAATGTGTTTGCGATGTCATCAAGAATTACTTGTATACAGACACCTAATATGTATATCTCCAATGTATCATTTCTTTGCTATTCAATTTCGACATCTTGCAGTCCAGCCGTAAATGATCTCAATCTGTTCATTGTGCCAGTTCTAAGCTCTAATTAATTAATAAGGCTGCATGAGTGCTCGTCTGTTGTAGAATATGGCAAAATATATATCGTCTTTATTGGCAATCAGATCATTTACAGCGCTGACCTGAAATATGAAAAGGCTAAAGAGGTTGTGAATTATCAACAGTATCTGTGCTACTATAATGTGGAGGCTATAAAACCTTTGGCAGGATAGGCTTTCCGGTACAAAAGGAGGTTGAACATGTAGACCACGAGTAGCCAATCTTACAAGAACCCCACTATAGTCTAATCCAATTCCTCGGCTGCCAGCCCTGAGCCTGCACAGTGTAGGCGCCAGCATGTCGAAAACCAAACGGGCAGCAACCAGAGCGCATGAACCGGGAAAAATCAATGAGGACTCTTTTTCATAAATGGAGTGGGTGTTAAATTAGCTGGATGGGCCCATGTAGCAACACATTGCCTCTGAGTGGCTGCTGTATTTGGGCCTGTGTCTATTGACGGAAAGACGTCTTGATGTGTACAACAGTGAAAAGACTCACTCGTACTCAATCAATGTGACCAATCAGCCCCACCAGCGTTCACTTCTTTCAGCCATTTGCAGAAACCACGTCACATGCAGCAGCAGCAGCAGCAGCTACCTCCAGAATGTAACTGCGGTTCATAATGGCCACACTTGATTGCCATTTGAGCCGCTCTGATTTCTCTATTCATGTTGTCAAAGCTATTACAAATACATTTTATCTAGCTTGTTTGCATCATGATTTTTTTTTTTTTTTTTACATGTATTTAAAAGGTTTTAAACGGATCATATTTTTTAAAGCTCCCGAGAGTAATGATCATAAATCCATAAAGTCGTGGCTTACTGGTGTGTGGCATTTGAAGAAATCAGTCATGGCAGCTCCTAGCCAAAGGTGTATAATGATAGCAGGTCTCTTAATACTTAAATCGATTTGGATCCTTTGGCGGCGAAAGCACAGTCACCCCAAAAGTATTAATGCTGCTTTTTCTCTGCACACTCAAGGAGGAGGCACGCTTTTTCAGATTAGATTTTACACATGATTTTACAGAGCATGAAAAAGAATAAAAAAAACTGTGACCATGAACTATTTCACTTCATGCCTCTAGGAACATCCTTTTTTTTTGTAAACTGAAGCTACATTTAATCGTGTAAGCAGCATTATGTACAAAATTTATAAACAATATTTTAATTTTAGGATTTGATACTAGGGCATAGACTTGATTTTTGTTCTCGTAGTGGGACGTTTGGACCGTCAGTGTGTTGTGAAAGTAGACGTTTGTGAAAAAAGACCTATGCATATAAATGTAAAGCCTTTATATCAGTAAACTAGCAGTCTTGTTGTTTACAGCACCGTGACAGTATTGTGAAATGTGCGATTATGTGTGGACCACAGGGTGCCCACTAAAATCACAAGTGATATTTAGTCTGGGGACCACCAATTCATTTTCTCGTAGGAGAGGTGTGGTTTACGATCGTCCATAGTCGTATATTGGGCGAAAACGAAAAAAAAAAAAAAAAGTCTATCATGCGTCTGCACGTAGCCATGGCCAATCGTATCATCGTATGAGATGACGTATGACGTACCCGCTGTAAACTTTTGAGCTAAATTATTTAGAACAAGGTCTAAAGCTTGATCGAAAAATAGCGTCACGTCTGCTGCTGTCACGTTGGATCCGTAAATAAACTTTTTATTTATTTATCCGTAAATAAACTACAAGCTTCCGTATATCGAATAGCGCGTCATCGTCTTGCATCCCTCCTCGTTCTGTGATTGGTTCCCAAATCCACCGGAAAATTTGGGCCATGGTCCCCAGGCTGTTGTGCAGTTCGAAATAATTCGAGCGCACACAGCAGCATGGCGTTAGCCAGGTTAATCAAGAAGGGCACCTGGGTCCAAATCCAACTATCTACAGACAAGGAGTCAATAAATTATCTTTGCATGTTGTATTGCTTTATTTGACCTGACAGCTTTATTAATTTTTTCTCATTTTAGAAATAATAACACAACAAATCGAGAAAGTTCGATACAAACTCAAAGTCCTCGTTTCCACAGTTCTTCCCTTCAGCATATTCGGACAGTGT
This sequence comes from Gobius niger, assembly GCF_951799975.1. Classification (NCBI taxonomy): domain Eukaryota; kingdom Metazoa; phylum Chordata; class Actinopteri; order Gobiiformes; family Gobiidae; genus Gobius; species Gobius niger. The sequence goes on from NC_136861.1 coordinate 20,160,987, forward strand.
TATTTTTTTTTTTACCCTCGTAAGATCTGCTGCTATTTCACCTCTCAGTCCACGGTGTTGCTTGTTAATGCCTCTCCATTCTCTTTCCTTTACAAAGCTGGCAGAAAGATGTAAGGAAGCAGGGATCCATTGACCTAATAGCTTCTCAGATCAATCCTTATGTTTTTTTTTTCTTGATGGCCTGACGTTGCTGTTGGGGCCGGGTGTGCGGCGAGATGAGCTGGCCCCTAATTGGGTCGCCTCGACTGACTGAGAGTGGTAATGGTAGCAAAAGTCAAAGCTTTTCTTTACACCTGGCCTTCTGTCTGAGTCCTCGTCATTACCGACACCTTTGTCCTCATTATCTTTAGCTCAGTCTGATCCATCAAAGTCTCTTTAGTGCATGTTCATTTTTACCGTGTCCGGTTTGGTGTCTGTGCACTCGCTGCCACAGGTGTTACTCTTTGTTTAACCAAGCCCACTAAAACATATGAGCGCCAGGCTGTTGTGTGTAGGCAGACACGAACAGTGACTTGATGATTTGCTATTGAAGTTGATGATGTCATGATTACTGAGGGAGGGCAGGGTCCAATACAACTCTAAGACATCTCCAAACAGGATATATACAAATGTTTGAACCTGACTATCATATGTTTGGGATTTGGTCCCTAAAACTGCCATATCACTAGTCCACACCAAGACCATGTTTTTGAATTTTTACATGATGTTGAACTTTGTGCCAGTTTCCATTTCAGGTGAATAGGCCCAGTATTACCCAATAACAAAATGACCAGTTACCACCATAGAGTAGCTGCGAAAGAAGATGGGTCTGGAAATACACGGTAAACAAGTGACTGATTGGCAGCTAAGGCCGAACCTAGGCCTGTCACGATAACACATTTTAAGTTTGATATATTGAGGCAGTAAAGTATCACGATAAATGATATTATTGACTAACGATACTAGATACTGTCAACTCTCTGCCATGAAAATGACTGTAAAACTTTGTTCTAAAAGTGCATAATCATATCCTAAAATACCACAAGCTGCAATAAACATGAAAATAGGGGGGGGAATGCTTATAAATGTGTAGACAATAACTATCGAGCCCAAAAATATATTGTTTATCTGTTATTATTGAACGATAAGTCAGTATAGTAATTATCGTGACAGCCCTAGCTGAACCAATCATGACCGTCACAGAGAAGTGAAGGTTACGTCACTCGCTGCGCCGCTATGTTGTAGTTCAATCAACAGTGACACGTTATTACCCTATTGCCTAGCTGCCCCCTAGCACAATCTATGCTTTTTAACCTATCCTCAGGAGATGTTTTTTTTTTATATTAACCTCATGAAAAAAGGGTTGTATTGCACAATGACAAAGAGCTCTGTGGCTCTGTGGATGTAGCATGGTGTCAGGGGCCCCTTTCTAACCCGCCTGACACTTTTGCTTAATGCCTGCTATGCATCTACAGTATACACTTGTGTGTTTGAGCGAGTATCTCCGTGTCTAACCCCCTCAAGGGCCGGCAATTTTCACCTGAGATTCACCGGAGTCACTCCACAGAGGGGCGGCACGGCGGGCGTTTGTATTTGTGTCAGCAGCTAGGGCCCTAGGGTGCTCCAGCGTTGGACGTCCAGCCTGTGTGTGTGCGTGTGTGTGTGTGTGCGTATGCGTGTGCGTGTATGTGCATGCGTGCGTGTGTGAGTTCATGCTGTGAAGGGAGGCAGCACCAAAACATCATGGGACCAATGAGAGGTGTGTTTGTTTTGCCTCTCTGTTGAGCTGGAAGTAAAGGGGAGGAGACATGGAAAGTTATTAAAAAGCCATGTATATTCAGAAAAAAAAATGAATTAGACAGGTGTTAAGTGTGGCATGACGGTAAACAAAAATACCTACCATCCTAATCCATATCATTGCTTTATCTTTAAGCCAAAGAAACCAGTGTATAATATTGTGTTTTTTATGTGATACATTATTAGTTTTACAACATTTGAGAGTAAGCATTTCAGAACATGCTTATAGTACACATGTTTTCAAGCCGCTTCAGTCCTGCTGGAGCCCAAGCCTGGAATAAATGACGAGAGTTCTTCAGTTCACTCTGCTGAGCGAGAAACCTGCAGCAAGGCATACATTTATATGGCCTATTATTATCATTTCATGAGATAGAGAAATTATGTATTCTCATTAAACGCCAAAGGAAGCCAGTAAAGCGGAAGAGGCGCGGGTGTTAAAGGGCATGTATATTCATAAACAGCTGCAAAACACCTGGAGCATAATGCATACAGAACCGATGAGATTTGCAGGGGCCAAGTGTAGCACGATGGAAAAACTCCCTGAGCAATGAACTATAAGGGGAGAGAGAGAGGCGCATCCGGAGTGGATTAATTAAGGATTATAATTATGTTGGGACCATGCACATGTCACCTGAGACTGGCCTAGGCTCCCGTTCCTCTGCCTGGACACAGAGTAGAGGAAAATACCCCTCACGCGTGCGACTCACCTCTACAACACAGCAACAAAGCGTCATGTAGTACAATAATGGTTAATGACGGTATAGCACAATCGTGAATGTAGGGCTGTGCAATTTATCGAAATTCAAAAAACGATCATTAAGGATGCCCTCTTGCTTGTCCAGCCAAAGCGCAGAAAGTCCCTCCTGCGCGGTTTGTGTGAGCGCGGCTCATCGGCTGAACTACCAGTGCTGCGTGATGAACTGTTGTATTTGTTGCGGAAATAATAATAATATTTTTTATGTGCAGCTCTTGACATAACGCTACTGACAGTGCTCACCTTTTGCTGAAAGGAGAACCAAAGTTTAGACGCCTCTATGTCCTTTGCCCAGGGCTGGTTGTTGCAGAAAAATCTAAAACCCTCACAAAGATCTCACAAACGCAGCGCAAAGCAAACTCATATTATTTCATGCCGCTGGGATGATTGTTGTTTTTTTCGCCTTCGCATTTCACGTGCTAATGGAAGATGCTTTGGTCCGACAAAAACAAATAGTGAGGTGTGGTGATGTCATCAGGCCGCACAGCTTGGTTTGCTTGGGTAGGTGTGAGGGCTGGCCAGCAGGGGGCAGGTGAGCCAGGGATGTCTCTAATAATGGATTAGTGTAATATAATTTGGACTTTTTTAACTGTCCAAAGAAAACAGTATAGTTGCATAGTTTATTTATTGAGAAGAAATAGAGACTTTTTACAGGCAACAAATAATCGCTTGAATAATCGGGATTTCAATTATTACTAAAATGATGATTATTTTTTCTATAATCAAGCAGCCCTACGTGAATGCTGTATTCATGGTACTAGTTCTGGATTTTATTGTTGATGCTCATGTGTGAATGTTTTTATTTTAATTTTATTATTTCACAATGTTTAAAGGGGCTGGATGCAAGTTCGCCACTTTATACTCACTACTGCCACCTCAGGCCCTATGTGTAACTGCACCTTCTATATTAAGCTCGTGCATGACGGCAATTCGGGCCGAAGTGACACATTTTTGAGTGACCGTACAGGATTTTAGAGGCAGTTGTGGTGAACAGGTCTGAGCTCATTCTACACATTAGGACATGGCTGGAACATGTAGGGGGAGGAAAATACATAATTTTAACATTTTTAAACTCCCTATAGTCCCTTTAAAGACACATGTTTAAAGGGACTATATCATTATTAAAATTAGTAAAAAGTATTTCCATCCCCCTGTAGTATGAGCCCAGACCTATTCACCACAACTGCCTCTAAAATCCTGCACTGTCACTTAAAAGGTTGTTACTTCGGGTCCGAATTGTCGTCATGCACAAGCTTAATATACAACCTGCAGTTACACATAAGACCTGAGGTGGCAGTAGTGAGCATAAAAATGACCAACTTGCATCTTGTCTCTTTAAGGTTAGCACTTGGCTGTCAATGGTGGGCCGTTCTCTGCTAATGGTAAATGCCCCTAATGCTGCTTTTACTGTGTATGGACCACAGAAGGTAACACTGTTGTGTCACTGCACCTTGACTGTTTATATGGTGAAGACGCTTAAAATTTCCACACACATTTTGCTTTTCCTAATGTGCTGTATATTTTACTCAGCATAAATCGTTTTTTTGTGTGTGTGTCTTAACTAGTCGCTAATTTATGGCTTATTCCGTGGCAAGTAAGAGGAGTTGTTTTTCAGAGCTCCTTGCATCAGCCTAAAGCCTAGCAGATAAAAAGAGGGAGAAGTGAAAGTAAAACAGCAAAGTTTGTGGTTGTATATAAAATGAGCTGGAGGCTGCTAAAACACTCTCAGCTCAGGGGAGGTGCAGAGCAGGTGATTAAATTGTGTGGCTTCGTCATTAGGAGAGCTATCTTTCACATTACCTACAAGCCACACTGTGTTATGAGGGTTTCAATGGTGCGCCGCGCGAAATGCTAATGTGCTAAAGTTGCTGAAATTAATATGTGGGTGATTAGCGATCGTAATGGCTGCCAGGTTTAAAATCTCAGTTCAGCCGGTTTGCTCTGACAAATCTCAAATTTGAGTGAGGGTGCAAAGTGGTTAGCGGCCCTTCTTCTGAGAAAGAACATTGTTATTTCAGTCAGCAGTCCATCTTTGATCTTTTCATGACATGTCCCTTATGGATTCTTTACAGCTATTAACAATTCAGTGCCATTTTGTATTGGAAATTGGGGTCCAATAGCTTATGGTCCAATAGCTGACGAAACAGACAAGAATAGCACCGCAAAAAGTGCAGCAATTGATTTTTTTCTAAAGGGCTTTTTGTCCCGCTCTAACATAAAGGTAGGACTGACTTTGTAACGTCCTGGGCCGGTGTTTTCCTGTGTTCTTGCAAAATGGCCAGCACCGTGCGGCCCAGGTGTGGATTTAAATATATCAATGTGAGGAAAGGTGCTTCTAAAAATGACCATGCAGTCTCAGCAAACCTTCCCTCGGCGTGCTCTTTTTCTCCGCGTGTGTGTGTGTGTGTGTGTGCGCGCCATGATTTTAGAGAGGGAGCGCTTTGCTATAGCTTCATTAAAAAAACTGCCAGAGAGAATGGGGTACAGCGCGCCACAAATGACGAGCTTCTTGCGCGGATCGGCAGGTGTAGGGTGAGATGCAGGCGATTAGGGCTGCACTCCATATTGCAATGTTATCGCAAAATGTGGAATCATTTGCATTGTGAGGATGTTATTATGTAAGTGCTTGTATTTGTCATGGTACAAGCATGCAACAAAATGGCATTCAATCTAAAAACACACTTTGATAAGAATAAAATAAAAAGGAATAGATAATCGTAGTTCTGCGGTACAATTTGGATGAAGTATCTAATTGTGAAGCTTTAAAGTAAAATAAAAAATGCAGATTTTACAAATAACAAAGGACACACAGACATGGTCACAAAATGCTTTACATTCGACAATTTTGCATTCAACTTTAGATTCTCTAAAAAAAAAAAAAATTAAATATTCATTATAGTCATATTTGATCAAGGTTTTCTGCTTCATGGAGCTTCTCCCACATGAACAAGGCTCAGACCTGGTCCTTTGGCAGAGAATTTAAATTATCTGAGGCTCTTTCAGACTGTCAATGGAAGTTTGGATGATTTTAGTCTCTTCTTTTCATTTTTATTTTGTATTTTAGTTGGACATTTTAGTCATAGTTTTAGTCTCATGAAAAACGTAAATTTTTTGCTCAATTTTGTCGGCAAAAATATGCCTTTGACTAAAACAATGCCGAAATATTATAGTCGACGAAATTAACACTGATTCACTCATATACATGCTCGGTGGTGGTAAGCTATGTAAGAAGCTTCAGTTTCCCCTGGGGGAGACTGACAGAAACGCCGGCACGACTGCACACATCTGCACACATCTGCGCCAACGGTCCCTCACCATCATTCATTCACGCACACACATCGCTCATCCTGACCTATTGTGCATGTTTTCCGTGGTAGGAGAAACCGCAGTACACGGAGGAAACCTACGCAGACATGGGGAGAACATGCAAACTCCACACAGAAAGGCGTTAAAGGTGAAGTATGAGCGCTAGCCACTACGCTACCGTGCCGCCCAAAGACCCCATAGAGACAGAATGTTTTTGCTGCAATAGATATCGTAGCGACTATTGCCAATTAATCCAAAAATACATCAAATGTCATCAGTGTTTATGCAACGCTAATTTTTCCTTATATTGTGCCGCTTCTTGTTTACGAATATATTCCTATCACTTTACAATTACCCTGGAGATGCCGCGCTTGTATTCCACTGGTGATTACTCCCACTGCCCCATTACGCCTCTATTGTATATGTTAAGTTATTAAAACGAACTGCATAGTCGTACGTCACCTGACCGCTGAAGACACTTGCCAGACCACAACTTGACCTCTGGTAACCCCCCACACGGCACCACTCCGAACAAGCAGACCCGCTCACTCAGCGCTCACCTATTCACACCGGCACTCGGGGCACACCGCATTTGGAGACATTTAGGCCACAAAATGAAGCCTTAATTGACTCTTTGCTCATTATAGCATTACACGGGGCCTTCTTGGCACCCTGGTTATTGTTTCATGGATTAATCATTTCTATTCCACAAATTGTCGCCTGCACATACTAAATCAACCGGTCTGCCTGCTCCGCACAGATATGCAGTTGGAGAAAAGGGGAGCTTTAAATGCCTTCTCGCCGTCCAATTGGGCGCCGGAGTTTCCACGATTTATTCGAAAGATTGGTTTTATTGATTCTGTGAATTAATGTGGTGCCAGTTTAATCAGTGGACTGTAGGGCCATGCAGAATCTGACATCTCTGTGAACTCGAAATGAATTGAGTATACAATATTGATCGGGTTATCCACACTGTTTATTCCGCCATTTGTCTAAGAGCTAATTAATTCAGTTTGTACCAAATAATGTAGGTATGTGTCCGCGCCGCTGCCCCATTGTTTGTGCTTCTGCTCCCGGTGAGATTGTGCCTGGTGGTAATAGGGTCTGTTATAGGCTGCAGGCTGCACTAGTTTATTGGAAAAGTGTGTTTCTTTTTTCACTAGCTGTACCCATATGTGCATACAGTAATGTTATATGGATGTTTTTATGCACATTCAGCAATAATGCAAGAGCTCAGACACAGCCAATAAAACACGGTGGTATTGTGTGTGCAGAGATAGGAATGTGGGAATGTCAAAGCTGGTCTGAAATGAAGTTTGTGTCTAAAGGAGGAATTTATCTCATGCCGTTTAGCACCTCTCAGCTATTTTTGTGGAGTAAAATGTTGTTGCGGAAAATGGAATTGTTTGTAATCGAGCCCGGATTAAGGAGCGTGTCGCATCACGGCGTTCAGTTTGAAATATGACGAGTCGACATGCAAAATTATTGTTTGCGTGTTTGTTTGTTTGTTTGCTTAATTTTTTACTGAAAACATGCGCCTAAAGCTAATCCCCGAGATTGATATTGCTGACCAAACCTTGCTCAAGAAAGATATGTCAAGATCTGGATTCTGCATCACTGTTTTTTTGTTCTAATTACTAATACTAATACTTCTAATTGTATATCATTAAACTGAAACAATTGCACAATAAAGCGTCAATTGCATTACAGTTATTACGGTGTTTCCCCCTCAATGATTTAAGTTATGATGTTAAAATAGTTAAAACTTGCTGCCCTACGATCTATCACCACGACAACCCAGACAAACCATCTGGGCCTATTTTAAAAGTGCAGTGGCCCCTTTGCTTCCTGCGGGCTAAAGCGATTCGTAATGAAGTAGAGTCGAAAATTAAAAGTCCCCTTCATATTTATTTAATCACGTCACACGGAGCATGGTCTGGGTCGTAATTACCATATCAACTTTGAACATACATGCAAAGGGCAGCACTTTGTATTCGTCTGACATTTCAGCCTGGGATGTATAGAGGACAAAAACACTCACAGTTCAACGGCTTTTCACTTAGGGATACAATATGGATACAATTGATCCAAACCGGATCAATTAGTACGGTGGCCATTAACGCATTAACGGATTACGGGACGAAATGGATTGTGGAGTGTCACATATTCGCATAGGGCTAATACCAAAAGAAGTTGAAATTCCTTAATGTCTATAGTTGTTTGACAGTATACCTTCATCCCTTGCTTATTGAGCTAATATGGCTAAGAACTCTATCCAATGGCGTTCTGGGTAATCAGGCGTTGTTGGACAGCCAGGAAAAAATAAATAAATAAATAGACTGTCACAGTGAAGCTATTGCAGGCCCATAGGCTTTAATGGCGCTGCTGTTTATATCGTTGCATTGCATTTCTTTTTCATTGGTTTAGAATAGAGAGATACCATTTGACGTGGAACACCCCTCTACACTAGGTCAAGTTGGTCCAATTTAGCGGCTTCACAAAACAGAATGCGTGAGTAATGAAAAAATGGTTAGAAAAGGTCTAGGTGGGGGTAGCAAAGCGGGTGAAAAGTGGATGAATAAGATGTATTTCATTTGTATTACATGGTCTGCTGACTCTAGATGCATCAGACCCAGATTGCATGTGTGTGTGTGTGTGTGTGTGTGTGTGTAGTAGAAGCAATCCTACTTCCTCTGTATATATTAAAATCCCATTGGCTTTCTAGATGAGCTAAATAGGGATGCACCGATCCGATACTGGTATTGGATGAAAAAAAATACTATATCGGGTATCGGCTACAAATATCTGATACTGAACCGATAACAGTTTTGTCTCTCAATGCCTTAAAAACACAAGTTTTACCACCTAAATCTAAGTGAATACGGGCATGCTGTATATCATTGAAAAGCTAAGAACCAGTAGAATTCGATCGCTGAGTCTCGCTAGTCTCAACATCCACGTAGTTCTGATCGCTGCGCAACATGCCAAGGTTAGCATCAGTATGCTAAAGCTAGTGTTAGCATGCTAACGGAAACTAATCAAGGCTCGGACAGAAACTAACATAGAAATACCTAAAGTAGCCTAATAAAATAAAACCGACCACTGCTAAAGCCAAGTGTTTGTATTTTAGTTTAAGAAACAACTGATCAAACATATTTGTAATGATCAAATCACTTCATGTGAGTTGTTTGCGTTAATGTAACCTAAAGCCTGTCAAATACCCAAGGATATTTAGTGTAGAAAAGTCCAGTGATCCTTGTTAAATGTTTATCCAAGAGTTTATCAATAGATATTATTCATAATTGATCTGTATCCTCATGACAAAAAAATATGGCTAAGAGAAAGCCACTTTCAAGAAAGTGGTATTGGTAAATATTGGGTATCAACAGATACTCAAAACCCAGTATCGGCATCGGTATCGGTAGCAAAACAGCTGGATTGGTGCATCTCTAGAGCTAAAGCTCCGACTGTGAAAGGGCCGATTAAATGTATGAAACGCCACTGACTCTGTCTTTGTGATCTCCTTAAGTGGTAGGTCTTTAAATGTTAGCTTGAGAGTAGGTTTTAAATGAAATATATGTAATAATGATAATTGTCTCAAAACAAACAGTTTACAAGTACACATATCCACACATATTCAATATGAGGCATTGTGTGATTCAAACAAAGAAAATAAAAAAAACTATTGTGAAGACTCAGACACTTTGCATTTGTTGAAATCGTGTAAACATCAGTTAGTGTGCAAATTAAGTTACGGCCGCTCTCATTGCTCAGTTGCCTCGAGGTGTTCTGAGTAAACAGCTTATGATGTGTATCCATAAACATCTATTTGGCGTGACTCTGGTTTCACTAAAATACCCATTTTTATAGCATCTTTTTTTTTTGTAAAGAAAGAGCTGGATGCTCAATAATAATAGCTGCCTGAGTGTTATGCATTAAGCTCTTTTGAGTCGCCCTCGAGACAATTTGTTCTGCCCTCTTTGTCTGGTCTAAATAATTACACCGCTTCAGCATACATCCAGTACCTGTGTGCTCAAGAATGCAATTTAGACAACCAAATATCCATATACAAATCCCTGTCTGTTTAGAAGGTGAGAAAGAAACAACTTTATCTGAGGTGAAAGTACAGCCAAATTGCTACTCGCTGTGATGCAACTTTGAGACCTATTGCTTTCCATGCTATTATAACTGCAATTTGCACTCTTAGTACTGTCATTGTCACTTCTGAGCAGCTGCTACTATTGCAAATACTACTACCTCTACCATATCTATCTCAGTAATTGCAATGTTAATGATTAATGCATTAAGCAGATCACAATTCATGTATGTAGTGTCTCACTGAGGATATACTGTATGTGTAAAACCCGCTAACTCTTGTTTAGACCCCAACAAACATGTTCTCAAATGCATGGGACTCTTAGTTTAGCAGTTCATAGTCAAGTATTATCTCAATGTTAATGCTTTCAAACAGCTTCATCATTGAAATCACTAGTAAGCAAATAATAATAAAAATCACCATTGGGTTTGTTTCCAACATTGTGCTGCCCAACCACTGACCTTTTTTTGAGATCGAAAGTTAGCTTCTTACTACACTACAGTGCGCTGTTTTTTTTCCACTCAGAAAGTTCTTGGGGAAATTATAAAGTAGGATCTCGTTGCGCCATTTTCCACCTCTGCTGTTTACTCCACGGCCCCTGCCCTGCACCGCGCCTCCTCCCCTGTGCACTAACACTTGCCCTACAGCTTCACCTCTCCCTCGCTCCCCCCCACACCTGTCCCTCTTGCGCTCACCTCCTGATGCTAGCAGATGTGGATGGAAATACAAATGACCCCTGATGAACTCTGATATTGAGCTGCTTCGGAGCTGCGGGCTTTAGACAATATCCCTTCCTTGTTTCGACACGGCGGAGAGAGGGAGGGGCACCCGGGATTCTCTCTACAACGGGGCTTTGTGGGATTTATGACCCCGGCCGTGCTCTCAAGTACGCTGGCACCTCTCCCACCGGCCCGGAATTAGCGGGTGAAGGAAACAAACAAATTAGAAGGAAGCCAACATAACAGGGAAAAAAATGGCGGCAATAATGTGTGGCGTTCCGAGGATAAGATTGTTTTTTTCTCTGAATTTGTTATGCTTATATCTCGGGAAGTCAGATTATTGACCCTGCTGGATACAGTTATTGGGCATATTTTCTACATCTCTTATGTGAGGTGAGTTTATCAAGCCTCAATGTATTCCCCAAGTATTCCATAATCACTTATAGATGCAGCCAAAGACGCAGAGAGGAAGAGCATAATCTTCTCTTTGGTGCTTTCGTGTTGGTGCGTTTGTCGCCAGTGGGGGCCCTGAGCGGAGACGCCCGGGCAGAGCGAGAGACAGCTGGGCGGATGATGGATCTGACGTGAAAGACAGCGGGCTGATGGATGGCCGGTCAGCTGATAGGGGATTAATGCAGTGCTGAGGCCGGGCGCAGCACAGCCAATGGCTTAGTGATAGATAGATAAAACTGACGAGCAGATAAACAAGAGAGCGCTAATCCACGCCCCCTTGATGGACAGGAAATCAAAGGCAGGGACAGGAGGCGCGCAGGGAGAGTTGGACCTTTGTGCTGCCGTCGCACGCTGCGGAGCTTTCCCCCCGGAGTCCACAGAAGAAGAGGCTGCGTAGTGGACACAGTTGATCAAAGCGGAGGCGTTGTATGTCTGATGTATGCATCAGTGGAAATAAATAGGCTCTGAACTCGGGATTTCTTCTGTTGATTGAAAATGTTGTATTATACGCATACCCTCATAGCAGGAGTAGGCAATGTTAGACACAAAATTAACACAGCTATTCCACTTATTCCGTAACACATATACAGAACATGACAAACAGTACACACAGAAACAGTACACAGTAACAGTACAGCATGTACAACAAGACACCCCATCAATAAACTACTAAAATTGCTCACACTCACGCACACAGACCTACTCATGGTAAAATCATGTCCCTGTGAACGTAATTTCCTCCTAGTGGTCACAAGTTTGCTGACCAAGAAGCCATTCGATGGAAGTGCTGATCCGTGGCAATAAGTGGGCGGGGCGGAATCAGGTGAATAGAGATATGTTTAAGTAAAATGGTAAATGGAAAAATACGATAAATGTCCTTAAAAGACCCTCAACACTAGCATTTGTAGAAAAGTGGTGTTTTACTTTTGGCCATAATTGGGAGGTTGGGCCCCTGGTCTTTTGAAAATTGGCCCACCATTAACAAAACATACCTTCCCCTGCTCTACATAGCTGCCAAAGACACAGCTATGAAGAGAGGCTCTGTCCGCTCCCATATTATATATTATATTATTAGTGGATTGCTCCATTGTGCGATCAATAAAATATTATCTTATGTATCTTATATTACCTTCTACTCCATCCGAAAAATGACTTGTTAGGTTAATTTGGTCACTTTATACTTAGATTCTGACTCCAGCCTATAAAATTTGGGCAACCCCGAACGATAATAATCAGGATGAATCCAAAAGCCAATACAAACTATCTAATATGCAAATGACCTTTGTCAGTTTTGTTGCTCGTTCAATATGTGGCTAAATAAAGAACTTTGAAACTGGTTATTTTGTATGTAGCTTGTTACCTATAGAAACAAACAACACAATGCATTTTGGCTATCAGGGGGTGTAAATAGATAATGGTTGTGCGGCAGAGAGAGTGCGTTGGCCGCTGCTTAAAGCCAGTGATTGTTTGTTGATATTTTAATTCACTCCTCTCCGTGAACAGCTTAACCTTGTTTGTAATATAGGAAATAATGGTCCTGGGACACAGTGTTTATGTCACTGGGCCAACTGGCACGTCCTGAAGGCCCAATGCAATCGCAGGAAGAGCGCATAAAGAGCTGGGGGAGCGGAGGACAGGCCCGAGGAGAGATTCAGTGAATATAAGGGAGCGCGCTGTCCCTATCCCGCGTTATTATCGAGTGCTAAAGCTTTGTCTCTCCTCGCCGTTTCAGTGGACCCCAGGGGTTCTGGCATCGATCCGCTGTACTCAGAATGCACTCCGGTGTCACCTATTTAAACACAGCCAGTCGCCGGCCAACAAACACAGGCCTTTATTTATCAAGCCTCTGATTTTGGCTGCACGGATGACAACCTGATTAGCACTTAAAGCAGCTCCTAAATCTGTTATCGGAAAGGGCGGCAGGCGGGGGCACGTCGAGGTGGAGACAGAAGGTCTGGCTGAAGTAGAGAGCTATGGAGGGTGAGGGTTCAGGCGAGTGGCAGAGAGGGGAGAAAGTGGTACGGGACAGGGTAATGGAAGGACAATCAATGGATACTACAAAAGAAACATGTGGAGTAAAAGAGATTTGACATTTTAGTTGGTTATCAGACAAGACTGTGTCAGGTTTAATGACAACAGTCTGCAGATGGGGAAAGATAGCCTGAACTTGACCTCTATTTTTCCTTTGTATTGGAGAAAACCATTGACATTTAATAAAAGTGTAAGAATTTTGACCTATGGACAAAAAGAGTTGTAACAGTAGCAAGTAGAAGCAGTGTTTATAATAGTGCCCGCTTTATTTTATAGTACCCTTGATACATTGTACCAAACTAAATTTAATACAATGTAATGGGCTTGGTAACAATGTGTAATAACTTGTACCTTTGTGTTACATACACAATGGAATAACATGTATTTGCGGTTTGTAGATACATAATGTAATAAGACATTTCTAACCCTAATCTTATATGGAGTTTAAAAATTAAAAAAATATGTATTTTTCTCCCCAACATGTTCCAGCAATGTCCTAATGTGTACAGTAGAATGAGCCCAGACCTATTCACCACAACTGCCTCTAAAATCCTGCACTGTCACTCAAAAAGTTGTTACGTCCGAAATGCCGTCATGCACGAGCTTATAGAAGGTACAGTTACACGTATGACCTGAGGTGACAGTAGTGAGTATAAAATGGCTAACTTGCATCTAGCCCCTTTAAGCCCTGACCCTAAGGGTTGTGTGTCCTTTTACATTATGTACCTACAAAGTACTAATGCAAGTTGTTCCATTGTGTTTCTAACCCATAGGGTTACACGGTGTAAGATTTTATCCTACTTAATTTCACTGCATGTGTATATTAAGGAGTGAAAAATCTCTAAAAACTTGTGTTTTTTTTACTGCAAGTATGGTCGCTTCTTCTCAGACCTGACTCGCTGAGAGCTGGAGGCCACCAGCTCGGCTCCATGGAGATGTTGCTGCTTTTGTTTGACTACAGGTTGCCCAACATCAGGTTAAATGGTCCAAATGCTTTATTTTGATAACCCACTGCAAAAAATGTTTATTCATTTGATACTATTTCGCTGATATGTTTACGTTTTCAGCATTAGTTCAGTTTAGTTTCCCTTGTGACTTAGTAACACATACTTTGTAACCTGAATGTTCGCTGTGTGGTTTTAAGAAACATTGTTGCCATCCATGTCCTGGTGATACAGTCGGTCATTATTGAAAGTAAAGAACTTCCAAAGTGCTTCTCTAAATAACAAACAGAACCCACAGCAGAGTAGACTGTGACAAAGTGAACGCCTGATGCCATAGTACCACATTATTACAGCCGGGGTTTGTGCGGCCGCATGCTCGTCGGCCAAATGAATGAGTGAGAGACGCTGGCGGGGGCCTAAGCGAGCGCGTAATGGGGGTTAGTGATGGCTGTGTTGACAGAAAGTGTCAGCTTTAACCACACTGACCCGGCCGATCCGGGTGGCATGCACAAGTGGCTCAATCTCGGTGCCAGCCTGGACGTGTTCACACTGCAGAAACTGGATGTGAATTTCACTGTTGGACGTGAAGCGCGTGCAAACAGGAAACAGTAGGTGGAGGGTGTCTCAGCGCGCCGATCTGCATGTGTCAGTCGCCTGTCATCTCTGCTTCGGGCCTGGAAGATGAGCAGCAGAGCCTCATCTTTGGCTCTCAAATGTAGATACAGCTCAAAGTCTCATTTCATCTTCAGGGTAATTACAGTGAATTGGATCGCTCTGTGTTTGGTGGAGGGTGGACGGTCGATTGGGATTCTCCGTTTAGATTTGTACTTTAGTTTCTTAAGATTAAACAGTATTAAGTAATTATCCCACTGGCCTTTGCACGTTGTAACTGGAAACCATTTTGTTTCTTGTGTTAGACGAGTGCGTTTAGTCTCGTAGGAAGGAAAAGGGATGCCAGTGCTGGATTACGCAGAAACTCTCACCACACAGAAACCTAGGTTATTTTTGCCAGCAGAAGTTTTCATTAATTTGACAAGGAGACTTCAACTCTAAATAGCTCGTAAAGTTGTACTCACTTTTTGTTAGGCATAAGTAAGAGCCACTTTCTGACCCCATGTGTAACCTTCCCTGAACTAATGTGCCAAGTTCCAAAGGAGAAGATGCTATTTAAAGACACTGCATTGTTGTATGAGAAAAAAACAAGGACAAAGGAACAGAGCTGCTGTCTGTCTTGTGGCCTCTGGTACAATGAAATCCTCAGCCTCTCACCTCGCCTCTGTCACTAAACAATGTTGTTTGAATACGCTCATGATTTCATCTGTCCCACTTGTCCCCTTTGCTTGTCTTCATCACCTGCTCGTCTGGGCCTCCAGTCCCTTCCCCTGTCCCGCTGTAGCATGCCTGTCTGACCCTGTCCAACTCTCCTTCAGGACTCATGTCTTGGTGATCAGGCTACATTATTTATGCTGTATCGTCTTCCTGCATCGCTCCCCACAATGGAACAATCGAGGGAGATTTTCTCGACTGCCACAATGGCAGCAGCAGCGAGACTCAGGCAGAGGTTGGAAATGGGATTAGCCTTAAATGGAATTTAATTTTCACCGTTGTTGTCTCTGAAGCCTGACTGCCACCCAGACAGCGTGACGTGCTCCGTTCAGTGCCCGCAGCGCTCTGTGTTGTGTGTGAGGGAGATTACCGCAGCTGTACAATAGACAGAGAAGCATTTGTAAAATATGATGAACATGTGAGGCTGCGCTTTGTTGCTCTGCTCCACACTAGCCTGAAGAAGACCTAATACTAACATTTTACTCCAGAAGCTCATGAAGAGGAGTTTTGTCTGAAAAGTGTGAATTCACTTGCTTTTTATTTTTGGCTATTTGAATAATGATGCATTGAATGGGGGTCTCTTGAATGAACAGCTTGTTTGCCTGCCACCATGTTTTATTTATAACTATAATTATCACAGACTTTGACCCAATGTGTCTTACAAGAGTCGTATTTTTCCATTATCACACTTGATGGAAAGCTGCTTCTGTAGCCTTGTTGTCCTGGGGCTTCCAATGGGCTTCACCTCATGTGACTCTGTGATGGTGTGAGTGAATATCAGAACCTTCAAAGTTTAGATTTACCCTTTACCAGATCATAAAACGTAGTCTCTTGTTCTTGAGTGAGGTTAGTTTGAGTCCAGCGGTTGACCAGTCGGCACATTGTTCATCGCTTTTGTTATGAACAGTCGCAGAAGAGACTGCCTTGAGTCCTAATTTATGTGTCACAAACAACATCTCAAGATTGAAGCAGCTACAGAGACATTTAGACTCGTGAAAATACATTGACATTTTCATATTTAATGTTCCTTTATAGAGGAGGCTGCTGTAAAGTGTGGCATTTCTCCACTTCTTCTTTTGCTGCGTCCTAGTCTGTCAATGATGACTTTATAGTTTGCCTTGAATAAGAAAAAAAGCTCCTCAATTTTACATCCTTTTAGTAAGCAGTCCGTTCCCAGGCTTGAGCTCCATCGCCTGCTGTGCATTCGCCATAAAATATCGAAACGAGCGTATGTGTAAGTAGATAAATGAGCGAGTATGGTTGAAAAGTAAATCAATGCGTATAGATCTGGAGACTGCACACTGCAGATGAAATAAACATGATGGCAGCGTGTCAGCATGTGTCCGTCAGTGGCGCGCTGTGGGAGACTTCTGCTGTGGACCTCTGTATGCTATGGCTGCATAAATGGATGTGTTACTGCTTCGTCCTTGGGCTGACAGGTGCCAACATGGAGCCTGTTCTCTCCTTACACTTTTCGAGTTATATGCATATTCTTCTTAATTCATAATCGGGCACTGACTATACATGTCGGGAACAAAGAAACTCACAGTGGGATCACACATAGGCCTTGACACGCCCTTGCTCTATGTCCCGCCCCCATCCTGGACCACACCCTCAAACCGGGCTCAGTGAAGACAGCACAGGGCACCAGTGACTGTAACGTTGGGGCTTCTAACTTGTTTCACTTGGCTTTCCTTACTATATAAAGTAAGGAAATGTCATTATTAGTTATTAGAAATGGAAAGTTGTAAGTTGGTGGCCAGAATTATCAAATATGCAGAATTTGTTGTACATTTTGTCTTCCAGAATGTCCATAAATCAAAGAAAAAATAGTTCAAAGTAGAGTTTCAAGATATGATAATGTGACCAGGGCCCGACCGATATAGATTTTTGATTTTTTAGATTTTTTTTCATCTTTCAAACAGTCTATAGTCATTCATTATTATAGTAAAGGTTTCTATATTTAATAGAGGTCGACCGATGTGGGTTTTTCTGATGCCAGTGTTGATTTTTGGCACATATTTAAAAAAAAATGTCTGGTCTATAATCCTGTGTATGAAGCTTATGAACGTGTCAGTGTTCAACTGTGACAGGAGGGTGCGCTGTATGAGAAAGACAAAAATCAGCAGATTCCAAAACAAAAAACAGTAAGACTCTGTCTCCTATGGTCCTGAAATTATTATAAGCAAAGGTCTACAACATAAAATACGCATAAAATAGGTGAACAAACTGATGACCGATTTTCACCGCGATGTTTCTCTGCTCCCCTGAGGCCTAGGACGTTGAGGGAGGGCGTTTTAAAGCCCAGACTGAGCCCTTCCCAGTGTAGAAAACGGGAAGTCTCTATCACCTTTGGTTCTGGAGATACTGTCCGATAAAGGTCTGATATCGGCTAATGGCCAATATTGAAAATGCCCAAATATCGGCCCGATATATCAGCCGGCCGGTTTATCGGTCAGGCCCTAAATATGATATATATTAAATATTATAGCAATAATTTACAAAACCATTTCAACAAAGTAATTTTCTTGACATTTATTTAAACATAGAACGTCCAATTTGTGTTTTCATAACTGCCAGCTGAGGTGGCTCGGGCATCTGTTCCGGATGCCTGCTGGTCGCCTCCCGTGGAAGGTGTTCCAGGCATGTCCTAGTGGGACAAGGCCTCGTGGAAGACCCAGGACACGGTGGTGGGACTATGTCTCCGAGCTGGCCTGGTGTCGCCTCGGGGTCCCCCCCAGAACAGCTGGAGGAGGTGTGTGTGGACCGGGAAGTTTGGCCATCTCTGCTGAGACTGCTGCCCCCGCGACCCGGCCCCGGATAAAGCGGAAGAAAATGGATGGATGGATGGATGGATGGTTTTAAAAGTTGGGACAAACTGAACTTTTGCACGTTGAAGTTTATTATATAAAAGTTGGTAGCCTTGAATTTACATTCCTACAAACATGATCTGAAAAACTTGTGGCTCAAGGAATATTTAGGTGTTCTCTCAAATGTTAATGCTTCTGGAATTATGAGTAGTCTTAGAAAATATAAATAGTAGCTATGATAATAATTGCCATAAAAGGACACATTCAAATGCACATAGAGCTATGGCGATAGCAACAGAGTCTTCACAAACCAAGGAGCTGCGAGCAGTAAACCAAGGCAGCTCCGGCCAGAGGGCTCCTGGTGTCGCCTGATACGGGATCAAACAGGCCTCTCCCTCCTGTTGACACTCACAGCACACAGGCGCACTGGCCATGAGCGTTGGAGTTTGTTTTTGGCCGCGCGGTGCAGGGTGGCGCTTGGCAGAAGAAATTAAGCCTAACAACCGTGGCATCTGTCTCAGCAGCAGGAGAGTCCCGCCTCCCCACCCACTCATGACCTGCCCTGCTTTCATTCACTGAGCCGCCTGCTGCCCGCCACATACGCCCCCCCACACACCCTTACCCCCCTCTGCCCGAGCCTCTGCGCCACACTGCCAGCCATTCTGTGCCCGCAAACCGTGTTCCCGCCTCAAGCGACAACCAGGAGACCACTGATATCGCTGCTTTCAAATATTCATAACGGCCACACGGCAACATGGGCCATTCTGCTCCCCCTCCATTTTGAGATGTAAGCTTCAGCTGCGGTTAGCGATCTTATGTGGTCTTTATACAACTGTACAGTACGTTTTTTCTTTTTTCTTTTTCTGCAGCTGCTATTGTCAGTCTTCATGCTATTATATTGATAACCTTACTCATGGCTACACATTTTATATCGCCATGGGCTACTATTAGCGTTCATGTTGTCGCAATAAAGCGGCACTTCATTGGAATATATTTGCTCTATATTTGTTGCAGCTAACTGGAGCAGATGGCGCAGCCTTTTTACTAATAGCAGTGAGTATTATGTTGCCTGGCTTGATTTGTCATGGCCATGTCTTTGTTCTCGACCCTGATTAAAAAACAAATAAAAAAGGGACCTTGCATTATCTGTGTTATCTGTAATCAGCAATTGTTTGGGACAACTATGATTCATTTGAGTTGAAATTCTGGACACGTTTGGGCAGCAAAGGTCGAAATTCTCTATTTTATAACTTGAGTAAAAGAACAACATTTCAGCCATGTCACGACTCACATTCCTCAAAGGCTGGTGATGTTTTTTCTACGCGCTCAGACCTTATTGGAATAAACTAATAATGCTTGATGAATGACTAATGTGAGATCAAAACACAGGTCTATGTATTGGAATGGCTGCTTTGTGAATAAACGGACCCGTGCTTCAAACGAAAGCATAGTTTACCCTTTACAAAGCATCCAGTTCATTGTTTGTGAAGCATCCCCTTAACTCAGTAATCAACTACACTTCACTGCAGACCAAAAAACAACCGGGAAGTCTAAACCAGCACAGATGCAAAGTAGCCAATGATCCTACACTTAGACATGGGCTGGCACACCACAGGCGCTCGTAGTGGACCGGCGCTTAATACATGCAAAAACTAAACCCTGTAATTTATCCCTTCTCCAGCCCGCGCACCAATAAGCAGGTCTGAAGGGTGCATGAAAAGGCAACTACAGTGGCCTCCTTGAAGCTCATGCACACTTTTTTCCTTCTAATAACTCATTCTCCTATGTCCTTTATAACACAACAATACAAGTTCCCTGTTTCTTCCATAGGTTTATCTTTAGCGTTTTGTTACCTACTATCCTACTCCCTTCGTCATAGCATCTAGATTTACGTTGCTTTTTTTCCCCTTCCCATATCTCCAGATAATTTCTCTGGGGGACCACCCGTGTGTGCTCATCGCTATAGTGTGCTATCACTCTCATCAGGACCTGAGTGGTTTGCAATGGGTGGGAGCATTTTGAGCAATAAGTGCAAAGGCATGGAAGGGCAAGGGGGAGGGATATCTTGGATTGTGATTTGAGAAGCTGAAGGGTATAAAAGGTTGTGTCCTGGGCTTTTGGTTTGGTGGAAGACTAATGGGTATAATATAACATACTGTACACCTAATGCTAAAAGTCCCCCGTGAATTAATGTGACAGTGTTTGTCGCGTGCAGCCCTGGCAACTCCTGATTGGTGTCATGAATCCATGTTTGTGTGCACCTGACGACGTGGCCAGAGATCGAATGTATTTCATATTGTAGCAACTGTAAGAATAATATAAACTGTCAGGAGCCACAGGTTTACTATTCCTATCCGTTGGAATTACACAAACATAACATTCCTCTTTGGCTATGATTTGATCTAGCATATAGCACTGGATTGGTGAATCTGAATAGACCACTGTGAAACGGTTGGAGTGCAGGAAAAGAAGATTGATATTCATCCCTCTATCTCCAAGTACACAACATCAGACCCTCTGCTGCTGTCTCCAGTCTGATCATTTCTAGGTGGCTTTAGCTTTTAACAGCCAGGCCACTGCTTAATGTGCCAGTCAGTGAAAGGTTATCATCTAACCTGTTACTTCTGTCTGCTGTCCCTGCTGCCTGCTAAGTGCCGCTCCAACTTCCTCTGAGCGAAGGAGAGAAAAGAGAGCGGTGCACATGAAGCCCCTTATTAAAGCTGTCCTTTATACCCTCTGACTGAGTCTCCTGTAAATCTCCTCTTAAACTGTGGAGGGCACCCAGACGAGCGGTACAGTCGCAAAGGTGAATTTTTAGGACATGTTAAGAGAACCAAGAAAAAATGGCCAGCAATAAAGTGGCAGTGTTTTGTTAACTAAACCTGATGAAGACGTGTTGTTGTCACTGATATGTAGGTGTTATTAGCAGCACTCAACAACCTTTATCAAATCATTTCCCCCAAGCTTCCAAGTTTAGGGATGCTCCTTTAAAAAGGGACGCGTTGTTTGTGCCGAAAAAAATATTTTTAATGTAGCCCAAGTGAAAATGTGTTTTCCAAAATATGAATAAACAGCGTAATGTCTCAATTAAAATTGATCTTTATCCAAAACTTCTCAAAAAACAAACTTGCAACACTGTTACCATAACGATTTTCAGTACACTGCAAAAATTTATTATTTTGCTAAGATCTCATTACTGACCATTACACAACCTATGCTATACAATTTCATACATTTCTATACAATTTTATACGTTGCTATAAGATTTCACACATTCCATACATTATATATTTTTTTCCACATTTAAAGTTGCTGTACAATTTCATACATTGTCCATTCACTTCACCTCAGGCACTCACACGGTCACTCACACACACCTTTGCAAGCAAGTGTCCTGCTCAAGCACACAACAATAGTCAGAGTCAAGTCACAAGTCAGAGCCTCGACATCTGCATCCATCGCTGAAAGCTGTAACCACTGAGCCACTGCTTTTAAGTGCATTTACACTAATATAAGACGTGTTTGCTTTATGTGCAATATGTATGTATGTTCCTGCCAGCACTCTGCCGTTTAATAAGTTTCCATAAGTATGTGGGCGGAGGCAAGCAAAAGTCAAAGACATAAACCCCTCTGTAGATGCTTTAGGACCTGATCTGACATATTTACATTTAACCTGAAAGTGGGGAGGCGATAAGATGAAAAAGATTGCGTGGTAATGGTTTGAGACGGCCGGTGAGGTGTGCCAAGGGTGATGCAAGGAGAGGAGGAGGAGGACAATGGGCGAGCAGAGCAAAGTAATGGAGAGAGACAAATAGAAACGGTCGGCAGTGAGAGAGATCAGAGCCTGCGTGTACTGTGGGGGTATGTGTGTGTGTGCGTTTGTTAAGGCGGCGCAATTTTGGAAAGAGATCTAACTGCAATTTTTTTCCCCTCAGGTATTGCCATTGCGATTCAGTTTTGGATTCACGGATTCAGCTCTTCCTGTGCATGCTTCAAACATGTCCAAGAGCATTCATTTTTACTAGTTTTTTTGTCCTTCATTGCAGGAAAGCCCCACACTTTTAGAGAGAACATTTGATAGAAGACTGAAACATGGTAAACTGGTAGAGGAATCACATGTATTGGTTAGCAGGTTTATACTGTACACGGGGTGCCACCCAAACATCTAATCTTCTGCAGGGCGTCGACATTATATCGACAGAAAAACTGCAGCCTGTGCACTCTGATGATTGCGACCATTCAACTTTTTCGATTGTGATTAATATTGTAGCACGCGGTAGCTTTGTGTGTGTAAGAGGTAACGGAGAGCTCGCGCTGATTTCTCCACAGTCGCAAGCCCGAGTGTCCTCCCTTAATGGGGTTGCCATGACGACGGCGTATAAGGGAAAGAGAGGCAGGCTCCGTCAGAGTGTGCAGTATGCGCTGGTGTGAATCGGCTAGTGTGCGCCATAAGTGATTGATTGTCTGCCGCGCCAGCCGCAGATATCAAAAGGCCGCTGCTATTACTACTGCTGCTACTACTACTACCACGCTCAGTGCATGGACCCGAGAGTGACTCCTATTTAGAGTGGTCAAAAAGAGTGGAAGTGAATGTACGTTTTCCATAAAAGCTAATTATGGGCATTCATTGATCATATGTTTTGTATCTGGTCTTTGCTTTAGGGCTAGAAGGGGATGTTGCCTCATGTCCAGAGATGTGGGGCATACTGTACAGCTTTGGTCTGTGCACACCTGCCACAGACTGGGAATTGCAGGCCACCAAATCAGTGAGGCGGCCTGCACATAGAGAACAGACTGCACGAGTGGTCAAGAATGATAAAATGCAAACATAAAGCTGGAAACACCATTGAAATAGTGTGTTGTTTAGAGACAATAATCATGATAATGCATAGAGAATGAGTTGTACTGTATCTAATCTATGTAGCACCCAATGTACACGGACATAAAACTTCCAAAATCCAGTGCACAGTATTATATCTGGTTACTTTGGGCTGTTGATTTACCAATATCATTGCCTTTTAAGCCTCTCCACTCAAAAAGCCACAAAAAAAAAAAAAGAATTATTTTGCACTGTCTGCTCACTTCTCTTAACTACCTGAGCTGCTATCATGCACTGGCCCTTGTGGTGACGGCCATGCTGGATGAGGTTAGGTGATGCCATGCTGGTCAGGTGACATTCGAGAGCCCAGCTGTCAGTGGGCAGCACAAGTCCCACAGGAGCGCCGATCTGTCATCATTATATTAATGATAAGCACAGCACTGCGGCAGTGTCATCTCTTGTGTGTGTCAGAGCTAACGAGCGGCACCCTAATTGCGAAATTAATTTAAAAAAAACAACATTTTGATTAAAGACCACCCTCCCCACCTTGCTCCTCCTCCGTCTTCATCAGCCGCCATGTTTCCATATGCCTCCCCTATTCGCCAGTGTTGAATATTCCTATAGCACACATTTTTCCTCTAATGAGTGCGCTAACATTTGTGTTTCTGACTCTTCCCTGTCGTATCCTGACTGCTTTTTTAAACCAAGCTCTCAGGTCCATCTTTCTTCAACATACCCATTTTCTCCTATCTGTCACACTTTTCTTTCGTTAGGCAAATTACAACTCTTTTATGCGCTGGATCTTCCCTCTCGCTGTCCTCTTTGTCTTCCCCCATCAGGCTCCCCTCTGTGCTGCTGTCTCCCGCACCTTCTCCCACATGTCTTGGTTTCATGGTTTCATATTTTTTAGATTGGAGGGTGGTTAGTTATATGGTGTTTTTTTCAGATCCCCTGCTGCTGCTGTGAGCTCCTCTGTAGTCTCAGAGGCTGGTCAGTTTGTCTGACTGCTATTCACTCGCTCCTCTTCCCTTTCCACCAACAAAGCTCAGAGCCAGAGGGGAGAGATACAGCCGCGTACATCTTTTATGCTCCTGCCTCATCTTTTTCTCCTGTTTGATGCTCACACTGGCTATACTCTTCTGTGGACACATCCAGTTTACAGTCATGCCACAGCCTTTTGCTTTTTGCCATTTTGATTTGCCCAAAAAATGCCGTTTCTTGGAAAGGATATTTTCTTTTAACCCTGAGATGATACAAGTTGTGGTGGAGTAATCTGGCAAAGACAGTTTGTTGCCACGGTGCTTATATTATATGATAGCATTTTCGATTTGGAAAGATCCCCATTGACAACATTTCCAAAGAAAAATAGCGGTGAGCTGATTGGATAAAGTATAGGTAACTTTATCCAAACATTGTGACAGTGTTATAACTAGGATTCATCTCTCTCATTGAGTAATTTTGGCTCTGTCCTGCAACTGTGCTTCTCAAACATTTTTCTTTACTGGCCCCTTGTGGTTGGAGTTAGTATCTACCCTATCATCGCTATTATCATGTTATTTAACTAAGGGGATGCCAAAGGCAGCACAAGCCACCCTTGATTCAGGATTTGCCACTCACTCTCAGGGACTTGAGCAATATTCAATTCTTTGTCAAATTTAAAATCTATTAACATGTATAATGCATATGGGGAAATACCGCACATATATGCAAGCAAATGTATAAAGTACTTAAAAGAAGAAGTAACTTGTTTACCATAATAAATTATTTTCATAGTCGCTCTTGGGGTAATACAAGCGTTAATGATTTAAGGGAAAAACTACTGAAAAAGGGTGTTCCACTTTATTATGCAGATCATCATTTTCAAGCAATATGGGAAAGAAAAAGGGTCTGTCTGCTGATGAAAAGCGTGAAATAGTTGAATGCCTTGGTCTAGGTATGAAAACCTTTGATATTTCATGAAAGATTAAGCGTAATCATCGTACAGATAAGAGATTTGTGGATGATTCAGAGCACACTCTGGTTTGTGCAGATAAAGGCACAATATGGACGGTTTCCGCCAGACAAACACATCAGATTAAGAGAACAGATGCTACAAAGCAGCATACAGGTATTTGAAGCTGCTGGTGCCTCTGGAGTCTCCCGAACATCAAGGTGTAGGACCCTCCAGAGGGTGCAGTTGTGCATAAACCTTCTATCCGGGCCTCCTCTAAACTGTTCATTGAAGGTGATGAACAGAAACGGCTGCAACGGGCTCAGAAATACATGAAGACTCATTTTCAAACAGTCTTGTTCACTGATGAGCGCCGTGTAACCCTGGATGGTCAAATCAATGGAGTAGTTGGTGAATGGCCACAATGTCCCAACAAGGCTGCGACGTCAGTAAGGAGGGGGCGGAGTCATGTTTTGGGCCAGAATCATGAGGAGAGAGCTGGTCGGCCCCTTTAGGCCCTTTTAGGCTCCCTGAAGGTGTGAAAATGACCTTTGAAAAATATGTGGAGTTTCTGACTGACAACTGTCTTTTATGCTACAAAAAGAAGAGCCGTGCTTTCCCTAACAAAATCCTCTTCATGCATGACAACGCACCATGTGCTGCTGTAAAGAATACCTCTGCATCACTGGCTGCTATGAGCATAAAAGGAGAGAAACTCATGATGTGGACCCCCTCCTCCCCTGACCTCAACCCTATTGAGAACCTTTGGAGCCTCAACAAAAAATACTTCTATGAGGGTGAGAGGCAGTTTTCATCCAAACAGCAGCTCTGGGAGGCTATTCTAACATCCTGCAAAGAAATCCAAGCAGAAACTGTCCAAAAACTCACAAGTTTAA
Organism: Gobius niger; assembly: GCF_951799975.1. Lineage (NCBI taxonomy): Eukaryota > Metazoa > Chordata > Actinopteri > Gobiiformes > Gobiidae > Gobius > Gobius niger. Next base: position 20,186,847 of record NC_136861.1, read on the forward strand.
TGGATTTAAGAATTTTGAAGCTGCTATCACACAAGGGCTCCTATGGTAAAATATAACTTCACCTGTTAATATTTTTTTGATTGAAATAGCTTTTGATTTCAGTAAATATGACCTCCTAATGCTACAAATACAACAAATGACCATTTTCAGTTAATTACAAGCTTTAAAATGTATTGAAACGATGAGTTACATAATAATTTGGAACAGTGGATTTTGAGGTTTTTACTATATTTATTTTTGAAAAAAAATACTGTTATCACTGGGAGATTTTTTCCACCACATTTAAATGATCCTCTACCAGTTAAAGACTTGAAAAATATGCTGACTCTCATTTAAGTTGACAATTTAGAAAATCTTAGAAAAATGTCATTTGCATAATAATTTGGAACGCAGTGTAAGTGAAAAAAATGGTCTCCATTGTGTAATTGGATGTACAATATCCCTCTCTCCCTTTGTCTTTTCTGTCAGCGTAGTATTTACTCTCACGGACAATTATTGAGTAAAAACCCGCAACATGCTATGACACCTGCAGTGGTGCTAATGGCCTCTAGGGGCATGAGTGACTTAGTTCTACTTTAAGCATAAACTTCTCAACAAAAACTTTTGCTTTAAGGCTTATAGATGTGGCCTGGTCCAGGTCCTGCCCTACAACGACATAGTGCTACCCCACTGAACCCTGCATGATAAGCTAAAAACCTTTGCAAACGTTTGCTTTTGTGCACCATAGTTTATTCTTCTCCCGCTGTGTTAATCCCATACTTGGAATGACTTGGTTGCTTATCCCTCTTCCGTTTGTGTCTACAATATACAGTTGTCATATTGAAATGAAGTAAATGATACATTAGGTACTTAGCCCCCCTGAGTGTGTCTGGGAACACCTCGAGCATAAGAACTAGCCGTGTGAGAGTTTAAGTGTATATAAGCAGGGATAATAGCAGCAGCCGGCCTCATTAATGTCACTCATGGCTATAGTGATACGGACAGGGGCAGACATTGATCATCAGCGGGGATCGATATGGGGCCATATCGTATTGATTAGAACAACAGTTTGTCACAGTGCGGAGCCATGTCGCCACAGGACACCGTATCCAGGGGGGGCCCATGGCTTCACCACAGGCTACATTTATTCACACGGAAACAGCAAATGCCAATGTCTGTTTTGTGCATAATTAGCAGGCCAATAGTCATTAGCAAACAGGCCCTAGAACAAAATATTTCCATGCAGGTAACAGTAAGAGGATCTTCCCATATTTTCATAATCTGAAGTCAAGAGTAAATGTCTAAACTCAAAGGTAAACATCTATTTTTGGAAAAACTTACAAATACACGGAATCTGATCTGATAATGTAGACAATTTATTTTACTTGGCCAAGGGAACAAAGTTTGCAGTCTAAAAATGTTCAAGGATATAATAGTGATCTGAAGTTGGACATGGATTACATTTCAGTCTTTCTTTCTTTAAGCTTAAGTCTCACTTATTATTATTATTATAACTTGTGGCACAAATAATTCATTTTCATAGGGATATGCATGGCTAAATTCGAAACGAATTGTCATTGGGATATTCAATGAAATCATTTTAATTAGACCTGCCATGAATAAAGTAAAATCAAAGCTGCATTTGCAATAATTAATACGGCTTTGACTTAATTCCACTTTTCTCGCACCTTCTAAATCATTAATGCACACATCTTGGGCGACTTTATCAAAACCCTCTCTCGTTTCCTTACCACTCTTGGAGATCGTATCAAAGCCTGTAGCTGGCAGCCAAAGAAAATACAGTGTTCGTCTCGGTAAAGCTGGGTGGAGCGTTGCCACGGAAACACGGTGTCGCAGCTCCAGAGCACATCGCACTTTTGATGCTATTCCACTTCATTGTCATTCCCACGTTCGCGGTGCGCGGAACGGGAACAGGTGTGATCAACAGCTTTCTTAAATATCAAAGTGGCGGGGTCTGGCGAAAAAAAAAAAAAAAAAAAAACTATTCTGGTGTAATTAATACTATGGGGAGCGAACAGGAGGCTTGAGACAGCAGACTTAAGCCTCACCAGGGGAGTGAGAAAACACAAGGCTTAAAGTTAGGCACTGTAATATCAAAGGATTCATCTAACAACGCTTTTCTTATCATCTTTTTTTTTCTCTTTTCTTCATGTTTTTCCCCTCTGGGCTTGCCGCAGCAAATCGTATGCCTCGAGTGCAATGATTCATGTATGGATTACACAGTAATTTATTTATTTATTTATCTATTCATGCTACAAACATTCTCTGAAGCAACAAGTTCATGTCAATTATGCGTGGGATAAGGATACCACTGGCCCCTGTACTGGATTATATTAGGCGTATGACTCTTTTGGCCACGCAGTTAGTTGACCTGATATACAGTGGGAGGAAAAAAATTGGTCATAAAATGTGGTCTGATTTTAATTAAAACCACAAGAATGAGTAAACAGTGTCTGCTTAAACTAATACCACTCACACATTTACATTTTATCATATTTTTATTGGCCATAACATGTAAATATTCACAGGAGAGGGAGGAATAAGTAAACACACCGCCTGTTTTGAATGATGTTTGAATGAATCTTGGACCATTCCTCTTTACTAAACTGCTGCAGTTCAGCGAGATTCAGGGGGTGTACTTACTTATTCCTCCCTGTCCTGTGAAGATTTACATGTTATGGCCAATAAAAATATGATAAAATGAAAATGTTTGGGTGCCGTTAGTTTAAGCAGACACTGTTTCTTCATTCTTATAATTCTGTTGAAGATCAGACCACATTTTATGACCAGTTTAGGCAGAATTGTATTCCAAATGGTGTACTCACTTTGTATACTTTTGTCCAGTGGTTCCCATAAGAGGGTCAGTGGTGTCATGGGACGCTTCACCAAGGTTGTCTATGCATCCAGCACATGAAAAGAAACTGATTTTGAAATGTAACTCGCGTATTTAATGCTTAATATAAATATTTACACTACAAGACAGACTACAAACTTGACTACCAGATTAGATGACATTCTTACAAAGAAAAATGAGAGGCCAAGAACATGCATTTTCTGAGAAGAATGCACAAAAAAATAGTCACTGCTCTGTGCAGAACTGCTGCTCATATAATGAAAGCCACTTGGTATGACACGCAGTTGGTAGAAACATGGCTTTTATAAGAAACAGAAAATATTCAGTGCTGGAAGGACGCTGGATATGTGTCTCTTTTGTAAAACTGGCCCAAAGGCAGATCATCAAACAGCTGTGTGTTACTGCCAGTCACCACACATTCTCTCCACTCGACCCGTAACGCTGGCACACAAGACGTGAGATTGTGTCCAAGTCCTCCTCTCCAATCCACCCATCCAACCACCCCCTGTCAGTGTCCCTGGGGCAGCGGGACGCCCAGGCTAACTACTGATCTGCCTGAGCGGGCACAGGTGCAGCAGGGGGTCTGTCCCACTGCCAAATGGTGTGCTTGTGTTTCCTTTGGGCTTATACAAAGGTTCACTTAAGCTGTGGACACTGCTGTTTGATCAATCTGGCAGTAAAAAGGGGGATCTGATGATGGTGCAAATGGCAGAATGTCACCCAAAGACCAAAAGGTTGATGGTTTGATCTCCTTCTTCTACCAATTCTTTGCTGCAGTTATGTCCACAGGCAAGACACTAATAGAGAATATTGTTGAACGAGTAATTAGAAACTCATTGTGAAAGTACATTTGGATTCAGGCATTAACATGATAAAAGGAAATTGCCATTTGTAATATGCAATATCTCATTATTTAACGGAGTAAGGATTTTTTTTTCTTTGGAACTTTTGCTTCCGCTTATTAGATCCTTACTATCTGCACAGAAAACCCTGCTTAACTTTATTTTTGGAGTGAAATAATAATAAAAAATCTACTAGAAACATTACTTCAACATGTTTTTGTTGTATGATAGCCAAGAGAAAAGTATGTTTTTCATTGGTTTATTTTATTTTTTAAATAATTCAAGCATATAAAACTCAGAAAAGACTATCGTCAGCTATTGCCGGGACTGGTGTGTGCCCAAAGCGTCCTATGGGACCTGTGCTCGCTGTGTGCCAGGGGCAGTTGTGGGAGCTCCTCAGGGAACACACACGGCCTTGCTCCAGTTTCATGTCTTAATCAGAGGAGGCTTCAGGAGTGCCTCTCCAGGCTCAAGTAGAAGCAAATGTCCATTTGTAGTGTATTTAAAAGAGAATAGCTGCACTTAAGGGCTACTTATTGCTTCACATAAGCGAACATAGACAGTGAGTGAAAGCAGATACACGTGTAAAAGCCTTGGTACGCTCAGAGACTGACATGTAGCACAGAGGAGCTCTCCCTCGCTCCACCACTCTCCTCTCTCTCAATGCCCTTGCTTTCTCATTCACTTTATGTCTCCCAGGACAGTGCTCAGAAATGTTGAAATGGGGCCTAACCCATGAAGCAGAGAGAGAGAGTCATTTAAGCTAAGTTAAACAAGGGCACTTAGATTTTAAAGGGCCATAATCTTCAAAAAGAACAGCTTTAAAATCAATTGACAATACATATAAATGGTAAAGACAGATTGAGTGGATATGGTGTGGTTGTTGGCGGTTAACAGATGTGTTTTATGAATGGGCTTGTTTAATTAAGTGTCTTTGATATTTGTGTGGTGCGTGCGCCATTGTTCATGTGGCCTGTGCAGGTGGGCGGGATCACGATTCAAGGCAGTGCCAGTGATTCAGCGGCCCAGCCAATCAGGACACAGACCATCTTATGAGGGTAGTGATGATGTCAACACAGCTATGAGTATTAGGGAGTCGGTTTTTTTTAAATGATGATGGGACTGACCTGACCATGAAGTGAACTGCCAGGTCAGAATGATCTTTTTGAAAAATTGAGTGATGAGTTGGAATCTGACTGTGCACAAGGTTAACCATAAATACATAATCCCTCAAAATATATTTGGACAAGCTGATGTGATTGTTGAGTATTTGTTGAACTGGCTTGGCAGTGGGCAGGTTTAACTTCTAAAACTAATGCACATGGGGTGTACAAATATATTGTTTCTGTATTTGATGATCACTAGTTGAAATTGCATTACATTTTCACTTCCTTCCTTTCCATCATTTCAACTGTTTGTGTGCATTGCCTAGATGTCAGAAATTATATTGGATTTTTACATTCATTTCACAGCGTTAAACCTGACGACCAGTGCAACAGCTCCTTTTGTACCAGTGAATAATCTTGGCTGGCGTGATACTCCCAGTACTCAGCCGTGGTCATAGGGCTGAAGGGGGGAGCCAACAGCAGCATGACACAGAAGAAAGGCAGGCCGCTGGGGTGTATCTGTCAACGTCCAGAGGTCCACTGCAGGGCATCACAGGGGGACCAGCACAAGCAGAGGCTGTGTGAATGATGACCTTAAAAAGCTTCACAGTGCGAGATATTTCGGTAACACTCAGCTCTGTAAATTTTTCATTAGCCCCGAAGCCAATGGAGTATTGTGAGTCTCAGACAGTGGCACAGCTAAAGTAGTATCAATTACAGTCAAGTCTTAAAGTGGACAAACTGCATCAAACATAGTCCTCGCTTATAAACCTGCTTTTGGGCACCTCGGCATAGATATTTCATGTTTTGTCATTTAAATGAATGTGTTTGCTTGGATAATACACTTGATGAGAAAAGACTGCTCTTGTAGTGATCCCATATGTTGCTTGGAGCGCCTTCACTGGCAGCAGGGAGAATTACACTTGATACAAGCCACCATGTTTAGCAAAATAACAACATTATAATGTAGTTTAAAGCTCAAAATGTAGATTTTTGCTTTGATATTTATCTATTAAAAAGTCTTCCATATAATTATTCAATTAAACATATTTAAGGAACAGTGGCCATTCAGGGCTGGACTAATGGGGATTGTAGTTGTAGTGACTTTTCAATAGTTTTGCGTTCACGTTTTAGAAAGTAATGATGTCATAATGTCAGGTGGAGGGCAGGGGCCAATACAATTCTATGGGAGAAATAGAGTTTTTGTATTTGATAGTGATGATATTCACAAATCTTCCATATTAATTTTATGGAAGATGTTTTCCATCTTTCTTTTGGACAACATCACACTCATGTTTTCGAATATTGTCACCATTTTTGAACGCTTTTCAGAGAAAAAAATCGGACATTAGTTTATATGTGCGGTCAGAGAAGGCAATGAACTTTGAGACAGTTTTTGTTTCATGTGGATTCTTAAGTAATGACTGAGCTATAGAAAATAGAAAATAAGAATGACGAATGAATACAGAATTCAACTAAATGTATAGAAAAGATTATTAAAGAATAAACACTTCGGTATGAATAGCACAGTGAAAAATTGCACTCAGAAGTATCTCTGTATATGATGATATAAATTACTTTCGAAACAGCAGATAATTAAAGTTACTAATAGTGAATCTAGCCCTCCACCAGTCATCTCTGATTGGAGCCCATTGCATAGTAAGTGACTGTGATGGGTTTATCCTAATTCTCTCGGTGGGGAAGTACAGTGGCACGCCTCAACCGGGGGGATAGAGTGTTGTGATTGCTAAAACCAGTTAAATCCAGCCTCCTTCCCTCTGGTGCTTATCTGATCAGTGGAGCAGTCAGCCACCCCTCAGCATGGGATTTCATATCAAACACACAACGTAAGCCCTGTTCAATAGGCACCACAACATCAGTGCTACTTATTCATAGCCCGGGACATGCGCCGGGGCAGCGGGGGTCATACCAGCGCTGTGTCCTGGCATCAGCTAAGATGCCATCACTCACTGGGGAGCCCCAAAACCAAACATGAGATAAAGAGTTATGCCGGCTAATTCCAAAAAAATAGAAAGGCGATTCTTGCAGCATTGGTAGGAGTAGAGCTTAATGGGAGGCTTAAATAACCCAATCTTGATACTCATTTGGTTTCTGTTGCCATACTGTGACACCATATGCATACCCTCTATTGTTTAATCTAACCATAAGCACCTCATAAAGCAGTGGTATATGTACAGTAATAATACAGTAATAGAGTAAACAGGAAGAAATATATTCATTCATTCATTCATTCATTCATTCATTCATTCATTCATTCATTCATTCCATGAGTGTTTATGGAGAATACAACTATAAATATGGTCAATGTACCATAGACTTACTGTATTTATTTCTTATTTATCTTAATGTTTTTGCACGAGATGCCCTCCTATCTATTTCTATTTATCAGTGTCTGGACTGCCACAAAGACTACACCGTCTTGCCATTTTTAATTTCTGAATTATACAATATAAATATCTGAAAATTATCTATCTAAATTAGTGAGTGTATTTCTCCCGGGCAAGTATCTCTTCCACAGACAGCTACATTTGACAGCACTTGTGTTCCTGAAGTAGAACGGGGTATGAGGGGGCAAAGGGGGTGTGTGCCCGCTCCGCTGCCCCGCTGCTCCAGGTGTTATCGTCTTAGCCTCCAGACGTGACAGTGAGATAATTAGAAACGTTAACACTTGCTGGAGCCTGTACTTGATGAATTCTCGGTTTCTCCTCTTGCTCTCGTGTAAATTTGCCCCCTCTGCTATTGGCCAATTCTAGACTATTATGTCCCTCAGTCCGGGTAATGAGCAAAGCACTTCAAGAGAATTTGGATTGTGTATCACTTAAGTATCATAACTACGTAAAAAAAAAGAAAAAAACAGTTCTTCCTTTTTTATAGGATATTACTTATAATGCTGTTGCTGGTACTGGTGCTCCTTACAACACCACATCATTTAATTAATCAGCACAATGTGCAATTACACAATAGTCAAGAGCAAAGATGTTTTATTTGGATTCTTTGGAAGTTGATGTTTATCTGCAGTCCTTAAAGCAGAATTAAGTACCTCTTGCCCCTAGAGACCATAAGCACCACTGCAGGTGTCGTAGCATGTTGCGTTTTTGTTACTCATTAATTGTCAGTGAGAGTAAATACTACACTGACAGAAAAGACAAAGGGAGAGAGGGATATTGTACATTGTGCCACACAATGGAGATAATCTTTTGCAATCAAACTTGGCTATAAATACTGCTTAAGTGGTGCTAGCCCGCAGTTAGCCTGTTAGCTTCTTCTTTGTGATTCCATTAGTGTGTATTGCGCCTCCGACAAGGAGGCAGAAAAGTTGTAAGCATGGTTTTCTGGCCAGAGACACCAGGGGAGATGAAACCCCCCCAATCAAACCATCAACACTTGTATTACCTCCAGAGGGACTACGAAAAGGATTTAGGTAAAGAAGTTACTTAGTTCTTCTTTAAAAGGAAGGGTTGAAGGTAATATCAAAACTTCCACTTTCCTACTTCTATTTTTACTATTTTTTTATGATTTACTTTTACGTCATTACATTTTAGAGCATGTATCGGAAATAAAAAATAAAAGAACGCATATCAAAGTCTTTCAATAGTTTAAAAAAATATGTGTGAAATACTTTTACTTTTTACACATTTTAAAGTGGATACTTGTATACGTTTAAATAGAAATTTAGTCTGATACATTTACTTACCTGTTGTACAGTCAATTTGTGCTTGCTACCACATAATGTACACACAGCAAATAACCTTGTTACATTGTCTTCACCTAAATATGAAGTTCTTCCATACACAAAAGAAAAGACAATAAAGATCTTCTACTTCTATAAAGATTTAATGAGCGATGGAAGATAGAAGTAGAAAAGTAAATTAGTGCAATTTACTTTTAGGGTCCCCCCACTTCACTTTTCCATTGCTCAAAGCTGTACCTGGGCGTGAAACGTGCATTAAATTAATTTCCTTGAACAATATGGATGTGAAACGAGTTTGGACCAAAACTAAAAATGTCACTCTTTGAACACGAAATAATTATGTACCCCAGGTTTTAGTATCCTGCATCAACTACATCAACTAATACTGTACTACAGGACAGTATGGGGTGAAATGTGGTAAATAATGGGGAGAGTCGGGACTTAAACCGACTGCACTGAAGAACAGCAACAACATATTTTTACTCAGTCTTGCATGCGCTGATGTCCTCTATTTCACTGTTAACTTTAAGTAATTCCCTTTTCAATGATACGATGCCACTTAACAGCCAATGTATCACAAAACACAGTGTAGGCGAGAAATTGCGCTCATCATTTAATCAAAATGGCCACATTCAACATTAAGACTAGAAAACAGCTGTTACTGCACATTTCTCATCGAGTGACAACAATAGTATTTTTTTTTTTTACACAAACAAAAGCCAGGCCCAGCCGAGCGGTGGGAGGACACTCTTGGTATTCTGACAAGCGCCTGGGCTCAACCAAAAGGAAAGAGATACAGAGAGAGACATGCTCACTCGAGTGTTGCACATGGACGAACCAGAAGTGACAGGGAGCTGACAGGGGGATGACAACCTTGTTTGTCCTGCGCTGGATGATCAACATGTGTTACGCCAATATGGGTCCCCTAGGAGGTGGACACGGAGCAGCGGAGACAGAGGGTTCCTTCGCTCCGCCGAAACGCCTTTAAATTAGCATGCGCTCAGCCGGTAGAGCAGCGGACCGGCGTGAACTACCAGCGATAATGAGAACGCATACATCATTAAAGATTAGGCCGTTTTGTACTGTGACATGTCAAGCAAGGAATATTGTGTTAAAACAAGAAGGATCCATTCCACCATAGCTGTAACATTATGACCACTAACAGGAAAAGTGACTGGTTATTTAAAGTGGACACATCAACATGCATCATTGTGGCGTATAAACCTGCTTTTGGGTCCCTTTGCATTGAAATGAACATAATGTTGATACTTTTCCCTCAAAGGTAACAGCCAGATCCTGACACGTCTTTTCAATGATTGTTGTGTTGTGCCTAATTAGTGCATTTAAAGCAGCGTGAATGTATAGTTGGCCTGTGCAGAGCAGATCCCAGGTCAGTTCTGCGTCTTGTTTCCAGCGTGTGTCTAATTGAGCACTGTGTAGTTAATTGTTGGTGCGTGGGAGGGGAGAAATCAATCTGCTTTCTGTGCTGCTGTGACTTTGAGGCCTCGGGGTGAGAGACAAGAGTTGGCAAACACACGCAAACACAAGATCACTGTTGGAAAAATAACATAAAGTCAACATAGTCAATTTCAATACCACACATGCTTTCTCTTTAGCTCAGGCTGAATTTTACAATCTCTGAATCTGCTGCGGTTTTCTGCCAAGTACAGTTAGATTTTTGTAAAGGCTTGAGAATCCCATGCATTTTAGAACATACAGCAGGTTTTATACAGCACATAATAAGACCTCATGGAGAATATTTAGTTCCTTGCAGTTGAGTTTATACCATTGTGATTGTGTTTATCTCAATCCCAGCCATAGAAAAATAGAGACCCGATCTTGTGTAAATAAACGTAGACTATAGGAGGGAACTTTCATATCTTGCCACTCCAGACTTAACGCTTTTAAGTGGGAAGTATGAGGTGGAGAAACACCCATGACCAATGGCGATATTATGTATCAGCAGCCTTTTCCTCCAACCAGACTCTGCGGCGAAGGGGAGGGAGAGGGGTTGTGGGGGTGAACATGTATTTTTGGGTTAATAAAGTTTTTAGTTTGACCTGTGAGAGCCTATAATGCTTAAAGGAGCTATACCTGATTCTTTTTCTAGTCATGGAATGACATTTGTTTTGTCTTCTTTTAGTACTAGGTGAGACCCGGCCTTCGGCCGGGCCTCGCTAGTCTCCACATTTGATATTCTGAGATTATGAGTGATTACAAAGAAAAGTCCAACCCGTCACACAGTTCAGCTGTAGACCAGTGGTTCCCAACCCATTCCAAAAACTATGGCCACTACAAATGTGTAAAAGAATGAATGCTAAAACTAATTTCAAACAAACTGCAATTGGAGTATTTGATGCCCCCGTGCTCCTGTCTTATAAACTACAACAACAATATGTTCACTAAACTCAGGGAACAGAATTCAAGAGAGAGTGGAATAATTATGGATAAATATTAGGGGTTCAGCTCTAACGGTTTGGTTCACGGTGCAGGACCCGTGGTTTGGTGCATCACGGTCGTGTACAATCAAAAAAATAAGAAGGGGGTTTTGAAATGACATAGCCTAATGATCGTTGTTAGACAGTATTTAAAACCTTACAATAAAGTTGGCAATGCTTTCAAAGCTGCTTTAGAATAAAATGTAGCTCTGGGCTAACAATACGTGAAAGCAAAATAGAAAAGAAATGGTAAAGCAGCAAAGAAAAAAAAAAGAAAAGAAAAAAACTACGCAGTGCAGGCCATGCGCTCGTTAAGTGTTACTTTCATTTTCGCTTTGACTCACACAGAGGATAAATCAGTCGGAGCAGCGCGTTTGATTAGAGGCTCGTGTTTGAGCAGGTTTTGGGCAATGTTTTGCGTGTTTTTTTTTTCGGAGACAAAGCTTTGGAGACGGAATACGGTCAGGATTGGATCTTACGCATGTACCTGTGCGGAGCGTCTACAGCTGCAGGTTAGCGGTGAGTGAGATGACACACATCGCCCTGTGTGGATGCGCGCGCACACATACACGCGCACACACGCGCGCACGCACACACACACACACACACACACACATACGCACACACCGCCCGGTTTGGATGCGCGCACACGCACGGCAGCACGAACCACGCACACACTCAGTACTGTCGCCAGGCTTCCTGGTGTTCCCAAACGGTCTCCCATCCCAGTCCTAACCAGGCCCGTCCCTGCTTAGCTTCAAAGTCGGTATGGGAAATAAACATGGCGGCGCCCAGGCGGCGGCCATTGAGATAGCGTTTTCTATAATAGATATTGTAAACTCAGACATTTGTGGGGAAAAGAATGTAGATCTTATTACAAAGCATTTGTGTCGATTTCATGAACTCTCAGGATAGTTTTCTAGCATTTTTGTGAAATGTGCCTATAAACATGGCCCTGTGAAGAAGCTACAAATATGTGAGGAAGATCAGGGATGAGTTTGTACCTCATCAAACATTATAATTTAGTGGTTTCCTCTTTCATTGTTTGAAATGAAACAATCAGGTATTCACCTTATTCCGGAGGTTTGCGTGGGCGCTGCCATGAATTGTGCCCGCCCCTTTTCTCCTATCTGTTTACATGGGACTGGAGAAGTCCACATAAAATCAGCTACTACACGAAAACAAAGCCATTTTTAGGCCGCGCAGAGAAACAGTGCAGAGTTGACTTGTTGGTGCAAATGAACATTGGCCATTTTACACAAATCAATCTACTAAACATCAGATTTAAGCAGAGAATATTTTCCCTCGTTCTCCATTTGTGTCAGGACAACGGAAGTGCCGAGACAAAGCAAAAAGTGGCAAAAGTGGGCTGAGTGGAATAAGGTGAAAAGGGCCTTTAAGGAAGAACACAAGGCAGAACGATGTAAACGAGGAAATGAATGTGAGGCAGCCATCAGAGCACCGCTCTCTGTGCCGCTTGCAACAAACCACGCCTCAGTCCTCTCTGTGGAAGATAGCGCGTGAAGCTTACGCTGTCTTTGCACCAGGCACAAGATCTGGCCCTAGCTCCCTAACACAGCCCCACGCATTCAGAGCCATAACCCGCTCTTTACTATCACAGACACATAGACACAGGGCATCTCCGGGAGAAGGAAGCACGCAGAGGTGAAGGCAGATCCATCTATCGATCGACCGCTTGCTGCGAGGAGAGTTAAGAACATGAGATCTGCCCAGGTCAAAGGGCCAACAGACACAGGCAGCAAACAAGATGGAGGAACCCCAGAGATTATACCTCACAGTGCACCCCCACGGATGGCTTTTCTAAATCGCGTACAATTATTATGGAATAAAACGATCCAGTATTTGTAAGTAGAAATATAGGAAAAAAATTACTTTGCTCTCTTCTCTGCTTTTACTACAGCATCAATCAATTCTGTCGCTCACCCTCAAAGATTGAGTTCACTATATACAAATGTACTGAGGGGTAGATATTGAGTGAACTTGAGTGAAATTAGTTAATTTTTTTCCAAAACCTACACATACGACGTCATGAGACAAAATGAATCTACAGCGTTGTACAGTGCCGTATGAATTAACATAAATGCAGCTTGATCTAAAGAATGCATTGACACACTGGGCTAATTAGCTCATTTGCATGTGTTTGGTTATCTGTAACGGCGGCTGAAATAGGCTGTTTTAATTTACGATGAAGCGCTACTGTCACTGAACCTTTTCAAACCAGAAGCGCTGATTGTATTTTGAAATCAGTCATATTAGAAACACACGTATGCGGGAATGGAAATAGTCCTGTTGCGGATTTAATGACTGATTTCATTTTGTCTTTTCCACGTATTTGATTTTCCCCAGTTGAGTTGCATTAATGTGCTGATAATTTTTTGTGATTACTTAACGCTTTAGTCATTATTGAAATAATAAAGGCATAAAAACAAATAGTACTGAGTTTGTTGGAAGCAATAGGGATGCAATAAAATCTCAGCTGAATCGAAATAGTAAGTTTAATTAACACAATTAGTGAATTGTCTACAAAGGACCACAAAAAACGACCACAAAAACAAGAACATCATTTATCTAGACAGGCACTTAAGTGTGAATGCAAAATAGCATATAGATGTTTGTGGGTATTTTACACCTAATTTTACAGTTTGCCTGTACTGCAGTTTTAGGACCCTGATATTCATTGTATCGTCTTCCCCAATGTTGTAAAATATATAGATTTTGAATGATGACATATTGTGGTATTTCCCTGACTTGTTTGTTTTTCTCCTGCTAATGAAAAGCAATGATTCCTGCATAGCGCTGACGACAAAACAAGGCCGTTGGTGACTCATAGCGTTGAGGGTCAAGCCTCCGGGCTGGGCGGGGGGGAACTGAGGTGGCTGAGCACAAACAGTGCTTCAGCTGGAGCGCAGCAGCAGGCGCCACAGCATCTCTGTTGATTCATCTCCTTTTATGCGCCCAGGTCTCCTTTCTTTCTCCCAGCCCTTTTTAATGGAACAAAGGCAGACACAGAGTGATTCAGGGTGACCAGACGCATGGGAGCGGATGGACAGCGAGACAGAAAGGTCAGAGTAGACGGGCCGCTCCGTGGAGACACCAGAGCACAGAGACATGTCCATGAACCAATGTACTGTGACCTCAGGGGACTGGAGAGATGAGGGAGAAATGAGGGTTCAGGAGAATGTGAAATGGACTGTGCGAGTGTCTCGGGGCATAATAGCAAAACACATTATCTAAGCACGAAACTGTTTGCATTTATCATAAGTGATGTTGACAGTGCAAAAATAGACACTTTTACTTGTTGAAGTTATACTTTTGAAGTGCGAAATCCATTACGCTTGTCAAATTTTATGAAACCACGAAAAGATAATGGAATTACTTGATGAAGAATTGGCTATAGTAGGAGTTGTAGAAGATGTATGGGGTGGTATCGTGGTCCACGTCCATTTGAAGACATTTTTAGTCCTGGGGCTGGAGCTTTGACGCTCCATGCACTGATAGGCGTTCATCTTGTGTGGGTGCCACTAAGGCGTTCTGGTAATTAGCAGAGGCAGACAGTGGAAAGGCCCACCTGTTCCAGACGGACCGAAGGGGCCTGAGGCGGGGCCGTGTCTCCCCCTGGTTCTGTCTATGGGGCATCGCAGTATGAGACATCATGTCCACTGTGGTATTCAAAACTAGACCGATATGTTTTTTTCTAAAGCCGATGCCAATATTTTAGGATGTTAATTGGCCGATCCCGATATGCTCTGCCGATATTTTTGACCGATTTTTCAAAATGTCTGGTCTATAATCCTGTAAAAACAAATACTTGGCCGCTCCAGCACTGGACGATTTTATTTTTATTACTTTAGGTGATCCAATCATAGTTTCTGTCCCAGCTTTGATTAGTTGTCATTAGAATTAGCGATCAAATACAAAAGTGGAGGTTAAAACTAGCTCAGCAATTGAATTCTGCAGATTCTGCACTTCAAAATGACATGCAGCATGTTCATATTGACGGAGGTTTAGTGAACAAACTTGAAGCTAACTAATAGGCCTATGGAGTTATGGGAGGACTCGTTTTAATGCCCTGACTTTGCTCTTTGCAAAAATCGGGAAGGCTCTATCATTTTCGGTACCGGAAATATCGGCTTTTTTCGAGTCTATTTGAACACTTACCCTGTCAGTAAAATAGCTGCCATTTCCCTGCCATGCCATCGCTCCAGATTATGAATGAAAATTAGAGGGGATTTCAGTTATTGGGCTGAGGTTTATCCAAATAAAGTCCCGTGAGAATAACAGAATAACATGTGAAAGTTGCCGTGCTGTGTAAATGAAGCAGGTAAAAAAATAGGATGCTACCGTAGAAAAAAGAGGAATGAAATGACAGCCATGTTATACAGACAGGCCGTGCCAACCAGGCTTGCCCACCCGCTTGGCCCATATGAAAACTGGATAACCTTTGCAGACAGATTAGGGTCAGTACTATCAAACGAAATACATCAGTCACATGCAAACCGCCGCACACATGTCTAGTGTATACTTCTGCTAGACACTGAGCTTTGAGCAGTGTGGACATTTCTGCCTTCTCACAAACAAAACTTGCTGTTTCTGCAATGTACAACGAAACCCCCGATTGGAGATTGATACAATTCAACGTTGGAGTGTTTTTTTTCCCTCTAAATTTGCAGTAAATGCGATACCCATCTGGCCATCTGTCGCAATGAAAGAAAGGCTTGTCCACATGGATTTATTTGATGCTGATGTAGTGCTATGGCTATCTGTCTACATTTGTACTTTTGATGCTCAGACATTTGGACTGCAGCAAAGAAGAAAAAAAAAAGAAAAGGAAAGAAAAAAACAAACAACAATCATCAATTTGTCACGGAGAATTTCTAGGAAGCTGACAGCGATGATCTTCAGCCAGAGATACTAAAATGTTTTGAATCCTCCCTGTATTGCTCACTTTTTTTCCTTACCAAAAGTTATGCCACATGTGAACGTAAAGGAGCTTACTTTCTATGTCGGAGCACGTTGTAGCTTATTGTATTATTGATACAAGAACTGAATACTACCTTTAAGCACGCCTTCGCATTGAGATGAAAAGAATGTCAACCTATTTTTAAATGTCACTGTCTCTTTTTGTTCCGGATCCCTGCTCTACTTTGTGCTACACATCTAAAGTGGGTCACCATCACCATCACATGTGGCGCCCCAGTGGGCTCCTCTGTGCGCCTCCCAGTGAATGTGTAGCACTGCTTCAAGCCATAAGACAGCACCAACAATGCACAAGAGAGTTTGTATCAGTTTAATGGAAATCCCATAGGAGCTAATTGATTGTAAATGACTTATTTTTTTAAGTAATTATGATCAGAAGTAGGGGACATAATCAAGCTGTCTGTTGATGTACTTATTATTGAGATGAAAATAGAGTCCTGAAATGTATAATATATCATTTCTCTGGGGTAACTTTGTTTTCCAAAAGCTTCTGCAATGATGTTTAAAGCATGATTAAAGCTGAGTGGTTAACACTTGATTCCCAAATTTGCATATGCGTTCTATGTCTGGGTGAGTTTCCTCCAGGCGTTCTGGTTTTCCCCATCAGATGAGACAAGAAGACTGCTGCATCTAATCCCTGTTTCTAACACTAAACCTAATCCTCGATCAATTCCAAACCCTAACTTTAACTCGACGATTAAGCTCATAATGATTAGAATAACCAGAAAAGAAATATCGCCAAAGTATTCATGGAACTCTTTCCTATTTTGACATGAGAGTTTAGTTTGTTGCTAATGACAGTTTTACATGACCACGTCCACATCAGCACACAGCCCCGTTATTAAAGCGCTTCAGACGGATGCCGGCATGTGTGAAGTGAACAGGCCCGCAGCACGCCCTCTTGACTGTATACATAGCCCTCTCGCTCTGTGTACATATCGTAGCTTATTCTTGGCTGGAGTGTGTAACGCGTAACACTGTGTTGCTCTGCTGCAGCTCAGATTAATAGACACTGATAATAACACAACTCAGAGCCATTGTGGCCTAATGAAGATGGATCTGGAGGGCTCGGCGGTGCACAGACACTCGGGGTGGCAGTCTGCCAGTCACAGCCAAATGACATCTGGGAACGACTCAATACCGAGGGCGGCGGGGGCAAGAGTCAGCGCACAGCTCTCGTTCATAACATTATCAGGTTATATCACTGTAATCCATTGTTGGTGGCTTTCATGGATTAATGCCGGGAGCAGCAGTTATCACTCTTGTTGTTAAGACCTAATGGCAGCAGTAAATTATTCATTTCCCTGTATTGATTTGCAACAGCACTCACACTGACAGAGTTGACAGCGCAGGTTGACTGATATGAAGTACTGTATATCTAATTTGACGATTAAGGCAGGCCGCGGAAATGGAAGAAAGCGCGAGAAAAACAATGTAACAATGTGGCGTGTCACAGTGCGGGCACGTGGCCCAGACTCTGCAGCAGCCTCACAAACAATGGCTTTAGTAGATACAGTATACAGTGTTCAGCAAGCTCTCTTTACTTTACAATTATACATATTCTGTGTTCTTTTGAAAGCTACCACACAAGCCTAAAGCTCTAATGGAATTAACATTTTTGAAACAATGTCCCGCCTCTATATCATCACTACGGTTAAGATACAGGCTTGGTTACATAATGCATGAATAGTTTTCACTGGATTATTCATCATTATTCCCTACGATTGTAATTACCTTTGCCGGTGTCTGCTCGAGGCCAATGCTTGGTAATATCTCTGCTGCTGTTGGAGGTAGACCTGCAGCATGTGTGTGAGGAGATGGAGGTGGAAGCTGAGGTCTCTTGCTCTGGCAGCTGTGGCGCCTTAACAGGGCAGGCATTGATGGGTAGGGCTGTTGCCCCCTGTTGCATCAGCGGTAATGAACAGTGACAAGTCTTGTGCCACTATAATAAATCACAGACAGTGGCAGTGACCCTTGTTCTCGGAGGGAGCGGGGATTTCTGCGAGAAAGATGCACAAACTCAAACGAGATGGATTGTGCTCACCATTGTTTTGTGAGATTAAGCGATTAAACAAAGATTACTCGGTAAAACTGAAGTACACTAGACATTCAGTATCCTTTGGCTTTTATTATGTACGAACCTTCATAAACATGAACACTGAAATGCATGAGATTCTTGCATTAGTTTAGCAAGGCCCTGATTCCTAGTAGTGGAATAATATTTGTTTTGTCCTTCAGTATATTGTAAAAGCACATGTTTATGAAAAAGACATTTGCGCTTTGTGCATCTAAATGTAAATATATGTATTATAAGCCTTTCAATAGATCTAGTTGTTGTCTTCAGTACTGTGACAGTGTTAGTCCCTGAAGGTTGTGGAACATTCTTATAAACTCATCCCAGTGAAGGGAAATAGGACCTTGCAAATGTGACAGGAAAGTTGAGTTTGGACAACAACTAACAGTTTCAAAGTAACATGCATTCTTGGTAAGGCCTTTAAATATTTCACTCTTCCCTCAGACATGAATGCATCTGAACCACGGTTTAATATTACTGTAGACTTGATTATCCACACAATGACGTCCTCCTCATGAGAATTTTGAAGTAACGGAGTACTCTCACCTCTTTTGCCTTCTCTCTGCCCTGCACAGTTCCTTGCCTCAGCCTGTCACTCAGCAGTGCAATTGTCTCCCTTACAGGCACTGAGGATTTTAAGTAAACACTGGTATTCCTGGAGCATATTATATTTAAGTGTAGAGTGTGCAGATGAGGGGCTGTGTGGGTAGATGCTGAAGCAGGAAAAGTGTCTATTGAATAAAGTGAGAGAGCTCTTCTTTTCTCTCTCTCTATGCCTCTTGCCTTTACCTCTCTGACAGCCACACTAGCCCTGTTTGATACCGCCGCATCGCGTTCTCGCGCTCTGCACACTCTGCACACTCTGCACACTCCCCTGTCTCATTTGCATTCCCTTAAAGAACACTTCCATTAAAGTATTTCCCTTCTGTTTCTTCAAATAGGTCTTTTTTTGTCCCCAGGCTGGCTGTTTTTTTTTTGAGGGGAGCCGTATTCCCCGTTGAATACACAGCCTATCTCTGCTTTGCCGTGCCGTGAGTCAGTAATCAAACGCACTGGCCTTAATACATTGGCCATTACAAGAGCTGCGACGCTGCACAGCCCCTGCACATTGGTTTCATTATTGAAACAGCCCTCTTTCCACAGCAGCAAGAGAGGAGCTAACGCGACTGACCTAACACAGTGAATGGAGAGGTGTTGGAGAGGATCTGACCTGAATGTGTAGCCTAACAACATTATCCACCCTGTGTTAAGTTCACTGTAGGCTGTTGTAGCAATTAGCTGTGACTTCATG
Organism: Gobius niger; assembly: GCF_951799975.1. Taxonomy (NCBI): domain Eukaryota; kingdom Metazoa; phylum Chordata; class Actinopteri; order Gobiiformes; family Gobiidae; genus Gobius; species Gobius niger. The sequence continues at coordinate 20,206,162 of NC_136861.1, forward strand.
ACCACTGTTGTCTTGGTTGTCATGCTATGTAGGGCTGCAACATTAACCGCAATCAAACTGATAGCAATTATGTTGGTAGTGTAATACAAAGGGCTTAATATTGTGTCTCTATGATGCCCTAGACCTGTGTAAACACATAATGGAATGCATGTTATTGTTCTAATTAATTAAGACATGATATTTCAGTCGACTCCAGAACATGTGGACAATGTGCACTGTAAACTAGAATTGTATTATAGGAATTAAACATATATACCATACTTTACTTGACTCTGACAACTGTGTGAACACTGCAGACAGAAGCGCTGATAGTCAAATCCTCATAAACAGGCAACACAACACAGACGGAGAACAGGCATAAAAATCCTCCCCTCATTTGCTCAATTGCTGATGCCTCAACAGTGGCCATAATATTACAACATCTAAACTAGGATCCCTGCTGTGAGAATCAATGCAAATGTAATAACCTCAGATTGTTTTGAAACAATAATACCTAATGCCGTTATGTGTCTTTTCTTGCAATAGTCCAGACAAAACAGATTACAGGGGCTTAGTCATTGGCCAACTGGAGTACAAGATTGAAGGGATATGGAAGTGAAGCGGAATCCTTTTGTGTTTTATTTTCGTGGGGAAAAATGTTCCTAACATCTGGACCCATGTTGTTTTGTTTGCCCCTGAACATTAAAAGCACTTCAGTATGAGTGAAGCCTATGTATAGATTTAATGCAGAATGCGACGATGATTTTGCCGTGAGACAGTTTATATTTTCTCTAGGATGAGCATTTTTGTTGTCATTGTCACATTTTTTCACTGCTCTCTTTAGAAATGTCTCAGATGAAGGTTCTTGAGTTTTAGAGTAAACCTCCTTGTCTAAGAATATAAGATTACTCATAAGTTTTATATTGAAACAAAACAGTTTTTTGATAGAAAATTAGAACCAGAAGAGAGCTTGACAAAGGGCAAGTGAGGTCCTTTTCATATTCATTGACTTCTTGGCTAAACATATTTCAAATCAAATGCAGCCGTTTGCCCTTGAAGTACTTTCCAGCACACTCAGTTACTAAAAGAACATCAAATGCATGTCCAACTTGAATAATCACATGAACGTTGCTTGACTGCAAAAACGCAGCTATTAACTCCACTTTGACACATGATAATTTCCTCCTATGTCTGACATTTCAAAAGCAAAGGTGTGGGATGACTTTAATGGAAGTGCCATCTAATTCATATGTTTGAGTCATTTGCATTTTCCGGAATCAGTTAGTATACCATATGCATTTGCAGTTCTTAGAAACATACTCTTGAGAGGTTGTTTTGACATTGTTCTAGTTTTGTTTCAAGCTGGACGGTCTCAAGCAGACAAAAGCGCTGATTAGAAAGATTTATTGACATATGTATATATCAGACCCCGGCATTAGACATCAGATATATGAATTGAATTTAGAAATGGATGGGCAGGTTAGAGTTGGATGGAGATGTCTTCCCCCGGAGCCTGGGCACTGGTGAAGGAATGGGAGGCCTGACAAGGATGTGGGGTGGAGGTGGGTCGCAGCACAGCTGGGAAGCGAATGAGCCATGAGCAGAGCAGAACCGAGTGCGATGATTGGCCGCTACGAAGGTGTGGCTCTGCGCTGATAGGCTGAGGTGAAGGTGCGACCCTCGCAGACACTATCATTGGCTGGAGGCAGGTGATGATAAATTGGTCTCCCAGGTATAATTCACGCCTAGGCTTGTGTTTGGTAATGATAATATTGACCATTATCATTTTCTATATAAATAAAGATCTTCTTCTTCTACACTGTCTGGTCAAAGGCAGGGATCAAAATCATGAAAATTCAAATGAATAGAGACCAGCTTCAGATTGTCTGAGGGCCAGATTGGAGTTTTGCCGGGCCTGATTTCGCCCGCGGGCCACCTATTGATCTTTTCTGTATAATGCTATGATGTCACAAGAGCATCACCTACTCATGACCAGGAAACGCTTTGCTTCATAAAAAAAAAGTTTTTTTTAACCTTTTATGAATATACTTAAGGCGTATTTAAATGATTTGTCCTGATTACAAATATTTAACACTGCGATTTGACTCTCTTTTCTGATTTGTAAGTAAGATGTGATTGCCATTCAGATTTGTATGCTTGACTGTGCCAGGAGCAGGGATCATTTCCGTCGTAGCGGGAGCCGTGCCACTGAACCAACTATTTGCTGTTGGAGCATCTGAGGCATAAACATCAATCTTAATAGCAAGGGGAAAAGCGCTGGGGAGTCGTGTGAGGATGCAAAGGCTCCTTCCCCATGCAAAAGAGACACGAAACGCTGTGATTTATAATGCGCCGGCTTAAAATCAATCACAAGTTTTCTTAACAGGGTAAATTAGTGTGTAGCTTTTTGCCTCCACAATTGCCCCCTGTGAGTTTCTCTTATTCCTAGTGAGCATCGCATCTTGGAACACATTGAAATGCAAATGATGACATTAGTTGCCAAAGAACCCGATGTTGACGATTCACAAAAAATATTTCTTCAGTGTTTTTACCCCATGAATTCCTAAACACAGACTCGAAAGCACGCGTTTACTGTAAATGACTTGTACTCCTCTCTACCTTGCTATCTGATTGCTCCAATTTGAAACGACGGAGAGATGCCCGGAGCTGTAGCCGTGTTGAGATTTGCGCCAGCGCTTTCTAATTATGCAGCACAACACTGTCGATAAAGTCTTTGTTCCCCGTGCCGTTGATCAGTAGCTGCATCGCGTCCCCAAATTCCTACACTTTTCTGTGCACAAACAAATGACAGCCACGGCAGCATCTGTCTGGAATCAAAAGGGGACTTGTGACACCCAGTTTCTCTGTTAACGTCTACCACAGCAATCTATAATAAGTCTGGTGATTATCCTAATGATCCAACGCATGTATATAATGAGGTGATTTGCTCTGGATAAAGGAAGCTTGTGATTTCAGTGAGTGAAACCACATCTGAAACGGGATGATCTAGCTCTGTTTATTGTTTGAACTCCAGATTTATTGCTCATTTCAAGGTATCTACAGCAAATGCCATTATTAAACGTGATTATGTTGAAGGGTTCTTAGGCAAGCTTCAATCTCCGTCACCAAGAGGTTGCTTAGCCTGCCTCCGTGTTGTGATAATAATAAGAATAACAACGTTCAAGTTTACACTGTGTGTTTATTAACATGCAAACCGAATGAAATAAATAAATAAAAGCAACAATCTTTAGTTGACAGGTTGCTACAATGCCGTTATTATTCATTCACTCCAACCATCACGCAGTCTGCACCAGTGGGTTAAAAGACAACCCTTTTTTACCATTATGAGCTATTGTCACTCGCACAGACTGTCGTGAGTTTGAAGCCCAGCTCAAACTATTTGCTGAATGTCTTTCCTTGCTCTTTCAGCCCATTTCCCCCTCATTCTCTTCTGTCCAGTTGAATAAAGTCTTTGGGGCAAAAACAATCTTGTCACCCCATGTCAAGATTTGGGTTTTTTTCTTAAGCATAAATCAGAGGATTGTGATCCCATTGGATGTTTAAAGAGGAAGGAGTGACTGAGATACTTTGGGGCATGTACCGAGGAGGGCTGGTGAATTAGATTCAGTGTCGGTACAGTATAAGTACACTGAGAATAGCTTAAAGGAACAGGCCACCGTTTTTCCATGCTGAGATTTGTTCTTACCTGAGCTTAGACGAGTTGTTACGTATCTGTCTGGTCTTTGTGCGTGCTCGTGGAAGAGCTTGGTCGCTTCTAACTTCACCCCATTTGGAGCTATAGGAATATACAGTACTTGGAGAGGCCAAATGCTAACAACATCTTTGGTCTTTTTGTGTGGCTGAGGGCACACAGCTCTTCCACACTGTGATATGTTCTTACCTGAGCTTAGACGAGTTGATACGTACCTGTCCGGTCTTTGTGCGTGCCCGTGGAAGAGCATGGTAGCTTCGAACTTAACTTACATTAGGACATTGCTGGAACATGTTTGGGGATGAAAATACTTAATTCTAACATTTTTTTAGTCCCTTTAAATGACGGTGTACACGGTGTAATGTGGGTAGGAATGAATATTTTTCAAAAAAGAGATTTTTGCAGCTAGATTCACAATATTTTTTTATAATGACAATTTAAGTCATAGAGCACATTTTATTGTTCACTTGCAGCATTTTCTCTTCTCGGAAAAGAAGCAGATAACAATGCCAAAACGGAGCAGATTAACTATTTCCAAAATCTACACTCACTGTTTTCTATGTGAAATTTAAGTCCTTATGTCCGGAAAAGGTGCTCATTCCATGCCATCTGTGTTGCTTTTTTTTTTCCTTCTCTTCTATTGTTCTGACAATGATGGGTCCCTTCTATTACTTTAGATACACTAGAGGATAATAATGGTAGATGCGATCAGTGTAAGGGGTCGACCTCAGGCCTTGGGGCAGTTTGTACTGAGGATCCCAATCTCGCCGCCATCGTTACCGGCCCGCCCCCTTAGGCCAGCTTGCCTCACTCAAACGCTCAAGCAAAGCTATTACGACGAGCAATGTGATGAGTTTTATGACTCGCTATTCATTTATGCATCTATTGGAGCTATTTTCAACAAACTCCAAACTTCTCTCTGCACTCTGAGTCAACTTCCTTCTCTCCAACCCCGTCTTCCGATGTGGCGTCTGTTCTTTGTTTTGGAAGTTACTTGAGCTGCATCATAATTTCATGTCTTTTTATAGTTTCTTTCATCCTTTCTTTGTCAGATCTACACTTTTTTTTTCTACATCCTGGCCTTGCACCCATCCTCCATCTAATTCGTATTCCGTCGTGACAACAAATTATGCCTGTTTTATGTTTGTCTGAAAATAAAAATCCATTTGCCCACATTTATGTTCTGTTGTGTTTTGGACCACTGGAGAGATGCTGCTGCTGCTGCCGCCGCCGCTGCAAAGTCTAAACAATGAAAAGGGATGGGAGGAAAGTCATGTTTGTTTTGTTCAAAAAAAAAGTTTGGTTTAAAATGTCTGTCCCTACACACCGTGGAGTCACCTTTTGATTGTCAATGGAGAGTGTGGCGGGTGGGAACATGGCAGTAGCCGTAAAGCTAAAACACTCAACACGGGCCATTGCTATTAGCTGTAAGCTTTTTGTCCAGCTTCCAATCCCTCACGGTGCGTTTTTATCTGATCATCGAGGGTGGTCACAAACAAATTTAAACTCCAACTGTGCCTTTGTGTCAAGTACACCTCTAATATATTTTGGGGGGGAGAAAAAACAGCAGACCTCCATGTGTTTTTTTGGCACACTTGCATTCAGTCTCTGTCCTCCTCACTGTTTGCGTGTTCAAACTCGACTCCCGACATACTAATGCACATACTGTATTAACAGGCTGAGGGTGGCGGTCGGGAGCCGGCTCGTGCCACAGGGGAACTGGGTAAATATCAAAGAAGGTCAGAGGGAGGAGGGGCCGGGGAGCGGAAAGTAAAAGCTAAATCAGTTTGGAGGCGAGAGAACCAAGAAGTCTCTTATTTATTACAAAATTTTCTCCGAGACATTTTGATGGCAACATTTTTCAAGGAAGTTTGACAGCTTGATCTAAGACTGACGCTGTTGTATATTATTTTACTGAAAATTTTACTGAGCTTATAATGGATGTCCCTCTGTTCTATATTGTTTGGTGTCACGTTGGGCCTGCAGCGTTTCACCTCATAGCAAGAAGGGTGGGGCTCGTGTGTGAGTTCACGCAATCTTTATTCGTCTGCATAGGTTTGGGTATAGATACACACGGCAAAGGGGGGAACAACGGGTGAAAGAACAATTCTGTCAAAACACTTATATGACTTGACTTTGTTTGTGTGTGCTAAATATGTTTATAGTCTATGAGGAAAAATCTAAAAAGAGTAAAAAAGTATGATTTCCATAACTGACAACTGTCAAAACATGACTCTTATGACTTTTGTTATTATGCTGTTGTCGTGCTGGAACGTCATCTGCATAACCTCTATGAGCCACCTGAAAAGTTATTCTAAAGTAAAGACATAAAAGTCAAATAAAATGGTAGCGGTTTATATAAAGGTGTGCTCATTAAGTATTAACAAGGTACTAATAAGCATTAATAATATGCTTGTAAAGTTTTAGCAGTCGTTGTAGCCGGCGCTAGCTAGCATTAGCGCGATGCTAACATGAAGCATGAAGCATGAAGCAAATCATGTTAGCATTCTCATCACGTTATTATATGTATTTATGGGTTGTTAAAGCACTTTGCTCCTCTCCATGGCGTTGTATCTTTATTGAGTAGAAAAGTATATTCATAATTAAGTAGTTTTTGAATGATCAGAGAAAGTTTAGATTTTTCTCCAAATTGCTTTCCCCCTTAACTGTTTTCAAACATGACCATCAATGGGCGATTCTATACCAATAAAATTAAATTCTTTTGACGTGTTTTTTCAATTATATAACACACACAAAAAAAAACAAAGGTTAAATGAAACATTGACGAGTGAATCATATGTCTATTTTATGTTTTCTTATTTTTATTTCCACTGAGACTGAAAGTATAAAGTGTGTATTGGTGCCTCTTTAAAGCGAATCTGATTTACAACAACAGCTGTACAAAAAAAAAAAAAACGACAGTCGTGTCTCTTAAAACTCAAAGGCACAGATGTGGTCAATCCACCAGTGCACTGTCAAGCACCAGCTCCAAAGCACCACCTCAGCAGTCTCTCCTTGTGTGCTGGGGCCTGAAGGGGGGAAGACCATGCTCCCTGTCAGAGTATCACAGCAAAGTTCCAGATTGTGATTTATTTCATGAGGCAAATGAAATGTGTGAGGCCTGCGGCGCCGCTCACTGACTCACCACTTTTCACTGTCTTGCTGCCTGTGCATATACCCATACGCACGCATAAACAAGCGCGCGCACACACAGCTGACATGGATTTTTCACATGTTGAGTATTGCTCCAGCTCCAGCCCCAAAACATATGTAGCGCGTCTTATTCAATCAACCGTTCAAACAGTGGAGAGAGTGATGGCAGTGCGAACAGCTGTTGCCATGCCAGCCTGCACAAAATGGCCTCAAATTTGTGCATGTGTTCACTCTGCCCGGCTGTAAATGGGGCTTCTTCTTTTCACAGCCCTGGGAATGCAATCATTATTTCTTTCTTCCTCTGAATCCATAGAAGAGCAAATGTTACGATACTAGTCTTTTCATGCTTCGGCGGGTTTCAGATTTGTACTTAACTTTCTCCCAAAGCAGTGCGGAACAATTTGCAAAGAACAAAAAAAAAAAAAAAGAACACAATTTCATGTTCCAGAGTAACAGATGAAGTCATTTTAACATGCGAACGCTGTGATGTGTTTTGCAAGCAAACTCATTATTTTCTTAAGCGAATTATGTAGCTGCAATTACCAACAGGGATGTTCTGTGTCAGTTTATACATTTTACTCTGCTACTAATTTTATTGACTAATGAATTTTGACTCCAGCCAAATGACGCCTTCCCCATTGCCTTGATACACTGTTCAGTATTCCTCACAGTTATTAGCACATATTTGAGTGCTGAATGTAAAATAAATGAGTTTGCACTGTCAAATGTGAAAATTATGAAGTTGCGAATAAGGACCGACAGCTCTTTCTTTCTACCATTTTGAAATCGTTGCCTCTCTTTCTCTGTGCAGGATCAGCCGTGGGGAGGGTGTGAGCTGGAGAGGTGTACCCCGCTCACCAGTGCCTGCTGTCAGCTGTATTCCCACCCCTCTCGCGCCTCCTTCATCAGCCTCAAACATGGCCCTTACAATCTGCTTAATCTTCGTCGCCGCTGTGGCTTTCAGCAACGTCAGCCCCTCATCCCAAGGTATGTCAGAGCAAAATGTAAAGACCAGTGTTTGGTAGAGTTACTTTTTAAAGTCGTTTGGTTTCCTGGTTACTCCTCGGGAAAACTAATTTCTTATGTTGCCAATTATGTTTTCCGACTCTGAAATATACATTTTACCGTAGAAGCAACTCAAACCCCACAAACATCAGCTTGATATCAGCAAATGCATTAATGAGCAAGTAAATAAGTAAGTGCTTTATTTGTCATTGCGACTGAGCCTTGACGCCACTGTGGGTCAACCTGACCAGCATGTTTTTGAAGGTAGGGGAAACTGTAGCACCTGGAGGAACCCGGCTGGCTGCCTTCAGTGCTCCTCTGATCCTCTGAAACGGTGCACCACCTCCTGGATCTGTCCCTGTTTCAGAGCGGGGTGTCCTGCACTGGTCAGCTCCTCCACCTCCTCCTTCCTCTTCTTCCTGCGCAGCTCGCTCCGCTCCACAACAGTTTTTCACCATCTTCTGGGAAGACCTTAGCAGTTCATCTGTTCTTATTCTCCAGTGAACGTCCATTAGCCAGAACAATAGAAGGCATGTGTGTCTTAGCTGTGAGTCTTTCCCGGTTAGCTTCTCGTTTGTCCCTTTTTTGTTTCCTGTAGCTCCTTGTGAAGCCTCCACTGTGCTGCAGGTATGGGGGGCTCTTGGTGCCTCTTCAGTGTCTCAGAAGAAGACATTTCTAGGTCTCAAATGGGCTTAGCTGATAAGCTATCTGTTTACTTTTAAAAAGCTGCTTTCTTCAGGACCATTATGGAATCTTTGCAGTAAAAAAAAAATCCACCTATCCCCACAAAAACACAGCAAGACGTACAAAATAATCCAGTAAGATAATGTGGAACACAGAAAGCACAAATGCAGTTTGCAGAAAAAAAGCTAAAAAATGCAGCTGTACCAAGAGAGAGGGAGGTTGCTGCCTGTTTACACATCGCCATGACGCCATGATGAATAGGATGATACATCCGATAGACCTGGTCCATCCTCTGCATGTTCTCCATGTGTCTGCGTAGGATATTGGGACCCATAACCTTTTACCTATTTGCCTCTTTGCTAGAACTTAAACTAAAGCACCGTTATGTACAGTAAACAGTAGCACAATAAACTGCAGAGCTGTAAATCCCTGTAGCCTTTCCATATAAATGCTATGCAATATTTGTATAATTACTGAGCATGGCTGATGTTGCATGAATCCTACTGTGTTCTGGAACTGCACTGACCATGTTATTGCAAATGAAGCCCTGATATTTATACCTTTGCTGCGAGCACTTGAGGCTGTAAACATATTGACGTGCTGACCAGGCTGGAAACACCTCACTTGATTAACCAAACGGTCCGCGTATAGCGGCTAATACAGATCCATGGAGAAGAACGAGAGAGAGTGAGTTTGTGGACGTCAATAAAATCTCTTGTCATCTCGATGTGACTTGGAGCGTGGAGACACTATGAGGGGGAATCCGTGCATGTAATGACACCATATGTGTGACCTGCTTGAATGTGCATGTACCGTAAGATTCTTTCATTTGCTCCTTGGGTGGGACTGTACATGCACTAGTGGCTGTACGACTCGAGGGTAGAAGACCTGCTTGGTTTAAAATAATACCAGCGGGTGATTGGTTGAAGATGGGCAGAGAAAGTAGATGGGACAGCAGGAGAAGGAGGTCCTGCTGGTGGCCACCATCTGCTCTGTGCCCCCAATGATGTGCATGGGCCAATAGGACACTGAGTGATGGGCAGTGAGGTCGACAAGACACTTTCTCAGTGTTGTGTGTATGTGGCTATAACATATTACTGACCTGGAAGGATTCTTGTTAGCTTGTATGTAATATTACAAAACAGGGAATTTTGATCAGTGTTTCTCTTTTTAAGTTACTTCCTTTTTACCTGTGTCGCACTGCAAGCCTGTTACATGGTCTTGCAGCAAAGTTTCAACTGTTTGTTTTTTATGGTTTCACAACAATACATGAACCAACGGTTCAATGGAAAAATGTCCAGTGCCAGGTTTTTGCCTAAATTCTATTTTACATCTGTGGTCACAGGATAGGTTGATGGTTTTAACCTTTTAACCCCCACCTGAACCAAGCACATTTTCTCCAGTTTGGCTTTGCCCAAATCTAAACGCTTCTTGAAAAAATGTGTCAAAATAGCGACAAGTACAAAGATGAAAACCCAATGAAAATGTGACCCAAAAACCAATGAAACCAACAACTAAAGCAGCAACAAAAGAGCGACAAAAATATGACACAAATGCAACACAAAAGGTGTGCAAGTGCACCCCGTCCTTGAGCAAGACACTTCACCCGCCTTGCCTCCTCTCTGGAATCGCCCATATATGATCATGTTTGAAAACAGTTAAGGGGGAAAACAATTTGGAGAAAAATTGAAACTCGAAAAAAGATTCTGTTTTCCCGCTCCGCGAGGCCACGCCCCCTTCTATGACGCGATGCCGTCTACTCTGTATCTATTGTCTGCTTACATTGGAGTGTGAATGGGTGAGTGGTTCCTTGATGTAAAAGGCAAAAGCACTATATAAGTTGAGACTATTTAGCAAAGCATTGAGCCTCCTTTGACTGTCAGTACCAACAATTAATCATCTTCAAAATGTGTAACACACTCTGCCATGTGCCCGACCACTAAGCAGCCTTGGCATCTAGAGTTACAGCGCATTTACTTTGGGGGCGGCTTGATCTTATCCTGGCAACTATGGCTTGGGCACACCACGATGGCGCACAACATGGCCTGTTAGTTGCAAAACTGACCGAGACAAATGCACAGACAGACTTATGCAGTCTCGAATTGGCACAACTCTCAAGTCACATTTTCACCTTCTCCCTGTGCATTGCTTTGGACTGTAGGAGGGAGCTGGACTTGTAAATAACCCAGGAAGGACATGCGGACTCCACTCAGAAATAGAACGTACAGAATGTTAAAAGTACGCGAGGGTTAACGAAAATGAGACACGGCCAAAGTATTAGAGAGCCGTCCTTCTGTGTTGGCTGCGTCCGACCATGTGCTTCCAATTCGAGTAGGTGCTTGTTTTCTGTTTTTCCGCATCTTAATTTGGCCGCTTTGTGCAAACGCTGAATTTGGTAGCGTGCGTTCCGTTCCATCTGACACTTTTGGCCCCTGGCATTGTGTCCCTCCGTGTTGCCGTGCGCTTGTGGGAGTGCCTGTGTGCGTGTTTTTTTGGTGCCCAATTCTGCCTCCAACTCCCTGTGTGTGCCCTGGCGCTCGGGGAGTATTAAGAATGTATTAATAATCAATTGACTGTTATCTGCATTCAGCCCCAAAGCGACGCGCACCATTTGGTTAAGATGAAATTAAGAAATCACTTTTCCACACTTTATTTAGCTCCTGGGCACATTCAGTATACAACAACCCGGGCTTAACCACCAGTCGAATCAAAATCAGCATTTGATTAGCCACAATTACAAAAACAAAAAGCCTACAGTATTATTTTTTTATGGTAATAAATTGTTCTTGGTCGTAGAATTTGCCAAAAAAAACATTTAGTCCTCATAATTCACACTAATTTTAGTTCCCATTAATTTTGCCTGGTGAAAATTTGGCTCTGATCTGGTGTGGCCTGGAGCATGAGAATTTTTTTATTATAATATTTTTTTTCAGAGAATAGATGGGGACAAGAGCAGCTGAAATCAGTCCTGGCTTAATCAGAACTCATTTTGGAAAGCTGCAGGATCATCACACATGGCCTCACAGTGTAATGTAGGCCCTGGGTACTCTGCTTTGTCCCGATTAATCTGCTCTGCTTTAACCTCCCCTCTCCTCTTGGCTGCACACTCTAATATTTACCCCAATTCTCACACATTGGTTCCGCTCCGGAGATGGCTCTTTAACTAAAATACTCCTAAGCAGCATGACTTAAGTACACATCCTCCACACACAGTATTTAAACCCCCTAAACTGGTGATTTTCCTATTAAAAATACTCCCTCCATGACGCAACCATCAAATTGACCTATCCCAATCGCAGATATGTTTCTATTAGCAGTGCTTCTCAAGCTGTGGGATAGGGACAGGCAGATTAAATTCAAACCGTACAGTGTCCTGGTTTAATCCTGATGTTTATACACATCCCTCTATATTCTCCTTGATCCTACCGTGCTGTACTAATACAACCCAGCTTCTATTAACCACTCAATCCTGCCTCACAAACTCACACTTATTTAAATATAATGTGCTTCTGGCTCCGCGCGGCAGACTGTCCAGCAAGTCCATTAGGGCGGCAGCTGTGCCATACGTGATGAAGTCCTGACGTAGAGCTTTCATTATGCGGCTGCGTGTGTGCCAATGCATTATCAGGCCATTTGTGTTGCCTTTTATTCCTAATGCAGAAGTATAGGTCTACATGTGTGTTTGCAGAACTTAGTGGAAGGATTGCACTTATCTGTCAGAGGTTGGCGTGTGGAGCGTGTTTGTCTTTCTTAGAGACGCATGATTTATTGCAGTAAAATCAGAATTGCACTTTGGATGGTAAAGGCAATCACGGAGGATGTAATTATGTAAAATAATTACATTTTCAACTGCAGTCTTGTGTTTCCAAAGGCTCTTAATGAGTATAAAACAAGCTCTGTGGATTAAACCTACCCAAACATGAAATGCATGGGATGTTTTCTTCGATTAGTTTAGTCATTTATCATTCAAATGGCTTGTATTAGATGTGTACTGACAATCTCAATTGTAAAACGCTATTGAAACAGCACAATTAGGTATTCGTCCAAACTCTGCATCTTGAAAATATCATCATCATCAAGGTTTGAAAGCGCTGCAGTTTCAATTCTCTGCAGGTGCTTTACATTTGGTAGAATTGACAGTAAAGTTAACTGAAAGTGAAATAGCCTCAGCCCATATAGCTGGTGTCTTGCCCTCAGATCAGCTACGCAGAAAAGTCTGCTTGTCTCTCGTCCACATCCCTACCTCCTGCACTGTCCTGTGTACCGCAGCTGATAATTAAGGAGGCTGTTACTGAAAGAGAGTGATGGAGAAAGAGTTTTTTCCGACTCATCTGCTCCACAAAGGCCCAGACTGTCCTTGTGATGTTGTTGAATGGGACGGATTTGTCTGTTTAAGTGGCATATTCTTTTAAAGACAATCTTTTCACTAGCCAGACGTCAGGCCTAACCTCTTCAGTTTAGAAGTGATGTTGTATTTTTAGTCAGCAGTGCGCCTTTTGAAACCTGAAACAGTGTCAGAACTTTACTGGCGTACCAACTTTTTAGTGGAGTAAGTTGTTAGAGGTTAACCAAAAGGCATGCATTTATATAGGTATGAGAATTAGTGACTGACTGCCATGGTGCAAAACAGGGATTTTCTACTACTGTGCACACCTTTCAAAGTAACGTCCCAAAGGCTAAATACATTTACACCTGGTCTTGATGAATCTAATTTTAAATAGATTTTATTTTTGTTCTGAATACAGTTCACAAACATTTGGGTAAATTGGGTGAATATATAAAGAAATCTGAAGTAATTTTAAGAAATTATGGCAAAGCATGGCTAGTTTATTTATATTGCACATTTCATGTCCAAGACAACTCAGTGTGCCTCAACACCAAACACACAAACACAATAAAAATGCAATCAAAAGCAATCGATGTATATCATATATGTATATATTAAAATTTGATCAAATACAATCAATTGCCACAGGCAGCAGTAAATAAGTGTGCTTTCCCGACTCTGACGAGACTTGTAAAGCAGAGATATTTTGAAGCCTATTCTCTGAGTGACAGGAAGCCTGTGCAGAGACCAAAGCACTGGACTAATATGGTTGTAATTCTGCTGTCCCGAGTGCACTTCATCTAAGGCCCATAGTTTCTCAAGTATCCTCAAAGAAAGAAGAAGAAGCACTCTGCCATTTGAATAAAATAAAATAAAATAAAAATAAAAAAAATTAAGTAAGAAAAATGGGGTAATGGGGTAAATGAGGTTTTGTATCAAACTCCAAGTACCCCCTAACTCTATCATCTGTTTATTTGTAGAATTTTGACCATTTATTTCTTATTCTTGTTATATTTTCCTATTTTAATTATGTTTAATGTCTAAATAATACATATCGATGCTAAATAGTACTTTCATCCATCATATGCAAAGTATTCGACCCATTTGTTGGGAGTGGATTGTCGACTGCCACCACCAACCAAAATGCTGGAAGATGGCGTGTGTTATTACAGTGTTTTTTCCACTGACACCACCACAATAGCAATGTCTTTTGACTATAGCAATTTGCACTATCTCTATATTTTTTATCTATTGCCATCCTATAGCCAACGCAATACACCTGACAACAAAAGAACGTTCATGTTTTGATATTTCTGTACTTTCATCCATCATATTATGCCCCTTAATTGGTAGATCTGACAAAAGCGCACTGTTTTCTACGTTATTAAATGTCACAAAACATCTTTCCTTAAGCCCTAATTTTGCTCTATGAATCTTCCCCAAAGCTCAGAGCGGGCTACGCCCAAAGCCTTTACATTTTGTTTACGCTAAGCCCCCAGTTCAGAAATCTCATCGAAAACACCCTTAAAGCTCCAGTAGGCAGTAGGCATTTCTTTTGCACCACTGAGCAATAATTCCATAATAACCTTTTAGCATATTGCGGTGGAAACAGAGACTTGTGTGCACACATACTCTTGGCTCCCCTTCAGACTCGACAAAACCAGGGCGTGTGACGGGAGACCTCAGCCAATCACGGGCCTTTTTCTGAAAGGTATGGGGGGGGGAAGAAGGAAGAAGGCATTGGGGGTAGCTCAGGAAACAGATGATTGACAGCTGTAATGACCGAGCGCGGTGGAAAAAAAATCTGCAGCCTGTTATGCACCGATATGCACGATCCTGTATAAGTTCAGATTGCATAATTATTGGCGTGAGGGTAAAGGTATTCAGGGCTCGCGTTGAGCCACTGGGGAGCCATATGAAGCGATCACATTTTAATGTAAAGATCTTTAGGATTCCTCATCCCTGACCAGGCCAAGATAACCACTCATACAGTATATAGGCTCAAAATTGAATCACATCTGGTTGTTAGGTTCACATTCGCCATTGAATCTAATTGTTAGTTTTGTAAGCGCTCGGTTTGCGGGAAATTTCCGCTCATCATGTGTGTTTTGCTGTAAAAAAAAGAAAAAGAAAAAAAAAATGCCTCTAAAGCCCTTTGTGCCTCCTTGATTTGCTCCGTTCCTGGTTCTTTTGTTGCGTCTTGTTATTAGCCTCAGTCAATACTCCACACTTGTCGTTCATTTTCCTCCGGTGATTGTGCTTTTGCTCTCTAAACACTTACACCGTGATGACTTGGCTTCCAGCAAATTGAATTTCTCTATTTACTACCCCTATTTTCCGTGCTTTGCTCCGGACCAAATATCAAGAAGAAAATCGGTTATACAGATAAATGCGTGTCAAACCGATGTCAGAGTTCAAGGTTTAGACGCTGTACTGGGGAGAAAGAAAAAAAACACATCTCTAAAGCGTCTTTTATGAACAACATTTTAAGTGGGGAAGGTGATATGAAAACTGAAACATTTGATAAAAGTTTCCGCGGAACATTTTTCCACCAATTGTATCTTTTTGACAGGTTATTCTGGCATGTACTCAAACGGGACACTTTTTATGAAATATACTGAGGAGTATGAGTTCTTTTTGACACCGCTCAATATGAAGTTGAATAGATTTGAACATCTTTGAACATCTTTCTTTTATAAACAAACTTTTATTCATTATCAAATATGTAAACGCCAATATAATGTGCTTTTATACTTTAGTCTATTACATTAGTTCTATGGAAGCAACACGTCTCTCAAAAGTACAGCCTGTCAATAACTACAACAGCAAATCGCTTGTATTGATGAATTATAGCTCAGAAAAGCCGGAACCCTTCTTGTTTTGCTCACTCACTCACTCACTCACTCACTCCACCCTCCCTCCCGTCCCGGTGGTTTGGTGATGGCTCTTCAAAGCGCCGAGCTGAGAGCAGTAGATCACAGCGCGGGCCCGTCGTGTGAGGGAAAGGTTAACGCTCGCCCTTTGAACATATATTGGGACACGGGAAGGCGGCTTGCTTTCGGGACGTCTGTTTTTGAAGATGCTACTCTGTCTCCCTACTAGACCTCGCCTTTCTTTTTTCTGTTTGCTCATCACTTCACAGGGATACAGACGGGGGCCCTTTCTGTCTGCGTATTTACCGAGTCTGCGTCCGAGTTTGTTTCGCTTGTGTGTACATTGATTGGTGCAACATAAACACGCATCTCCTTGCATAAATGGGGTTAGGCAGAGTGGTGCTGTCGGTGTGCCGCCGCCGCCGCTGCTTCTTCTTCTTCTTCTTCTCTCGCTGGGATAAACTATGGGGGCTTTTGTGGACAAGCGGAACCCGACTGAATATGTCGGTAGAGTTTACTATAAATGATTGACAGCCCCGTAAGAGTAGGACTCGAGAAAGTTTGGAATATGTTTACTAAAAACAAACAAGAGAAGTTTAATCGGAATAACAGATGACACAGGATTAGGGAGAAACCACAAAATACATTTTCATTTTGTATGATGTTTTCTGATTGGCTTAGGATTACGCAACATGATTATACAACATTATATTGACCCCTTAGAGATTACAAGGCGCTGTTTTGCAGTCCAATTCTGGGTAAACAGAGAGGGTTGCAACAGCATGAACACCTAAATTCTTCCTCCCACTAATTTATTCATGCAAATAGTCATACTGAAAACCTTCTAGCTGCTACGTTGTGTTTGACATAATGGAGGAAATATATTGCTTGGCTTATGACGGTCGTTATGCAACCTACTAAATTAAATGCTTAGTGCGAGTGCTTTGGATAGAGGAGACAAAGGTGGCTCAGGGTATAGAACATGCCGGGTCACAGTGGAGTTCAGCATAAATACCTGTACATCTTATGCTTTACGAGCAAATAATAGGCACATTATTGAGTAATAGGCTGTATGTGTAACAATGAGCCGAGCTGGAGAACACCTTTTGTCCCCGTCCTTGTTGCTTGCACATTCTGACAGTCCCTTACTTCAGCTGCAAAATACATACTGTTTGCTGTCTGCTTATTGCGCCCTGATTAAGCCAGGCCAAATATCGCTGCTTTGCTCTTGTAAGCCAAATTGCGCTAATATCACTTCTCGCTGCAAACCCATTGATCTTGCAGTAACTCCCTTGTACACTACACTTTCTGCCCTTTTTGCTTTTGGCTGAGTAAGGAGGTTAATTAAGTGTCTAATGCAGTGCTCGGGCTCTTCACTGTGACACTCAGTAGTCTGGATGTTATTTTTCTAAAACACGCCCATCTCCTAGACACAGCCATACAGCTATAGTGTCTCTCTAGTATTTTCCAATCTCTCTGCTTTCATCCCTCTGGTGTTTTCCCCCAGCGGCAGCAGCAGCAGCACCCACACTACCCACACTTTTTTTTTTTTTTTTTTTTACACCACAACACTGTTTATATGAATCTAGGTCTTACTCAGGCTCCTGGCTTGCCTCTTGTAATATGCGTTGTGTTGGGCCTGGATCTTTTACACCAGGTGGATCTCCCGTTTTACTCGGGTTTTATTTTTGGGCTGAGCGACTCCCCCCCTCCGCCCCCGCTCAGGTGCTTTTATTGCCTAATTAGACGGCGGGGCCGGTGATGAGGCGATTCACAGTATAGGCACGTCCCGTCTTGCCTTCTCCCAGTTTATGTGTGTTTGGAGCTTCGAGACGGAATGTCTTTACGCTGTGACGGCTTCTCCCCGAAGGAAAGTTGGACAAACTTAGAGAACCCAAAGTATATTGTGACAATGAAGTGGTGAATAAAGTACAGTAAATCCTTAATTAAGATGGGCCTCGGAGTCGGTGAAGATGGCTGCTACATACATACATTTCGTAAGTGAACCTCTTTACCTTTACAACCGAACTGGGGCACATTTACTCATGTTTGGCATTACCCAAATCTAAAAGCTTAAAGAAAAAAAGTGTCAAGATAGCCACAAAAACAAAGATGAAAACGCAACAAAAAAGTGATCAAAACACAATGAAAAAGCAGCAAAAGAGACACAAAAAGTGACACAAAAAGTGACACAAAAAGCGACGAAAACACAACAAAAAGTTTGACAAATCAAAAGACAAAAACACAATGGAAAAGCGATGAAAGCCATAAAAGTGACCAAAAAAAGTGACACAAATTAGACGAAGTCATGAGAAAAATAGTTGACAAAAAAGTTCCGATCACTTTTGTCGGCCTTAGCTTTCAAATGAGGCATTGCACTGTTGCTCTCCAGTTGAGAAGCTTTTAGATTTGGGTAAATGAGAAAATGCCTTTGTTTCAGGCAGGGGGGTAAGAATTATAATAATAATTTTGGGCTGCATGTTTTGATAAAAAGTTGCATTATTTAGTAGCTCTCTGTAGATGCCATGCTATTCAATATTTCATAAATGAATATCGGAAGCTACAGTAAATAAACAATGTTTATGTCTATATCCAGATCAAGATACAAATATAAACAACAATCTCTAACAAGTGCACAAAACTAGATGTTATACAAATATAAAATGATAAGCTAGACAGGGCAAAAAGTGAACAAATTCAATGTGTTTGTAATTGGGAGAATTCAGAATGAGTTACGTCATTCCCATTTAAAAGATAACACAATCTTTGGCTACTTCTTGCGACTGGGTGTGTGTTGAGCGAAGCAGAGCGAGTATCCCATTTCCAGTGAGGGCACGTTTAATTCTCTTATGAATGATGTAATGTTACGGGCCGCGTTGTAATTGGGTTCAGCGTTGGGGCTCGGCTGCTTTTGAGAAGGGTTAGCTTGTAACAATGGGAGGTCCTTTGTCTTTCTTCTCCTCCGCCTGTCTCGCTGACCTCCACACTGAGCCATGTCAGCTTCGCCATCCATTTTGAAGTCTTTCTATGTTTTTTCCCCCTCCTTCTATTGTTATCCCGCCTGATTTGCGCTGCCATCTCATTTTTCCTTCTTCTAGCATTTTTCTCCACGGGGCAAGTAGATATATGTCATTTTGGTGCTGCTTTGTGTTTCGACCTTATAGTGCGACTGGTGACTCGCCAAACAGTCAGTCCTCATCTCATCTCCTCGCTTGTCTCCTTGGGGCAAAGTAGACGGGAGGAGACGAGATAGTATCCCGGCCCATCCCTAACCAGCACCGCTATTAGCATCCACTGTCAGCATCCACTGTCCCACTCGACCCCCCCCCCCCATGCCCCTGCACACTCATGTCTGGCCCGTTAGGTTGGTCTCAGGATGTCACATTGTCACAACTCTTCATTTTGAAAAGCTGTCCGGACGTGACAGCGATGGCCTCCGCGAATCAACGTAGCAGGCCATGCTCCAGCGATTCATTACGCCAACTCGTGGCGCTAAGTGAGTCGCTAAAATTCAATGCTATGGAGACCTAAGGGGGGAGACCCCATCAGCCCTCAGTCCTGCCCAGCGCATAAGGCTTCACTACATTGGTCTGGCCTGCTGCCTTAGTGTAAGAACAGCCAGACCTGGCTCAGACAGTTTGCTGAATGTCTCTACCCGCTCTTCACCCCTTTCGAGCAATACTGTCCTATTCAATAAAGCCAAGAAGTAACTTAACCGTTCCAGACACTTAATGTCTTTTTGTCTATCATGGTGTTTTTAACTTGGCCACAAGAAGTTAAGGGGAAATTGCTGTAATCTTTCGGATATTAACTTCAAACTCTTAATCTGCATCTTAATTCGATGAGGTGATAAAGAGAAATTCAAATTTACACCAATCTTCTACATTATTAGCAATTATTTCAGTGACAAGCGAATATCTATATCAAGGCATTGCAGCAACACATTACATTTAGACTTTAGACTATAGAATCTGAGTTGCATGCAACAATTGGTGGAGTTTACATGCCCAAAACAGAGAACATATCTCAATGAGTAGGGATGGTCCGATATTTGCCAATATTTATTTCGACGTTAAAAATCAATAGAAAGGCTCAAATGTGGTAAAGTTTGCAAATTGCTCCATTATTGGAATGTCTTATGAAACAAACAATCCCTTTTATTAGAAAAATATTAAAAAGACCAAATGCAATGTTGGAGTGAAATGTCATTTGGATTTTGGCTAAACATTTACTCAGACCTACTTATTATTATACTTTCACCCATGTCCCCTATTAATGGGAAACAGTGACACTGGGAATATGCTAGGCTACTATTGATTGTATTTTTTACTTAAACATGTAGCCTACCATGTTATTTAAGATACATGTTTTAACTTTAAACAAATCTGATGAACTTGTCTGTGGACACACTGCTCTGTATGAAGCTTTGGAATTGCAAAAAATAGTCACTTTAACAGCACCTTATACTGAACTAATGAGGCCAGACTGAAGATATAGAGTTGGTTTAGAGCTGGCAAAAGGCAAACAGTAGATTTACAAGATTAACATGAGCTTTGAACTGCATTGTTTTCAATGATAAATACGCTAACGATGCAAATGCATCTGATTAAATATGCGTGAAAATGCGACATAACACCTCGTTTTCAGGGTCATTAACATGACAGAAGTGAGCAGAGTAAATGTGAATACTGACATTATCATCATTGTAGTTAGACCTACATGACAGAAAGTTTACGTCATGTTTACGTGTTGTAGCCTTTAGCCTGTTAGCAGCTATGCTAGCGCTAACAAACAAAGTTATAAATCTGGCGTCAGGATGGAGAAACTTTTGCAACACTCACCACTCAGATGTAGCGACAAATAATCCATCAGAGAATGATTCCTGTTAATCCTGACTCAGAATAATGTCCATGGAGGCAGTTTTAGTCCGGTTTGTTGCAGCAGCAACTTGTGGCTCTGTATCTCTGCGGTGTCCAAGTGTCCGCTCCACTTTGTTTAAACTTAGTAAAAACTTATTTTCTTTTGTTGACGTGTGAATTTATGCTGGAGGTTCTTTATTTTTAGGAGCCACTGTTTATTTTGGATAATTTTAATAAACTGTTGCCCCAGTCAGGTCAGTTTAGCCCGTCTACACTGCTGCTGCATTCAGGTGCGCTACGACATTACGGTGCAGTAAATAATTAAAAGAAAAAATATATATATTGGCCGATATTTCCCAATATCGGACCGATACCGATATGTGGGGAAAAAAGACAAATATCGGCCGATAATATCGGCGGCGCCGATATATCGGCCATCCCTATCAATGAGTGAAATGTCTGTGGACATATCCAGGCTTTGCAGTGGGCCAAATACTGGTCCAATTGCCTCTGATCCTTTTTTCTTTTATTTTTTCCAAATGCTGTACAATGCCAATGCTGTGTACTCCATATTTCACTTGGATTAAGTTTCCAAGTTTCTTTTTCAACAATACTTAATGAGTAAAAGCTCTCAGAACACTGCCTGGCTCTCCGCTTCAGTACACTGCTAATGAGAATCAACAGAGAGCTTAAAAGGGGACCGAAAGACCATCATGGAGCCAACTAACCAGTCAGCCTAAGGGCCTCCGAGCTCCGCAAGTATAATCTCTTACTGTCGAGTCGATTGCACAGTCCCTATCAACATTTTCTGGCTACCTGCAAGGCCAGCTCCCCGTCTATTTCCTGGCACAAACACGTGCCGAATGGAAAGGCAGCGATAACACAGTCCAAGGTCAAAGCGTTGAAGACTTGGAAATCAAAGTGCTTTTCTGTTTCAAAGAGCAACGCTGTATCTCCGAGCTTGTTTGCTTTTATCCTGTGAACCTTGCAAGGTTTCGGCAGGTTTGTTCAGATTGCTGTAATGTAAATAGGTCGCTCTTGTCTCTTGCATAACTTGCCTTCTCTTGCTATTGACCATATTTTGTGTTTGTCGGGAGTGTTAGCCAATCGCCGCAGTATCGCTGCTCATCAAAGGAAGCATGAATGAAAAAGTTGATGTCGTCAAAAGCCCCTGTAAAGTGTCCCAAGCATCTCTCCCGCCCCAGGCTTTAATTACTGTGTGCGGATAATGAGTCAAATCCAATCAGGTTCTCTCTCTCCTCCTCTTAATTTGTATAGAGCTCTTTATAATGAAGCCAGGCACTTCAGCCCTCAACAGCAGCGGTCTGACAGAGAGACTCCAGCCCACGTTCACATTCAAACAACTCAGTCTGTGAAAAACAGATGATACAATTGTATAGGTACTTGCTGCCGGAAAGAATCAAGGTTTTCGCTTCTAAAGGAAAGAATTTGAATGTAGCTTTACTAAATATTGAGCCTGAGACAACTCTTAAAGTACTCAGAAAAGGCTAATCTTTTGCTCCATTATAATAAATGCATTATACTATTGCGTGATGTTAAAATTAAGTTTCTCTGTAAACTGATTATGACGCTGGAACATGAGCAACAAAGTTGTAACATATGGTTATCGACTTACTCTATGTTGCAATACTTCAGAATAGGGCGGCAAAACTAGCTTAGAATTTAACAAAGCATCCATGTTGTGTACATAAACTTTTCTTTAAAGAATGGTAGTTTTGCATTTGTTTCGCAGTTCATATTTTGTGCACAAGGGAATGCTCCGATACAAGTTTACAATAAACATTTGTGAACGGAATTTTCTTGTTCAAACAAATTGCAACTGCAATCACCAAAACTAAAAAAAAACACATTAAGATAGTATTCAAAAATAATTCAGATCTTATAGTCAATTCAAAGATTCAAACGTCATTCACTAAAACAATAAAAGGCTTTATACCACAGTCAGTGAGAATTCCAAGGCTAAGAGCCGTGCATTAAAACTGTTGTGAATACTCAATTCTGATTGGCTAACTTATGTGCGTTAAAACTGTTTATACCATGGTCTGGGTGAATACTCGATTCTGATTGGCTGGTGGGTGCTAACAAACGTTGAGCTAGCTAGATGGCTAGCTTCAGGTTAAACAGCGTAAAAGTGAAATAACTCCTGCCCACGAGTGCCGTATATCGGTGTTTACTTCCACAGAAAAGTGCCGGGTTAGTCCTATTGTGTTGTGATTTTGGCGATGCAGCGTGTGCTGATGCTGTTTCGTTGCGCCTGACTGAGATCCTCGTACTAGCAGCGGAGAATGGCTCGCTCTGAGATGGGCCTTCAGACAATAACCCACATAAAATAGTCCCCGTAGTCTGGCATATTTAGTGGGTTTAGGAAAATTAAACATTTGTTTTAAATACGTTACGTTTGTGGGACCATGGTATAAACGGATTAAACAACTCGGAGCCGTGCATTAGACGGTTATAACGCACTTCGCGGAGTAACACCTTCTTGACTCCGTGTCGTGCATTATAACCGTCTAATGCACGGCTCCTCGATGTTTAAAGGGACTATACAGAGTTTAGAAATGTTAAAACTAAGTATTTTCATCCCCCTATATGTTCCAGCCATGTCCTAATGTGTAGAATGAGCCCAGACCTATTCACCACAACTGCCTCTAAAATCCTGCACTGTCACTCAAAAAGGTGTTAATTCGTGTCCAAAGTCATGCACGTCATGCACGAGCTTAATATAGAAGGTGCAGTTACACATAAGACCTGAGGTGGCAGTAGTGAGTATAAAATGACTAACTTGCATCTAGCCCCTTTTATCCTTACATAACGCACAGTTATGGTGCGTTCCACTTATGTCGGAAAATCTGACCAGGATAAAATGTTATCTCAGAGTTGTAGTGTTCCAGTTGTCCAGGTCGGAAACATCGGAGGTAGACGCGTCCGCAAAAGTTACAACTTTGTTGCTCATGTTCGAGCGTCATAATCAGTTTACAGAGAAACTTCATTGTAACATTACACAATAGCATAGCATAATATATTTATTGTTGTAAATACAGTATCACTCCACTGCAGCTGTTTCCATAGTAAAGACAAACCGTAACTATATGTTACGTCAAATTTAATGTTTTGTTTACATTGACATATTTGCTCTTGTTATTGGGGTTTATTGACACAATGCTTTGTTCGTCTTATCTATTTATCATCTGTAGAGCACAGAACCTAACATAGTCCTTGTATCAATGTGTGGTAATTAGTTTTCCCGCAGTTATATCGCGTTGTGTAGCACGATGAGTCATAGCCACACTCCAAGACATCAGATCCACCTATACATATGTCTGCCGCTGAGAAAGGCATCTGTCATCCAGCTATTACAGCGCGAGAGTGACAGTCCCGTCCTAAATGGCCACATGGGTACAGTGGTGTCTTTTGGCCGGACAGACCCTGAAACCTTAATGGATTCCTGCAGAGTGAAGGACAGTCGTAGCCCATGGCCAGTCCAAGCTTATCCCCCGCTCATCTCATCTAAGCCCCGCTCAGAGCCAGCCGCAGCCCCAGCTAGGCCCCGGGCCATCTGGCTCCTCTCACAACCGCATTCGCAGAGAGCAGCGTAGCCAGTCTCTCAAAATTGACTTCTGCACTTGTTTGCTTGAAAATACCATTCAAAAAATCCCTGCCTAAATGACTCTGAGAGGTGCATTCTGCAGCGTTTACAGTGTGAAATGTGCCTTAAACCTGGGACTTGTCAAACAGTGGGCTGTAAGTGTGAACTGTGTAGGTGTGAAACATGATAGTGTGTGGCAGTGAAGGGATTTGCAGTGCCACCAGATAGGCTTGTTATCATGGTTTCTGCTGCAGCCCTGTAGTGGACTGGCTATACTCTGGCTCATACGCTATGCTTCCTATCTCTTCGGTGTAATTGTTGATACATCTTCAGTTCTTTCATCTGCAAATCTATAAAAAACTGACAACCAAAGACAGAGGCACAGCCAGACACTCCGTACTGAAGCATCGAGTCGTCTGAGAGCAAGAACAATTCAATTTCTTCAATGGGTGGAGTGAAAACATGTGGACTAAAGCAATCAGACGAGCAAAGAGCAGACATGGCTCGAGCAACGCCTAAGAAATAGGTTAAATTCTGTAAGTAAGTCAGAGAACAGAAGTTACCGAACATCCGGGTGCCATCTTGATTAAGGTGCTTTATTTGTCATTATGCAAAAACTGTACTACGAAATTTGTCCTCTGCGTTTGACCCATCCTTTGACACCGCTGAGACGACCCGTAAGGAGGAGTGGGCGGCGGCAGTGCACCTATTGCACATGATTTTATTGGTAGGGTAAAGTAGCAGTGGTAGTATCCGGAGGAAGCCTACGCAGACACAGGGGTGATCACGCAAACTCCACACAGAAAGGCACCGTCCAGGTGGGAATCAAACCTGGGGCCGGACTAACCACTGCGCTACCGTGCCGCTCTATAAATTGCCCGGTGATTGTTTTGAATGCCAATGACAAACATGATTAGCTTCGTAGAATCTTGTTCGGTGGGGAACAGAATGACCAGACTAAGTTGCTCTGATAGAAACTCTGAGGCTAATCTAATCCAAGTGTTTTCTGCAAAGTGAACCCCATTCTTACCCCCGATCTCCGTGTCAGTTTGCAGCTATAAAGAGCTTAATTTAGCATTTATTTCACCCCCAGATGCTCTATGTGTCACAGCTTATCACAGTTTATAATGGTTTCAAAAATATGCTTGATAACTGGATGAAAAGCATTCGAAAACTAAACATACACTTTCTTTAGCAGCCTTATTTCCGGTCTGCCCCATAATGGATGTTTGTGGTTGGGTTTAGTCGCATTGCAGGGAATAGCCCCCCAAATCCCAGACTGTTTATCGTGTTGTATACAAAGTGTGTATAACTTGTAATCTACCTCCTGCAGTGGGGGCTAATGCTCCTGTTGTGTTGATCCACAGTGTTAGTGAACCGAGTGCCATTGCTCCTTGTGGCCTCTTTCAGTTTTACATTCCTCTCGGCTCACTATGGGTCTAATGGCTGTCCAGCTGTATGCCGCAGTGTTCGCAGTCTGCAGGAGAGTTAAAAGAACATGGCTTCACACTGACACCAGGTCCGCTGCCCCACTGTGACTACGGAGGGGGAGAGTGGCGGGGCATCTGTGGCAGTGTTTGTGTACAGTACATGTTCACTTGCGTTTGTCGGAGGAGGTTTGGGTCTAGCCTCGCCTGCTGTTTGCGTGCCTCTGTGTTTAATTAGTATGCATGTTTGTATCTAGGCCTTTGTGATTTGGCTCACTGCGTGCTGGCGAGGCATAAAAGATGTGGTGTCGGTCTGTGTGAGCCGTTCAGCCTTAATGGCATTAGTTACACAACAGAATTCCAGTCCGCGCTGTATAAAAGAGTGGCATTTGGAAATGTGAGCTACTCGTATGGCAGTGACTCGTGTAGCTGCTCCGGAGCATGTCTGGGATGACTGACACTGACATTGAGGCAGATGGGCAGTGCTCCTGAATGGACACGGCTGAAACCTAAGCAGTGCTAGCTCAGTATCAGGACAGAAAACAGCTCTGCTCTGCACGTCTCAGCGCTAACAGAGAGGCTGAGTCAGAGCCTGTCTGTCAGGAGGAAGTTACTGTGCTCATGAAGAGCTCTCTGCTGTGTTTAAGTTTAACTGCAGTGTTTGGGACAGACAGTATGGCCACCTTCAGCCACATCTGCCATGTGCTCTGAGTGGAAGAAAGCCTCTGCTGTTCCAGGACCGCGGATAGCTCCTCTCTAAGTTTACCTTTTGTTTCATGTCACTCCAGCACTATGTATATCCAAAGTTCAGCACCATGGACAGCAGCATTGTGCTCACATAGAAGCTGGCAGGAGCTGAACACAAAGCTATACTGGCCACTCTTCAACAAGGACTTCACAGCCAGATCACTCACCCGTCTAGACTGTGGGCTCAACCGGCCTCCACCTGGGCTGTGAAGGAAACCGGTAGACTGAAGTGTTTGTGTGTGTGGGCATGTTGCTCTCTTCGATAAACTGAAAGCTTCTGTTGGTTTTATGTTCCACCTTTAAAACTTTTAATGTGGCTAAATGCCCAGGATCACACCAGGACCATGTGCAATTCTAGTGGAGAGGGGTGTTTTTAAAGACAGTAAGTGCTTCACCTCTGTGCCTCCTCTCTCATGCCTGTGTGCTTGGCTCCGTGATTAACCCTGAATGCTCCATTGTCCCCGTTGACCCCTCCACACAGAGCGTACATCTGGCCACAGTCCATCAGCTGCCTCTCAGACAGCTAATTAACAGTAAAAGGTGTGGACACAGAGGTCAACCTGTGCTCTGCCTTTATTCTCCTGGTTGTTTGCCGTGTTTTAGCAGTAATTCTTTATGCAGGCTAGGCCCTAAAACATGGTGTGCCGACACCTTGCTGAGGTGCAGGAGACTAAGGAAGCCTGCAAGGGACACACAGTTCTGGTGTGAGATTGGCTATACGCTGAAGCCTGCCGTCTGTGTGGAGGAGTTTGTTAACATTCAAAAATCGCAGTTTGTTTCACAAGTCATGCTGTATCTTTGTGGAGAAGCTGGTATGGCGGCAAATTCCTCACGCCACTATGCAATCTGTGAGGTTCAAACATAAAGTGAACTGCGAGTCAGTGCTGTTTCTTCTTTGTTCTTTATTTTGGGTCCCCATTAGTTATTACCACAGCGATAACGACCTGAGGTCCACAAAGTCAGTGTAGTGTTTGTGTAGTCGATAATAGCTCATTTGTGTTTTACACCGGAACAATGAGAACCATTTTTATTTTGACTCTTGTCGAATACAACACACCATGTTTACAATGTGGTCTAATAATAAAGTGCCTCCTGAAAGTATCAAGGTATATTGAATGATCAATAACTGTGTCTCCCTCCCTTCTCTCCACTCTAGCTTTGAGCCGGTCAATGATGCCCTTCGGCCTAATGCGACGAGAGCTGGCATGTGAAGGCTACCCCATCGAGCTGCGCTGCCCTGGAAGTGATGTCATCATGATCGAAACGGCCAACTACGGACGCACAGACGACAAAATCTGTGACGCCGACCCTTTCCAGATGGAGAACACGCAGTGCTATCTGCCCGATGCCTTTAAGATCATGTCCCAGAGGTAAGCGCAATGTGGTTTGGAATAGGGCTCTACGATATGAGAGTGAACGGGTGATGTTTGTAATAGTACTGCGATATTTGACCTCACTTATCCTCAGTTAGAGCACTTCACCCAGGGAAAAATATTCTGGCCTCGCTGCTGAAATTTCCTCGCCTAATAATGCGATAATTTGACAATACAGTATCTTGTGAAGCCCTGGTTTTGATACAGACCCTGATGATATTATTTCCCAACGCTATTTGCCATGTGGTGATAAATGAAGGCAGAAATCTACTGCAACCGGTTTGGCTGCATGAGCATTGGTAAGGGCCCCCTCTTTGTGTTTGCACCCGGCATCTGCTTCCTCAGATCAATGACAGCCTTCTCCTGGCTATCCATCACGTGTGTAATGGAGGCAGGTTGCTAGCTTAGGCAGAATGGATGCATGAGACAGGAGAGGAGTAGTGGGTGGTGTTTAGTGAATTGAAAGGGTAAAGGAAGAGGAGCGGAGAGATTGCTAGAAATGATTCAATGATGGAGTTGAGAGCGGCGGAGATTTGCGAGGAGAGAGGAGCGGCGGTGGCGGCGCACGGGGAGACGCCATGAGTTGGATACAGGGGGCTTTGTATGTGAAGAGAATGACAGAGTGCACGCGTGTGTATCTATGCCTAGGCGTGAGCGGGCATGCAGGATTGTGATGTCGGTGTATTGCGTGCATACAAATGTTTTTTTTTCTTTTTTCCTGATAAGTATTTTGCCTCTGTCCTTCCCTGTTCTCTCACCTCTAATTGCTCCCACTCACTCTTCCCCCTGAGAGGAGCCAATGACGTCACACACCCTCCCCCCTGCCCCTCCCCTACAGCGCACCCCCTCCCTCCCTCCCTCCCTCCCCCCGCCCTCTTCTCCATCTCCCTCTCCACCTCCCCACGGGTGCATCTGTCACATGATCTAGTCTAGTGTGAAATTACTCCCTTCCGCAACCGTTCTTTTTGTCTTTCAGAGCCTGGAGATGTTTTTTTGCACCCCACTTCATCTTTCTTACACTGCAAAAATGTTTCTTTTCCCTTCGGAAGTTTTACTGTCATCTTATATGTTTTTTTTGTTTTTTTCTTTTCTAAAGTTAAGCATACTCTCTCGAACGTTAAATGCCTTGTGTTGAACGGTTGATATGTCATGGGCGAAGGGGGATATTTGTTAATACTGGTTCTCAAACAGTGATATGTCATGTATCAATGGTGGTACTTTGATTTCTTCAGGTGGTATCAGGGTTATTTGCCATTTTAGTGTTTATTCATTTTGCTGTAAGTTTGTTCTCGTTTAGTCTCGACATGATTTTGTCCAATATAGGTCAATTCAGAGCATTCATAAACCCGGTTTAGTGCTGATTTGAGCTTGATCTAGGCCTGGGGACAGTTAAGATCACATTTTATGAGGTGGTACTTGTGAAAACATTGACAACCACTGGTGTACAGCATTGCCAGTGCCATTGCCAGAAAAGCAAACACACAAATGACGTACAACTAGTTTTCAATTTTTTATTCCCTTTTGGGGCATTGTCAGTAAGTTCAATAGATCACACGTTTGGACCTTTGTGACGTAAGAAATCTTGAAATCCGTACTGTTTTTGTTGTATTTTACTGCCATTGGGAGATATGGCCAATACTTTTATGGACGATTATTCACCCTTCAAGTTGCTATGGAATGTTTACTATTATTTACTGTAATTAATGCAACGTTGAATTGCCTTGCGTATGAATAGTGCTCTACAAATAAACTTGCCTTGCCCA
Organism: Gobius niger; assembly: GCF_951799975.1. NCBI lineage: Eukaryota > Metazoa > Chordata > Actinopteri > Gobiiformes > Gobiidae > Gobius > Gobius niger. The sequence continues at coordinate 20,235,671 of NC_136861.1, forward strand.
TTTCCATTACTTTACACTTTTTCTGAACACATAACTACCATCTCTTTTTTTTTTTTTTTGCCGTAGATGTAACAACCGTACCCAGTGCGTGGTGGTTGCGGGCTCGGACGTCTTCCCGGACCCCTGCCCCGGAACCTACAAGTATTTGGAGATCCAGTACGAATGTGTCCCATACAGTGAGTACTGCCCCCCCCCCCCCCCCCCGTTTCAACCACCAGGCCCCCCCTCCCCCCTGCCTGCCCCCCCCGCCCCACTCCATCCACACCCCGGCCCCGTCAGCTCCCCCTAACCCTCACCCTCTCCCTCCTCTACTAAAAATACAACTGCGAGAGCGGAGCGTCCTATAGCCGAGCAAACATACACTCATATCCTTCTTCTGCTCTTTCTGCCTTCTGTCTGTGATGTTTGCACTACTCTCACAACAGAGACCTTTTTTCTTTCTTTTTTTTCCCCTCCTCATCGGCAGAGCGACGCACCAGTGGCTGTGGAGATTTTCACATGACGAAACGGCGGGGCTAAGATAAGCACTTGAACGCCCACCTCCGCTGCAAACAGGAGGTCAGCCCCTTATTGGCGGGCCCACTGCAGTGTTACGCCGCCCCGGGACATATTGTGCCTTTATCTGTCTCCAAACACCTTCGCCGTCCCTGCGATTTCCAATGAAAATTAAAATTTGCCGCGGAGAGATTGTTAAGAGGCGTGGGGGCACATTGTGGGCACTGCGGAGCGCACAATAGGAATATTAACAATGACAGGCCAAGAGCTGATTTTAAGGTCACGTGACCCGGAGCCCCGCACATTTTGATTGTCACTATGGAAACGGCGGACTTCATTCACTCGGAATTGCTTTGACATTAATAACAGATAGTGGGAATATGGCAGACAATATTTGGTATCAAGAAGGTTATCGGAAAAAGCTAGTTCAGATAAATTAATCTCATAGTTGGGGAAAAGTGTTTGTGTGCATGTGATGTAACAGCATTTGGAATACGAGCAATTGCATTTTTGTATGCTGAAGCGACAGAGTCCACCCACATGTTCAGTATTTTAGTACAACAAAATGTACTCTTTGGCCTGTGATTTAACGCTGTAGTGAATCAGATTTTTACTGTTTTCAAACTATAAAAGGAGGAGGTAGGGGAGTATAACTAGGATAGACCACTGATAAGCGATAAACGGGATTACTGCGTTTACAAAATAGGCCTATGGTGGCAAAAGTGCTTCTACAGTACAATAAAAAGAAAAAATCTATAACCCAGCTTTATGAAGGAATAAAAACTAAAAAAAACAAAACTGTATGGCATATTTAATTTGGATGATTGGCCCAGACATTTATAACATCCCTTGGTTGTTACAGCTCATGTGAAAATCTCCACTCACACCCTTAAACCCCTCTCCCCTCTTCTGCATTTTAACTTCAGCATCGATCCAATCACTGTGGCTTCACATGGACAGAGGGGGGCGGGGCCACGGCCACTCTCCCCCTTTGATTGATTGGGACGATACCAATGGTTTGATACGACACGATCTGCATGCGGGGCGGCGCCGGGGGGCTCTGCTTCTCTCCCCACAGGTGCTGATGTGAGGATTTCGCATAACTAATATTCTTCTGTCATAACATCCTTCGCATTCGCTTATCTCTCACCGCGAATAGCCACCTCACAATCTTCGCTTCAATCTGTTCAAGGCTTTAGAGTCATAATTCACGCTCGATTATGGTTACAGTGTCCTTCAGTCGGCCTGTTACCATTGTACCACCCTCTCGCTCTATCTCTTTCCTTTGTTTTTTTTGCAGACGCAGCAGTAATTTTCATGTTGGAGTCATCGACAAACTACGACGACTACTACTACTGCTACTTCTAACACTGCTGTCAATCTATCTCTTCTTTCCTAACCTGCTCCTTTCCATTCCCGATGCTGCTATCTTGGTTTACTTTTACAGGTGCAGCAGTAATACTTAGGCATTATTACTACTACTCACAACTACTCAAAGGCCCCCATACCTGATTTGTGTTTTACTTTGCTTACTTTCATTGTTATAAATTGTTTATTGTGTCTGAGCACATTTCTAACATCGCATCGTAGAGTTTATGAGAAAGTTTTACAACTTTCAGGGTACATTTTCAGGGTCACTGTCACAATAATGCTAATAATGCTAGTTATTGAGTAAATAGATGCACAGCTTGAGTAAATAGATGCACAGCGTCTTTTTACAAATGCCTACTTTTATAAATGTCTACTTTTACAAGAGGAGGAGAGATCAAATTTCATTCCACTGTCAGGAAAAATATCAGGTACAGGGCCTTTAATATGGTTAAAATATGAATCATTTTTTTCATATCTTGCTCCATACTTTTCGTAAAAAGTTATATTTTCAGTTAAAAATTCTAAACGCAGTAAAAGTCTTCTGAATGGTGTCCATGACAGGGGAAAAATACACATGATTGAAATACATATATACCGATTTGGTCTTGTCAGCAAATTTAAATTGTATGTATACCCAGTAGTGTAATTTTGATTTACTTTACAGGTGCAGCTGTAACACTGAGAACCTCGTTGAAGTATTTGATAAACTACCATTACTTCTACTCCGATTCCTACTACCCCTATTACTTCAACAAAAAAAATACAAGTAATATTTTTTTGTTTTTTTTCCTGTGTGCCTTCAAGAAATAAGAAAAACAAAATCTGTTGGGGTATTGGGCAAATTCAAGGACTACTACCTCCACCAGCCCCTCTTTCAGATTCAGCTGCTCGCTCTGCTCGGCGCTGTGCCCTCGGTTTACCTTTTTGTGTTGAGTCAGTGCAGTCACTGTCACAGATAAGAAAGGAGTTGGCTTTCTTGCCGTTGGGGGTTATTTTCTAGTGTGCGACATTTTCTCCTCAGCCTTTCAAAAGTGCCAACAAGTGTTCTTTGGAAGTCTCCTCCTCTGCCAGCCCCTGTCCAGTCGCTGCCTTTCATTTTGATCTGCACTCTTCAAAGGTCTGGCTCTGTGCAAGAGTTCACTGGATGCTGTTGAATACGGCCAGGCTTTCTGTTATTGGTTCTTATGCAAATAAGAAATTAAATGTTTTGTATCAGAGTCCAGCCAGTATACAATTAAATGATTGATGTTGGCAATACCAATCATTGATATGCATCAGTGGGGCTGTCTTGGTTAAATTAGGCTTGACGCTGTATAGTATAATTGCTTAGATTCCTTAGATATTGTTTGATTTTTTTTCATCAAAGAACTTGATTATTATTCTAATGCTCTAACTCATTCGAATAATTTGCAGTTTTACCTGATTTTTGCACATTTTAATTACTGGGTATAACTTGCTACATACTTTTTTAATGCAACTTTTCCTTTGAACTTGGGTATTAAATTTTGATAGTCTGTCCTTTTCTCCTTTTTGTGCATTCCAACCTTGTGTTTTTTGCTGCTCCTGGGAGCTTGTTCACTCAGCACAAAGCAATCAAAAGGATGATTAAATAGCTGCTGACTTGCATTTTCCACCCCTCTCACATTGTTTGGGGGAAAAAAAAAAACTTTGTTGATTGTCTCCAAAGTGTGGCGCGGGTTTAGAATATTGGAACTTGATCCCTATGGTTGTGTGAGGTGACAGAGAAGAGCTCATTACTTCTGTCCTCTGTCACTCTCCTGAAAACTGGAAGTAGAAACTAGTTTAGGACTTCACATTCCCACAAACTGAACACAAGCTGACACTCGGAGCCGGGAGACGGAGCCGATCATCCCTAAAGTTAGTCACCGTCGTTGCGCCTAACGCCACTCAGCGTGCCCACTTTTAATTACCAGGAGAGTGGGAGTGGGCGCGTCACTCTCCTCCGTTCTGCCTCTGTGGAGATTTGTCAAGATTAATTGAATTTGGTACTGCTAATCGCTTCGGTAATGCCCCATCGTTCATGCCTGGCTGGGGCTGCTGGGCATCGTGGCGCTGTTTTTCTTTTCTTTTTTTTCTTCATCCTAAGTAAGTTTATTGAGGGAGTTCAGAGGAGATGTCAGCTACCACCACACTATATGTCCTCATGGTTGTTATTAGAGTTACCAAATATATCGCTTATCTCAGCAACACACACATAATTCAGGCTTATTTAAAAGTGCTGGCGTGGCTTGGCTTGACTCGTATTGTACTTTGCACTAGATAGGCCTGTTTCCCTTTTTTTTCCTGTGATGCAATCCACAGAGAAGGTGAGCTGTGCCGAGGTGAAATGTAGATCTGTGTTTAATATCAGTGGTAGAGCGTCTGGACTGTCGCGGTGCGTGTCTCAGTGCCATGTTTGCAGTCACCTGTAACGGAGAGGCGACAGCAGCCCTCCTCAGACTCCCACACACACACGCACTGTCCACTGTCCTGCCTCTTGTTCGTGCTTGCCACTGTATGATCTTGGCAGAATAAACATCCGCCAACAAGTCAAATCATATCTCATCAAGCCCAAAAGGAGCAGGCCGGAGGAGAGGATAACTTGTTTTGGCCAAGTGAACGCAGCAAGACAAAATGGCTCAAGTGGACTCTCATTTCACACTGTCACAAGCTGCTGTCGACTGCTGCGTTCCATTAAGACATCACAGACCCATGCGCACAGCGCTGCAGCGGGGCTACTGCCGCCTCAAAACACATGCGGTCAAAGTCAATCTGAACTACTACCACATCTGAAACACCAGTACTGTATTGTCCGGACTATAAGTCGCACTTTTTTGTCATAGTTTGGCTGCGGGTGCGACTAATACTCAGGTGCGACTTATATATCAAAACATATAATTTCCTGTTCGCTTGTACAGTGACAAAGTGCTTACTTACTTATTTACTGTACCACTAAAAATAAAATAAAAAAACAGTAAAGTTTGGAGTGAGTGAGAAACTTGTGAGGGACTGGCGAAAAGCTGATGTTACTCCAAAAAAAGCTAAAAGCTAGATGGGCACAGCTAGAGGAACGAGTTTGCAAATGGGTGCTTGAACAACGTGCTGCCGGGAGAGACTTGTCAACGGTGCAGTTACGCCTCCATGTCCTAGTAGTTGTCAAGGCGACTTGTACTTCGGAGCATCTTCTATATGTTTTTTTCTTCTTCCTTATGCATTTTTTGGGTGGTGCAACTTATAGTCTGGAAAATATGGTGCTCAAATTCTACCAATACATTTCTTTCATCCATTGTTTTGTTATTCGATTTAATATTGTTCACCTGTAACAAACTGGTGGCTTAAGTTCTAAAATATCAAACGTGACAATTATCAGAATGAATACTCTTACCCTAACCCTGCCCTGAAATGATAGAGCACTTGGACACCCCAAGGACAAGACTCACAAAGCTTCTAACCACACGCTTGACAGTGAGGTCAATTTTTAGCCAAGGAGAAGTGATGGTTTGAGACAGGTGTGAAGGAGGCTATCTTTGTGAGAAAACGGGATCCTTCGCTCAACTGAAACAGAGGGTACAATCGTCCTCCCATTTTCCCCCGGCTGTGAACAATAGTCAGGTTAACAAGTAGGGTCATGGCTATGGCAGATCTAACCTTTCCCTTAAGGAGGTGTTCTTAAATCCAATGCGCAGAGCAGTGGAAGCCCATAGGCTGAGGAAATTCAGATGACTACTGTTTGAAAACCGTTGCTACGTTGGTATTGTGATGTGAACGCTCGACAGCAGCCTCAACACAGATGTACTGTACACACTGAAGTAAATCTATCGTGGGAGGGTCTTCACCTGCCCCCTCCCTCTCCTTGACACTGTACTACATCATTATCGATTCCTAATGCTTTGTATCCACTCTGGCCATTAGACCCAGGTTCAGCAGCCATGATTTATCTTGTTAATATGCATCGGGCAAGGAGATTTAAAACATTGCGCAGTGCTGCTCCCACGCGAGGTATCTCCATATTCTTGACTTTCAGTTCATATTTCCTCCCCATGCCTTCTGTTTCACTTTATAAAATTGATTCCTCACCACAAATGTATTCAGCGCGGCCTATTCATTACGACACATCGCGTTTTCGGACACAAAGCCGCTGGAAATGATCGTTGACTTGTCGGGAAGAGTTTGTCAGTCCAAGGAATAATGGCATTGTAATGTGGCAAGTTTTCAGGGGAGGAGAGGCAACACTTTGATGTAGCTGAAAATGAAGAGTCTATTAATATGTATAGGGGGCCGCCATTAGACGTGGGGCTCATAAATGTTGGGGGAATGAGAAGAAGGAGGCTTGGCTCAGGACGTAGGGAGAAGGATGACTTCTGAGAAAAATGTAAAGATAAATCAAGAGAGACGTCATACAGCTGTAGTTCTCAAACTGTGGGGCGATGCTGCTGCTGGTGCGGAGCCTTTAATGTCGGGCTTTCTGCAGTCAAAATGTTGAGTTTGTTTCATTTTGAAAACAAAATGAAATATGACATGTATGTCATATTTCATGACATACATGTCATATGTATGACATGTCCATACATGTCATTTAGTATGGACATGCTTTAGACTTCAGTTTGTGTAAAACTTGTTGAGCAGTTTTAAACTCTTAACCCCTGGCTTAACCAAGCGCATTTTCAAAGCAAAGACCGATAACATTAATCGTCACTTTTTAGTCATATTTTTGATGTTTGTTTAAAATTTATTTTTATGTGTTTTTTTTTGCTTTTTGGAGTTTGTGTTGCTTTTTTGTAACTAAAAAAAAATGCATTTTTGTTACTTTTTTTTAAGTTTTTTTCTTTGGGTTTTTTTGCGCCTTTTTTGCGTTTTTTTTTGTTGAGTTTTAGTTGGGTTTTTGTAACTTTTTTGTTGATTTTTGTCGCTGTTTTGTTGAGTTCTTGTTGTGTTTTTGTTGAGTTTTGGTTGCGTTTGTTTTTGTTGCATTTTCATCCTCATTTACGTCTCGTTTTCGGACACTCTTTTGACGCTTTCTTTCAAGAGACTTTTAGGGTTTTGGTAAAGCCAAACTGGAGAAAATGTCCTCAGTTCGGGCGGGGGTTAAAAGGTTAAAACTAAAGTGCACAAATTCTCCAACAAAATGACACGCATCAGTTGTAGCAGTGCTGAGCTGTTGTTCACGGCTATAACTTTCCACACAGAATAATTTCACTTACTTATACGTTCACATGTGACTACCATTCTGAACACACTTGCTATTGCAGCCTTAGTTTTGCCCTAGTTTATGACATAATCGAGACCCGGCTTAGTCTTGGTATAAACCTCGTTTAGTCCTGATTTAAGCCCCACTTTTTAAAGATTTATGGTTATTTAGTCCATTAAAATTTTTAGTAGGAAATCCAATTATTTTGTGAGGTGGTACTTAAAAGCATTAGTGTGAAGCGTTTAGAAACGGCTATCATGGAGGATCCACTATCTGGTCTCCCAGTGTGTAAAATTGAGTTGTCCCGCTCCCCTCTAATACAGTGTGTGTGCGGTGGGCAGTGCGCGTCTCCAGCCTGCACTCATTAGTGTGGTAGTAATTGATAGGGTTGTGGAGAGCACCGAGCAGAGTGATTAAAGCGAAATAGGGCACAAGCTTATTTCTCAAAAGAGCCCTGAAAGGAGAAAATGCTGAATGAATTCGACAAACAACCACTGTGGCCTCGCGGTAACCCCCCCTTGCTCTCCGTGCGGACACTTTGATGAGTTTGTGTTGTGGCCGTTTTGTCGTGCTATTGTGTTCTCAAGGGTGCACCGGTGATCTGCTATGAGTGTATGTGCTTTTTTTTTTTTTTTTTTACAGGAGTACCAGCAGAGAAGGATATGGACTGAAAAGAGGTCCAATTCATCGTTCTATTTCTCTATACCTGTTTTGTTCTGTCCTCTGATCCCTTAATGTTGTGGATTCGTGTTATCTGTATCATTGATTTAACTTCTTTCTTTTCTTTTTTTTTTAACCCTCTTGCCTTAATTCTAAAGAAGAGACTTGAAATGTGGAGACGCTGTTATCCAGATTGAGATGTGGCGGTCATATAAAACCACTTTCAAACATAAAATCAATCGCGCACAAAAGAGACCGAGAGATAGACTGAAAGATGGTAAGAAAGTTGTGTATCGCTCAAGAACCCAAAGGAAATATGCGCTCTGTTTGTAGTCTGGATTGATTCACCAACCTTCCGCATAATTAGTCACTAACGTCCAATTGAAACAGCTTATTAGCCCCCCAAAATTGTTTCAGGGGTGAGTGACTGTTGAATATGTATAAGCTGAGTACAAAGTCAAGCTTTTTAACTCCCCCAAAAACTTGCTTGCTTTGCTCTGTGATGCACAAAAGAGTCCACCTTTCCCTCTGGTGGTGTCTACTCAGACGCACTGGTCAATAAATCCTTTGCTTTGTAATCTGGAACAAAGAGCAAGCAAGCGTCCAGCCTTAACATAACTGTTCTTGCAGCTGTACCGACTGAAGCTCCCAATAAACTCCTATTATGGGGGCTGGGTGTTTGGTGTCCTCCCTCACCACCTCTCCACACTGCAGTTGTTCCAGCCTGGATAAAAGCTACTCTCGCTCCCCTAACCTTGGAGCTAACGACCGCTCACACAGTCGGTGGCAGGGTTGTGATGCTTTCTTGCCCTCCCCCTTCACCACCACCACCACCACCCTGCACCCCCCGCCCCGGCTTCACGCAGATCACATCCATAGCTTTTGCCATGTTGTTTACCCCTCTGGGCAAAAAAACGGCTTTCCATTCCCCAGGTCTTGGTGGAGGTTGTTTGTCCAGTTTGATCTTGGCGTATGATGATAAATGGTCTGATACTGATGCTGGCTCGGCTGTATGCTGCGGCCAGAGATGCAACACAACGCAGCCATCCCCCCCCCCAACACACACACACACACACACAGGGATCAAACTACGGACTCCCGACTGGCCTTTCCAGTTTTAAATTCACTCAATATTTGTCTTTTTCACATCACTTTTTAAGCTCCGGCGTGTAAGGTGTCATGACAATTTCGCAGACCTCCCCCGGGGGGCACACTGAACTTGCCGCAACCCACACGACTATCTCACTCGCAGCGGGGGATTCGCCGGCGCCACGTGGCTTTTTGACACATCTCTGCTCCCCGGAGAGACGGGGAAATGGTGATCCGTCCTTAACGCAGCGAAAGGGTGCGCGAGCGATGTGATATATCGCGGACTGCGAAAAGGATACAGGCGCTTCATGTACAAAACAAGGCAGAGGAGAGGACATACTTTTTTTTCCTCCCCCTTGCTTGTTTTGCAGAAGTTTCCCTTTGAGCTACGCCAATAACTGTGATCAAAAGTAAAGCAGTAACATCAATTTTCTTTTTTACAGGATGTCGAGAGACGTGGGATTGGCGCCGTTCTGCTGCTAGACTGTTTGCACACTCATTATTTAAATGTGATAATGTTGTCCTTGCATACAGGTAAAAGAGAATTATAGATGCAGTGGAAAAAGTCTATTGGTAGCACTTTGGAATAACACATACATATTAGTAAACCTGTCACTGACAATATATACTGTACAGAGCTCTCAAGAAATATAGGCACCCTCGGCAGAGAAGAGAGAAAAAACCTTTGCACTTCTCAACTCAAAATATATAAAAGAAAGTGTTTTTCATACCACACAAAAAATGTCAAATACAAACAAAAAAAACAGATATTGTACTGTGTCACAATTATTGGCCTCCCTTTACTTCTTTGTGTTGACTTCTTCAGCCAAGGTAACAGCTCTGAATCGTCCCCTGTAACTGCGAATGAAGCTAATCGTGAACCATGTGTCCTTGTGTCCATATAGATGAATTAGTTTCTATTGGTACCGTGATATTTTCCATACTATACAAATCAGGGGCCATGTCAAGATCTTGATTTTGAGAAAGAAAGTCCTTGGTTAAGAAAACGACAACAAACAACTTCTCTCTTCAGCTGTTTGTTGACAGAAAGTAACATTTTCTCTCACCTGACCACGGCGCATCATCTTTCCCATTTGAAATGTCAGGATTTTGGGATACGCACGTCCGTCTGTGTTTGGGTGAGAGAAGTGTCTGGTTGTACTTATGGAAACTCGCTTATGCAATTGTTCAAGCAGTTATTCTCAGAGAGTTTAGAACCACTGGAAAAGTTTTCTCGACATTTTATTTCCCTTTTCATTGAGAATCTGGCCCATGTTCCATGTCAAGCCAGTCAGGTGGTTATGAGGTTATGAGAACACATACATATTTTTCTCATATAAATTGACTGTGGGGCCAATAATTGTGACCAAAATCCTTTCCGTAGTCCCTCTGGGGGGTAATACAAGTGTTAATGGGATGATTGGGGCCAGAAAACCGCACTTGCAACTTTCCCTGCCACTGAGGCGGAGGCGCAATACACACTAATAGAATCAGGAAGAAGAAGCTAACAGGCTAACGGGCAAAGCTAACTGCAGGCTAGCCGCACTTAAACTGTATTTACAGCCAAGTTTGAGTGAAAAAAAAAATCTCCATTGTATCAGTAGGTACAGTATGTACAATATCCCTCTCTCCCTTTGTCTTTTCCGTCAGCGTAGTATTTACTCTCACGGACAATTACCTGCAGTAGCGCTTATGGCCTCAAGGGGCATGAGTTACTTGGTCCTGCTTTAAATGAGCATTGTTATCTTATTTTCTCATTTACCAGGAGTGCCAGTATCTCTTGAAAGCACTGTAAATATTGTATATACATACAGTATATAAATATTGTTGTATGAATACTACAAATACTAACTAAATAACTGTAGCCTTTGCGATTTGTTTAATTGCAACCATTGAAATTGTGAATGTGCAGCCTTAGTTTCAAGTTCCTAACATCATGCAATCATGCACCAAATTGGATTGCAATCCGCAACTGAGACGTTTCTAATTTGTTCATTTATTGCTGCTGCTGTCTTATTAGTCGCCTCGTGTTGTTATTCCGAAGTGTTACCAAATGCGTGTTACAACAGCGTAATGACAACATTTATCTTCTACCTGTTTTTTTGTTGTTGTTGTTTTTTTCCACCGCTTTCGACCAAAGCGTTGTTATGTTTGTTTGTTATTCCTGTCAATCTCGCCCTTCTCTTCCCTTTCTCTCACTTTGTATTTTGTTCTTTATTCCTTTCCCTTTGATGAGTTAGCCGCAGCCGACGCTATAGCCTACTCCCCACTCCTCCTCACATTGATTGCCCGGTCGATGTGTTGAGTGTTTTTACTTGGCTTCTTACACCGGGGCGTCCTGACTCTGTAAATTGAGTAAAGGCTGAATTAAAAAAGAAAAAGAGACGTTGCTTTGTGTAATGTTAACTGCATCTCCGCATCCATCCAATTATCTGTGTCTCCATCTTTCTATTCCAGGAAGAAGAGGACTGTATCTTTTTTTTTTTCTCCCCCCCCTCCCCGACAGGTTTTCCGAGAGGGGTGCGGGGGTCAAGAGAGCGAGGTTGGGGGGGTGAATTGTGTTGTGTGTTGTTGTTGTTGTTCTGCGGGATTATCGATAAAGGGAAAATTGAATGGATTTAAACCTAGGTCAGGCCATTTTTTTTTCTCTCCTCTCCCCCCAACCTCTTCATTCTCCACCCGGGCCCATCCTTTTCTCTGAGTACCCAACCATAACGCAGACAGATAACTTTGAGTCAGAGAGAGGGAGAGCGAGCGAGAGAGAGGACAGCGTTTTATTTAATCTCAATTTTCTCTTTTTTTTCCCGCACCTGTCTTTTTCTTTCGTTTTTATTTCTTTCCTCTTCCTGTCTTTCTCTACTCTTTCCCTCTTTTTTTTCCGATGCTTGAATAGAAGTGGATCAAAAAGGTAAAGACCACAATGAACATAACAACCACAGCTCGCCCCTTCCCTCCTCCCTCCTTATTCCCTTGTCTCCTCTCTCCTTCCATGCCCCCCTACCTCCTAACCCAGCACCTTGTGTAGTGCTCATGTTTGATGTCGAAAAATCCCCCTTCCCCTGTTTAAAAACGCTCTTCTGCTATACCTTTTCTTCTTTGACGTGTAACCATAACTCTTTCTAGATTCACGGTTTTGACGACACCAGCCTGACCTGCACGCATGCACCGCAAAAATGACACACACGAGAAAAAAAAAAAAAGCAAGCACAGTCAAGAGAGATAAACTGAAAACAAGACAAAAAAAAAATAACTTCATTCTTCTCCTGTAGCAGATCACTCGCAGACAATCATTTCATAGACGTGTTTACACATCTCATCGAGCCCCTCTCATCCTCTGCCCTTTCCCTTTTTAATTTTCCAGGACCACTTCAGCGTTTGTTGTCGTCTTCATAGCACAAACATTGTGTTTAGCTAACACCGCTCGGATACTATTTACAGCATCCCATTTCCAGGTGCTTCAGTGTCTCTCTCTCTTCTCTCTCTTTGTGCTGTCACTGCCCGCCCTATACCTTTTCAGTGTAGCATTTGCTGTAATGTGGTCCATCAAAGCCCTCTGTGAATCATGAATGTATCCAGACATGTACAGGGAAATCCCGTCACAAGTTCAATCTTCAACACGACACACACTTGTCATTTTAGTAATAGGATTTGTGATTTGAAAATATGCTGACTATATTACTTCTATAAAACCACATTTTGATGGTAGTAATAATGACGTACACATGCAAATGCACAGACTAGATGATTCAGACAAATATAAATAACAAACATCTGCCATTTTAAGAAAGATTTGTGGCACACACAAGACAACCAACAGAGTCACATGATAGACAGTGATTTCAGGGTCAAAACAAACATGGCAGATAGAATACGGAGCTAGCTGGCTGTTCTCGTGTGTGCTCTTATCTGCAGCATAAGCTAAACAAACTAGGGCTGGGTGATAAATCAAATTAATTCATGCTTTTAAAAACCGACGATTTGGAAAATGGCTGAATTGTAAAATCAAGTCTGCCGCTCCATGTCCACCCAACGTGCGGCGTGCGGCCAATTTAGCAGTGTTTTAGATGCTCCGTAGTGAAATGACACCATGAAATGACCAGAAGCCTAAGACTTTCTGACGATGTTTGTTGCTTCACAAAGGCCGCGTGTTGTGTTTTAAGAGTACGTGGTGCAAGTTTTAAAACAGAGTTTCCCATTTTGATCCGGTCTGCTTCTGTGCCTTTTCTCTCACTCTGCCCTGAGCGGACCATTTAACTCCGCCCCTTTCCCTTGAGTCTCCATGGAGACGGTTGTCCATCACAGCAGAAGAATGAAGACGATAAAACTAAAACACTTTTGAAAACTCCATAGCTTATTAAGAAGTTTTACTTTTGAGAGCAGACAAGGAATATCTAAAACAGAAATAACAATTTTTAATTAAAGGGTTATGTTATCTTGATGGGCAAATTGTAGGCTACATTATGAAATATTAAAGGGACTATACAGAGTTAAAAAATAATGAAATAATAAATAATGAAATTTTTTTTAAATATGTAATTTCCTCCCCCGACATGTTCCAGCCATGTCCTAATGTGTAGAATGAGCCCAGACCTGTTCACCACAACTACCTATAAAATCCTGCACTGTCACTCAAAAAGGCATTACTTCGGGTCCGAAGTGCCATCATGCATGAGTTTAATATAGAAGGTGCAGTTACACGTATGACCTGAGGTGGCAGTAGTGAGTATAAAATGGCTAACTTGCATCTAGCCCCTTTAATGAGCCGGACTCTGAGCAGTTTTCTTCATATGAAAGACCAGGAGACTTTTTATAGTGTATTTAAAATAAAATCAATTAAAAACGTTATTGTCCAAACTGGCCATATCGCCCAGCCCTATTAGAAGCACCTGAGAAGAAGCAAATACAGGTGAAACTCGGAAAATTAGAACACCATCCAAAAGTTCATTTATTTCTTAAAATGTGAAACTAATATATGACATAGACTCATTACATGCTTGCAGTCCATTTTCAAAATATTCACATTTTCTGAGATATTTAATTTGGGGTTTTCACAAGCTGAGCCATAATAATCAAAATTATAACAAATAAAGGCTACATATCTCACTTTGCATGTAATGAGTCTATCATATATTACCTTCACAGTTTAAGTTGAATAACAGAAATGAATGCCCTTTTTAATGATATTCTTATTTTCCGAGTTTCACCTGTAGCAAATGACCAATAGTTACACAATCACGCTGACAATCCTCGCACATGAAGAGTTTTAGAATTGGGTCACACCCCCTCAAACCCGTGCGAGGCAAATCGGCCCCAAAATGAGGCTATAATTCCTATGGAGAGTTCCTGCTTTAGCCAAATAACACCTCAAACCTTAGTGCTATCTTAAAATGCATGATGTTTCATAATGTTCTGGCAAGCACACTCTTCGTTAGGGCGAACTACTGTCATTAAAGTCATGTTGTATGGCCCTTATCAGTTTACTAGCCTTACACACACATCAAAGTGTTGCTTTCCCACTTCCTCTCTATTGGATGTGATCACACATACCTTCCCCTGCAGTAACTATTATGCCATTGTAAAACCCTGCCTTTTTTACAGGTGAAAAATAAACAATTGTACAAGGGGCTCCTCTATCCATTCTCCTCACACTTCTCTCTGTACTGTGCCTCATCCTCCATTCTTCCTTTTGGCTCCGTCTGATTGGTTTATCTCTCTGATCACATCTGGCCATTACAAGCCGCCTCGGGCCATTCTGAGCTCCTCTCACACTTTTCCCCCCTCGGTCTAATTCTTCTGCTCCTCACTGGCGCTTTACTTGATACTATTTCCTACACACTTTGTGCTCGACTGCATTAGGGCTGCACGATTTTGGAATTGCATTTATTTATTTTTTCCCTGACAAGTGCTGTGATTACGATTGGATTTGCCGTCTTAAAATCCAGCTCCAGGTCACATTTTAAACACGTCGGAGGAGTTTTAAAATTTGAGGTAAGACTGAGATATGACCTGCTGAACTAAACACAAGAATCACATGCCTTTCAGAACATGTTAGTGGAAGCCAAAACTACTTTATTCGCTGATTTTAAGAAGATGTATTGTTGTTTTTGCAAAGGGTATTGTACTGTCTAAATACTTGCAATCTTTATACACTTGCAATCAATTGTGCAGCCCTACTTGTCGCCCCATTTCCTCACCCCCTTCCTTGTTCTTTTAGCAGGATTCTGTGTCTTAGCCGAGACTGCAGAGGGGGTGATGTAGTACAAAAAAGAAAGGAAGAAAAGAGTGCTCCGGCTTGTGGTAATGGTTTTGGCACAGGCACTCACCAATCAGTGGCTGGTCATACTGGCGTCCCCAATCAGACGCATCTCAAAGAGCACAAAGAGGCACAAAAAAAAGGCATGACCTACAAAACAAGGTCACAGCCGGGGTATAGTGGCCATTACTGCCGCGCGGTGCCCCCTCTCCGGTCTCCATCACCTCTCCCTGAACCTCTTTCTCCGCTTCGTCCCGGGCTATTTCTGTCCAGCCCTATTCGCTGACCCCACATGTTAGTCCAATTAACTACTTTATCGGTCGCTGGCTTTTCAGTAAAATAGATCCTTGGCATTTTCCTCCTTCAAGTGGTGTGTCTGCGCTCGTGCAATCTAAACCCTTTCTTTCTGTTTAGGAGCTTAGCGGAGTATTGTGACAGACACATCTAGTCAGATAGTGTCATTGAAATGTACTTTCACATGATGGAACAGAATACCATTTTCCAAAGCTCCCTTCACTAAAAAACACTATTTTGTATTCCCGAACAATACCGGTGCTATCAGAGTGTTGCAGCCAGTTTTTATCATTGTCAGAGTGTCATAGTTTTCTCTCTAAAACAATAAGGCTTTTAGGATTGGAACACAATGAACCAAAGTTTTCCTTAGTTGCATAGTTTCGTCTTAAATGTCATGATTACTTCTCCCTGATTAGCATTACTTAACACAATACATTATTTACAGTAGGTTTATATCAGTTGAAATATAGATTATGATACTGTTCAACAGATCCTATCCTTTGAAGTGTTACGTTTGTCTCTTAAACCCAAGGGTGCAACAATAACTGTCAATGCCTTTGGGTCAACCCTGGAACCAGAATGCCCACCCTTCAAGAACCCGAGGCAATATTCTGTTAATCCATGACAAGTTTAACACAATTTTACATCGGCAAACTATCATCTAGACATATATTATGAATAATTTTACATATACTGTAATTCTGAAATTGAAGTGTTTGAAATTTAGAGCCATAAAAACAATAAACAGAGACCTAGACAAGGGTCCTTGGCTCAAGTTATTTAGCACTAGGTTTGGCATTTGGCATTTTTAGAGAATAAAATACTGTCAATATTACAATAAATGCCCTATCATGAGGTGATTGCCATGACAACATACTTGACTTCAGTTAGCTTTATCATCAAATGACATAACTGCAAAACATCAAATCATAACGCTGCCAAAGAGGTGACTTCCTGTTTTGAACCAGCACACAAAAATAAAAGCACCATCTTATTCATTAGTTCAACTTTCTTTCTGCCTGACTATTAACAGACAAAACACTTAAGATGTATGTATTTAATTATATTCTTGTAACGTTGCAAGTACCCGCTGAACTAATCAATGAGACGAGCTGCATGCTTTTATTTTGGCATGCTGGATCAAAACAGGAAGTCACTTCTTGGGCAGCGTTGAAGTTATGCACAGAGTCAATTCTCTTTTAAGAAAAACAATGTTTCCATTTGCTCTGATATGTAAAAAAAAAAAGTGCGATATTAAATTGAACGAACATTTAAATGGGGAGAAAAAAATCTTTGTTTTGGCGGAAATTTACCAAATTTGGCAGAAAATTTCATCTGGTTGTTCCAATCAAAAAAGTCAATCAAACCCTTGTCATATGTTTCATGGCGTTACCGTAGCGATGACAGAACGCCCCATTTAGTGTAATGGAAAAATTGCATTATTGCACAATCTTGCCAAATGGCAAGGGCAAATGTAAACATTGTTTTTCTCATTACTTATAACATAAGGTTTCCAAAAATATATAGCTTTCATACTCTCTGAAAATTAAAATCCCACAATAGTGGAAATCTAAACATAGTGACCTGGACTCATACTGAGTATAGAAATTACTCTACACCCAATGCCTTTATGTAAAAAAAACGTTAACTTTATATAATTCAGTACATGTCAGTGACAGAATTATCTGACTGTAGCAAGCAAAAGACAAAGATTTCACTTTATTTTTAAATCTTCTGAATCCAGAGCAGTCAGCTGCTTTTATTATTCACTTTGTCCCCTGTAATAGCCTTATTTTACAAGTCTGTGTGAGTGCGCTCCCCATGTCATTACTGATGTTTTACCACTGCTGACAGGACTAAACAAGTACCAAGCAATTTCCGTCACCTCCCGCTTGTTCGCCCTGAAAAGATGAAGGGAAAAAAAGCACATTCTTAGACCTCCCAAACATGCCTTGTAATTTTCAAAGGCGGTCATTGCTGGGGTGCACATGAGGACAGCCCAATCCGTCACACGGGCACCTCGCTATAAGTGCGATTTGGGAAGGGAGTGAGGTACCGCTGCTTTCTATGTGACAAGAAAACAGAGGAGAGAGAGAGCGAGGTTGGGAATGGTGGATGGGAGGAGGCGCGCGGTCGCTATAGAGACGATGAGTCAGGCAGCTCATTAGGAATGACCCACCACACGCCACCGAAGTCACATGACCAGGGCTAAGGCGGAGACAGGCCTATTCAGTGCGGGGGGAGAGGTAATAGTGTGGGGATTGACTGTACATGCTGGAGTCATTGCATTGTTAGAGGAGAGGAACAGAAAGGTGAGTGTGTGAGGCGGCTGGCCCTGAATATAAATCATTGCGTTTCCAGGACCTTTATAGAGAGACTGCACCTATAAAAGGGCTTATTTAGACCGTGCAGGGAGGGAGCATGGATACTGTCATACAAAGGCAAACGGAAGGCGCTTCAGATGTGTGCACCTTGAATCATAATACAGACTGCATCTGCTAGTTTGTCTCAAACTATTAAGTATTAGCATCGCAATTTGGACAAATGCAATGAACCATCTGCAGGAAGTATAGGAGTGATCAATGAACTAACTAGGTCTGCTACGTGTCCAGTTTCTATATGCACGTGAGACGATGTTGCATTGGTCAATTCTTTAAGTTCTTGTTTGTTACTATACTGAACACTGAATACTCTATATCTCTAAAACATTCACTGAGTAATTTCATATACAGTAATTGATGGCAAGTGTTTCCAGAAAGCATAACTGCAGCTTTTTATTTGGAGAAAGCAATAAATTCACTTTTTCTCACCACAGTGGTTATGCTCCTTTGTAAAAGCAATGCTAAAGCTAAGAGTAAACAGAGCTCCTGTCAGTGATCAGTGCTTGGTCCTGTACAGTATCTGCAGGCCTTTCCCCCCAGAGCTCTGTCAGTCAGTGTCATAGATAAGCCGCTCCTTTCACACACAGTATCTGGACTCGGCCAGCATTTGGTCTGGGTGAATGGGACTCTCGTGGTGAATGTTTGGGCTGATAAAGGTGTGACACCTGCCTCTTCACTGTCTGCTCACTGTGTCTGTGTGCTTTGTCTGAGCGCCTGTATGTGTCTGTGTTATTATTACTCCATGACTTGAAGTCTTTTGAAAGGAAGCCGCCACACAATGGGACCTCCTCCCTCGTCTTCTCATCTTGTCTGCTTTCGTCTCCTCCGTCCCCGCTCTGCAGCAGATTAACTTACTTCTAATTTTCATTTCACAGGAAATAACCTATTTACTCTCTTACTCCATGGCTCTTCTCCTCTTCACACAGCCTGACTCTGGCACATTCTCCTGCTATTTCCACACGCACACACATTGGAAATACAATCAGCAAGGCCTTCAGACAATCACTGGCTCACAGATAAACAGTGTACATTACCTCCAGCCTATTAAATGTTCAGTGTGGACTCTGCTCCATGCTACAGTCTGCCCCCTGCTGCCTGCTCGCTGCACCTGCCAGTGACAGGTGTGGGATTCAATTATAGCAGCATGCTCCCAGCAGTGGCTCCTGTGTGCAGCCCATGTGTGGACAGGGGCCCGAGGCCAGCTCAGCCCTCAGATCCATGTATTCACAAACAAAAACAGACACAGTACTGAGCCTCTTCAGCTGCCAGGCTTTGGCAGGGGCTGTTTAGATCATCAAAGTCATATATTAACCACCACCATGACGCTGTCACATCAAACATAAAAACACTCTGGATTGCTCCGGACAACCAAAATGAAAGGGCTAAATTTAGCCTGAAGCTGTCAGCTCTCAGTTTTAATTGCGTCACCAGTCGATCACAAGCTGCTGCCGGACACTAATGGGGCATATTTACTGTCATTCCCCCCAAAGTTGTGGCATTCACACCACTTTATGGCCCTCATATTGACAAGTAACAGCTGACCTGTGACAGCATAAGGGATTATGGAGATAAATAGTCAATTATTATAGGGACTTTTCCTGTCTATATGGCAGTAATTGGCATACTAGAGTATAAAAGCTCCAGCCTGGGCTTTAATCCCTGATAAGGTAAGTTTCATTAGCCATCTGGCTAGTTTGTAGCATAAAGAAGTGTCTCTGTGCTGCCTGTGACTTCACTATAGGCTCATTGTGACAGCACAAGGTTTCCATCTGCACCTAAACCGGAATTAATCTATTAATCCAACTATCACATATAATCCCAGATGGCTCTTACTCCTGCTAACCTGCTCTCGCCAGACTAGGATAATACCTAATCTTAAGACTTACGCCTAATGCATAATGCTTAATACCTCATTCATACTGCAGCCATAATAGCCTCTTGTAGTGGAGACTGCTCCCAGGGTTTAGCGGCTCAGGCTTCCCACTGTTACAATCGCCCTTCACAGTGAGCCAGAGAGAGACCGAGGCGCTGAGGAGGAGAGGCTGTAAACATGAGGCCGACCAGGAGCAGTCAGAGCAGGTCAGAGTTAATGAAGCCCCTCTGGCCAGGGTCTGCGGGGTGGGGTGCGTGGATGCATGTGTTCGGTATATACAGCCGTGGGGGGCACTGATGAGCACCCTATGACCCCCTATCCCGCCCAGAGCTACGTTTTTTTTTTTTTTTGAAAACTTTATTTATACATTTTTGTTTAATAATACAACATAATCCACACAAAACTTCAAATCAAGCCCTCCCCTTAAAACAAAATAAGCTGAACACACAAACAAACCAAACAGTAACAAAAAACATACAATAATACTCACAAAATGCCACAAGTAAAAATCACAAAACCAAATCAACTTTTTCTTCAGCATATTTCAAAAAGGGTTGCCAGATTTCTGAAAAAGATGCATCACTGCCTTTAAGGGAGAGCTACGTTTTATTAGCATGAGGCAGGGTGCATTGGCTGTGGGATGGGCAAAGATTGCAGAGCTGGAACTTGACTGGGGAAACTAGTATAACAGCAGTGTGGTGTTATAGTCATGATGAGCCTAAAGGGGCACACACTGATACCAATTTAATCCCGAGCTGGAGGTTAGGCCCATAATGACACTGTGGCATGATCACTTCGCAGACATCTATGTTATTTTGGAGGTACGATTTATCTGTTATAACGGATCATATCTTCTTTTGTGCCACAGATGCTGCCCTATATGAGCTCCTAATTTTAGAGCAGTGCTTAAAATGAGGACAAACACTGTGGCTTTACAATTGCGAGCTTTGTTTGCGCTAATAGAACAGCAGAATTGAGATCCCAGTGTAGCTAAGCAGGCACATGAATAGGCCTGACACATCCTGAGCACAGGCAGGTAACAAAATGTTGTCTGCTTGATGCTGTACATCAACATAGTTTTTCATTATGTCTGTGTAAGTACTTGACTGTGAGGTCATCTTTTTGTGATGGTCAACAATAGGCTCCGGCATGTTTCTGCGTCTGTGTCCTTTATTTTACCTTGAGGCGCGATTTATAGGTCACTTAGATGTCGAGTGGCTGCAAAGCTTATAACATGCTGTTTACTTCTCTATTTACTGAAGCATTGTACTTTAGAGGCTGTGTCCTACTTTTATACGTTGTACGCTTCACTCTGTATGCTGTGTGTTACCTCAGAAATCCCCTTACCCTGGTTATCATTTTGTACAGAGGTTGTTGAGTAGGTAAAGATTGAAGCAAGAGGGGAAAAAGCCTGTTGTTTGAGCATACATTTGAACATTTACTAAGAGAGGCTGTTTTTCCTCGTCGCAGAGTGAAATCCATTTGAAAAATTAGCAGTGTAATGTCTTTACAGCAATTTGGTGAAAAAATAGACCTCTGCATGCTATCAGCATTTCATTATGAACTACTTTTAGCTGAGGAATCGCTGCTGCACTGTATCCAGGCTAGTTATCAAGTACTGTAACGCTCTGTTTCCTGAAAGTTGTGAAACCTGCTAATTACTGAATCCGAGTAAAGAGCTGGGAAATTAGCAGCACCAAACCATTTCTGTCAGTGACAGATAAAGTTACTTAAAGATTTACTCACAGTGGCTATTGGTTACTTTTACTTAAGTAAGTGTACAAATACTTCATTTTAATATTACTCAAGTAGAAGTATGGTATGGTGTCGCTTTAGATTAAGGTGTGCTCATTCAGTATTAGTAAGTATTAGTAATTATTTCAGGGTTAAGTTAAGGGTTGGCTATGAATAAGTCAATTATTAAAGGAGCTATAGCTGATTGTACAAAGAAACAGGGTTACTCAAATTTCAAATTGCTATTTTCTGGTCCAAGCTCATCTGGACTGTTTAAAAGGCTTTAAAACCAGTATTTTTTAGATGAATGTCTGCTTTTACCATATACTAAAGGACAAAACAAATTTTATTCCAATAACAGAAAATTAAAAAATCAAGGATGGCTTCTTTAATGGCCTATTAGTATGTTCAGAGATAAAAGTATAATAGGCAGTATGCTAATACTTATTATTAATGCTTATTAATACCTTACTAATACTTATTAATACTTAACGAGCACACCTTAATATAAAGCATTACCAAAAATAATGTATGAATTAAGTCCTTGCAAAAGTACAATTACCTAAAAAAGTAGCTTTAGTACATGTACTGTACTTGAGTAACTGTAACTGAGTACTACTCACCTCATTTGAAAATGGGAAAAATCGTGCCCGAAAACTGTCAATACCCATAAATATAGAGAATTTGTGTTTGCCTGCAACCAAGACTTAAACTAACAGATACATTACGTGCAAAAAAAAAAAAGTTCAAGTGTAGTGTAGTGCGTGGCTGCAGCTCCCACCCAAATCTTTGGGCACTCAGGCAAAGTTGCCCTGATTACAAAGTGATTCAAGAGATATAACCTGTAAATCATGAGAGCTCTTTTTTCTTCTCCTCACATTCGAGCATGGGCACGTTCAATACATTAATATAGATGTGGCGGCAACGTAGCTCTTTAAGGAGAGCGGCTGTCACATGAGCATGGGTTTGAGAGATTGAGCTGTTTTACATTTCCAATTTTTTTTGGTGGTTCGTTCGTTTGACTGGGCAGTGGGAACTCATTGATTAAAGCATAAATCGGCACCTATAGTTGTTAGTTCAGGTCCAGACGCATTCCTAACTTTCCAAATGAATTTCTAGCCATTTCTCAATTATTCACTGGGATGAGTTCATGAGCAGATTTCACAACCTTCAGGGCGCAATACAGTTTCGAAAAATATCTGCTTTTACAAAATACTGCAGGACAGAACAAATATTATTCCACAACTAAATTTGGCGAAAATAAGAAAAAGGTTTAGGACCTTTAAAGAATTCTGGGTCAATGCAAATAATGCAAAAAGCTAAAACTACAATAAGATCACAAAAATTGTAATCATTACTTTTTACAGTGAATCTTTCCCGATGATCTCATGGGCCATAGTTAGTTTGATTCCAGGTCTTGGTAATCAATCTACATACACTGTACTGTATAAATTGATTATAGCGGGATAGGGCAAGATTATTAACTGCACATTAGGGCAGGAAAATTGTGCTGAACAGTTTAGTTATATTGTTTGTGTTGCCTGACAGATCCATGCTTTCTGCACAGTTGGATGACAAGGTGAGCTAAAATGATCAGGGAATTACAGAATTTAGTTCACCCTTTGATCAATAATTCATGCCCACAGCTTCAATACTTTCACATTAAAATACTACTCTGTTCTCCTTGTGAAATACGGTCAGTATTCTCCCTTTTCCAATTGGTTTTAGTTTCCACATAAATTTACTTCACCCACGTCCCGACTGTAGCAAAGCAAGCACCTCAGGCGCCCCTTGTTTCAAACATTTTGGTTCGACAATGGAGCATGACAGGCCTCCCCCCTGTGAGAACTCTGTCTTTTGAGTGTTTGTTTATGCCTTGCCTTGATTAGATTCCGGTTTGGCTTGGAGTCCCAGTCCCTGTCGCACCCCCTCAGTCAGAACAGGCTAATTCCTAAGTGGCCCGGCAGCGCCACAGATCACCGCACACTATAAAAAACAGCACGACAGCAAAAAGGAGAGCAGCAGATTCGAGAAAGGAAAAAAAAAAAAAGAAGCCTTGAGTAACTACTCTATCTTCCTATTATGATTCACCTCCTGCACCAGACTTCATGCAATATTCAGTGGAAGCTGGAGCCGAGACTGATGCATCACTCTCAATAGTGACAGTGGGTGTATGTGCGTGCTTTGGGGACAGTGTTTTCCATAGCACATGCCTCTTGTCATCTGTGTCCAAAAGCCCCCACTGTGTCCAATTAGTTCAGAGATGCATGCACTCATGAGGTGACCAGCAGGTAATGGTTGTGTCACAAGCCAATGCCAGAGAAGCATCATAAAAAGAGCTGGCACATAGGCACATTTCTTCATGTGTTCTGTGTTGCGTTTCGTCCTGCGTTTCTTGTCCCTGTGTGTCGAAAGTGGAAGCAGCTGGGCCAGACGTCACATCTTTACCCCAGAACGCGTCTCGACTTTGAGGCATTATTCTTGACTAAGAGCCAAATCGGAGTCCTAATAAAACAAGCCGCGCAATTACTGTTTTCCCACCCAGTGGTAGAGCAGCGAGGGGGAGAGGGAGGGCGGCACGCAGGCCTTTGAAAGAGAAAATGCACAATCAAATAAAAGTAGGCCAAGATGAATTAGATTAGGGGCTACATCTAAAGCTGTGGTGGCAGCCAGAAATCTCTCATTTATCTTATTCAGACGCTTCCCAACCACAACAGCGATGTTCTACAAATGAGCTTTTAGAAGTTCCCCCAGTTTTAAATCTGATACAGTGCACCACAGCTCACCCCCGCCTCTTACTGTTCACCCTTTTCTATCCCAAACTTTTATCCCACATCTTCCATATCTCATTTATCCCACAGTCTTTGGCCTTGTCCTGTTCCTTAATTTCTACCCCCGTCATCTCCACCATCTCTGCCTCCTGTACAATGCCTTTGTTTTCATTTGCGTGTGCGTTCCTTCCTCTTTCCTCTCGCTGCAGTCTTCGTGTGTCCCGGGACGCTGCTGCGTGTCCAGGCTGCCAGCTCCCAGCAGGAGGCGGAGCACCAGGCGGGGGCGTGGTGCAAAGACCCTCTCCAATCCGGGGACCGCTTGTACGTCATGCCCTGGACCCCGTACCGCACCGACGTGCTGTACGAATACGCCTCGTGGGAAGACTTCAAGCAGACGCGAGCCACCACCACCTACAAGTGAGTGCGCCCCCCACCGTCGGCACGATCAAACAGAAGCTGCTCCCGTATTGATTTATTGGCGTGTGACGGAGGATGGGAATGGCGACGGCGGAGCGATCCCCTCTGTGGTGTCAGCCGGCGCTCCACGAGACCATCTTGTAGCAATGTGTCATGCAGCGTCGCAGGAAATCACTCTTTCACTGCAACATGTGGTGTTCTAACGGATCATATCTTCTTTTGTGCCTTGGTTATTGGCTTGTAGTACACTGTTTTTGTTACAAAGGATAGAGGAGGGTTTCAGCTAAAATGAAGGTCAGGGTGGAGGCTGAGAATCTCCAAACCTTTAGTCCCAGAAAGCTACTTGAACTAAATGAAAAATGCCCTTTCCTTTATTCCGTTTACACCTATTGCAAGGTCACTGATGTATGGAACTATTTGTCTGCATAAGCGTGTACAAGTTGTGAAAGAAAACTCCCATTGCAACTTATTGTTGAATCATGAGCAGCAGGAATTAAGACAGCTCTAGATTTCACTGGACGCATTACTTCACATTAATATAACTATCTTTGGGGAACTACTTGGAAAGAGCTGAAGAGCTATTACCGCCCAAACTGCAGGTAGGAGACCCCTGATGTGGAGGCTGTAGCTTCGTAATTGCATTGTTTTGCTTGTACTAACAGAAATAAGGCCCAAATTAGAAAAGCATACTGTAAGTGTGTGCATACAAACGCCTGCCCCATCTTGAGCACACTATTAAACGCAGATAAGAATATGTTTGTTCCATAACAGTTTCTCTTCATGCACTGAAGAGTGTTTGAGCATGAAGTCCTCTTTTTTTTTTGTTCTTTGTGTGACAGGTTGCCCAACAGAGTGGATGGCACCGGCTTCGTGGTGTACGACGGAGCGGTGTTTTACAACAAGGAGCGGACGAGGAACATCGTCAAGTACGACCTCCGGACTCGCATCAAGAGTGGCGAGGCCATCATCTCCAATGCCAACTACCATGACACCTCTCCGTACCGCTGGGGAGGGAAGTCCGACATCGACCTGGCCGTGGATGAGAACGGGCTGTGGGTCATCTACGCCACGGAGTCGAACAACGGCAGATTGGTGGTTAGCCAGGTGAGCCCCGAGGATTAGACATGCACGAAGAGATTACAGACATATCTCGTTGGAGTCAGCAGAGGGGTCATATGGCACACGATAAAACAGCACCGACGAATGAAGCGGAACCAGGAGAGTCACGTCAACATAATCTACCCAAAGGTTAAACCATGTCCAAATCCCATCAAGTCCAAACTCAAAAATATTTGCGTCTTTTTGTTGCACAGATGGGTTTTCAATTGGACTACTCTCCAACTGCATTTCTCTTGATAAATAATTTATATAGAGCCTCCTGAACAGATTGTGAACACATCACACTGTTTGTCTGTCTAATCCAAAGTCACTTTTGAGTCGCTTTTGCCAAACTTTAAGTGCAATCCATCACTGAAGTTTTGGAACATTCGTGTTGTTGTTTTCTTTATTTTCTTGACGTACATAACCTTCCCCACATAAACAGTCAAAATTAATGTGTTGTTCTCATAAATGGGCCATATTTATTATGTTTGACCTTAGAGCAAAAGCTGTTTTTCAAGCAGCATAAGTTTAACTATCAATCCAACATATCAAATCCCCATAAGCTTTGAGAGCGTTGAATAATGGAAGAAGTGGGTAATAAATAAGAAAGTGATCACTTCCATCATCAAGGACTGTTTTCCTGGGAATTTCATTAGTTTCCCTATAGCGTCCTCTCAGTGCTGCAGAATGGGAGTTTCAATTATGGTTGGTGTGCAGCTTTATTAGAAAGCAGCAGAAACATATGAGTTCTCCGCAGCTCGAGGCTTAATTAGTTTTTGATTTGATTACCAGTGCTTATATGTTCATCTTTACATTTTGCATCTCTATGCTACTGCAGACTTATGAAAGCTTTACATCATTGTGCCACAATGGAGTTTATTTTTGGTTTATTCTCATGCAAACAATAGTTCCTTTGAAAGTAGGAACTATTTACACATGTTTAGATAAGTATAATAGCAGAGTTTTTCTTTCCTTAATGGGGGGACAAAACTTATTAGTATTATTTTAAGATATGCATTTTCACCAGGTAACAAACAATTGGCCTAATCTTTACAATTACACTACCTTGATACATTGTACCTAAAATTAAACTAAACTAAAATTAATAATAATAATAACTTGTACCTATGGGTTAGATACACAATGGAATAATTTGTATTAGCACTATGTAGGTACATAATTTAATAGGTTAGGGTTAGAGTTACGTCTTATTACATTATGTACCTCCAAACTACTAATAAATATTATTCATATTACAGTAGCGCAGTTGGTAGAGCCAGTCGTCTTGTAGTCGGAAGGTCGCGGGTGCGCAAATGCACACTGTCTCCAGTGTCTGCATGCATTGGTATATGAATGAGAGTGTGAATACATGAGTTATGTACAATATATCAACGGTAGTGTGAAATAAAGTGTATATCAATTATTGTACTGATTCAACGTTTCTCCATAGAGTAATGTCATTTTAACTTCAACAGCCTTTCTCTCAAAATATTTTTTTCTCACATTATTAAAGTTGCACCTATAAACTCAAAATGTGTATAGTAGTAAATGTATAGTAGTTGTATTACACAGTTTTAGTGTGTTACTCCTTGCCTGAGTATTGAGCTTTGAACCCCAAGCGACAAGGCACATACTAACCCTAATGTTTCAAACTGAGCGTCAAAACATCACTCAAATACAAAAGACTCTCAAATCCTGTTGGATTCAGAACAGTGAATAACTTCTCTTACCTGTACATTAATTAGTTGTCCACTTGTTGATTTGGCGCTGCTTCTCTTCTTTGTGATTTAAGATAAGATAAACCTTTATTAATCTCACAATAATTATTGTGAGATGTGTATTAATAATTATTATTAATATGTGCTTTTTCACATCTTTGTTCTCTGGTGAGCTCATAGGGGTGTTTCTCCAATTTCTTTCTGTCTTTTTACTTTACATGTCCAAAAGGTAATGTCAAAGACCATTTTGTCTGGCTCAGTGTTGGAGATTTTTTCCCGCTTTGTAACAATAACATAGTATATGCTGTCCACCTTTACACTGTTTTCCTGCCTCTGAATCCCAGGGCAATAACGTTTCTAAATTGACCATTGTTTCTCCGACAGGTCAATCCCTACACCTTGCGTTTCGAGGGAACCTGGGAGACGAGCTTCGACAAAAGGATGGCGTCGAATGCGTTCATGGCGTGTGGAGTTCTTTACGCGGTGCGCTCCGTGTACCAGGATGACGACAGCGAGGCGGGAGGAGATCTCATCCTTTACGCCTACAACACCAACCGCGCCCGAGAGGAGCCGGTCAGCATCCCCTTCCCAAACCCCTACCAGTACATCTCGTCTGTGGACTACAACCCGCGGGACAACCAGCTGTATGTGTGGAACAACTACAACGTGCTGAGATACCCGCTGGAGTTCGGACCCCCGGACCCCACGACTGGTGAGAACAATGGGGAGGGTCAGGGCTTCGAGGCACAATTCAACTCTGACAGCGGTCTGGGCAGAGGCACTGGTTAGAAAGAGAAGTTGCCATGTTATATCGTTAAATCTGGGCACACAGAAGCATGTACCATATGTGCATTACGCTAAATATAAATCACATGTGTGTGTTTAAAAAAGGAAGTATGTTGTTGTTAGTACTTCCTGTTGTTCTTTGTCCCTACATTCTAAGGCTGAAAGGCTCCTTATTCACCTTATTCCGCCCCGCCCACTTTTGCCTCTTTTTGCTTTGTCTCGGCACTCCCGTTGTACAGACACTTCCGGTTGAGCCCGAAGCCTGTTCATTAAGAGGGAAAATGTTCACCGCTCAAATCTGATGTTTAGTCGATTGATTTATGTAAAATGTCCAATGTTCATTTGCACCAACATGTCAACACTGCACCGTTTCTGAAACCGGCTTTGATTTCGTGTAGTGACTGATTTTATTTGGACTTCTCCAGACCCATGTTAACAGATAGGAGAAAAGGGGCGGGCATAATGCATGGTGGCGCCCACG
This sequence comes from Gobius niger, assembly GCF_951799975.1. Classification (NCBI taxonomy): domain Eukaryota; kingdom Metazoa; phylum Chordata; class Actinopteri; order Gobiiformes; family Gobiidae; genus Gobius; species Gobius niger. The sequence continues at coordinate 20,264,283 of NC_136861.1, forward strand.
AGAGCCTCCGGAATAAGGTGAATACCATACAGCTAATGTTACAGACAATTTCAAATAAATAAATAATACATTTTAACCTCTTCACCCCGGCCTTATCCGAGCAGATTTTCTTTGGCATTACCCAAATGCAAGTGTATTGAAAAAAGCATCAAAATGGCGACAAAAACGAGATGAAAACAAAGATGAAATCGTGACAAAAGAGCAACAAGAAAGTCATAAAAACGAGATAAAAATGACAAACAAAAACTGACTAAAACATGATCAAAAAAGGCGACAATAATGTGACGAAAACACGTTAAAACCGCCACAAAAAAGTGACCAACAAGGAGGAAATAGATCTGTTTAGATCTGTTTTGTGGGTCTTAACTTTCATGTGAGGCACTGGCGTATAGGCTGTATGTAGCTTTTAGATTTGGCTAAAGCCGAACAGGAGAAAATGCGCTTGGTTTAGAGGTTTTAAAGCAATAGGCAAGGCAGGTTTATTTGTAGAGCACAATTCATACACAAGGCAATTCAAAGTGCTTCACAGTTGCATAAATACAAGAAAAAAGCACAAAAAAAAGCAGACCAGCGCTTGTTGTGCTGGTCACAAGGAGATGGTTGATTATCAGTAACTCTCAAAATGAAGTGGTTGTAACAATTAATTAGTTGCATTTGTTGCTACTTCAGCTGCAGTTTAGAGTGTCTCCTTTCAATAGCCGTGGTCAGGAACTTCAGATCAACTTGTCCATGTCATGTAGACCAAAAACAGTCATTGTGAAAAAAACGAGGATGAAATGGGAATACTTCTGTGCAATTTGTCAGTCTATGAATAGGACAGGAGGGTTTGGGTGTACAGTACTGCGAGAGAGAGAGGGGAAGGGGAGAGATGCAGCTCGTTTGATCATCGGGATTTTGTAGTTTGTGATGTGTTCTTTTATCTCCGCATTAGGTTTCGGTTGTTACTGATGGTGACTTCTGTGATACATTTGATCAATTATTTACTTCGCTCTGACTTGTGATGATGCCTCTTTCTCGTGTCTTCTCTTTTCTCTGGTGAGCGGAGCTTTGAGGGGGACAAAAAAAGTGCATGTCACCCCAATTATTGTCGGGGGGGGTTCTTTTTTGAACTCGGCTTCTGAGAGACGCCATATATTCATATTTCTGTGGCCTTCCTGCTCCTTTTCTCTCTTTTAGGCTCTTGGCATCAGCTATTCCAACAAAATCCCCTTGCATCCACGCATAAATCCCCGGCGCCTTTGAAAATGTTCAATGTCCCTAACTACTTTTCGTGTTTCTGGGTTATCTTAGGTCCACTAACTACCACGCAAGTCACCACGACTCTTCCAGCCAGGCCGTCTTCCTCCAGCGCCAGCCCCTCCACGGCCCGCCCCATCGCCCCGACCTCTCGGCCAATCGGGTCCATCAACAAGCACCCCGACTCGAGACCCATCACAGCCACTGTCCCGGTCACGCGCCGCCCATCCTACCCTCCGCTGGGCCCTGAGATGCACCTCTGCGAGCCCAAGATGGTGCGAGGCGTCCAGTGGCCCGCCACGCTGAGAGGGGAGACCGTGGATCGACCCTGTCCCAAAGGATCTCTAGGTGAGGGTTTTATTTACAATCAAATGCATATACTAGTCTAACCAAACACAGGCAAGTGTATCAAAGGTCCTAAATCATGCTTTCTATCCATGTTATTATTACGTCTGCGTTCAAAATGTGCGTGTTTCTGTAAGTAACTTGTTTACCTTAATAAATCCTTTTCGTAGTCCCTCTGGGTGTAATACAAGTGTTAATGGGATGATTGGGGGGTCTTTCATCTCCCCCTGGTGTCTCTGGCCAGAAAACCACAATTGCAACTTTCTGCCACCGGACCGGAGCCACCAATACAGACTATTGGAATCACAAAAAAGAAGCTAACAGGCTAACGAGCAAAGCTAACAGCGGGCTAGCGCCACTTAAAGAGGGGGTATTATGCTTTTTTCAATCACATAGCACTGGTCTATAGCACACTACAATGACACGACGCCCTCCACACGCTGTCTGTGGCATCAGTGGGGGGGATGGGGTTCTGCTGAGGAGCAGTGATTACTCGGCTGGTGACGAAAGCTCGTAGGTGTCTCCAGGAGGTGGGGGCGTTCCTAGGAGGACTCAGGCAAACCTGATCTAAAATGGCTGCCATCAGAGTTTTTACAGATTACTCAAAAATACGTGAATTTGCCAAGGCAAGACTTCAGGCATGTTTTTAATGAGGGAATATAATAATAACATGATGTAAAGCTTGAAAAAGTCGATTTTGCATAATACCCCCCCTTTTAACAGTATTTACAACCAAGTTTGAGTGACAAAAAATATCTCCATTGTGTAATTGGATGTACAATATCCCTCTCTCCCTTTGTCTTTTCTGTCAGCGTAGTATTTACTCTCACGGACAATTAATGAGTAAAAAACGCAACATGCTATGACACCTGCAGTGGCGCTTATGGCCTCTAGGGGCATGAGTTACTTAGTACTGCTTTAACCTGCCACTTCTTAAGCACTCAGAACGCGAGTTAAATCTTTTTTTTCCACTGTTGTGCTGTTTTGCAATGAAACCTAGGATTATTCTCGAGACCCACCATTTAAAGTAATATTACAAACAATACCAAGGCTAAAGGGTAAAAAGTAGTCGTAAAAGCTCAAATAAAGCATGATATTGGACCTTTCACATCTTGATATGCGGCTTCAAACATCGAACAAATATGGATAACCTTTTGAAGATTATTTGAAAGTATAAAATACCTTCAGGCTTTATTCCAACAAGGGCTTTTCCATTTTAGTAACATAATTATGATCTTATGTTTTGTTTTCCAGACAGTGAAAAAGTGCATCAGTATAGTAAGTTTTTGTCCTCACGAAAACTACAAAGAAAGTTACCTACATATATTACCATAGACTTTATCAGTTCTAATATTGTTGGGTGGCGGGCGCAGTATTTATCCTTATGAAATCAAACAGTGACGACATGGGAAAAGTCGTATCTCACCTGGTCTCATCTTTGCTGCATATTACTCGATTTGCTGTGTGATTGTAAGACGGACTTGTGTCGATAATGTTTTGTTTCTGGCCTTGGATTTTTCAAAGTTATAAAACTACTATTTGACAGCATATGACAGTAAAAAACCCCTTTTTAAGCCATTCCTTGCAGCCATAAAAAGCTGTCAATTTCCAAAGCACAAGACATGTTTGCTCGGTCAATGTGAATGACACTAACTATTTTGAGTTCCCATCCTAAAGACAGAAAAAGTCCCCAAAGGAATTGAGCGCCGAGTAATGTATGTGCATGTGGTTGACACCGGCCCACTGTTGACCTTTGAGTGGTAATTCTGCCGGTCAAGAATGTCAAAAAGCAAAACATTACAGTTCAACAGCAGCTTCAACAGCATAAAATAGTGATACAAAAATAGTTTATACAACCATAATATGTGGTGTCCTTTGATTAGCTTGTAAGCAAAACATAAACGTACATCACTGAGTACTATGTAATTGAAGTAAGTGCACGTTTGCTTCTATGTGTTTTTTTTTCCCCACTGTTGATGTCTCCTGTCCCTGCTCTGTTCCCACCAGCTGGCACATCCCCCCCTCCCCCCCCTCGTGGGACATCTGGATGAAAGCCTGTCCTCTATAAATACAAGCCTCGCCCATAGAAACAGAGCTGATTGAACATAGTGAATAATAAAATGAAGGGACAAGGCTTTACCTCGTGCTTTATCTGCGGGCGCGAACATGTGGCCGTCAGAGAGCTCGTGCGGGTTCTTCCCGAAACTCCGCGTTAACAACTGGACTAATTGCGGCGTCCTGGCAACGCTTTAATCGCGCTCTGAAGTCGAGTAGAGTAGTAGGGAGAAGAAAGTGGAGGCTTTGTCTTAACACGGGCCAAAACTTTTATCCAATCGGCCCCTTTTATCTGCCGTAATGCAGCAAACTTTAAATGCTACGAAGTGGATTCAGCATAAACTCGTTACCATTTCAATGATCGCCGTCTGCACGTTTCGCTCAAAGAGCAGTGTTTTAGTTAGTCCAAGCAAGCACCATTCAAAATATGCAATGTGATTATTGAATGGCAAAAAAAGAAAGGATAAACTGAATCAGGCAGGCATTTTCATTCAGCAGATTTGTAATAAAGTGTGGTATTTCTTGCTTCCTTGTTAAAAATCAATAGAAAATGTTCAAAATCTCCAATAGCTCCCTATTATGGAATATCCCAGGAATCCCAGAAATCTTAGTGGTTTTAGCAACACAAACCCAAGCTCTGTATCTAATCATGTACTGACGTGACATCGACAAATGGAATTGTTCATTAAGGGTTGTTGCGGTTGTCAGTATACAACAATTATGGCAAATAATATGTATTTTATTTGCTGAGTGAAATTCCTGACATACCCTTGGCCTCCTTTTACTGCTGTTTCGCCCACGTCGTATTGATCTGCCACACTCCTCTGAAGCCTCGTCTTGTATTACTTATTACAGTCCCGATCAGCTGAGTAACTGTGCTCTTGAGGAAGAATGTGATGCACTATTAGAAGTATAAGCTCCTATTGACTACAGTGCAGTGCTGCTGTCTGCTCTGCTGTGGATTCCCATATCTCCTCTCTCCTTTCCTTGTTGGTGTAAGTGGATGCCTGTTATTTGCGTTAGTGGCTGCAGCAGACTGTTTTTTTTTTCTCCTCCTGCTGGTGTCCTCTGTCTGAACCCTGTATCTAAACAGAGAAGCCCCATAAGAGAGAGCAGGCTGGTAAAAGGTGCTTCCCTTCAGGTGTGTTTTTATTCTTCAGTGGGGAATCAGAGCTGATGGTAATGTCTTTTCTACTGCGTGTGTGTGTGTAAAAAAAGAAAAAAGAAAAAACGGCAGCTCCACTCTCACTTCCTGCGTCTCGCACTCTTTTACTTAACCTTTCCCATTTCCGACCCATTTTTTCGGCTTCCTCCCTCCGTTCTTCTCACATCGAAAACACTTTGCATTTTTAAAACTCAGTTTTGTTCAAGTGCAAAAATCACACTTGCTTCCTACTCACTGCTTCTTGCCACACACATCCCACCTTAATTGCAAGCACCTACAGTCCTGCACCCAAAAAAATTAGACTTAATAATGTGTTTGTGAAACTGTATTTCTTAGGATTAGAAAGGCTGGAAGAAAGTTGCACCATCCTGTAAGGAAGTATAGCTTTATTTATGTTACGCTTTTCACAGACAATAGGGGCTTCACAGTAATTGATGGTGTTGGGGAGAATACTTTGAAATTGTTTTTAGTTACTGTATTTTGTAACATATTCTGTTAATTTGTTTAATCAGAGTTACTGTATTCTGAATACTTTGAATACTTTTCCAATACTTTGACATTGACAGCATATACAGCGTATAATAATAAAAATGAAGGAAGTCTTTAACTCTTTTGGCAAATGGAGCAGTAGATCACAGTGCATCATGTGACACATGTGAAGTGTTTTTTGAACTGTGACATAATGCGTTTAAATCTTTATTTTATTTTAGGAGCAGAAACAGGTCAGTTTAGTTTAGTGTTCTTTCTTAATATTGTGCAATATGTAGCTAACATTTAATGATTGATACTGGGATGTTTTCCCTTGATATTTGGAAAGTAACTGTATCTAAATACTCTCAAATGAAAGTGTTACTTTACCAGAATACAGTTACTCAAAATTAGTGAGAGTTACTTCCCAACACCGGTAATTGAATGCATTTAACCCCTTAACCCTCACCTTAACCAAGTGTGTTTTCTCCAGTTCTGCTTTACCCAAATCTAAAAGGTCACAGCCTATAGGCCAATGTAAGGCCTCATTTGAAAACTAACCCTAACCTACAAAACTCATCTAAACGGATCTTTTTCCTTGCGTTGTTGTCACTTTTTAATTTTTTTTTTTTTTTATTGCTTTTGTCACTTTGCTTTGTGGCTTTTTTGTTGCGTTTTTGTCACACTTTTTTTGTCAGGCTGTTGTCGCTCTTTGGTTGCATTTTTACCCTTGATTTTGTCTCATTTTTGACATTTTTTTCAAGAAGCTTTCAGATTTGGGTAATGCCAAATGTGCTCAGTTCAGTTGGGGGTTAAGAGGTTAGATAATACAATGCAGTCCATCACACCATTGCTGAACCAGTTGAGGCTCGTTGGGGCCTGAAAAACGTTACTTTATCAAACCGTAAACTGAGTCCTGCCGATTGTATGCCTCAGCTTTAGGGGCTATGTGAGTTTGCTGAATGACTTTCCCGATCCTGACGATTAAAGTCTGTCGAGCCTAAAAAAACACAATCTGTTCTCTTTGGTAATAAATAATGTAATGAAACAAACTGCTTTCCTGCCAAATCTCATGTATTAATCTTCGCTAATCTTTTTCCCTCCTTTGTCTCCATAGGCATTGCTTCATACCAGTGCTTGTCCGATCAAGTCATCTGGAACCCGCGGGGTCCTGACCTGAGCAACTGCACCTCCCCGTGGGTCAACCAGGTGGCCCAGAAGGTAAGACCCTGCACTTCCTCCAAAACACCATTACCATATCTCCAAGGCTGACCTCATTTAAATGCATTTAAATTGGCTTTTCATTACCGCTCAACCTTTCATACTTAATTAACTTCCATTTCCAACAATATTCTTGAATTAACTGCAAACATTTCTTTTTTCTTTTTTTTCTTTTTTTTTTTTTTTTACAATTCCATCACTTCAATGGCTTATAACTTGAAATGACTGACATCGATCCACAATATGAATCACCAAAGCGTGTGATTACATATTCTGTATTGAACACATCTCGCCTCATTTTTGCAAGTAATTAGATTTCCCTAAAATTCACGTAGAGTCTGAAAGCGTTAGCCAGCTCAATTTATGCCCGAGAATACACTGATTATTTAGTCATGCATAGCTTTGAAAAGATTTTTTTTTCTTTTTTTTTGACGGGAAGGCTAACATCCGTGCTCGAATCCATTATATGTTCGCCTTTTGGCTAAAATCAATTGCAATTCGTTGGGGTTGCTAAAGGTGTAATTTACAAATGAAACAGCACCAGGGGGAATGAGAAAACTTCACGGTGTGTTCTACATAGACCGACTTATTTGCAATTATATGTAAGGGACTTGTAATAAAGGAAAAACTTTAAGATGCAGAGACTAAGAATTGATTACTACATTAATACAAAGTAGTTATTTAGAATCAACACACGCTGAAGATATTGAGGTTCTCTATTGTGGAAACATGGATTGTCAAAGTTAAAGCAGAACAAAGTAACTCATGCACCTAGAGGCCATAAGGGCCACTGCAGGTGTTGTAGCATGTTGCGTCTTTTTACTCATTAATTGTCCGTTAGAGTAAATACTATGGATAGAGAGGGATATTGTACATCTAATTACACAATTGAGATAATTTTTTTCTCTCAAACTTGGCTGTAAATACTGATTAAGTGGCGCTAACCCACAGTTAGCTTTACCCGTTAGCCTGTTAGCTTCTTCTTCTTCGTGATTCCAACAGTGTGTATTGTGCCTCCGACCCGGTGGCAGAGAAAGTTGCAATTGTGGTTTTCTGGCCAGAGACACCAGGGGGACATCAGAGACCCCCCAATCATCCCATTAACACTTGAATTGTGCCCAGATGGACTATGGAAAGGATTTATTTAGGTAAACAAGTTGCTTAGTTCTTCTTTAAAAGGACAGGCCATTTTATATCAGGGGTCTCTGACTTTTTATGCACACAAGTATTTATTTTTTTCTTGTGTGCAGCATTACATAACATTTACAATAGGGGTGCGTACCAATGTTCCCCGAGTGCGATTTTTTTTTGTATGTGAGTAGGTACATCAACCAATTGCAAGTCATGAGCATGAAACGTCAATCAGCTTAACTCTGACACTGCCCGAGCCACTAACACGAAGGATAGTGGGCTGGTGCCTTATTTTAATACATCTACGTTCCACTTCTACTCACGAGGGAACATAGGTACCGGGGAACTTAGGTGCCGGGGAACATTGGGCTGACCCCAGGCCAGGATAAATGATGTGTGTGCATGAATGAATGGTGGTGCCAGTCGCGGGTAAATGTAGATTACCACCACCGCGTGTGAAGTGAATGAAGTACAAATCCCCTAAACTGTTTGAAGCGCTTTGGGTGACTTGTGTAAAGTGCTACACAAATAAGCTTCCATACCATTCCATAACAAAAATGGTGGAGAGCCACTTATGCTTCAAAGACGCTTGTGTAACTACCCAACTATCCAAAGTTTGTAGCAAAGTTTGTATTCCAACAAGAATAAAGAAAGTGACCTGATGTACCAAATGTTTGCAAAATCAAGTCTATGTCGAAATGTGGAAAACCTCTGAGAAGCTGGAGACAATGTCAAAAAGGGCAGATGATATGATAATTTGTACAGGGGAGTGAATATTATCTCTTCACTGTGTCTCCTGTCAGTGGTATCCAGTGAAGATGTTGTCTTCCGCAAAGCCCTCTGTCAGTCAAAAATTGTTCAACGAAAATCAGTGGTGAGCCAGTAGACGACCTCTGACCTCCTATATATGAGTATTTGCATATATGGATGCCACTTTGAGGATAGCGCCCATAAGGGGAATTGTCCCATGGGCCATTTCCAATATTTTTGCATTGAGTTTTCATTTGTCACTTTCCAACCCATGCAGTTTCCTATATGAACTATTCCATGAACATGACAGAAAAGATTTATGTGTTTAGCTGAATCATTTTTTTTAAACTAGAGTCCTGTGTATTCAATTTTAAATAGATAAAAAGTGGTGAGAACGCTGCCAACATCGCCGGTGAGCTGGTCAACCACACGCGGGGCAGGATCCAGGCAGGAGACGTCAGCTCCTCTGTGCGCCTCATCGAGCAACTCCTGGACATTCTGGATGCACAGCTCCAAGCCCTCAGGCCAGGCAACAAAGACCTGGCCACACGCAACTACAACAAGGTAAGACAAGCTACTTATTATTATTTTGTCACTAGTTTAGACACTGTTCTTGGCACATGCTAAACACTGCATACCACTTAACAAAGCACTGCACTCTTAGGTCAAAAGTGTCCACTGTTGTAAAAACATGGCAACAAAAAGTGACATTTTATTGTTGTCTTTCTTAAGTCCTCACTTTTGTTCTCTTTTTCAGCTCCAGAAGCGAGAGAGGACGTGTCGGGCCTACATCCAGGTATCTGCTCTCTTTACATGCCGTGTGGTATGGGACAGCAGCGTGACTTGGAATAACCGAGGGGAGATAAATTCAGCGGTAGACTAGTGGAATACTGTGGATGAGATTTCCTTGGCTCGTTGCTCCGTTATTTGATTTATACTGCCTTTCGAATCATCACTTATAGGATTTCTGGTTTGCGCTGAAGAGTAGTGGGTTATGTTTGGCTATAGCTCCTCGCAGACAGTATTAAAATGTGGCTGTGGCGTTTCCCCATAGCAGATGTGTTGTTCCCCCCCCCATGCCGTCATTGAATTTATATAAATCTTACTTTTGTACCTTTTTTCAGCGTCAAATTTACAGCAATAGTCCTACACCGGGTAATGGTAGTAGTAGTAGTTTGAATAGCGAGGGACTTTGTTGTACGCTTAGGATTGCCCGACATATCTGTGTGTTTCGCTGCAGTTCTTATGTTTACTCAAACATTGCAGTAGCAGAGTAGATTTGTCCTGCGCTCACATTCAACATATAGAATCTTTGAGTTAACATGGCAACAAAATGTCAGCGTAACACCCCCCCTAATCTCCCTTCCTCACTGTTCGCCCACGATGGAGCCCGACTGTGTAATATTGGCCCTATTTGCCATGCAACAAAACGGCACAATATCTCCGGCTCTGAGAAAACGCAATTTTCCGACAGTATGGAGGGCAACAGTTTGTGCTTGCGACGCCCCCTTCTTGCCTCTGCTCTTTCAATATTGTTGCAATATCTGCGGTTCTGAGAAAGCGGTAATATAATATGATGAAAAAGGCCTTGTGTATGCTCGCGCGTGAGGAGGGGGATGCGGTATTCTGCGCCACACTGTTTTTTCCCCGTGTGTCTTGACCTGTCTGCAGCATAAGCCGTAATACGACGCCGCATCTTCAGATCTCGGCGCAAAACGAACGCAAAGGCAGCTGCGTCGTAAGCATCCCTGCCATTTGTTTTGTCACTGACTGCAACATAAGCACAAAGATAAGAAGATATAGGTGAAGGAAAAAAAAATATCCCCCATCTCATCCCCCTTCCATGAGATGGAGTATATTGTTATGCTAAATTCATTTTAAAGATATGCTCTTTTACTTTACACAACAATCAATCCTTCATGTTGAGGGGCCCGAGCAGGAGTATTACGCGATTCATCAAGCCGGCTACTCTGACAAATTGGATAGCGGATGCAAGCGTCCAAATGGCCATTAAATGAATTGTAAGTGTGAAATAGAATAGCAGATATCTGACCTGGGGGAAAAAAAGGAAAAAGTTGCAAAAGTTATGGTCAGGGATTGTGAGTTTGATCGACGTGTCCATGCAAGAGTCAGTGAAATGTACTTTTACATGTGAAAGTAAAACTGGACATAGTAGCAGTAGTAGTTGGAGTACGTCTGTATAGCAGGGTGACATGATTGCAGTACAAATATTTACAATAAGTGTGTCATTTTGTTACAGTTATCCCCTAATTGTAGCATGAATAGTAGAAGCATTGATAGCAGTGAGCGTTGCCATTGCAGCATTATAAAGAGCTGCACAAATCTCAGTTAAATCGTAATTTAAATGTTTCCAATTAGCATAGCTGCAAAGAATGCCATTATGTAATGCTTTGAAAACAACTACATTTTCCATCTCCATCTTATTATTGGTATAATTTCGCTAAAAACGTACAAATCTTGCAGTTTAGATCCATAAGAACATTTTCTCAAATGCATGTGAATCATGTATTTGTTTAGAAGCTCATATTTCAGCTCAACTATCTCAACTATGAATCACCCTGGACCGGCTTAAAATGTACAGAGTGAACTGAATGTTTATTTTAAAACACCATTTGATTTACATGCTGTAATATAGCATTTTCACCAAATTGTCCAAACCCTATATTGTTCCCATCCATGTTCCAGCTGCAATACTGTGGAATTTACAGTCGAAAAGTATTTTGTTTCTCACCTAGAGGCTTCCTATAGGGACTGTGATATGTACAATGGCTAATTACACAGGAGTATGACACGAATGGAAACATTAGCTGATAATTGCTAACTTGCTAATGCTAATAGCAGTCCCCGAAACAGTGTTAATGAAGCAGAGTCTCATGATTAGTTATCACTTATCTGTGAACTGCATACAAAGCACTTTCTTAATGAATTGTTCTTGATTAAGTCAGAATAAGTCATTAACGGCGCAAAACTAATCACGATTTTGAGTCCAATCCTGTGGGCTTTTAGTTGGCGACAAAAGCAAGCTGTGGTCTGTTTTTGTACATTCAGAGATTCAGCACAGGGCAATGATGTGGAGATCTAGCTACTTCGGTTTGGGGTAAGGAATGTTTTGAGAACTCTTGTGCCTTTTCAAATCAAGTTTTTGCTCTAGCTACAACATGTTTTTGGCCTTGAAAGAGTACGGGTTTTACAGGTTATGGATTAAAGATTCAAGCTTTTGTCAAGGCTGTAGACTTACATTTCAAACTACAATTTTCTATTTGGGTTAAAGCTTTATCCAAAATGTCTGACAATGTCTGAATTTCAGTACCAATTATTATCAAAATCTTCTTGTCCCAAATCATCACAAATCATTTCCTTTTTGTCATATTTTTTTTCTGCTTTTTGAGTTTGTTATGTCGCTTCCTGCTCCATAATCCTGAATCCTTACCTTTTCACCAGGCCGTGGTGCAGATCGTGGATAACCTCTTGCGTCGCGAGGCCTTGGAGTCGTGGCAGGACATGAACAGCACGGAGCAGGCGCACACTGCCACCATGTTACTGGATGTCCTGGAGAAAGGCGCCTTCCTATTAGCCAACAACATGTACGCTAACTACTTCACTGACCACGCACCCAGCATCGGTAAGTCCTCCCCATACTGCTACCTGATAGACTTGAAAGTCATGGACGACAGTAGTGCAGGTGGTAGAGCACACTGTCGTTGAGTCCTTGGGCAAGACACTTGACCCACAGAAATGTAACAAGCAAAACCGACTTTTTTTTCGCTGCTTGTACTGTTGAAGTGCTCTGTTCTGTATTTCTTGGATTTCATAGAGAGCATAAAACTTCAGCTCTCAAAGTGCATTCCTCATAGCCCCATTGATTTGATAGAATGCTGTTAGCTGAACGTGAAAGTTTGTTTTCACTGTTTTTTAACATTCACTTTAATGCCTACAGAGGGTGCTCCTGGCCAATAGGAAATACTGACAAGCCCAGTCGCTCACTTGTTGCGGTCTTTTCTTTTTATAGACATAGTTTCATTTGTCCACTTTAAAGTCATTTCACCTGACAAGGGGTAAAAACAAATGTCGCCTTTGTTGGTGTTAATAGAGATGCCAGCTTTCGTTTTAAGTGTAATTACAGAAATGTGGTCAAAACATCTGCATTTTGACAGTTAAAAGGCCATTTCTAGAATTCATGCTTCCACCTCAACAACTATAGTCTTGTATGAAGTCACGTCAACTCAACCGCTTCTGCACGCATGCATTTCCTTGTGTGACAACTTGTATTGCATTTACAGATTTAGAGGTCCACGTTCTCAACACCGAGACGGAGCTCCAGGATTTATCTTTCCCTCAAAACTACGCCAGCGACAGCGCCATCCAGCTCTCCGCCTCCACTATCAAGCAGTACAGCCGCAACGGTCAGTGCTGCACCCCCCTCTGTGGGCCCGAAGAAGAATCACCCTGCCCCGTGCACTCCATTCTCTTATACGTCGACATTTGCATTTTCATGAAAGCTTGAAACAATCTGCATGCAGTTGACTAAGTTATTGGTTCATAATAATAGGCTAATCAGATTAACAAAAGCGCTGAGACTATTCCTTTTCCTGATGGTTTCTTAACAGCGGTCTTAATAGAATAGCTCGAGAGGCGTGTAGATTACAATCGGGGCCCAGAGTCTGACAGAGCAATCTCAGCACTCTCTCTCTCTCTCTCCGCCATCTTATCCCCCGTACATCAGCCCCTCCCCTTTCACTATCCTCACGTTTTCCCCCCCTGTCTCCGCTCGGCTCTATGGCGGGAACGAGATTAGAATGATTGAAACAATGCACATGAAATATTCATATGGAATAATAGGAGATCTGTGAATGCTTGAGGGATGACTGTAGCGTTGCCCTCCACATTAAATGGCGCTCTCTTGCACCAGTCAAAATGAAACGCTCTTTACCATCACTCCAACCTTCACTAAGTCCCCCTCTCCGTCTTCCCTCTCCCCGAGTCATGTCACTTCCCACCGTCTGTCCCTGTCACTCGCCGCTGCCATTACCATATTTAGCCGTCATGCACATACATTTGCCCTTTTATCCCGCCACCGCGATGTATCGATCCCACCGCATCTACACTTTCATTTAAAAAAAAAAAAAGACCCTCTCTCTTTCTTATCTTACATGCCGTCTTTTTATTCACATCCAGGGCAAGTGAAGGTGGTGTTTCTGCTCTATAAAAACCTGGGCGCGTTTCTGTCAACCGAGAACGCGACGGTGAAAATGGAAATGGAGTCGAGTCACGATCGGAGGCGGCTGGCGGTCAATTCTCATGTGATCGCAGCGTCTATTAACAAAGAGTCCAGCAGAGTGTTCCTCACGGAGCCAGTGGTGTTCACTCTACGGCACTTACAGGTGACATACGACACTATACAAATGTCTTTGTTTTCACGAGAACACAGGCAACGCAATTATACTTATTAATCGTGTCTCATCATTTTGATACTCGGCTTGTTTTGGTGATTCAAATCATTTAATGGACAAATTTATCTACACATAATTTTCAAAGTCTGCATCAAATAATTTTATATCTTGATGTACGTTTTTGAAGAAAATAAATATGCTTTTGTTGATAGAAACGTTTGCTGATAAGGCCTAAACCGTCAACATGAAATATTCACAAAATGCATTTACTGATTGATACTGATTGACAGGTACATCTTCTACTTGCTGTTTGTTAATTTAAAATGTCCTCATGAAATCTGAGGTAGTTTAACAATTGTATAAAACAAATATATAATTAACTGATTTTGGTAGGTGTAATACTAGTTGTTAAGTTTGCTTAATTGGCTACTACCTTTATGAAATTAATAAATCAATCAAAAATAGAGCACATCTTTATACCTCAGGTGACAATAAAGAATCCGACATCACCAGTAATGGTCAATTTACCTCGTCATTTCTATAGTCAATGTGAAACTGCCCTTAAGCCTCTCACTAAACACGTATGTGGCTTCACAGATGGACAACTACCACACCCCGAACTGCTCCTTCTGGAACTACTCAGAGCGCTCCATGACGGGACAGTGGTCGTCCCAGGGCTGCAGGCTGCTGAGCTCCAACAGCACCCACACCAGCTGCTCCTGCAGTCATCTCACTAACTTCGCTGTCCTCATGGCCCATCATGAACCTGACGTTAGTTAAACATTTGATTACATTTCTAACCGTACAATCGCCTTTATAGATTTAAGGTAAGACAGAGCAGGTGAAGAGGGGATTTATGCTTAAAATGGATACATTTGGATTTTTGGAAATATATTGATGGCAAGTCCAACTAGGATTTTACCATTCCCAGTAAAGGCTAGAGACAAGTGCAACATCATAAATAAATATAATACATTTCTAAAAATCATGCTATAGAATAATCTGTACTCTACAGTTGAAGAAGCTTCATCAACAATACTAAAGATTTCAATAAGGATCCTAGGGGTGTGACTAGGACAAGTTAAACCCCCCCAGTACTCTTTATTAAACCTGCCTGTGGTCACAGATCTCGGGTGTTGCTGACGAAGCTTCTTGGATGATAAGTGTAAGATCCTAGACTTCAACTATGGAGTGCAGAGAGCTTGCACAAACATTGACAAATGATTAATAATCTCCCTTATATATGAATTATAGCAAGTTGATCACCATTTTCAATAAAAGGCTGGTGGGCTTAGAGAGGTAATGTATGCAGGCTTTCACACACAGTATCACAGATTCTTCATTTGACATGGTTTTTGTTTTGATGTCCCCATTGATGCTGTTCAGGAAAGCGTACAAATGCATGTCGCAGCACCAGCATCTGACAACAACATAAATTTAAATATCTCGTCTCTTGTCTACACTCTTTAGCTCTTTGCATATATTTACAAATATTAAATAAATCAACTTTTTTTTCCTCCCCTCCTCATTGTTCTGCCTGTCCTGCTGCATATTCCGCCCACATTGGACTTGTCATCTCCTGTGTCATTTATTTGTATTTTTCCCCCTCTTCTCCGCCCGGTCTGCTCAGTACCAGGGGCGGATGAACGAGCTCATCCTGTTCGTCATCACCTGGGTGGGGATTGTCATCTCACTGGTGTGCCTGGCCATCTGTATCTCCACCTTCTGCTTCCTGCGCGGGCTCCAGACCGATCGCAACACCATCCACAAGAACCTGTGCATCAACCTGTTCATCGCCGAGCTGCTCTTTCTCATCGGCATCGACAAAACAGACTATCAGGTGGGCATGCAGTTTATTCATGCGCTGGTTATTTATTACAAAATAATACATATGGTTTTCTAGCCTATATACAGCAACAGCCAGGTCACACACCATGGTATTTCTCTGCTGGCCCAAGCCTGAATGTGTGGATATTCATAGTATAGTAGTCAGTAGTAGTCAGATGTTTTGCTGTGGCATCCATAAAGTAATAATCTTGGCAATCTGCTTCTGTGCACTTCATCATAGATTTATCACTTATTCAAAATAGAAAATGGGCATGCAACACAATGATGACGCTAGGATGAATGCAATTTGGGTGCAAAACGAGCTGCTTTAGAAATGCAGAGGATGCTTAAAGCAGTACAAAGTAACTTGTTTACCTTAATAAATCCTTTCCGAAGTCCTTCTGGGGGAAATACAAGTGTTAATGGGATGATTGGGGGGGTCTTTCATCTCCCTCTGGTGTCTCTGGCCAGAGAACCACAATTGCAACTTTACCTGCACCAGGTTGGAGTCACCAATGCACACTAATGAAATCACAAGAAGCTAACAGGCTAACAGGCAAAGCTAACTGCGGGCTAGCTCTACTTAAACAGTATTTACAGCCAAGTTTGAATAAAAAAAAAAAAAATCTCCATTGTGTAATTGGATGTATAATCTCCCTCTCTCCCTTTGTCTTTTCTGTCAGGGTAGTATTTACTCTCACGGACAATCAATGAGTAAAAACCCGCAACATGCTATAACACCTGTAGTGGCGCTTATGACCTCTAGGGGCGTGAGTTACTTAGTACTGCTTTAAATGTTGAAGAAACTACTAAAGTAAACAGTTTTACTGGAAACGCTAAATATGTCTCCAAGACTGGTAAGATTTTGAGGGGGGGAGACAATATTAGAGCATGGTTAAGCTCAAAACAGTAGATTATGCATGTTTGTATGTCTCCTTTAAGGGAAAAGTGAAAGAAAAAGCTGTTGTGTTTAATTATAAATTTAATTAACTAAAATTCTTATTAAATTTAAGGTTACATTATTTCAGTTTTTTTTCTGTGTGGTTTGATTGAATATATATTTTAATGTAATACCTCCCATGGTCTGTATTTATGCTATTTTTGTCTTTAGTTGGGACGGTATGTTTGCGCCAGATTGTAGCCTAGGGCCAATTTTCACACTCACAAACACACACATAGTCAGACACCAGGGCACGCAGACAGTAGTGGAAAGGCGGGTGAAGTGTCTCGCCTAATTTTCACAAAATGAAATCTAGTCTTCTGTGGACCAGAAACTGCTGCCCTGGATATAGTACTATTTCACTGTTTCCTGACACTCTGCAAATTCTCCTTCTTTGAAAATGTCCCTTTTGAGAGTCGAATGCAATATGAACTTGTTGGTGACGGAAGGAGTTTCATTTCATCATATTGTAATAAAAACTGCCATGCCATAATAAATGATCTCTCTGAAGATATTCACAGGAGTCGTAGTTTTACCCAGTGTAGGAGTCTTTTCTTCTTTTATTTGACCTTTATTTAACTAGGAAAGTCCCAGTGAGATTAGTTATCTCTTTTCCAAGGGAGTCCTTTCCCATTTGGTCATGTTCTTTAAAAAAGTGCCTTGACAAAATTTAGTGGGATGTGATCTGCTCCAAATCCCTACAAACCCGTCCCTACTTATGAATATGATATGAAACGGGATGACCCTACACTGTAGTTGTGACTAAACAATGATCTGGACAGGGCCTGCTGACCGGCTTGCCTACGGCAGAGGAGACGGGGTTATCTCTGCAGGGAGAGTCTTCAGTCTTGATCCATGTCAGGTCAAACCACAGACTGTAAAATTAAGAATGGACTTGTTGTGGCCTTCTTCTTCCTGTAAGCATAAGGAAATGGCGGCTGGCTCCAGAAGTTCTTGGCTCCTAGGACTTCCAATTGAAGTCATTATTGAACACAGGCTTGTCATTCTGACCTCCACATGTTTGTCTTAACATGTGCAACATCGTCCTAATTTTATTCTTATACAATTTTTATTTTCTCCCTATTCTAAATAATTGAGCTGGCTCCAAAAACCCGGTCCAATGGCTAGCATGTAGCGCTTCAGCTAGCCCGCGCTCAACACTATGGTCCATTCTTAGTTTTACATTTACAACTCCAGCCTTAACCCGCTCATTTCTCCCCCTTCTATCTTTTATTTCCTGTCTTCAGATCGCCTGTCCCATCTTTGCCGGTCTTCTTCATTTCTTCTTCCTGGCTGCGTTCTGCTGGATGTGTCTGGAGGGGGTGCAGCTCTACCTAATGCTCGTGGAGGTCTTTGAGAGCGAGTACTCACGCAAAAAGTACTACTACCTTTGCGGATACTGCTTCCCGGCACTTGTGGTGGGCATCTCCGCGGCCATAGACCACGAGAGCTATGGGACCAAGAAAGCGTACGTGTGAAGATGGGCCTTTTTGCACCTTTGCAGATTGAGAGGAGTAGGATTAGGCTATTCCCGCGGTTCGGAGATGTAATATGCAGAAGTGTGTGTGAACGGCTCTTGCACGCTCCCCTGTGGAAGGATTTTTTTTCTGAACACACTTAGCCAAAGCCCTATGATTAGCTTTCATGAGATAATCCGCAGAGACAGGAAAGTGGTGTGAGCAGTGAGATGTGTGTGTAAAACTGCCTTCTTCTCCACTGTGCTGCTGCAGATGCTGGCTCCGAGTGGATAACTACTTCATCTGGAGCTTCATTGGGCCCGTTTCATTTGTTATTATGGTATTAGCCTCTCTCTTTCTGTCTTACTTTCATATCACAGTCCAAGAGAAATCTTTATCGCCACTGTACAGTACTGTGTAAAAGTATTAGACGGCATGAAGCAATAATGGTCAAAGAACGAGCGCTGTTGGAAACATAAATCTGTTTTCCAAGCACTGGTGGTTACTGAAATATATATCCATTTTATTTCTCATAAAACAACCTATTAATCAGGACATTAATATCCATTGTTTTCATTATGGTACAATAATGCACCACTTTTTATTTTATTTTATTGAACTGATAATACAGTATCTTTGTAACCACTACTGTCTTTTTTATGATAAAAAAAAAAACATTGACATTTTCTGTTTAAAACAAAAAGTGTTGTTGATTTGATCACTTCATTATACCAAATCATTATGCAGTACTATATCTGGAAAGGGTTATATATGTGAATAGTATTGTCGTGCAACACTCATGCGAATATAATGTGCTGAGTGTGTTTCTCTCTTCCAGCTCAACCTCATGTTCCTGATGGTGACGTTGCATAAGATGATCCGAAACTCCTCGGCTCTAAAACCTGACTCCAGTCGTCTGGATAACATTAAGTAAGCCCTGCTCCTTTACCCACTCTGATGCAATATTTATCATGTTATTTTATTATGTATATGCACTATACATATAATAAATTATGCTGAATACGTTTTCGCTGAAGCCTTTAAGTTCAACAATTTTTAATATTTATATGCCTATCAAGAGATATTGTAATGTCAAGTATTCTTCCCAATGGCAAGACCTTATAGCGCGTGTAGGAAATGTATATTAAATATATATATATAAAAAAATGTTTCCTGGACTTTATTCATGAACTAATTGCTCTATTTGATGTAGCAACGGTTTTGTAGATGGATAATAAATTATACATTACTATTTTTCTGCTTCCAAAAGGACCCATTTTAAACCACAATGGTTTATATCTAAACCTGGTCTAAAACAGCTTTTCGTGCTCTCTTCACATTGTTTTGGGTTGTTCCGCTGTGCCAGTTTATGTATTAGCAGTCATTAGTTCAATATTGACAAGTGGATTTACCAAAAACAAATGGAGCTTAATACTTAATACTACAATGTGCTTTTAGCAAAACCGAAATCCCAGTTTGCAAGAAGGTAGCATATTGAGGTGGTTGTTCGCAAGATGTTGATGATCACTTTTTTTTATTCCAGATCTTGGGCTCTTGGCGCCATCACGCTGCTCTTCCTCCTGGGTCTGACCTGGGCATTCGGACTCCTCTTTATCAATGAGAACACAGTGATCATGGCCTATCTCTTCACCACCTTCAACGCCTTCCAGGGCATGTTCATCTTCATCTTCCACTGTGCCCTGCAGAAGAAGGTACAGCTTTAGCTTTGTGGGGTCACCAAATAATATGGGGGAGGAAACGTGCCCTGTGGGGGATACGTGTGCGTTTTTTTTTTTTATATATTGAGGGTCACAACTAAAAATGTTGAGAATGACTGTCCAAGAGAGTAGGTTTAAAAAAATGTTTGTAGTCGTGACTGGTACGGCATCTGGGCATGTAAGAAAAATAGAAAAAAGATGTGAAACTGGTTTGCACTGAGTATTGGCATTTTCCAGAGCAAATATAAAAAATAGTTTCACCTGGCTGCAAAATATGAGACACATATTCTCAGATTTGTTAAATTGTCGGAGAAAATCACGGGAATGTTCACTTCTCTGACCTCCTTGCAGGACATTTTTGAGCCGTCTACATTGATACAAGCTCGAAAAATAATAGCTTTTATATGCTCAGCCCTCAGTGTGAGCAGCTGCAGCCTGGGAGAAGGTTTAGGATTCCCTTCTGTAAGAACAACCGCCACAAAAACTCCTTTGTACTACACTCCATCAAATTAATTAGCAACAACTGAATGTGCAGACTGTGTAAAGCCTCGTCACTGTGGGTGCTTTTTTTTGGTAATGTCCTTTTTGTATTGTTAAGTTTGCAACTGACTTTCCGTAAATTTCTCCCCTGGGAGGCAAAATAATAAATAAACTCTGAAAAGTATAGGACACTAGGGCTGCACAATATATCCTCCCCATAGTAAATCCATTATGTAAGAAGCCAGTTGAAGCCATTTGTTGTCTTAAAATAAAACGCATGCACATGTTTAGTCACTTTTCCTCATTTTATAACACGTTACCCTTGTTTTGGCCGGGATTTTTATTATATCTTGTTTTGACTACAAGAAGAAAGAAACATTAATTTTTTTTCTTATGATGTGCAGCCCCACAGAGTGCTCAGTGCAATATTGCTGAAAGAAAGCATTCGTACCTCAGTGTGGGATTGCGTGTCTAAATGCATGTCTTATTCATACAGTAGCAATTGCATTAAGTACACTTCGCTGTAGCTAAGTGTTAAAAGCCTCTCCTTCTTCTGTTGGAGAGTGTTTGTGTTTACGAGTATAGCTCTGAAACTCAGCGCTGTGTTGTTATTTTTTGCCCAGGTCCATAAGGAGTACAGTAAGTGTCTGCGTCACTCGTACTGCTGCAGCCGCACTTCCACCAGCAGCTCCCACGGCTCGCTCAAGAACTCCGGCCTCCGCACCAACAACCGCTACTACAGTGGCAGCCAGGCGCGCCACGCTGCAGCGCACAGACAGGTAAACACACTTCGAGTCCCAGCCTGTGAGAAGTCCTATGGGAAACTTACTGCTGGATTTGAATAAAGAAAAAAAATGCCTCAAAACTTTGAATTGTAATGCCACTTAGAGCAGTGGTTCACAACTTTTTTTTTCCTTGAAGCCCTCCCTGCGCAAAAAAAAGGCTCCTATAGCTGTGCTCTTTTTACGTTTTAGCAAGTATTCCTTTTTTCGTATCCAGCATGCAACTTCATCTGCTTTCAGCGTACGTGTCTTTATTTAATTTGCTAGAATAAATGGAAAGCTGCACTATCTGTATTGTTATACAGGTAGTGCAGTATACAGGTTATTATGTATATATGCACATTACAGCTGGAGCCTAGAGTGAAGACACTGCACTGATTTAGACTCGCATTAGTGATTAGTAAATATGCTATCCAGATACTAACAGCACATTCGATCCATTTTCCTCTCATAAATGCTAGATATACAATGTAGCCTATATAGAGGCAAAGGAAATGTTTTCTACTACAAGAAAATGAATGGATTTCAGCAGCTTTATAGCAGCGTATGAAGCAAAAAATATCTGGCATCGTACATCAGCAACTCTTAGCTTAAATATTGCCAGCTTTAATCGCCAAAATGATGGCACTCTTCCGCGATCATTGGTCATGTTGTTATGCCTCATCCAACTAATAAAATACAATATTGACTTGTGTGAGACAGGTGGCGGTATCTGTTTCTTGGCCATTCGCATCTGCACAGAGATTGTTTATTCCTCTTTCTGAGAGTGTACAAAAGGCAAATCTGTGTGTGTGTCAAAATAATTTCTTTGCAGGAAATGGAGTTGCCGCGGTACAATGAGATGAAAAATCTCTTGATGCTATCTTAACTTATTTCCAAGCTTCGGCAAAATGAATAGCCATATAAAAAACAAAGAAATATCCTGCTGATATATGCGACACAGATTTCTTTTTTTCCAAGTATCACAAATAATATCAATGACTGATTACACTTACTGTGATGTGAAAGCAATACAAAATCTTCCTTTGAAATCTTCAATCCCTTTTGTTTACCAGCAAGTTTCAGCAATTATTTATCTGTGGATTAGAGCTGCACAATATATTGCTAAATTATTGTTATGGTAATATTAGTGCAAATCACTCTTTCATCTGACTGAGATTGACACAGCCGACTCATTTAAGGCAGAACTAAGCAACTCGTGCACCTAGAGGCCATAAGCACCACTGCAGGTGTCGTAGCATGTTGCGTTTTTTTTTACTAATTAATTATCCGTCAGAGTAAATACTACGCTGACAGAAAAGACAAAGGGAGAGAGGGATATTGTACATCCAATTAACCATAAATTAATATTATTATATACATAATTTCTCACTCAAACTTGGCTGTAAATACTGCTAAAGTGGCTCTAGCCCTCAGTTAGCTTTGCCCGTTAGCCTGTTAGCTTCTTTTTCGTGATTCTATTCAGAAACACTAGGGGGAGATGAAAGACCCCCCAATCATCCCATTAACACATGCATTGTGATTTATTACTATCATGAATCTTGCTTCTTGTCTTGTCTGCATTTTTGTTGTTGTTGCATATTCGGCAACCCCCTGTTATATGTTTGAAACTTAAAACATCACCACGCAACATTTCACCCAATAAATAGAATAAGATACAAGCATTTATCTTATAACAGATATTTGTGTTGCTCACCTTTCCCAAGACCTTATTGCAACCTTACTGGGAGAGGGGACGTCTCGTATCCATGGAGATGTGGACTAAAGGAAGCCAAATAATGAGCTTTAAGTAGGTTAGGTCCTCATCCAAATCTATTCTTAAAGCTGGTCAATAGGAGCATGTTTATATTGCCTGCAATAATATAGTCAAAAATGTTACACGGTGCGCCTTTAAGTGTTTCCCTTTATGCACTTTTGACGATGCAACAGTGGCGCACCCAGAGGAAGCTCCGGTTTCCCTAAAGCACAAAAAACAATAGACCAGGATGAATGCGTGGCAATGGATGGAAATTAGCCCATGGCCACAGCCTGCATGCATGAGTCACATGTGTGCCCATTTACATGTACTGTCTTTACCAAAAAAATAAAATACGAGAGAAACAAATCGTCGGCACTTGATGACTCATTAGCACAAATATCCTTGAAGTCGCTGTGCTATAGATAGAGACTGGCACCAAAGGAAGGGAATGTGGAAGTACTGTACAACACATGGTGCGCCCCACACACACTCTGCTCATTCTGACAAACAAACAAAGGCATCCCATAACAAGCCACGACCCAACTACAAATGTATCTGCTGCTACAATCGTGTCAGACATCTCCCGATTATTAGCGTCCTCTTGATAAGGTGACATAACACGGAGCCTCGCCGCCGCTCCCTCTCTGCCCTTGTGTTTGCCATTGTTCTTGGTGGATTAGAGCGATCCCCGCAGCTCTGATTACAGCAGCCCCACTGAGTTACAAAGTCTGGCGGCCAACTTCCTACTGTACTGATAACTTGTTGTTTCTCCCTGCCTCCCACTCTATCTCCTTCTTCTCTCTCTCCGTGCTCACTCTTCCAGAGCCGGATCCGTCGGATGTGGAACGACACGGTCCGGAAGCAGTCGGAGTCTTCGTTCATGGCGGGGGATATCAACAGCACCCCGACGCTGAACCGCGGTGAGCCCTTGTTCTGTCAGTGCTCTCTGCTTCTGCTTGGATGACTTTTCCACTCCACAATAATTCCCAAGGACTCGCAGGAAGACATGCATTGGCAGTCCACATATAAACATTTAACGAAAGTTTCAATTTTTTATTTTAATCTATCGTGTTATATATTTGTGGATGAACTTATTTATACATCGCAGGTGTTTTCATGTAAACCCTTGCCAATCGAAAGAGCCAAGACTGGAATCTGCAGATATGTTCCAGCTCATCTGTTACATTTATATTCTTGATCGACTCAAAGCTCAACAAGTTTACACATGGTTGGTTACAGAGCTTGACACTAACACTAGCAAAACACTTTGGCCAGTGGAGTGTGTGAGGCCAAATACTTAGATCAAATTTTATATATGAAAAGAAAATTGCATTTATTACACCTTTCCTAGGCCAAATTATTGTAATATTATATGGATTAGTCTACAAGTATCCATCAATACTCTTTAATTATACCACAAATAAACACATTTTTCTATGTGTTTCTATGTGTTCTAAGTGTTAAATGGCTGGTAACATTTGAAAAGAACAAAAAAATACAAGAGAAAACAACTGTCGACTCTCTGTGAGCTAAACCTTGGTAACAGTAGCAAGCGTTCAGAACTGCCTTCGACTTGGTTCTCAAACCTTTTCTCTACGTGAACCTTATTTCACCAGGGAACCATCAAACAAACAGACAAACTACTAAATCCCAGTTGTTTATATCAATGTGCATATTAATAAACCCAAAACATGCACAGTAGGTTAATCTTCCAGCCAGGCGATCCTGAATATTAATCTTTTTTTTTTTTTTTGTTTACAGACAAGAAAAGAGAGAGCGCGTTCATTTAAGTTTGTTAGTTGTGGTTAAACTCAGTGCTATCACCCTAACTCTTCACAGCAATGCATTGAGAAACACGTAGCATAATTTTCTGAAAGCAATATCCTGTCACGGTTTTGTGAGCATCACAATCAGTATAAAAGGCTTTAGATCTTTTTTCACAAATGTCTTCCTTTACAATACATACATCTGAAGGACAAAACTAATCCTTGCCATTCATAAAATTACATCCTGTCAACCCAGTTTCAAGCTCTTTTTTCCAGAAGCTTTTCCCCTGAAAATCACTGTCTTAGAAAGCAGTACATTTTGCATACAAGATGTGTATCACAAACCGTACATGTTCAAATGGATGACCTGTATATGTCGCCTTTAATGCTCAAGATGAATGCAGTTAAAGGATCACTGGATTGGAGCAGAGTAGATTAATAATATAATTGATAACATAATTACCTCAAATTGATTTCAAATGTTCAATCTCTTGTAACACGGACTTGAAATTGTGTTGCGCAGCCCCTGTGGCAACTCAACCCCCTTTGCACCAATCTCATCCATGTACAGTGATGAGCCGCCCGCCACCCCTGACCTCCACTCAGCCTGCTACACTGGTATTTGGGAGCTGGAGACGGGCTAAAATGCCACTCCTGAAGCCTGCTATCACCTCTGGATAGATAGACAATCAAGGTTCGGTTGTCGAGAAACGGGAGAAGGGTCGAGAAAAGGGTTACCTCCTCCGCTGGTGATGACACGCGCGCTAAAGTCGCTAAATACGCCGTCACTCTGTATGCTAATTCCATCCATTTTGTTTTTAATGAACTGATTAGCGCGTGAGCGAACGGGGGGTAATTATTCTAATTGAGGAGAGTGACAGGAGCGAGGCAGGGGGCGATGAAGATGGGCGAGGAAGAGGAGTTGCGTGTTGGGATAAGAATGGATGAGAGAGTTGGACGCGTGCGGTTTGTGGGAGGTCGTCACGATACAGCAATCAGCAGACACACAACCCCGGGAGCGGCCTGTGTTGTGCTGTCAAACAAGTGCACCGTGAAGCCTCACGTTCACCCGGAGAAGTTTGTCAGTTGGCAGTGAGAGGAGAGACACAGAGGTCGGAAAGTGAGAGGTCCAACATCATGGATTAGTCATTAAAGAAGCCCAGTGCTGTCATTACTGGCATCGCGCTTTGATTTTTTTTTCCACACGACTTGAGTTTGAACTGCAGTTTCTTTCTGACAATAGTAATATGTCCAATAAGACGAGATGCGCAAACAGCTCCTTTCAAATTCCCCTGTGGGAGTTGTTCTCTGTATAAAAATGACAAAAAAATTTATACATAGTGAAAAATGCTAAAGATATCCCCCTGTGTTCAGAAGCACTCATTTTGTTATATTAAGGAGGTTACTTGTCTGGGCTGCTTTGCGCAAATGGAAGTCGATAAAAAATTTACCAAAATCCTTTGAGTTAATTTTACTGTCAAGCTAAAGGCATGTGCAAACATTTAGGCAAATATACGTAATAAAGTAAAAGAACACTCAAGTTTTATTATGTTGAAAAATTGTACCAGCTACTAACACTCAAGGTGAGCTCATATTTATACTTCGAAGCAAAACTGCTGTACAGTATACCGTATTTTCCAGACTATAATTCACACTTTTTTTCATAGTTTGGCTGGGGGTGCGACTTATACTCAGGTGGGACTTATATATCAAAATTTATAATTTCACATGTTTGTTATTATCACACTGACAGCCACTAGAGGGTGGTCTAGGCTTGTGTACCAGTATCTGCTACTCCTGTACCACTGGGGGAAAAAAAGGTAATCGAGTAGTAGAAAAAAAGTTGAGTTGAGTGAGCGAGAAACTTGTGAGGGACTGACGAAAAGCGAAGGTTACTTTTACTGCAATGAAGAAAACATAAATGGCTAATTGTGGGCTAAAGCTCGATGGCCACAGCTAGAGGTACGAGTTTGCAAATGGGTGCTTACACATCGTGTTGCCGGGAGAGGCTTGTCAATGGTGCAGTTATGCCTCCGTGCCCAGGTAGTTGCCAGGGCTGGTGCGACTTATACTCCGGAGTGACTTATAGTCCGGAAAAAAAGGTATGTGGAGATTATTAGAAAGTGTTGTATTTATTTGAATCATTTAAATCATCATTTTCCATTTGATGATTATTAAAATAGTTGTCTTGCAGGAACAGTAGTATAGTTCGCTTGAGTCGTGAGTAGTGGCAATCAGTAAAATGTATATGCAATACTTTTTGTTTTGCTCGGCCTTTCAAACATATTTGCGGTGAAGTTTTCTTTTCATCAGACTTTTGACAAAATGACAGTAACTCCGGAGCGATACTATTTTGAAGTAAACATGAATTCTGAGTGCTTCTTCCATCCCATTTGTTTCATGAGCCGTTCTCCTGAGTTTAGCCATAGTGCGGCGAATACAACGGGACATAATGCACTGACTCTGAAGGACCCACACATTTGCATAAAAGCTTCATATTTTATGCATTTAGCCACGGTCCTTGTTCTGATGCTTTCATGGTATTCTATCCGACTACCCCCTGCTGCCTTTATTCTTCCCTGCGAATCAAATCGAATCCGCATATAGCCCCTGTAGAGACTTCATGTTCATCATGTACACATACTCCTGTTAGGTACACAACACGGCGCAAATCCCAGCCCGATCTCTGTAGTGGATAAATTAAAAATCTGGCTTGAGAACACAGCTAATTGAAGACACAGTTGAACGAGCCAGAAGATGAACGATTGTGCCAAAAAACGACGGGCCGGGAGTGGAAATGACAAATAAATATCTGAGTGCCAGCACATTTTTCTGCTTTTTGTTAGATTTGCCGCCGTCTCTTTGTGTGATGAACGGCGCACACTAGACCTGAAGGTTGCCTCTGAATACTCTCCGTCATGCTGTCCTATTTTTAATTTCATGCCATTTCTGTTCCAGTTGCCGCGGGCGGCCGCCATACATGGACATTATACAACACTGTGCCATTTCTTTGAATTATATTTGTCTTGTGTTGTTGGCATTCACATTTCCACTGTGAAATTAACTGTGTTTCAATGGCTGCGCCCCTAGACTACATAATGGCATGCATTACAGGTTTTGCCCCCATCTGGCTACATTGTCGCGAGTAAAAAGAAGGGAAAAAATAAAAATGAATGCCGATGCTTTTAAACATTACCTGTCGGCGGCAATTTTATTTGTTACTCAAAGGTTACAATCAGCAGGCGTAAACATTCAGGGCTACACGGTGAAATGCATTACTCTATAAAGGCGCGACATAATAAAAAATAACCCCAGTACGTATAAACAGTAAATATTTTTATGATAGCGGATGTTATTACTGACTCTGTGAATTTGTTACACCTATTGAGTGCACAGACTGTATTTGCATATATTTGATGAACACTCATGGATATGGTTTGTGTTTCTTTTGCGCAGCGACTATGGGCAACCACCTCCTGACGAACCCGGTGCTGCAGACGCGCTCCGGCACATCTCCATACAACACGCTTTTGGCCGAGAGCTTCACCCCTCCCTCTCCCGGCGTCTTCAATTCCACCGGTTAGCACCCCCGTCTCGCTCTTGTGTGTGTCTATACGTGTCCATGTATGTCGGAGTGAGACGTGTACATTCACACAGCTGTGGTCCCTCGCCGTGCCTCGTGTGCCGTTGTCTTTCCTGAAATGATGTAGCTGTC
This sequence comes from Gobius niger, assembly GCF_951799975.1. Classification (NCBI taxonomy): domain Eukaryota; kingdom Metazoa; phylum Chordata; class Actinopteri; order Gobiiformes; family Gobiidae; genus Gobius; species Gobius niger. The sequence goes on from NC_136861.1 coordinate 20,292,488, forward strand.
AGACGTACGCACTAGACCAAACACAACAGAGCCAAACGCTGCCAGAATCAGTCGCCATCTGCCCATATCAGGAGTCTCGGTAGAAACAGGCACAAACTGATTGGAACTTTAGCTACAGCTGCGCCTGCCAGAAAACGCCACACTTTTTTCTCTTCCGCTCGTTGTCCAAGTGAAGTCGTCGTAATGACAGTGGCTGTGCAAAACCTGGAGAGTGCAGCAGTCTGGTGCACCAGCCAAAACACACATTAGTTCTCTATATAAAATTGGCTGATCATGGTTTAATAAAATTGAAATATTCCAATTCCTGGTTGCCCTTTAAAAATATATATTCCCCTGCAGTTCAGTGCAAAGTCACTGGTGTGTAGTTTGTAGCGACCAAATTACAACTGACTGTGTCTAAAAACAATATGTGCACAAAAAAGCAAAAACTATTTGGGAATATGTTAATTGAATTTTAGCTCACTCGAACACCACCCTTGGGATGCAGTGCCTATGCATTGTAACCACACAGAAGATAGTAAACCCACAGCCCGCGCAGCTGCCTGAACAGTACAACCCTGACTCATGGATATAGCAGGAGTTTTCAGCCACAAAGTATGGGGAGAAGAATTAAGGCTGCATTTGTATTTAATATTTTAGCGGTTCTCTGCACAATACGTCTGGCCTGATGGCCACAGGCATGGCAGCCAGGACATTTTTAGAAGTGAGTGGGAGAGGAAGTGTGGGGCATGCTTCATTACAATGTCTAATTACCCACCGCACTGCAGAAGAAGAACGTTGATTAAAGTCAAACTCCGCATTAAATTTTAACAATAGACATGATCCTCTCGGTCTGAAGGAGAGAGGCTGCTGCTCTGTGTTAATTTAACAGATAGGGTTTGGTGTAGAGATAGGGTAAACACTTCTGTGACTTCCTCGGCATATGAATTATTTATCCATTCAGGCATATCTGAATATCCAACATATCCAAATTAATTTAGTAAATGTGTGGTTCTGACGCTAAGACAGGGTGAGGCTGTGTGGGACAACAGCAGGTGAATGTGTCTGACAGTGAAGCGTGGATGATGTTAATGGTGCTCTTCTGAAACGCTATAAAGTGAATGCATTACATCAATGTGCTCTCACGACATTCTCTGAAACACACTAAGGCTGTACTTTCTAATTGTTTTGCATGACTTTCCCTTTGATGCACAGGAACCTTTCGCGACCCAAGTAAGTGTACCTCACCACAGTTCACTCTGCTGTAAGCGCCTTGTCTTATATTTACAATCCCGTTATTGTTCTGTCCTACTGGGGAATAATGAACCTCTGTGCTGTGTGTGTTTGGGTCCAGAGAGCACGCTGTCCAAAGGTCGCGACCCCTGTGGGATGGAGACCCTACCTCTCAATGGTAACTTCAACAACAGCTACTCCCTGCGCACGGGGCCCGGGGCGGGGGCCGGGGGCAGCTGTGACTTTCTGAGTGCGGACAGGGACAGCCCACCTCTGATAAACCCTCGTGGGGCGGAGACTCTGGGGGGCGGAGTCAGGAGAAACCTGTCGGACGCTGCGGCCTTTGAGAAGATGATCATCTCAGAACTGGTGCACAACAACCTGAGAGGAGGGGGAGACCAGGGGGACAGAATGTGTGCTAACATGTCGCGCCCTCATCCTGGAGTGAGCCGGGGCGCAGTGGACCAGTCTCTGAGCCTGGATGATGATGAGGACTACCTGAGAGAGGGGCATCAGCGCACCCCACAGGACGTGGAGCTGTTGTACAAGGCGCTGGAGGAGCCTCTGTTGCTGCAGCGCGCCCAGTCTGTGCTGTACCAGAGCGATGCAGAGGAGTCAGAGAGCTACACGGCCGATCTGACAGAGAGTCTGGGACACAGTGGAAACAGTGGCCAGAGCGGCAGGGGTGCAGACTCTCCAGCTCGAGACTCCCTGTACACCAGCATCACCAACCTGCGAGACTCGCCCTACCCCGACAGCAGCCCCGAGCCCCTTGAGGTGGTCCCCCGCTCCGCACAGCCCCCTGAGGAGCTCTATTACAGCTCGGGACGTCCCGCAATGGGCTCCCGTGGGGCGCCAATGCAGACCTTCTATCAGGCCCCGCCCCGAAGGCCAAGCGGGGAGGGTCCCCTTGCTCCAGAACCCCCCCACAGTGAAGGGGACGGACAGATGCAGCTGGTCACCAGCCTGTGACTGCGGCCCGACAGGAAGCTGGGGACTACTGCGATGGGCCCGCCTCCTGACGCCTGGCCTCGACCATGTTTGGATGCCTTTTTCTCTGACTGATTTACCTAAAGGTGACCTTTAGGGGGCGTTTTTGACCCCTGTCCTGTTGGAGAGGTGTCCCCTCTCCAGTATGCCCCACTTTCCTGTTGCTCCCTAAGGCCAAGTCCAGCAATCTGAATGTACCTGTTGCCCCTTTTACCTTCAGATATGTGTTTGTTAAGGTTTTTATGTAATTTATCTTCAAATCTGCCTCCAGAGATGAAAATATCATTTTGTATTTTCTCCTTTCCTTTTCTTACCGTCCATAGTTCATCATTTGATAAGAGTAGTCAGCTGTGGAGAGAGGCCGTGTAGTACACAATTATAACCTTCTGAATCATGTCACTCAAAAATGTCTTTATTGTTGCCAAAAATAACGTATCTTGTATTGAGCCAGAACAGAAAGTAGAACTGTCTCGAGGCAAATGCGCACACAGCCACTCATCAGAAGTGCTCATTATGAAGATCTAAAGAGTGGAACGGTGCTGGGTCTCAGGGAGGGACACCTGCCGTGGAGTTGCCTTGATGTTTTTGCTGTGAATGGATGTGAAGGCGGGACTCTGTACAAAGTGGAGGTAAACATGGACATTAATCTGAGAGGCTGAAGCGACCCTCCAGACTGGCCTGTCTTCTCCTCTCTTCTCTCTGGTCATTTGCTTTAGGCATTTAAAAAGTTCAATGACTGCATTGCTATTGTTTTCTAAGAGAGTATTCCATTTGTTGACTATTGTGCGGGTGGTGAGAGCCCTATTGAGAGGACTTCTGTGTTCAGCCTAGCCAGTTCGAAGTGGACTTGTTCCGTGTGTGGTTGTGACAAACCAAATAGTGAAATGCCACAAATGCACTGGTCATTGGTACAGTATAGCAGTGTACATAGGAGCTACACAAGAATCTACTTTATTCCTATCATGTAAATAGACACACCAGATGATCAAAAGCAACAAAAGCAGCATAACTTGGGAAATGACTTCTTGTATTTGCAACAAACTGAAGAACGAAAAATAAAATGTTTTGGAGTTTGTGACTGAAGTATATTACTGTCTCTCTCTCTCTCTCTCTCTCTCTCTCTCACACTCTCTTGGTTCCCTGCTCTTTTGCCCTGCGCCATGACACTAAGTGAGTATCTCTAAAGCACATTTCCACTGGAGAGCTGCAGTCAGCTGGGTCACTAAAGCATGCTTTTAGAGCTCTGACTGTGTGGTCAGGTTAGTGAAAGTGGGTTATAAAAGTAAAAGATGACAAAAGAAGAGGGAAATAGAAACACAGTCATAAAAAGTTAGTTGTGATTACTTTTATGTCCAGAAAAAATATAACTATTCACTCTAAAGAAAATACAATACAGATGATTGATGGTTTCATATTTATGCATCTCAATTATTAAGTTATTTTGCCTTGTTAACGGTGCATTATGGAACTTTTTATGTAAAAAAGAAAAAAGTTTTCTCTTATGCATATTTGACCTTTCTGTGACCCAGAGGCTGTATAAGTGGTCAGCATGGTGTCTTTACATTCCATCACAGATCAATTGTTTTTAGAGTTTCTGGTAGGTTTTCACTGCTGACGGACCCTCTCACCAGAAAACCTACAAAACAATTGATTCTGGACCACAATAAGGTCAATCTTCACTCTACATTATGTTTCCTCAGCTGCCATGGGGCTGTGACCACCCGATCACGCACATACTTACACACACACACACACACACACACACACACACACACACACACACACACACACACACACACACACACACACACACACACACACACACACACACACTATATTTGTGCTAAGGCAAGGTGGGTGAAGTGTCTTGCCCAAGCACTGATTAAGGTTGCACCTGAGCAACTGTTGCATGCCCTTTTGTCTTTTTGTATTTGTACGCGCTATTATTAACCCAGGGAAATACGAGATGTAATTATGCAAAGCCCTAAAACAATACTTTTGACTTTAATCTGTTTTGAGAACCCTGACAGAACAGGTAAGGCTTTGTTACCTTGAGTTTTACTGTAGTATATTTCTACTCTAACTCAGGAGCCTCTGTACAGTTGCCTCAACAGCTTTGTGCGCTCACAGTGGTTCTGCAGTTTATTGTCATATAATGCTCGACATGCTTTTTGTGTTCGACCTTTCAACTTTCCTGGGTTGATTGGCTGGAGGCGTCCGGGGAGATGGAGGTGTTTGAACAGAGAGAGAGAGATGTAGCCAAATGTCAGACTGTGCCTCAGAGGTGCAGAACGGCATTATGGGTAACAACAGCATCCATGAAGCAATTATGTACAGGCTTGTACCATTTGTAACACACACAAAGATGTATTTCCAACAACATGGATTCTACATGTAGTGGCGCCTTTAACAATTCAGGTGCAAACTAGTATAGTAAAATTGGGTGTGTGAGTATTAAATATAAACACACAGCTATGCTATGTCATTTACAATTGGTAGTTGGTGCAATAAAAAGAACATCATTTTGAATAACACACTTCAATTTCAAAAGCCTATTTCTGCTAGAACACAAAAACCCTATCCCAAATGGAAGTGGTGTCCAGGTGTGTGTATGGAGAAGACTGCCCCGGGACGCACATGATTTCATTGCACAGAGCATGAAAATAACAAAAGAGGCTTTGAATGGTTGAGACGAACATTTCCAGCATGTAAGCAATAGTACATTGGCCTATTTGAGAAATGACATGCCAAAAGCAAACCCAATGGTAAGGCTAATTTCACCCCGTCTGGCCTTTAGAAGCCACCCGGCCTTGTATTTATAGACATTTGTCACGGTTTATTTATCCGTTTTTATTTTAATATTTACGTGCTCTGATTTATTCATGCCATTGTTTGTTTCGTTGCGTCGTCCGTAAAAACTCGGGCCCCGTGCAGAAGTGTGATAGTATTTGGACGGAACGTGAGGGGAAAGTAAATGCAGCCACTTGTATGTGACATTTAGCTGTAGCTGAGAGTGTCCCACTTCAGAGGGGCCGTAAAGGACACATTTTAGCCAATGCTCCTGGGGCCACGCAGGAGGATGGATAATGGGTTAAACACTAATAATAATGGAGGCTTTATGAGACTTGACGGGTTATTTTTTTAAAAGCATATGGCGCTAAGGCTTGGTTTTCCCGCCTTAAGAATGCCATATTCTTGCGTATAATGCTGTATACATACAAACATATATATAAGCCAAAAAAACAAATTGCTTACAAATAGTTTAGATTTAATAGATTGCACTGAGTTGAAATTGTTCAGTTAGAATATATTCAAGCCATATTCAAGTTTTGCATTGTTTTATATTTATTATTTTGTGCAGCCCTCACATATTGTCGCCTAATATGACAGAAACAGAGGAATCTTGTTTCTGTCAAGATTAACAGTGCAAAACCCTAGTATCACAAAGAAAATCTGGGGACACACAAGTAGCTCATGTTCATATATACAATAAAGAAAAATCTTATACTCTACCTTTTACACTTCAAGTCTGGAGTAAACATTGCTCACCTCTGGCTTGCCAGTCGACCGAGGACAAGCATATTTCGTCAAAGATTCAACCGTTCACTTGGGGCTGCAAGTGTTAATAGCTCCACCAGAGAGGCCTCATCATAATCATCATTCTCCCCTTCACAGCCATCACCATTACGCCTGCTCCTATTCCATCTCCTGCGTTTGACATAATGTGCTGATACCGATCTTTTAGTGTTCTTGCGGGACCTGCCCTGGGGAAGCAACAACCCACAAGAGGGGGAATATAATACGCCACTATTATTTTTTCCTTGTACAAATTTTAATATCAATCTCGGCGGACTCCATTAGCGCCGTGTTGTTAGTGTTAATTTGTTTTGTCAAAGGCTTTGTTTATCCCTGGATTAATATCTCAATAAACAGCGGTGTACAGTACTGTGGTAGATGATGGTGATTATACGTTAGAAATGTCCGGGGCCTACGCGGCCCATTTGTAGGGGTAGCAGGATGGGAGTTCCAGCAGCATTCAAAGCCTTCCGAAACCTTTCATTACGATCACACAGTGGGCACTAATTTACTGCAGTGAACTCTTAACACTCTCACTGACTGTTTTCAAGGCTTTGTTTGCAAATACAGGCCTCAGATTTGTTTGTGAGGACGTTGCCGTTTTTTATGAATCGAAAGCTGAACATCTGACCAAAACATGACCAGTTGAAGTCAATATCTTTGACCCTATCATTACTACAGTACACGCGAGTGTTGAGATGAATGGATAATGCTGTTGCGCTTTGAGGGGCTTGCCATGCTTGTAAAGTGCAATACAAATCCTATCCATTATTATTGTTATTTACAGGAGTATGAGTTGAGTTGTGATATACAGTGGGAGGAAAAAGTTGGGTGAGGTTATCGCTGCCAAAGGAGGGTCAACCAGCGATTGAATCCAATGGTGTACTCACTTGTTCCACACTGTCCTGTCAGTGTTTACATGCTATACCCTGTAAAAACATGATAAAATGTAAATGTTTGGGAGGTATTAGTTTAAGCAGACACTGTTTACTCATTCTTGTGATTTTAATAAAGATCAGACCACATTTTAAGACCACATTTTAAGACCAATTTAGACGGTGGACTCACTTTTTCCTCCCACTGTATCCATGAATAACAACAATTATGACAACATTTGGACCACAAGACCACAATGGTGAGTGAGCAAAAAATGTTTTTCAAAATTATATCAAGCCCCGCAGACAGTGACACGTTTTCAGTCCGCCCACCCAAATTCAGCGGAAGAACTGGGCCTGCACTGTCATTTGACTAATGATTGAGTCACCGGCCCAAACTGACATTGATGTTGAGAATTTTGCAGGTGGGTATAATTTGGCCTTTGAACCCTCAGCCATCTCCGAGACTCACCGAACCATGGCAGTCTATCATTTACACAGCAGAGGCCCCCGTCTGTCCACACACACTTGACCCTATCCTCACGCGGGACCGTTTTAACCAGTTATTTGTCTGGACTACATCATATCAGCATGAGATGGGGGTTATTGTGTGAACCATCGAGCCAGCAGAGAGGTCCAAGGTCACGAGCTCCGCAGGGGGAACCGAGCTGGAGCGGCGTCGATGTCAGAAATGTCACAAAATCATTGAGGTGAGTCCATGGTGAGATCTCTATAGGGTTGGAAGATGGATGGGTGGGATTTGAAACTGTATTTTATCAAGAGGTTGCCACAAATTGATCGAACTTATGCTTGATAGCTTGTTAAGGAAACAAACAACACCCTCTCTGCATTTATAAACTCATGCCACCAATTGATCATTTCAGGTTTATTAGCAAAAACAAGGTGAATGATGTGCATTTGATCACAAAAATGAATAACAATGGCTTATGCTTGCCTTGCGCATTTACAAGCCTGAGTTGACAAGCTTCTCAAAACCAGGCTGCCAACATTATGTGAAGCGATGGGTAAAAAGCAAATAAGATTCCATTCCAACCTGTGCCACCATCCACTCACACACAACATTTATAAGGACACTCTGCACCTGAGGGAGCTCCCTACCACATATGATTTATAATATATAAGTATTTTAAGATGAGTACCTCTTCTTTTCCAGATTGAAAAAGCTGGTACAGTTTTGAGTTTTGTTTCTCTTCCTCTGTTTGGACAGCTGCCTTCGCCAAATGGGGTTGTTTCTGTGAGCGTTTGCGTCGCTGCAGATCACAGCAGCCTTGTATCTGCACATATCATTAAAAACCTATTGAAAATATGTATACGGTTGTTGCTTGGGGCTCGCTGAGAAAACATAGTAAAGGCAAGGCTGTGGCGTTACTGTATGTGTGAATGCTGAATTAATACATGTGCAACACAGTAATTACCATTGTAGATGCACATCGGTGTAGGGAGCTCATATTTCAAAATGGAAATGAAAAGATGTCTTTAAGCACTTGGGCGATAATGTTTTATTCATGGCGTGGCCTGCAGGTTAGAGCTGTGCTGCTCTGCTGTGGACTGTAGGAGGCAGGGGACTGAAATGAGCGGGCCCTCCTGACTCAGCTCCCCCTTTGAACCAGATGCATATGCAGATCTGCTGCATTTGGGACCATCCTTCTGGGTCTGAGAGGAGAAAATCAAGGCAAGAGGCCATGTTTGAATCTTCTTTCTTTTTGCTATTTCTCTGCTGGGGTCACCATTACTTGCCCCGCTCTGTGCTGTGTTTAACAAACATATCATAATAGGTTTTATGCCACAATCCCTACATATCCGACTCATTTCTCAGGACTATTGAACTAGCTCAAAGAGTAAACTTCAGGATTCTCCAACCTGTTGCTCTCCAGCCTGTTCCAAGAAGCTCCCCAAAGGCTTTCTACATTATTAGATAAGCATGATGAAACATTTTATTTTATGTCTTGACAAAACAACTCATATTTCTTCCATTTTTAATGGTTTATAGATGCATTTTCCATTTTAGCATAAAATGATTGTGCTATGAACCTGCCCCATACAATCTAGACACACTTAGGTAAATAAAGTAATTTAAAAAAGTAATTTTGTTGAAACATAATCTTGCCTACAAACTAGTTTGGGTCTTCTAAACCCAAGCCCTACACCAAAGTATCTTCAAAGCTTTGCTGTTTTTAGCTCACAAAGGAGGGAAAACTTTGGAGATAGTATGTCATCCCACCAAAAAATGAACTCCTGACTTGATTATGATGCTTTCTTTGGTTTATCTACATCGATAGGGTCTAATATGTTGTTAAAACATACAGGTCATCATTACAAATATACTCTGAATCACCGCAGTTACACCAGTCAAGGACCTCTGGATTAGACACCACAAAAATGATAATGTGGTGTGGGCATGGACACACGAAAGAGATGGCTAGTTAGAGTTCTGTGTAATTACTTAACATGTGCTGCTCCTGGATGTACAGTAAGCAATTGCCATCATGCAGTTCCCAGGTGTCCTTGCGCAGTGCACATGCGCTCATACAGTACGGTGCATTACAGGACAGTGTTTCTGTATACATTACAGATAGCAAGTCTTTTCGAGTAAAACACACTTGAAGTGTTTTTAATTGCACTTGTTTTCCAAATATTTTATTCATTTGCCTATTTCAATCACTTATATTAATACCCTTGGCTTTTTTCCTCCAAGTCTGCATTGTGACCAGCCAAGCTGACCAGAGACCTCCTTACACGAGCCAATCCTCCAGCCGGCTGCAGCAGTGCCAGTGTTTGGCCACGGCCTTAGTCTGAGCTGTCCACACAAGAGGGATGAGCAGCCTGGTCCCATACTAATCTAGCGAGCAGAGGAGCTTTGTCTCACTACAGTAACCAGAGCGCGTATTAGAAGGGCCAGCTCTTAGGAAACTCATACTGTAAGTGTGTGTGCAGCAGTATTAGTAGTGCCTGTTTTTTCCAAAGCATCACTCAAGTTTAATTAATCATACTGTGAGGGTGATCCCTGATGTAATCTTTTAATGACACCTTTCAGTGTGCATGAGGGTCACGCTGGTATTTGTTTGTGCACTGTATGTGGAGTCACAATAAACAGGCCAATGAGCATGGGGATCACTCAGAGGGATAACAACGTAAATGTCCAGGATATTAGACCCATCTAAGGCCAGCGTGAGCCATCACTCGTGTCCCCATAATGCCGCAGTCACAGTTGAAGCCTTACAGGAGACTAATTGACTCATATGAGGTGCATCGGAGCATAGCATTGGCACCTAATTATGCCATAACTGTGGCTTTTCCATGTTGTAGCAGGGTACTTTGACTGCACATGTGACAGGGTGTGGACAGTAATGATTTTTACTGTGCCACTGACCTTACATTGAAGAACCAGTCACCTCATTAAGCTCATGAGAAGGTTCTGGGTCAAAGAATTCCAAATATGTTGCAAATGACATAGGCCTATCTCATACGTCAAGCAAATGTGCACCGTCCTGGTAACATCACGTGAAAAAATAACTAAAGTCTAGTAGGATAACTGATAAAGATAAAGGTAGGGTAAGCCAGTATGCAAAATAAGTAGGCCTATGCAGTAAACCCTCCATCTCATCCATTCCGGGTAAACGTGCCTCTTTGTACAGCGCTGTAGCCACGCCCCTGGACGCACCGTGAACTGTGGATGACTCTCCCGGAGGAAGGCACCGTCTCGGGCCTTGACCGGTGTCGTCCCGCTCTTCATGTGCGCTGCTGCAACACCTTCACACTGTGCCATCCCGACAGCAGCCGGCAACAGAGCTCCTCACCCCTGACTCACGCGCCTCCCCGGCTCTCAGCCCATCTGAGAGGTAAAAGAGGGTCATTTCAAGGTCACTGCACATAACGGGGAGACCAAAATAGAAGCAGCCATCGACAAAACCGAGCAGCACCGTGACCGTCTCTGCTGGTCCCGCAAGTCAACCCTGGCAATGCGCACTGGTAACTAATGCCTTTTAGAAAAGAAAAGGGGGGGAAAAAAGAGGAAGGGGGAAAAAAAACACCAGCCATGAGCTTGACATTTATTTATTTATTGACAAATCAACGGAAAAAAAGTACATTTGTGCTCACAAATAATGATTGAAAAGTAAGTGTTCATGTTACAGTTTGTTAATAATCACATGTGCAAATACAAATTAATTATGACGATTAATTAATGTTAGTATAATTGTGCTACAATAAAATCACCGTTTTGATCAAATAGTAAAATCTAAAGTGTTCCATTAATGTTTCCTGCCCCCTAGTGGCGCGAGGAAGATATATGACAGTGATTAAACAAACTGTTGTTACAGTTAAATAAAGATAAAGCAAAAATAATAAGCAAGTAAGTAAGAAAGTTGTACCAAACATGCCCTGGTACTAAACTGAGCATGTTTGGTCTTTCATCAGAAGACCACATCACTGTGCCACATATGCCACGTAATGCACTTCATAAATGGGACTCTTTCTTCACAAAAGGAAACCCCATTGTTATTTTTACAATAGTCGTGTATGTTTGTCTATCGCATGTATGCTTCAATAATATTCACACAGCTCTGGTACAGTTGCTGACCCTCTGGTGCACCCAATGGGCCAATTTAAATGAATTCCCCTGGACCTAATACAGTTACCGTCAGATTGTCCTTCGGCATCAAACAAAGAAAGGTATAGATGAGGTTTTAGATGAGAACAATTGGTATTGACCTTAGACAACACCAACAACATTCTTCAGTAAATAATGATACGGACTGCACACAGCACAAATTACTGCTATGCTGCAATTTACTGTAGTAATATCAAAATATCCCCAAATTAAAATATCTTTTGTTATATCATTTGATGATGTTGCCAGAAAATGTACCAAGCTGTGAGAGTGCTATGCATATTATTATCAGTGCTTAATTTGCGCATTCCTCCAATTTTCAGTTTTTCAGGGTAAAGGATCCGGGAAATATTTAGGAGGATCCGGCAAAGAATATATCTGATATAATGGGTTTTAATGAGAGTGTTCTGGCAACTGTTTTGGCCTGTTCCCCGAATCCATCACATCGAATCAAAAGTGTTCCTGATACTACTAATTTACAAATTAAGCACTGATTGGTATATTGTATTATGCTATATTATATTATATTATGTTATATTGTATTATGTTATATTATTATTGTCTATCATACATCATCTTCGTTTGCTTCTTTTTTTTCACCCTGTTGCAAAAAAACAAAACATAAAAACAACAATTGGGATAAGTGGCATTATTGATGACAGTTCCATCATTATTCTTATGAAGTTTAGTTCTTACAGGTGAAGTAGATTCGTCGCTGCCCGAACCACGGCTGTGCACCAGCTCTCCACCCTCTCCTCCTGCAAAATACCCCGGTCCGCCAGATCTAGCAGCAGAAACAAGCAGAAATTAAGACAATGCCTCGCCAAACATCGACCCACGCTCTTTTTTGGCTGGACGGCAGCTGGATGTGTTCTGATGTCCACACAAACGCCTGGAGACACTGCTGTAGACAGAGGCAGCGCATGTCATGAAGCTGACAGCTGTCCAAAACAACGGGAGCGCGCTGAACGAAGCGGTAAGCGAGTAGACTCCCCGGTGACAAATGTTTCTGTCTTTATAAACTTAGAGAGAAAGAATCATTTTTTAAAGATGCTTTACCCCTGACTGCGAGGTGAATGTTGTTCTTCGTCCTTGTCACGGTTGGGACTTTGTGCACCAAGAGTCCCTCCTTTCAGACATTTGTTGTTGCTGAAAGAACAGAGGGTTAGACATTTAGCCACCGGGTTAGGTTATTGTTGATCTGAGCTAGTGTTATGCCCATTTTAAGATAGAAAATGCACACACACCGGAAATAACAGACTACGACACCTGAACACCTTTTATTAGTTGTTACGCCTTGGCTTTGATCTCAGTTCTCCCTGTGCAGGTGATACTAACTAATCACTCCTTTTTAATAAGACGATTTCCTGCTATTATCTGCCCATGCTAATTCTCTCTCTCCCTGTCTTTCTCTCAAATCTTATGATGTCTTACCTTATTTTTATTTTATATTGACATAATTACACATAAGTAGCATTGGACAAACCAGAAGCATTGTTTTAAATGTTATAGTAAACTGCTCATTTTAACACTTGTCCATAGGACACTTTTAGTGAAAATAACCATCCATAGTTAGTTGCCCAATGCTTAGTGCTTGCATTTCCCTAGTGTTCCCCATACCCCTGGTTGGAAAACACTACCCTGTTATATTTTACATAAGTAACACAAGAAAATGACAGTGACTTTTACTACATGAAACCCATTGATTTATGCACCTTCAGGTGTTTTGTTAATGTGCAAAAACGTACCCATGCAGTTTTGTGTCTGCTTTCCGACTTCCAGGGTCCTGCCACATGTCTCTAGACAGATGAATGATTATACACAAGTTCATTAATATTAGTTCATAAAGATAACTTGTCATCAATATACTGTATGATAGGGACTACAGTAGCTACCAAGCACTTACCCATTCTGACCCACATGTGGAAAATCTCCAGAGATCGGAGGTACATCCTTGTTGTTACTACAAAAGATATATTTAGACAAAATTCTAAAAAACAGTTCTTGACATTGAAAGAGAAAAAAACATTCTAATCCTTACTTAGTTCCAGTGATCTCGTCCATAATGATGAATTTGTTCACATCATTAACATCATTGGAATCACTGCGAAGACATGTCAATTACAATGCGCATACATTGTTTGTTGTTCCAGGGTAGAACTTGAATTATGACAAAAGCAAAACAAAACCTTTTCACATTCAGCAACTGTTCTTGTTGAGTATTGAGTCCATTTTCCATCTCTGCAACTCTGTAAAGTAGTGAAAATAGTGAAAATAAATGGATTGAAGTTGCTACTTTCACTTGCTGCTCTTCTTTGATGTCTGTTATTGCTGGTTTCCCGTTTGAAAAAAATCAGCAATATTTGGGAAGCTCTGTGAATCAACTGCTGTTGTGATATTAGGCTGTACAAAATTGATTCAACTACTAATTTGATTCAACTACTAATACTATTGCTACTGCAACTACTTTCAGTTCAGACCGTATTGGTAAATAGTTTTTTGGCTAAGCTACTGCCCGCCATAAACATTGCTTTATATTGTACTTTGGACGGCCTCAAAATATGCAAGGAGTGATCATACTTTACCAACATTACAATCAATTTTAATTAATTCATAATAATAATAATAATAATAATAATAATAATAATAACAATAACAATAATAATAATAATAATAATAATAATAATAATAATAATAATAACAACAACAATAATAATAATAATAATAGTAATAATAATAATAATTAATTGGTCTAATTTCACTGACTAAGCTCCTGAATAGCTCATAAGAGTATGAGTATTTTTTCACACCTTTGATCTGCGTGCCCTCCATTGTGTGCAACATTAGTCCTTCCTCTGCAAGGGCAGCGCCCACGGAGTTTCGTCAGATAAACAGGAAAGCTGGCATCCAGCCTTTTCCTGTAAATCAAAGGTCTTTAATATAAGGCATCACAATCAGAAGCAAATAACAGCACTCACCTCTGACGTTTTCTTCTCCATAAAATGTATTTCACAAATAACAATACACAAATTGGAGTGATCAAGAATAATAATGTAACAGGCACACCAACTGGACAAAAGAGAAAGAAGAAGAGAAGAAGAGAAACGTAAATGCATTTTCTTTTAATCACATAAACATGATGCAATAATTTAACTCACTCAGTGTCTTTTTCCCGATGTTCATAGATGTCAAAGCTTTAGGACTGTCATCTTTATAACAGAGAAAATGTATGTACGTGTCAACTGTTTAGCTAGTTTTAAAAAGCAATGCAATTCAAAATTAGTCCTACCCAAAACAATGAAATCTTCACATGTGTCGTAAATCGTATCTCCCTAAAAAAATGGCAAATTCAAGTTTTTACCAGCTTGAAATGGATGTAAACAATCACTTCCTCACTGCTGTACTTGGTCTATTACCTTCTTGTTAACACGTTTGATTTGTAGATTGCGGCATTCGTGAGTAGTTACTGAAACATTATCCATTTCTGACACCACTCCTTTTAAAAGTTGGAATTTCTTCTTCTCCATCAGACTGATTATGGTCTGCAAATACAAAAACATCGGTTCTTGTAGCTAATGCGGAAATGAACCCTTCACATAAAAACGAAAGTAAATCAGAGGACCTACCCTACTTTGTACTTCTCTAACTTCAATCGCTTGGGCCTCCACTGTTGCGTTTGTAACATATCTATATCCACCAGCGGTTTTGATGTCAGAACATAAAAGGTGTATACTTGTACACGCTGTGAAGACATGGCAACAGAGATAACGTTTAGTTATGAAATCTTCACATTCCAGCGCATACATTTCATCCAACATCTAAACTGACAGACTTTATATTGACAATAAGGTCAATAAGTAGCTTTACATACCTTCATTGTACGGCAACAATAGGCTAAGAGCAAAAAGGGAGAGCCATACGTTCACAGACATCTTGTTTTTGCAAAGGGCTGAAGGGTAATGAGTAACTTCCTGAAAAGACAAAACATGACATCAATATCTGGGCATGCGCAAATCATAATAAGAATATTAATAAGGTTTAAGTATGATGCTCATTCCTTCATTTCAGAACACTGTCACAGGAGTTGTCTCATTCATAGCAGCACACATACAATGTTTTTGAGGCACTCTTTGTTAAATACGTGTGTCAGAATCTCTTCCTGCTGATTCATTTGTGTTGTGCACTTGTAGACACAAGGGGTGGCTCTTGTGCTACTGGAGTTCATAGTGTGTAGATGTGTGAAGTGTGTATGGTCTGGAAGGTTTAAATGTGCCATTATTTTATCACCACAGTGAAATAATCAGTGGGCATAGAGGCAATTGAAGCATTGAACGCAGAAGCAATAGGATAGATATAGTGTAGCAGTAGTAGTTTTGGTTTTAGTAGGCTATTAATCAGCAGTGTTTTGATAAATTACACAAGTATGCTCAAGAAACAAATCTGCTTAGTACTGGTCCCTCTACATGAAAATATTTTGAGGTAGCAAAACTTGAGTACAGATTTTGATTCCTTCTTACTGAAATAACTTGAAGCTAATAACTTTGCATTTTGCACTGAATCATGAGTGAATAGAGCTCTTATTGTTGCCCGCTCCTCTGTCATGTTGGCTGTACCCCTCTCTCTCACAGATAACACTGGTCATGCACGCTTCATTTGCGGTGCATCTTCTCTGGTCCAGTGACAAAACACAGAGCACATGTGTGTCGCTCAATACGGGCCCCTCGCTATCTCCTCTCCTGGCCAAGAGCATCTCACTCCTCTGTCTTTTAGCTCTGTAAACAATTAGAGAATGTGTTGCAATTCTATACCAATATTTATTATTAGTGAAGAGTTTGAAAGGGCAAATTTTATTCACATGTGTCTTGTTTTGGCTTTCTTAGTTGAGTATTCTTATTATGACACGCCACACTATTATTTTCTGGCTTTTATTTGAGATTTTAACCTCATTATACCTCCTGCATTCTGTCTCCCTCTCAAAAGCTGAAATTTCTCCCCCACCACCTTTTAATATCATGAGTTGGTGACCCTCTATTTTATTACTGTCCAGACAGCTTCTCCAGGCAGGTTATTTGAAGTACTCAAATTGCTGCCACTACAAACCATGTAGTGCTAATTGCTAGGAGCTGTTGTTTTTACAGGATTTTAAGCAACTTCTCTCCCCTTTGTGCCAAAAGAGGAGGAATCCTGGTGTTTTCATGTATGAAGAAACCAGGGTTGAATTACTTTTGAATCTATGTCATTTTTGTACGTAAAATGTAAAATCCCAGTGCTTAGTTCTCCAAAAGTGTGTAATATGATATCTTATAAAGCTTTTTGCTCAATACCGCACATATTCACTGTATCCCAGATCAACAAAGCCTAAAAACGACTAACTTGAGCGCTCTCTGCGGAGGGGAGTGCTGTCGAAATGGGCCAATGGTCTTATCCATTTTCCATGGAGATCAGGTGACAGTGGGAGGCTTCTCCAGCACAGGCCCAGTGTAAACAGACCAGAGAAGTTACGAGGCTCAGAAACACAAGACTGATGGACGACTTCTGTCCCATACTCCCACCGCCACAACAGTTTCACCGCACCATTCAGTCAATATACAATAAAACACGCAACAGGATTGAAATTCACAATCCTGCACAGATCCATGCAATTCTTTTATTTCTTGCCTTGTGACATATGGATATTTGCTTGTCCGTGTGTAAACATATATGTTTAGATGTATATGTATGTATGTATGTATGTATGTATGTATGTATGTATGTATGTATGTATGTATGTATGCATGTATGCATGTATGTATGTATGTATGTATGTATGTATGTATGTATGTATGTATGTATGTATGTCAGTATGTATGTATGTATGTATGTTTGTATGTCGGTATGCATACATGTATGTATGCGAGTATGCATGTATGTAGGTATGCATATAATTCCTATTTTTATTTTATTTATTTATTAATATTTTTGTAATTATATTTTTGTAATTAATTTCTTCTTATTATAATTTTTTTCTTTTTTACTTTGTCTTCTTAATTTATCATAAACAGTTCAGATTTTTATGTGATTATTTTTATTTTTTCATTATTATGATTATTACTATTATTTATTTATTTATTTATTGTTACTTATTATTTTTCATCTCACTGGGTGTTAAAAAAAGAAAAGAACATTTGTGTAAATTCTGACATGCTCATTGTGTAATTGCAACATGAAATGTATGACACACACACACAAAAAATCACTATACTGATTGATGAGTATTAGTGTATTTTAGCACTATACTTAAAGTACACGTTTCCGTACTACTACTACTAGTGCACTGATTTATCAATATGTCGTACTCAAGATATTTATGGCAATATTGGTTTATTTGTGATCTTAATTGAGCTAAAAGTGTTCAAAGTCTCAATAAAGGGACAGGTTATTTCTGCAAGTGAGTCACTGTTTGAGAATTTAAATTCAGAGTTCATGTCCACTTTTCTGTGACTGAATTGAAACTGTAAGAACCAAATCACAAAGACTGCAGAGACATAGCGAGTGCTTTGCAAACAACAACAGACATTGATCATTTACTAAGTGTTTGCCCATATGTGTAACAGGTAGTGCGTGCAAAAGGTGGTCAGTAGCAGAGTTATTTGAGCTTTTTTTTTTACTCTTGCAACATTCTCTCCTTTACATATCTGATTAAAGGGCTGTGATACAGGCAATTTCAAAAGGCTAAATAGGTACAACATGCCGACAATATGCAATTTTCCAACTTGTTCTTGCTATAGTCTGTCTCCATTGTCTTGTGTTGTTTAAACCTGTGAATCCTGTCGTTTAAACTTCTACAATCATTTTCTAAAGTTTGTCTCTTTCTTCTATTAGTTTAGCTGTATGTTTTTCAGTCTTCTCTCAGACGTTCATGCACTTTAAATAAAACAATTTGCAGTGTAGTGTCACAGCAAAGACTACCAAGTGTAAAAAACGCCTGCTACAGTTTAGCCTGTTTAGTTTTGTTTAGTTTTCCAACTTATACGGTCCACCGCAGTGCCCACAATAAGAACACCACTGCGCGAATCTAGAGCAACTACACTACATTTTAAAGCCTAACGTATCATGAGGCTACACGTTTGAATCCAAATACACAACAGCAGCAAGAAAACCAAAACAATATGCACAGGCTAGAAGTGGTTCCTTCATGACAACAGCCCTGCGCTCGTGCTGTGATGTGGTGCAGTAGATGGAGAGCGTCTGTTCCCAGAGCGGACACGATTCACAGTGATATTATTCAAGCAGAAAGTGTTCTTTGTCAGCCACAGACACAAAGCGAGTGTAGGGGAACAGCTCAGAGTCACTGGGGGCACGTTCAAATAAAATGGTAATAAGTGTAAACCCTCTGTGGCTTGAAGGCTGCGTCTGGTCTGTCCAGTATCACAGGCGACTGTGTATGTCTCAATAAATTATATAAAAAAGATGTCTACACACAGGAAAAACTGGCACTATATAAAACATACAATTTTGTATGTTTTTTCGTGTTAAGTCTGTATACTTTCCATAGGAGTTGGCACAATATTGTGTATCTATCATGGCAAATATGTTTTCTTGTCATCAGGGCTGGACATGAACACTAGTCAACCAGCCAAACTCTGCTCCATGTCTGCACTGGCTATAACTCATTTCACTCTCAGTGCATGCAGGGTTGAGGGTGTTTGAAATTCCTGTTTTTTTGAGGGTACACCATATTTTCTACACAATACATGTTATTTTTTGGTTGGGTAGACACATTTAAGTGGTTTGTAACATGGATTCAAGTTCCCGTGTCTCCTAACGCTATTGCTTTAACACCGAACAAAACCCTTTATACAGGGAGAGAAAGTCTGGAAATTCAGCCCACAACCATTTACTTCTTGTTTGTTTGTGGACTAATCTCCCCGTGTACTATTTGTGCTCTGCATTTGACCCATCTAATGCTACTGGGGCAACTTGTCAGGAAGGAGCAGCCTGTTATAAATATTTTGGATTGAGGGAGGAAACCGGTGCACCCAGATGAAGCCCACCCAGACAGGGAGAGAACATGCAAACTCCACACAGTGCGACCCCAGCTTCCACAAGGAGACAAAAAATGTCACTACCCCCATGCGTGATAAAACATGCAGCAAGTATTTTATTATGCAGCATATAGAAGTAACATTAGCAATATGATGAGCCTGAAGCTCCGCCCACATCCTGCCAACAAACCTGCAGAAGTTCAACTTTTCACTGAGCTCGCTGGGGCACCGCAACCTGATCCCGCTGAGAAAGTCTTATAAAAGGAAGCAAATCAAACAATCCAATCCAAAAAGACAAATGTGTGTTACTGCGTGAGATCTGTCCTCAGCAAATGCAGTGATAATCTTGAGTTATATAATAAAACAAAAAAAGGGGCAGAAAAATGGGTTGCACAACGTGGACAGCTCGTATTAATGTGTTTTCCATGTTGTTCTCCGGAGAGAGATCTCTGTCAGAAAACAAAACGCTCTGTTTGAAACCTGGTTTAAGTTCAGCTAAATCCACTTCAGGTGGCCCTCGTGTTTCTCAACTTTATAGTTGCTACTATTTGATTATCTGTTCTCTCTGAGGCTTGAGAAAGTACTGAAAATGTGTTAAAGTGATAAAGGTTCATAATAAAAGTTTGGGTGTCTGTGAAAGTGATCAAGTTGACATTTTTTCAAATTAATTTGTACAGCTGTACAATGACACTGTTACCACAACTTCATCACTGCGATTGGTACAACTACAACAGCATTGTTATGGGTAAAATGTATAATTATACATCACCAAGAAATTTCCACAATTTACCAGATTATTTGACACACTACAGGGGTAGGGCACCACTATCTCAAGAGCCAGATGTGGCTCTTTAAAGCCTCTGGAGCAGCTCTTTTGAGATTTTTGATGGAAAATATCAAGTGTTTTTGAGTTTAATTAAGGTTTTAAATTTTGCTCTCCATTTGAGCCAGAATGAAGGCAGTGAAAAATGGTTGGTTAAAATGTTGAAATAAGTAACGTAAGTAAGTAAGTAAGTAAGTAAGTAAGCAAGTAAGTAAGTAAGTAAGTAAGTAAGTAAGTGCTTTATTTGTCATTGTAACAACGAAATTGTGTTTAGGTGTTAGTCCTGCGCCACTGCGACTGAGCCACGATGCCACTGGGGTCAACCTGACCAGCATGTCCCTGGAGGTCAGGGAAACCGGAGTAATGCCTTCAGTCTCCTAATCCTCTGAAACAGTGCACCGCCTACTTGGTTTGTCCCTGTTTCAGAGCGTAGTGTCCTGCACTGGTCAGTTCCTCCACTTCCTCCTTCCTCTTCCTCCTGCGCAGCTCCCTCCACTCCACAACAGTTCTTCACATCTTCTGGGAAGAGTTTAGCAGTTAATCTGTTTTATTCTCTAGTGAACATCCATTAGACAGAAAAATAGAAGGCATGCGTGACTTGGCTGTGAGTCTCGCCCGGATGCCTCCTTGTTTGTCCCTTTTTTGTTTCCTGTGGCTCCTCTTGTGAAGCCTCCACTGTGCTGCAGGTGTGGTTCCTCTTCAGTGTCTCAGAAGAAGAAATTTGTAGGTCTCAAATGAGTTTAGCTGATACGCTAGCTGTTTCCTTAAAAAAAATGGGGGGGAAAATGCTTTCTTCAGGACAATTAAGGACTCTCTGCAGTACCCCACAAAAACACGACAAGACGTACAAAAGTATCCAGTAAAACAATGTGGAACACAGAAAGCACAAATGCAGTTCAAAGATAAAGGCAAAAAATGCAGCTGTACCAAGAGAGAGGGAGGTTGCTGCCTGTTTACATGTCCCCATGACGTCACCAAAAAGAATACAATTTCTCATTAAATTGTACATTTCAAGTTGATCAATAAAAAATACCACTATACTACTGCTTCATGGTACTAGTACTTCTGAAACCACTCCTCTTACTACATCTTAAATCAGTGTCCTCAGATTATCGGTTTGAACGGGTTACTGCTCTGCCAGTGTGTTAAAATCAAAACTTAAAGGTAATGTTAGTAGGATGCACTTTCATTATTTGCGCCATTCCTCATTTGAAAGCTAAGGACCTAAAGAATTCACTCACTAAGCTTTAACAACTGGAGGCCTGCACTAGCACTCTTTATGACCAGATTGGGGCCAGGGGCTGGAATTGTGAGAGAACAACATTTTGATTTGACCATACGTCATATTCGTGGACACTAGAAAAAAAACATACAAAACTCATGTTAAAGTTCTGTATCCATTAAAAATATACTTTTCAGTATAGCTTCCTGTCTCCCTCAAAGCAGTTCTTGGCACTCAGGCGGAGCGTGTCTTGTTACAGAAGTACAAGCCGCCTGATAAAGCCCTGCATTGTGACCCGTAATCCCTCCAAAACAATGAGCATTTATGCACCTCGCCCGCTTTTATTTCTGTGTCCTGAATAAAAACATGCGCCCAAACTGAACACATCGTCCCACTGTGTTACTAAAACAACTCAGGCACCAACATGCTTTATAGACTGATGAGAAACAACCCACCCTCGTCACGTCTTATTTTCCAAATTCGTGTGAAATTTGGTTGTATCGCTGATTAACCGTGGGCAATGCGTGACGTGACAGGAAAGGGCTGAGAGTCATGGCCGGGAGCAGTGAAATGTCAGCTAAAATCAGTCTATTATGAGCTGAAAATTAAGACTTCATTGTTAATTTGTCCAGGAGCATTAACAGTTCAGAGAAAAATTAAATGCTAAAGAAGCACATGCAATTCAGAATAGGGCTGCAATTTGCAAATCGCATTCGGATTGAAATGGCTCATTGTTACTGTATTTCTTATCGCCTATTCTGTTTGCAGAGTCATTTTATTGCCTAAATAAATTGCCTCCTTTGCGATTTGGTAATTGCACCCACTTAAAGTTTGATTTCAGATGCGACGAATCTTGCAGTGCTGGTATTTGTCTGTGTCATGTTTTAGTTCAGGCAGGTCTTCTGTAGCTTTTCACACTCCGTTGATCCCCATTGTTAAATAAACAAAGCCGTGATCGCTGAGGCGTTACGCGCTCACCTGAAAGACAACCCGAGTTCTACAAGCTCCGACACATCGAGGTACACATGCACAAATGTCTAAAACTGAGTGAAATAGTTTGATACTCGACGCCAGACTGAAGTTAATAGATGGTGATTGCTCTTGAGTGTCTGGGGGCCGTCCTCACAGTGATGTGTTCCACCTGTTGTTGCCCCGCTGCAGCACTGGCAAAACCATCCGTCATATTTCGACATGTTTGATTTATGCAGCGATGAAAGGCGATGTAAAAGAAGTGCTCAGGCGCAATAACTTAATAGTTTATTTTGTGTTTTTGTGTTTTTACTTCACACAGCCCAGGAAGTGACATTAGTAAGAAAGAAAGGAAGTTTTTGGGTGATTAAGCCGGGATCTGAATTTACTGAGTCGAAATAGTAACTTGAGGGCTGATTTGATTAAAGGTGCATTAGGCAACTTTTTATGCGGGGTAAAAAAAAATGTTTTATGTATATTCGACAATGTACTAACCCAGCGGCTGTATGAGTGGTCAGCATGGCGCCTTTACTTTCACGGTGGCCTTTACAGTGCTCTACAATTGGTAGGTTTTCTGGTGAGAGGGACCAACAGTAGTGAAAACCTTCCAAACAATTGATCCTGGAGCGTCCTGACCACAGAGATGGAAAGCAAAGGCGCCATGCTGACCACTCATGCAGCTGCTGGGTCACTACAAGGTCAAATATAAAAAAATATCACCTTTTTTTTTCACAAAAAGTTGCATAATGCACCTTTATGCCGATGTGCCCTTTCTCCTTCAGAAAAAGCATAGATTCTTCCAATCTGCATAGATAGGGGGATGAGGCTATATCCTTCCGATCTACATTAGGGCGAATGCATGAGAGTGCACTCTAAAGCATAAGGCCTGACTTTTATTACCTCTATGATTAAGCATAAACCAAAGCTGGAGTTTTATCCGCCGCAGGATTGTCAGCCCGTGACCCTAACAAGCTCATGGCGCATCACTGTAAAGAAAAGAGAGAAATCTAATTCCAAAACTGCACATTTATCTACAGCTTAAGTATTGTTATGGAGACTGTAGCCTAGGTGTGTCCAAACTTTTTTCATGGAGGGTCACATAAGCGTACATGGGGTGAAGGGCCACAGATTGGTGGTCAGTGCTTTAAACAGTGCTCCACACCTTTATTTATGCTTAAAACCTTATAAAGCAGAACTAAGTAACTCATGCCCCTAGAGGCCATAAGCGCCACTGCAGGTGTCGTAGCATGTTGCGTTATTAATTGTACCACAACCCAATTACACAATGGAGATCATTTTTTTCACTCGAACTTGGCTGTAAATACTGCTAAAGTGGCGCTAGCCCGCAGTTAGCTTTGACCGTTAGCCTGTTAGCTTCTTCTTCGGGATTCTATTAGTTTGCAATGGGGACTCCGACTCGGAGCAGGTGAAGTTGCAATTGTAGTTTTCGGGCCAGAGACACCAGGGGGAGATGAAGGACCCCCTAATCATCCCATTAACACTTGTATTACCCCAGAGGGACCATGAAAAGGATTTATAATGGTAAACAAGTTACTAAGAACTTCTGTAATGCCAGCTCTGTCTCACAATAAAATGTTTGTGGTTGAGGTTATACCTGTGTAGAATTATTAAACTGGACATAAAAAGACCATCTCTCGTTCCGATCCCCTGCTGTAGCCTGTTCCTGCAGCTGAGAGCTGTTGGCAGTACTTCCATAGTAGTCGAGTAGTGGCAAGTCTGATTCCCTCTTTTAATCATTCACTCGATCAGGATACTTTGTTTTATGACTCTATATTGACTTATTATGAGACGGCAACTTTTTTCTTTTAACTCATTGATGATGTGTTTGACTACGCTGCATATCAAAGTAGTGCAGAGGATGAATGTTGCTCCTGGGGATGTAAAAGTGCTTTGTGCTCCAGACAGCTGTTGTCTAGACAGGCAGTTTCATGTCCTGAAGTTTTTGTGTGTGTGTCTTTTACAGCCTGATACACCTCTTGTTCCAACAGGAGATTTCCTTCACCAAGTTTTCTGCTGCCGTCATGATCTGTCACCATGACCAGGAAGAGGAGCTCCTTAATTATAGGACTGAGAGGAGGCATCGCTTGCCTCCCAAGGTTAGAGCTAATAACACAAATAATGCTTATGCTAAAGAAAGACAATGTAGTTACGTATGTTGTGTGGTCAGAAGCAAGTGTAAAAATACTCAAATACTGAGTGATACGATTAAGTAAAAGTAGCCATCAAAAATGATGATTGTGTGTCACAAAATAATGGGGATATAATGAATACAGGGTAAGTATCAATAAAATGTTTAAGAATCTTAATCAACAGATCAAATTCAAATATTCGCAAATCTAAATCTCAATTTAAATACTTACTAGAGAAATGTTTGATTTCTGTGTGGGCATGATATTGTGTTCTTGCTCTAATCAACTAATCAAAATACAAAATATGTTTCTGCTCCTTTGGAACATAAAATGAAGTGAATGTAACAGAGCAAATACCATGACCGACCTCTGTGTCGATCCTTTTTATTTTAGGAAGTACCAAATACAGTCTGTTAACACCAATCAGCTCCTCCGCGCTGCACTTACCAATTACACTGAATCAGTTCTGCACAAAGACATGAATTACTCACCTGTTCAGCTCATTTACAACCAGGAATTACAGGAATACTGCCGGCTGTGCGCGCCCATTAAACTATCGGCACAGGCTATCATCACACTTACGCTCACAAAGGCCCAGGGAAAGCACTCAGCCACAGATAGGCCGCTATTGTGTTCACTCTCTTTTAGTGAGCCTGACTCAGTTCACCTTATGTGCGAAAAAAATGTTTGTGCTCGTTATCAAAGTAACTTTCCAGTACAGTGTGTGAATTATGGCTGATAACAAAGCCATTGCCCGTATATGACATTTTTTATAACTGATGTGGAAGTAGCACTTCTGCTACTTATTCATACTGTGTGTGTAGTTCTGCAACAACACTGACTACTACACCCTGCCAGTTATTACTTTTGCAAATAATAACGGATTTAATAACTTAAAATTGACACTCATTCATTTATCTGCATACCCTTGACTGTAAATTGATTCTAAAATTAACGATAGGTTGGAGATGTATCTCTCTGGTGTCCTATATCGACTTTAACCACATTATAATGTTACATCCTCATTAAAAACATATCTGTAGTTTTATTTCATTCAGGTATGTTTCAGTAATTCTGCATATTCAGGCTGTCTTCCTCTTCTGCACTCAAAATGCAACCCACACTCAAAGACTAATTATACTACAAAGTGCCCAGAAGTAGTTTAGGCATAATATAGGACCTTTCAAGTCCCTTATGCCCATTTTCTAAGATAGTTTTGCAGTGTTAACCTTGTATGACAGCAAGACGGCCATGTTTGAGACCATGCAGATCCTTGCAAGTGTGTTTCCTCCCAACATCTTGTTTTTACATTCCTGCAGCCCTCAGCTGCCCATAAGTTATAGCACAAACAGACACATCCTTCAGACCGCACACTATAAACAAAACACTCTCCTATCTCCATAGGCCACATGTCTTGTCTAAGGCGTGAGATAAAACCGGTTTATTGGACAATTTAAGTCTGAAATGTAATTGTTCACATCCATGGTCAAATATTTACTTCATTATATGCAAAGGCGGGAACAATCTGACCTCCTGTATATTAGAATCGGCTCATGTCATCCTACCTGACGACATTTAGCTAAAGTAAACTTGCCACACGTCATGGCGCCAGGCCTTATCAGGTAAATGTTTTCATTATGCAAAAGGAAAAACAACAGATGACCTCCAAATCATGTAAATATGGGTATTTTAGTGATCCATAACTTTGCTCTTTGATAAACCACTACCAAACATAACTATGCCACACTCCTTAACGCTATTTGTTTGTTATAATTGACACAGTAATTTTCCTTTTGTTGAAAAGTACTCCTTAAATGACTAGTTTTACTTAATTTTTTAATGTTCATTCCATATATATCACAGCAGTAATAGCGAGAGATGAGCCAATCCACCTTTTTCAATCCAAAATTGATACTTGGATTTGTGAACATATTGTAAAACTTTTTCAAATATGCAAAGATTTTATTTATTTTTTATCAGTAACTCCACGAGAACACTGAGACGTCAACCATAGTATTGTTTTGTCTTAATTGTTATCTTGAAACAATAGTCAACCCACTTTTGGACCTGATATCAGCAATGCTACATCCCTAGCCATAGCATTAGCAAGTGGTAAAATTGTAGTCATAGTTAATAGCCCTTTTCAATTATGGAGTCAATGCATTTCACTTCTAATCATTAACTTTGTGGATTTCTTTGTTTTAGACATTTTGACATTTCTAAGCAGACCTTCTTAAACAACCTACTGTTTGCGTAGGGTAATCTGGTTTTGTAAATAAGTGCTTTATTTGTCATTGTACTGTTAAGTTGTTAGTCCTGAGCCGCTGCAACTGAGCCGCGCCACCACTATGGGCCAACCTGGCTGGCTGTCCTCCGTCTCCTCTGATCCTCCGAAACTGTGCAGCGCCTCCTGGGTTTGTCCCTGTTTCAGAGCGGGGTGTCCTGCACTGGTCGGCTCTTCATCCTGCGCAGCTCCCTCCGCTCCACAACAGTCTTTCACCATCTTCGGGGAAGAACTTAACAATAAATCTGTTTTATTCTCTGGTGAATGTCCATTAGCCAGAACAATAGAAGGCATGTGTGGTTTAGCTGTGAGTCTTGCCCGCATACCTCCTCATTTGTCCCTTCCTTGTTACCTCTTGTAAAGCCTCAACTGTTCTGCAGGTGTGAGGGGCTCTTGGTGCCTCTTCAGTGTTTCAGAAGAAGAAATGTGTGGGTCTCAAATGTCTTTAGCTCCTAAGTTTGTTTATTTTAATAAGCTGCTTTCTTCAGGACCATTATGGACTCTCTGCAGTAAAAAAAAAATCCGTTGAACCCCCCAAAAACCCGGCAATGACGTTCAAAAGTATCCAGTAAAACAATGTGGAACAGAAACTACAAATGCAGTTTGCAGAAAATGGGAAAATACAGCTGTACCAAGAGAGAGGGAGGTTACTGCTTGTTTACACGCCGCCACGACATGTACCAAAAATAGATATATCTTTCAAACATTCAAACTTTGTCATTACAAAACTGTCCCAGTCCGATAGAGAAAACATAACAGTGTACTCTGCACATCACCAACTATCTAGGTGTATAGACATGCTTTGTGGTCCGATAAATATAGATTGCCGGCGTTTTGACGTTGCATATTCAAATCGAACGAGCAGATAAACTCACTGGGAATTTCCTTTTTTGGCAAACAGTCACCAACCGTGGTGCACCCCCCACTTTCTTTTTTTTCCTTTTCTTTAGGCTTTTCTGCTTTGCCTACTCAAACACCCATCTTGGCACGGGATATTTGAATCTTAAAGAGGCGAGGGAAGACTGGGAGATTTAGCCAGGAACATGCAAATGGACTTATAAGGGAGACCTACTGTGTGCCCTTTACAAAGTGACTGTTGGAGCTCGCCCATTCATTGGTTGTCATTGGTAGTTTAAAAAAAAATATGCAAAGTAGGCAGCGTGCTTGAGCTGGAGAATACTAAAGAGCCTATTAATTCCTTTTAATTCTATTAGAAAGTGGTGTACAGCTGGATAAGAGGCCCAGTTGCAGAGTAGAGACTGGGTTGGTAATGCTTTGGGAGATGCACAGTGCGATTTCTAAAAGTAAATGCATTTCACACTTTTTGAAGCAGTCAATTGAAATGACAAAAGCTATGATTCAGGAAAAGTGCTTTATATTTTCATTGCGATGATTTTGGTATGTGATTACTGGGAAGCGTGAGTTAAGTAAAAGGAATTTGTCAAGGCTGCAACTGTCCTGATGTTATCTTTGGTGAAAAAAAAAAAACAGATGAAGGCACGTACAGGTGAATACGTGCTTTGCGACGCACACAAATCTAATCTGCATTTTCACATCCGCTGAGCTATTTTTGCAGCTTAATTTTACAAAGAAAATCTTATCAACGAATTCCTTCGGGTCTGATGAAAAAAAGTTTTTTTTTATGTTGAAGAAAGGCGGTACTTCTAAAACTACTGCTTGTACTTTTCAACATCCACTGCTGCTTTGTACACACCGGCACTGTCACAAATATTTGTTCTGCAAACAACTTTGTCTCTCTAGATACAGCATGATGTACTATGACTATTATCTCTAATACATCTACTGCTATTACTGTGAACACTACAACAACTACAACAGCTCCTACTACTCTGTGCCCATTCTGAATGATCCCCCTTCTGTTTCTGCCACTACACAACTACCCCGACCTTAACCAGTCTGTCACACGGGCTAATGATTCATGGCATTTTGACTCATTTTCAGGTTTCTAACAATACAATTCATTCAAATGTGTCCACTAATAAGAGACACTGCGTTATTACCTGATGAACTATGGACAGTGATTTAGTCCATTATGACAATAAAATATGCTTATTTGCATTTTGGGTCGGGGCACCAGACAGACTTGAAATCTTGCAATTAGAAAATCACACAGACTGAACTTCTTAAAGGAATAGGCCACTGCTTTTACATACTGAGATATGTAAAAGCATATCTCAGTATGTAACTGAGACAGTTACGCATCTTACCTGATGCGTAACTGTCAATTACATTGTTAGCATTTAGCCGCTCCAGACTGGGGTGAAGTTAGAAGCTACCAAGCTCTTCCACGTTTTCCCTATTTGAATAAAAATCCAAGTCTAGTTCCACAAAATTAAACATGTCGATTTTCTAAGCCGATTAAAAGGGAAACTATATTGTAAGGAGATGCTAAATGCTAACATCGTCTTTGGTCTATTGGTCTAGTGACTAAGCGCACGCACAAAGACCAGACAGGTTCGCATCAACTCATCTAAGCTAAGGTAAGAACGTATCTCAGTATGTAAAAACGGTGGCCTTTTTCCTTTAAGGCAATCCCTTTCAAATAACGAAATATTCTGTCCCTATTCTGCATAAAACCTGCCGACCTCCTTGTCTTGACCTCGACATGTTCAGAAATGCTTTTGAGTCTTGTTAATATTTTTCATTATTCTTCTGTTAAATGTTAAAACTAGATGTTTTTATGTGTTGTCCAAATCATGCAACCGTAATTATCACTTGCACTGCTACTTCTGCTTCTGCAACGTCTACCATTTATTGTACTTCAAAATTAAAAAGAAAACCTCTTATGTTTTCCTTTCTTCATGTCGAAGAGTGGCTGTAATGGCTTTCACCCGGTTAGGACAGGAGTTCAAATGTGTCTGCCTCTGCCTGGCCTTGCTCTGCTCCTTGTGTGTGCTCTGTGTAAATAATGAGACTCGTCTGCTTAGCCTTGTGTAATGTGAACATACAGGAGTGTGGTCCGACCCCTGAGCACTTCCTCGGAGGGCAGGGGGTGAGAGAGGACTGCAGGCCCAGAGTAAATGAGATGTCAGGTTTGACGCTGTCTGTGTAAGCCTAGAGCAGAGCAGACACACGCACGCAGTCAGTGACGGCAACTCCAGACAATACAATAATAAGACATGGAGCAGGGCAGAACATGGTGGAAAAGCATGGATCTAATTGAAATGTGTCTGACAAGTACAAAAAGTACCATTAGATGTTTTGAAATCAAGATTATCAAGACATTATTTTAAATATGACGTGTGACAGTAATATTTAAGGAAAAACATGTAAACCTCTAATACAAGATTTAGGTTAAAAACAAACCCTCAATGTCCCAGACTGAGGGCCTGATTTACATATCCGCCAAGTGGTGCTTAAAGCAAGTGCCATTCAGATTTTTGTCTCACAGAAATGCTAAAAGGCCACAATTTGCGGCACTGATCATATAAATAGTTTAAAAAGCAATCTGAGTTGAATTACAGAAATAACATTTTCTCCAAATCGGCTTTACCCAAATCTAAAAGCTTAAACACTGGTTAAACACTGTCCGTCCTGGTATTGAAGAGGCTGTGGAAACGTAATCACAACACCAGAATGTGGCCCCCCACCCGGCTCTCCACGATTTGTCCAGCCCATGACCTGCCCACTTTCTGCATCAAGTCTGAAGCTGAAGATTTCACAGAGTGCCCCCGTCAGCGTGAAAGTCTAGTCTACAGCCTATAGGTTCAGAAACACAAGATCGGATCCTATAAGTGCAGCTTTTGTGATTTGTGACTGTTCAAAGTGCAATTCAAACATTGACAGTATACTATGGCTTTGTGTCACATCAGTGGGAGCATGAAAATCTGATTCTTAGTGACATAACAGTTCACCTAACACATTAGAACTTGATACCGTGTCTATACCACTGAAACACACCTTCTACTGCGATTACAATACCAACCTTATCTTAATACTTAAAGGGATAGGTCAGGATTTTTGATGTAGGGCCTCATTTCCTAGTTATCCAGAGTGTTATTGATTTCTGGAGTTTTTTTATTTTTTTTATTTTAATTCATGCAGTCCTTATATTTGAACAGTTTAGTCGTGCTAGGCTAATGCTAGGCTAGCACATGTCTATGGTAACTAGTAGCCTGCATTAAAAACCTATTCAAAATCATCAGGTAGTCTTCCAAACGTTGCCATGTCTGATTTGTAGAAAGCTCCTTTGTGAATTCCACATGTAGTAATGCCGGCCGCAGGTAAACAAACTACTGTAGATCCGGTAACCTAGCACATCACTCTGCCGTTGCGTAGTTTACAACCAGAAAGCTGATGCTGCTCAAATATAATAATATATTTAAAAAAATATTCAGTCAACACAAACATTTATATTGGTAGTCATAAGTGATTTGCCTCAGGTGCACTGTGCACTGTGTTTTTAATACCGGCTACTAGTTACCATAGACATGTGTTAGCCGAGCACTAGCCTAGCACCACTAACCTCTTCAAATATAAGGACTGCATGAATAAAAAATAAAAAAATATATATACTACAACACTCTAACTAGGAAATGAGGCCCTCTGTCTCCCTCCTCATTTTGCAATCTTACACACTATCACTTCAAGTACTCCTAGTGAGCCCAGACACACCTGTCCTCCACGGTCTCATGCACACGGCATCGCCCTACAATCAAACATGTCTCCTTAGTTACAGTATTATGAAACAAAATATGCCTCTGAACCACAATCACATTCTTCCCACCCGGGAGCCCCACGCCCTCCCTCTCCCCGAGCCACTTCCCATCTGCTCTGCCAACTGCTCACTGCTCACACTATACACTACCAAGCCTTTTTCTTTAACGTAACATTGGCGGCCCTTATTGCTTCTTCTTCTTCGAGCCTGTTTTTCTTTCTTCCCCCACCACCTGGAAGCGGTTCGGCAAAGGGGAGGAAAAAAAAGTGCCAAGAAAAGGCCTCAGTTGCCCTAATCTGTATCTGGCTAAGCATCTCCATGGTAGCATGACCTCCTAAAACATCCCATCATGCTTCAGTGCACTCCAAAAGGGGCTGAGAGCAGGAAAAGGCCAGAGCGAGGAAGGGGCATGAAGGAGGGGGAAAAAATGGCCAAAGAAATAAAAGAAATGCTGTTGAGCCGCTGGAGTGTAAGACAGGGGTTAAATCATTTATGTCAATGTTTATATTTGGGAATAAAATAAGCAAAATAACTTACTCCTGTGGGACCTTGTAAACATTTTGAATCTTTAAATAGTTGTTTTTTTAGTGGCAGAAATGTGTGACATTTCAACAGAGTGGTAAAAGTATAGAGTCATACTATGTTCCAAGATTTAACCGGAAAAATCATTTTCCAGTACCTCATTATTTTTTACTTACTTTGTAATATTCAGGGACTTCTGGTAGCTTTGAAAAGTATTTCAAACTGACTGTGAACTAGGTCATTATTTAGTACAATAGAGCTTGAATTAGTGTCATCTGCTGTGTAAGTATTCTGGGATTAGTTGCACAAATAATAAACTTATTTAGAGTAACAATGCACAGTCATAATCTTCTTTCTAAAAGCTCTCCACGTTCAGGACTGTGGGTTAAAGTGCGTTGTGACATCATCTTCATTCCCTCTACTGAGATTTACTGGAGTTTGGACATTAGCGTTATTTATGTGGCAATAGTGACATGTTGTTCCTTGGCACTTGTTTACTTTTTTATAGTGGTTTGGCTGGCTTTTAAATGTATTTGCTGCCTGCTGTCAATAAACTGTGGCGTTTGCCTGTAACGTTTATTTTAAAACATTTGAGCCTAGGATTGTGTCATCAAAACTATTCTAGAAATAGGGGCACATTGCAAAAAAAATAAACCAATGGAGATTTAAAAGTGTAAAATACTGTCAATGTTTTACTGAAAGCTATGTTTGCTTGTTTCTCCCAAAAATGTCTGATTTCAATTTTTAAAACAGTCCTTCCCAAACTCTATTGTAAATCTATGTACGTATATTGCTGCCTGTCAAGTAACATGACGGATTTAGCCTGTAACATTTTACCTTTGCAGCACTTAATTATAATCTCTATTACAATAACAGTGAAAGAAAGTCCATGTTGTCCATGTAAAAACGGGCTTTTAAATATTCAACATTCTTTTATTGGTTTGGTTTTTTTTGAGTACAGTGGTTATTTCTGCCTTCATGGCGTTCACAGACGGCATACAACAATAACTACAAACAAAAAATATAGCTTTCTGATAATAATAACTGTGGTGGCTCAGTCTAGTAGTTACAACATGAATTATATAGAAACAAAATCTTCGTACCTGATCAACAACAATAAACACGTGGAGAAAAAAAAAAACGGTCCAAAAACTGGAGCTAATACTTTTGAAATTCTTTGTGGTTTACAAAATGACATTGATATTTACATTCAATTGAATAATTATCATTCAACAATAAACATCGTGTATGTATGAGTTTGCCATTAACAAACACTGATTATTCAACGTGTGATAAAATACATTATACTGATTATAATTAGTTTGCACAATGTACTTTCAAGTGCTAGTAATAATAATAATGATAATAACAATAAAGACGCACAGTAGGGCTGCACAGTGTCGCCAAATTATTTTGATTGTAATGTTAACTGATGCAATATCTGTGGAGAAAGATGACACTAACATAAAGTCACTAATGTCTTCCATCTGACTGAGGACTGACGCCTGCAATGCTCCCAAATTCAGGCCCATTTTAGCCTTGTAGTGGTGAATGATAAACACAACAAATTCCTAAAGATTTTGTGAATTTTAATGACACATACTGCTCTGAAATGGCTTTATAATATATCGCTTTTTTTTTCTTTTCTTTTTTTCTTGTTGTGCAGCCCTAATGCACAGGGGATGAGTTACTCCCCTGTCAAGAGTGGCATAAATCAAGGTGCAGGTCAGGAGACAGGAGTCCAGGGGCAAAGAGCAAAGTTCACCAATTCAGTCAAACATCCTCCTCTGACACAAGGAAAAGTGGTTAGAACAAGAACAGTAGTGGAAAGAGAAAAGAAAAGTCAACATACATTTCCTTATACGCTAGTAATGGTTTTAGTAATAGTGATTAAAATGGCGCCGTAGCAACATCGTTTTGTCGATGCGGAGCTGGAAATATCTGGACAATGCGTTTCCTTATTACTGCTCGTCACATGGCACAGGGATGTTTCCAGGAAAGGCGCCAAAAACAGACGTCCGCTTGTCTTCACCAACAACAAAGGAAATACCAGTGGGGTTTACGAGAGCTACTCCAAAACTCACCTCCATCACGACAGAAACAAAAAATATATAATATTAACATTAGCAGCTTCTAAAAGTCCTCTCAAAAATAGATGCTTTCATATAAAAAAATCTGAAATATACTGTAGTACGTGGCTATGCAGTTTGCTTCACTGGACGGGTCTGGCTTGCAGTCGAGTGTGCGTCTTGAGTTTCACATGTGAGCGAGTTAGGTTGCTGTGTTTGTGTTTTGGATTAGAGATTGCATCTGTTCTTCTTTCCTAGTGATTCCCTTTCATTGAAATCCCATTGTCCCGCTGTAGTCCATCTGTCTCTGTCACTCGGTGATTTGCTTGGGAGATTGTAGGTAGGTGCTAACAGACAGTTTGCTGGCTGGACAGTGGGCTCTCCAAAGACATGCAGGTGGGCGACAGGTCTGGACGCGCGCAGGGCTTAAACATGGACGAGATGTAGAAGGCCTAAAGGGAGAGACACACAAACACCACACATCCTGTCAATCAATGGAGACTCGGAGAATGCCAAAATAGGTGCAAGGAAAATGTACACAGTGAGAATGACCAGAATTCAAGGTCAAGGACAGGCTCTCCATCCTCGAAATGACAATAACAAAGACTAAGAGGAAGTTACGCCTTGAGGATACTTGAGTAAACTAGGGGGAGAGGTCAGGGCAGATTTTAAACTTTTCCGCAAGATGAAAGGGTTGCTCTTTCTGTCATTAGGAGCACACTGGCACAATAAATGAGTAAAATACATATACAATTCCAGCCACGTCGTATGGGCGTTTTTTAAGATGGGTAGATTTGAGATATGTTCTTGCCTGAGCTTAGACGAGTTGATGGGTACCTGTCTGGTTTTTGTCCGTGCCCTCAGTCACGCAAACCAACCAAAGGTGTTTTTAGCATTTGGTCTCTCCCAATGTATTCCTATAGCTCCAAACGGGGGTGAAGTTGGAAGCTACCACACTCTTCCACGGGCACGCACAAAGACCAGACAGATACACATCAACTCGTCTAAGCTGAGGTAAGAGCACATCACAGTATGGAAAAACTATGTGCTCTCAGTCACGCAAAAAAACCAAATGTGTTCGCATTTGGCCTCTCCCAGCATGTTCCTATAGCTCCAAACGGGGTGAAGTTAGAAGCGATCAAGCTCTTCTACGGGCACGCACAAAGACCAGACAGATACGAATCAACTTGTCTAAGCTCAGGTAAGAACATATCTCAGTTTGTAAAAACAGTGGCCTGTTCCTTTAATACCTGGCAACCCCAAGTGCAGCACACCCTTGATAATTATGCAGACGAGTTTCTTTAATCTTAATTACATTTAACTACACACAAACATTTGCAGGCGTGGTTCCTTTTTTTGGCAAGGCTGGTATCAAATGTGACTCGCTTTTGAAAAAAGGTAGTTTGCCTTAGGGGAAGTTCTTGGAAAGCGGCGCGCTTTAATAGGTTGGAGACATCTGGTCTAATTGATCTGACATTGTTATGCTTTGTAGTTTTTAAATATTTAAATATTTCTTGTAAAAGTATCTGTCAGTGGGATTCAAGCTTTGTATTATTGTGAGAGCAATTGATCCTCTAAAATCAGGAACAAACCAAATTACACCATTGGAGTCTAATAAGCAAAATGAAACAGCCCAAAGTATTCAGAATTTGGCCATTTTCACTTCATTTCCTTGTCTTGCAGTGCAATATTTATGAAGCAGTGGTTTGGGACGTACCACCCAGTAGGCAGTGAGGCCTCCTTGGATGAAGCCGGTGAGCACGTCGGTGGGGTGGTGCCGGTAGTCGGAGATGCGGCTCAGTCCGGTGTAGATAGCGATCATCACCAACAGGAACTGGATCAGCGGACGCAAAAGTCGGGCCCCTCGCCATGACAACCGCGCCTGCAGATAGAACTGCAAAACACAAGAAAAGAGTTAATGCTGCGTATACTGTGTTGCTTCGTGTTCTACTATGAGTATGGCATGAGGCCGTTAAAGATACATTCATCAGTATAACTTATTTTTGTGATTATGAATGTACGATATATAATGTGTAAGAAAAAGTCATACACAAGCCCGAAACCTTTACATCACCCTGAAGCTGGGTGTGGGAAATAACTAAGTTGGCGTGACTCCATTAAAGCTATCTATAGTCCATTTCCTGCCTTTGTCCATCCGTGCCTGCCTCCTGCATCAGCATTGTGCTCGAGTGACGGTGTGGCGCTGTAAAATAGAGGTCGTGGGGTGAGAGTGCTGCACATGTAGTAGACTTTTATGAGGTGGTCGTGGGCTCGCGGGCGGTCAGTCTCAGGGGAAACACGTGGTGCGCATTCCTATACGGCGCTGTACCTTTCGAGCAGCTCTGAGCAGGTGTCACTCTTCCTGCATTAAACACGAGCAGCTGGCCACAGTCCGGGCCGCATGTACGTACAGGTCTGACATGCTAACTCCCTCAGGCTGCACACTACAGGCGGTTGAAAGAGTTGCATGCAACAGTGTGTGAGCGCGGTGCTGTGGGGCTGTGAGGAGAAATGTGGTGTCGGATGTAGAAGGGAGACAAAACCTGCAACAAACAAGAGGGGCTTTGTATTTCTTTAGACAAGTGGTTCTTAACTGGTGGGACGAGACCTAAAAGTCTGTCATGGGCCAAAAATTACTAATGATAAATAGTTCTGATAGCTCTCCAGCCCTTTCTAAGTCACTCGCCAAACACTTTCTACATGCCTCCATATGCTTGATAACTCACGTTTGTTTTTTGTTCTAATCATGCAGAACACAATCTGTAAATGTTTGGGTCAATATAGGAAAGTACAAGAGCATGTCTTCTCCTGGGTGAGCTCCATAAGACACATTTTACTCTTTGAAGCATACGTAGCTCTCTGATGTTTTTGTTGCATAAAAGTAGATTGTCGGGTGAAAAAGGTTTGAGACCCTGGGTATAACTGCTACACGTTGTTTGTTTTCATTATTAAAAGGTGAATGAAGGTGGATCCAAAAACTGATGAGAACCACTGCTTATAAAAAGACTGATATGGTTCGGATATGGTCAAATCGGTGGTAATAAGCGGCACATGACCTCGGGTTTTATAAATGGGCCATTAACGCTGTCAAAAGTTTGAGCAGTGTAGGGATGCACCAGTCCGGTACTGGTATCGGATATCGGAGCCGATACTGGAAAAAACATGATATCGGGTATCGGCTACAAATATCCGATACTGAACCGATACTAGTTTTGGCTCTCAATGCCTTAAAGACACAACTTTTACCACCTAAATCTAAGTGAATATGGGCATGCTGTATATCATTGTAAAGCTAAGAACCGGGAGAATTCAATCACTGGGTTAGTTTTAACCTTCGCAAATGTATTTTTGATCGCCGCACAAAATTCTGCAGTTAGCAATGGCATGCTAAAGCTAGCGGGAGCATGCTAATGCTCAAAAAACACATCAAGGCTGGGTCAGAAACTATGCTAGAAATACCTAAAGTCGCCAAATAGAATAAAATCGGTCACTGCTGAAGCCAAGTGTTTGTATTTTAGTTTAAGAAATAACTAATCTAACATATTTGTAATGATCAGATTACTTAATGTGATATGCTTTTATTAATGAAACCTAAAGCCTGTCATTTACCCAAGGATATTTAGTGTAGAAAAGTCATTCTTGTTAAATGTTTATCCAAGAGTTGATCAATAATTGATCATTGATTTGGAACATGACAATAAAATAGACTTTATTGATTTTAAAATGGAGAAATTAGTCAATTAAATTTTTCACTCAGAGAAAGCCACGTTTAAGAAAGTCTCTTAGTATCGGTAAACATCAGATATCGGCAGATACTCAAACCCCAGTATCTGTATCGGCAGCAAAAAAGCTGGATCGGTGCATCTCTAAGTGTAACAACACCATGCCCCAATAATACCGAATCATTCTTACATAAATGTTTTTTTTTTGCAACATGGCTACTGCAATGTCATCCAACTTTCGAGACAAATTAAGGCGGAGGACGTTTTTTGAATTAAATGCACAAACCAAATGGTAACAGATGGGTGGTAAATTATGGGCTCATTACGCGCGATCCATAAAACAAATGAAATTGCTATGTACTTGCCCTCTTCTATATTCTTAGCCATTGCCGCAGATGTCATTGGCACCGCACTCCGTACTCGCATCTCTTTTTCACTATTAACACAATATTTGGTTTGCGGCGTTATTTCAGATTTCACTCACATCCTCCGTTTCAATCAGCGAGCCCCAGAACGAGAACGAGAGGAATGTGGACTTTATCTGGTTAATAATGCCCTTTTGTCTCCCTCTAACTGTCATTTCTGGCCCACAATGCTGCGATGATTACTGGGCACTGGCGACTCGGTGCAAAACAGAGAGGAGAGATGAAGAGTTTTTTTTTTGTGTGGGGGGGGGCAGTCGAGGGCTGTCTCATGCTGAAAGAAGTCTGTCAATCTCTCAGCAGGCATATTCAGTACACCCCTCCAGCCGCCCCTCTCTCTCTCTGTGCTAAATGAGATCCACACAACAAGGCCCTCTCTGTCTGCCCGGTCTCTTCAACTATTCATGTTCCCAGTGGAAAAACATTCCCCATTCTTTAACTCCCTCCTCGTCTCTGTCTCTCTGCTGCTGCTTCTCTTTTAACTCAAAGGTCTTTGGAGGTTTCGCCGCTCTCAGAGATCTCCTCCACCGCGATCAGGGACGTGTGAATGTATTTAGCGGCACACATCTTTGTCAGAGTGTTTGCGAATGTGTAATTAGCTTATCTAGTTAATCATTGCACACAGCGTTCGCGCTCTCAAGGGTGCTGCGTTGGTCTTTAATAAATAGGAGCTGCTGTTTTGCTTGTTCAAATGTGGCGACAGTGGCATGAAGTACTTTAATGTAGATTCTGTTGTGAAATGCAGGTTACAGTTTTATCCTGAAAAAAAACCCCTCTTCCTAAATCACTTGTTTTAACTTTTTGTCAACTTTTCTTCACCAAGTTTTCACCTTAATAGTGATTAACACTAACAACAAAGTAATAATTCGAAAACCTGTCATTCAGCACTTCAATCTAAGGGATTATTTGAACAATAAACATGGGGCTAACATGCGGTGGCTTTCGGATATACTTACTGCTAGATACATCATGGTGTACATGGCGAATGACGCATGTCCCGAAAAGAATGATTTCCTGAAAGACAAAATTCAATGAGTTACACATTAACGCTATTGTTCGGGATAATGAAAACCTCGCCCTCAGTAAATCAAACGTTTAGTAATACAGTGGGTTCAGAGAGTTTTCAGACCTCTTTTAATTGTTTCTGATGGGTTTTATGCAGCCACCTGACCCCTATACTCACATATATGTGTTTTTCTATTGGTAAAAATTGATTTGAAACGGATTCCCAAACATACAAAGTAGAAAATGAAGAAAAAAACCAGCAACAACTGCAGACCCAGGCCAAAGTAGGTGAGAGTAAAAGTTTAGGTCTGTGGTAAACTCTATCCCTTACCCCCTACGGATAGGATTAACCTCTGATCTAAAGGTATATCCCATAGACATCACAGAGTGTTCTATCCCCATGCAAATGAATGGTGAACCAGGCCCTATATTAACCTTGTCACCCCCACTTTAATCGAGCGCATTTTCTCCTATTGAGCATTTACCAAATCTAAAAGCTTCCTGACGGGGAGAGCATACAGCCTATTGACCAGTGTAACACCTTATTTTTGTTGTTGTTTTTTATTGTGTTATTGTTGCATTTTCCTGTACGTTTTGTCATTTGAAATCTAACACCTTGT
Organism: Gobius niger; assembly: GCF_951799975.1. Classification (NCBI taxonomy): domain Eukaryota; kingdom Metazoa; phylum Chordata; class Actinopteri; order Gobiiformes; family Gobiidae; genus Gobius; species Gobius niger. The sequence goes on from NC_136861.1 coordinate 20,332,281, forward strand.
AGTTTCTGAGTGTAAAACAACTTATTGGTGGCGGATAACAGGAAACCGGTTAAAGAATAGCCAGGTATGGATGGCATGTCCGATTTTGGGAGAAGACTCAGAACGCTACATTAGGCCGATATGTGAAAGGCTGTGTATAGATTGCATGTAGCAGAAGGTGTTTTATATTGCTTTTAATTAAAATTAATTTAAAATTAGTTTTAAACCATTTTACAGAATAACATTTCTTTATGTCTGCTCTTGTTTGAGAATTAGAACAGCCAATCCTCCCCAGGAAATTTTAAACTCATCAGATAAAATTTTGTGCAATCTGGTGTATTTTAGGCAAGAATATGCTTTCCCTCCCAAAAAAGAAAAAGAAAAGCAATGCTTATTTTTATACGTAGCTGCAATTAGACTACTTTTATTATTTATTCTAGTAATTTATTGTTTTTTTTAATATACTGTTAAAATCCTTTGTTAGTGTTTCCTTGTTCAGAGGTGCCAAGCTGTATTAAAACAGAAAAGAAACCGCTAAATACAACTATGAAGGTAAGCTACATGCAAATGCTATGCTAACATCAGCTAAAGCTGCGCAAACAGTGGCTAAATGCTAATATCAGCAAAATCCCCGTTTAGAACAGCCGTATGATGTTGTGAAACATTAAATCCATATGACCTGTGTGTTAATAGTGAGGGCTGTCCACTCTGCCAATCAGAGGCCAGAGTCTGTTCACTAGCGCGCTTTGGCCACCGCCAGAGGTCGGTCCCAAAACCTATACCTGGTCAGACCAGTTTGGTCCTGGCCTTTGTTATGGAAAAGTTCAACAAAGCGGATGAAAGAGCCATTCGGCCGACACGCGCCTGTATATGGAAAAGGAGCTTTTGTTTATTTGATGTTGGTGATTTTCACCACCCAAGGTTGCGAAACTCAGTTCCACGGCCTGCTAACTGCAAACATAAGGATCGAACAGCGCTTCTCCTTTTTTAAGTAATAATTTTTTTTTTTAGTAATAATAAATATAATCTTCAGAATCCGATTTAGACACAACAAAATAGAGGAAAAATAGAAGAGGAAAATAGAGGGGTATGATAACTTTCTGAACCCACTGTAAAGTATCCTGACTAACCTGGCTTCCTCTATCAGCTTGGTAGTGTTCTGCCGACACTTGGGGTCATCTATGTATTCGCCAGGAGTGCAGTTAATGGACGAGTAGGTTATGTTGCACACCGACAGAAAGTTTGGCCGCAGTCTTCCTACGCTCAGCTTGGCCATGTTGGTGAGGGACTGACCGATGCAGCAGCCAAACAAGAAGCTCCCCAGCTCTTTATACAGGCAGGACACATATCGGTTTCGAACAAAGGCCCGCGAGTGCACGCCTCTGAATTTGACCCTATAACACTCACCCAGCGCTATCTGGAAAAGGAAATAAAACATGTGAAGTTATTGCAACATCCAACTTCTGTAAAGCAAACATCAGTATATTTTACAACATTTATGAAGAATATAAAAATGGGTGTCACTTACCGCAATGCCTGTGATCGCGATGCCGCCGGCGATAAGCCAGCTGTCTGGAATGGCCTCTCTCTCCACGTATGGATAGGTGATACTCGTGTCTCCGCAGAAGAACCCGCGTCGGTACGGAGTGACTGCTTTGAGCTCACATGCGAAGAAGGGGATGGAGGCTGGAGAAGAGGGGCAAAGGGAAAAGAAAACAAAAGATGGTTTGATGAATTTTCGTGAGACTTTGAAACATGCAACAAATCAAATTAGAGGTAATGGTCGCGGGGCATAAAGGAGGTCTTCTTCTGTCCCACCAGAGCGTTGGCCTGAGATGAAACGTGAACAGGGGGCATTTAATGAGTGCCAGTCAGGATGTCTAGGGGTCCCTGGGGATCAGGCATTCCTTGCATAGCTGATTTAACCAAAGAAAGAGTGACCAGGATGCACAAATGGACAATTAAGAAGATAAAGGAGCATGTTATTAGACCAAGCATTGGCTTCATGAGTCACTCCCGCTTCAGTGGCCAAAAACCTGAAGTGTCAAAAGGAGTTCATTAAGGCAGGTCTCACTTCAACCCACTTTCAACCCATAATGACAAGTTAACTGTTCATTGCCTCATTTATTATACATCCGATTACAAATACTATAATATTAAGGGTTCACTTGATTTAGATTCTTTCAAGCTATGAGCATAAGATGACGAAGATGAAGTTTTTGAGGGTCACAGCTCACTGAAAATGGTCCTGCAACACACCTTTGGGTCTCAGATAGATGAAAACTTGTGTATTGGATAGTCCTTTATTTACATATTTATTATATATTATATGTTTTTCCTGAAAAAGGAGATATTATTGCTTTTTGCTGGCATTTGGTAATAATCTCAAACACAGCTTTATCAATCACTGTATTGGCTAGAAAATGCAATATTATCCTACAGCTAAAACAGCTAGTTTCACTTTCTGATTGTCTCACCCCCCAAAACGCGGCTCCAAGTATGTTTTTGATGAGAGAGCAACATTGTAACATGCTTGAAAGCTCTAAAAAGATTTTGCCAAATATCCCTAGTTTGCATATCTACCCACACCAAGGTTGTTTATCAAGTTTATAGCAATTTAAAGAGTATACTTTTTTTTTTTTTTTAAACAAATAAGACTCCATTTCTACCTTGTTCATAAACACATTTTTCTATAGGACTTCCTTTTTGCCCTACATAGTGGATCACCATGTTTCTAGTTGGTCACTAATTAAAACAAATCAGTATCATGCGCTTCACCAGACGGTCAAAGTCTAAACCCTTACACTAAACATGCTCCTCTGCCAACTCTGCTCCAGGTTCACAAAGTAAATCTCAATATAACCCCAAAAGCAGCTACTGTGTATTAGGGCTTGCGTCCTACTTTGGGACAACAAGTTAAATTCTTCCATGTCCTTATCCCATGTCCCCTCGTCACCCCGTGGAATGCAGTTCGAATATGGGAATAATCATTAACCTCTGCGCCTCTCCCCATCACCCCGGGCCTGCTGCTGGTTGGCTGGAACGCTCCCAGGACTACACACTGTCCTAGCCAGGGAATCTATCCAACTACGTGACAGATCTGTGCGCAGGATGCTACATGCCCAAATCTGGGCCAGAACATACAAATACACATTCAAACATGACACGCGAAAAACCACTGAGCTACACCTGAGCCCCCATGCGTTCTGTAAGTGAGCTTTTCTACATTATTGCACTGATAAGCAGGGGAAAGGTCAACCAGCTGTGTTGGGAACAATTTAAAGAGCCAAATATTCTGTTAAACAGATCTTTTGTCTCTTTTAAACATGTTATAAAGGTAATTTCCTCATAAAAACAAACACCTGGGGTTGTGTTTTGTTACAAGTGTCCTCAAGTGGCACCATTTAAGTTTCATGAGATATTTCAAGTTTCATTTTTACACACCTTTTGCCGTTTTTCTGTACTTTTACCAGTTTCTCATCATACACTGTGTAAAAAACATGATATTCCAGTTTTTCAGCGGTGTCAAAAAGTGCTTTAAATAACCTGAATAGAGCAAACTATCTTCAAACTTGTTCCCCGCATGACCTTTGTATTTTAAGTTGCCCTGCCCTGCCTGAAAGACAAAACACTGATAAAAAGCCAAGTCTGCTTCCATTGACAGGGAGAGTGAGGAAATGTTGGAGGGAGAGCGAGAGGGAAGCACGTTGCAGGAGCGATAGCGTAAGGCAGCTGATAGGAGCTCTCCAAAGACCACGAAGGCTAACTTCAGTCAAGCAGGTGTGAGCACAGGTACTGGATCTCCCCAGTAACACATTTTAAGTTGTGTGTAATGGATTTATGAGAACGAGCAGCACCTCCATATCTCAAAATCTCACGCTGTAATCCCATTATCTGTGTATGGTGCCTAGTTGGAGGCCTACATAGATATGGTGCAGTTCATCCCTGGTACATCTCCATAAATACATCTGATATGTAAACGAAGGAATGCTACATGAGCAAATGCAAATATAGTTAAACAATCCACCAAGCCCAGGTAAAAGGGTTCAGTCAAGAAATTAATGGGTTTCGTTGTGGCTCAAGGAATAGAGCCTAAACTAAGAAATTAGAAAATACATGATTGTATGTGACTTAGTATAAGCACAATATGATTTGTCTTTTATATGTGCGTAATGAATGAGATAATTTGTCTCATTAGCATAAGTCACTTGCCCTGCTCCTATAGAGTCTTTCTTCTTTGCATGCATTGTTCACTCAGGCCAGTGTTCTGTATATAATCAATAGCTGGTATTGATGTGGAAGTCATAAAGTGATTCTATGCGGCAGTGATTCTGGCGGTTAAAGAGAGATCATTGTAAATGCAGCCAGACGCGAGTCTAATGGAGCTCACACAGGGCTGTGAGGTTACTGAGGTAAACAACACATTATATGGCCCAGGGATAATGCCAATACTAATGCTTTTGAAGGCAGGCAAAAGCAGTTCACTTGAGATCACATTTAAAAAAATCTTTGTATTGTTTTGCTGTTTTATGGCAAATTAGCTGTAACTTTTGAATTATCTAAAAAAAAAAGTTAATTGTTATAGATTACAGGGATCAATTATACAGGTTTAATCTTTGCTTTTGTGGCTTTTCTTTTTTTTACGTTTTATTGTAATCACATATCCCCCGCCTGAACAAGTGACAAAAACACAACTAAAAAGTGAAGAAAAAACAAAAGCCTAAAAATAGTGACAAAAGAAAAAAGGACAATGAGAAAGCAAAAAAAAAAAAAAAGAAGACAAAAACGCAAAGTAGGTTATTTCATAGGTTGTAAGCTCTCCAGTCATTAAGCTTTTAGATTTGGGTAAAGCCACGATCACGTGCTTGTTTCTAAATAACATTAATTCTTGGCACTTAACACACAACCCTAGTTCAGGAGTTTGAATGCCATTTGTTTGTTGAATATTTGAATATATCAAATTTCATGATGTTGTTGTGGCTGCATTCTTACATTGTTATGTCACTCATCAATCATAATTCCACCCGTGTGTAAAAGCTTGTAGTAACCTGTCGCTCTTTCATAAGTGCTCATTTAGATGTCAATAAAGCTTTGAACTTTCATTTTCACTCGTAGGTAACAGTTACTTGGCTGCAAAGCTCCAGTTGGTAAACCCTGCGCACCACATCTTGCTACAACTTGTGCCGTTCACGACGACATTCAAAACGTTCTTCACAACAAGGCCCCAAAAACATTAGAGACACGGCCACCTCATCTGTCAGGCAGCTGTGAACTGGGCCCTGCACCTGGCCAAGATATTGTCAAAGGAGAGCCGTGCCAGCGCGGGGGCCTGAGAGGGGACCCGCTCTGGCACTCTGCGGCGCACTGACACTCAGCGCAGGAATGCTTTTTCAATACGTGAAAGGCGATTGAGTGAAAGAAGTCGGGGCTAAGAAAAGAGCGGAGGAGGGAGGAGAGAGAAACTGTTCTGGTTCTAATTTACACATCTATGACCACAGCCCAGAATGAGCTCAGTGAGAACGAGAAATAAAAATGACAGGCCAGCGCAGACCGGAGTTGTTCATGGATTTAAGGTTGGGCAGCACAATATATTGAGATATTATAGTTTTTTTTTACCATGTTAGGTACGCAATATCCATATCACAAGAAGCCACACTACATCACTGAGGTCTTCTGTCTGAGATTTACATTTTGTGTGTTGAATGATATCACCGTCGCGATATTCAAGACAGTCATCGAATACTGTAATTTTATCTCACGAATCCCTAGAGTAGGTCATGCAGACAGATCAATATGCCATCAGGCTGTAAAGTAGGCCAAAGTGCATCGTGTCCAGGAGAGGCTGCGGAGAGGGGACGAGCGGAGATGATGGAAGCGGGGAGTATAAAGTGTGAGAGAAAAAACTGGGGAAACGGAGCAGCGGAAAGGGGTTTGTCGTCGGCGTGCGGCACACGGAGGTGATTAGTGGTGCTCCAGGAATGCGAAGGGTCAGAGATGTGGACTCTTTTGGGAACCGCTCTGTAAACACAACCCCGCCTTCAACCGTGCAACATAGACGCTTGACAGATTCGCATACATATAACAACGACCGCACTTGGAGGCAACCACACGGGCTTAAAAGACAACCAAACAAACCGCAGCGAGCCCACTAACGCCTGGAAAAAACCCAACTCGGTAAACACGGGCCGATCCTGGAAGCCACATGTAATCAAGACATCTTAAAAAGGCGAACACGGGGGCCTTTTCATTATCACAAATTGAACAGTGTAGCGAAAGAGCGTGTGAATTGTCCACCACAAGCCCCGGAGCGATCTGTAATCAGGTTCGTGGCAGTCGATAACGTCCGACCCAACAAGCCAGGTTCTGCTTTCACACAAGGAGAGGACAAACAATTAGTGACCTGTCAACAAAGGTCCATCTGGTCTACAGCAAAGGGCCCAGGCTCAGCACTTGAACACTTAATCTAGATCCTTCAGGGGTGGTCCACCAACACACCCACCCACCCCTCTGCTGGGCCTCTCACCAGCCCGCATGTGCCAGTGTTTCCCAACTAAAAATTTTAAGCAGCTTGTTTGCCTTCGAGTCATCGCTGCAAAAAAAGGAAATAATAAGCCGAAGAGCCCAGCCGTGAAGTGTTGTAACGTGAATCTCGGCAAAGCATGGTAATCCCTGGTAACGACATTACCTCAGAGAGCATGACAGCCGACGTAACACGCTCGTAAACAGCATTTCCAGCTTGGGCTGGGTGGGCTTAGGGCTTGTACAATTTTAGTGTGGAGTGATGTCTTCATGAGCGAGTAAGCATGACCTCAGTTTTTAAATGAAAATAGGGCTAAGGAAACTCAAAACATGAATGGTTTCAATATCCAAATTGTAAGGACTGCAGTACAATATCAGAGGTCGACCGATGTGGGTTTTTCTAAGGCCAATGCCGATTTTGAGGGGATTTTTATTGGCCGATTCATACATGCACGAATGGATGGTTTCATTCCGACAACCCTCCATTGCGACATCCCGCCAATCTGACACTTTTTGATGCCTTTATTCTGACAATGAAGTTTGAAGTTTAGTTTACTTGATCAGGACAATGTGCAGTTACATTAAAAAGATGGTTGCACCAGATTTAGCACTATGCTAATTTCTATCTGTAGTCCTACACAATCCGACAATTAGACTTCAGTGTCGGAATGGCAGGGTGTAACCGTTTTTTTTTGGGCCGTTTTTTCTAAATGTTTGGTCTATAATCCTGTAAAAACATAAATACTTGGCCTCTCCAATTTCATTTTATTACTTTAGGTGATTCAATCATAGTTTCTGTCCCAGCTTTGATTAGTTGCCTCTAGCATTAGCATGCTGCCCTTAGCATTAGCATGCTGCCCTTAGCATTAGTATACTGCATTTTTTGCTGCAATCAAAAATACAACTGCAAAGGTTAAAGCTAACTCAGCAGTTCAATTCTACAGGTTCGGTGCTTCAAAATGACATGCAGCATGTCTATATTGGCAGAGGTTTTGTGAAACTTGTGTTGAACAAACTTGTAGCTAACAAATTGCAATGTTTCTCCGTTTCCCTGAGGCTTAGGGAGTTGTGGGAGGACTTGTTTTAAAGCCCTGACTTCACTCTTTCTCATACAAAAACAAGTCTCTATCACCTTCAATCCTGGATATATCGGCTTTTATCGGCACTCAATCGGCTGATATTGTAAATCCCCAAATATCAGTCGGCCGATATATTGGTTGACTTCTATACATACAATAATTTCTACAACATGTTCTGCAACGCAAGTGATTGTTGAATTAGTTTAGTTCAAATTTCGGTCTTCTCCCAAATGTTGTACCCCTGGATTTGTGCAAAGTGTGTTGACTCTCTATTTTTGTTTGTAAGGATGTGTATTTTTCAGAATACTGTAGCCCTGGATGAAAGCAAAAACAGAAAAAGTGCTTTTTTTTTTTTTTTCGTTTTTAGCACAAGGCGATGACAGTTTCAAGAATATAATGGAAAGAAACATTAACTTTTACAAGAATGATTCACTGGCACCAAGGTGGCTGTGATTATGATTTGCAAAACATAGACTCTCACAACACCATTAAGTGGGCGGGTCAAGTCAAGTGTTACGGGATATAGCGTTTCCCGTTCTTCCATGGTGGGCTCGTAAGAGGATAGGGACTGGGTATTTAACTTGCCCCCAGTTTTCCTTATCTTTTTTTGTACCTGCTTCAAAGATTGTTTAGACTAGCCCGATGGCGGATGGAAAGGATTTATCACCGAAGAACAAAGACCGCGGAGTCAAAACAAACCACAACAAGCCCAGTGATATCTTCCCCCAGTGCTATTTAAAAATCATCTCCTTCTCTCAACAATACACCGTAAATAAATGCAATTCACATTCAATAATTGCCTCCAACTTGCATCCATTCGTGTTGGGAAAACATACTTTTGAGCTATTCCCCGAACACAAGGCCTTTTAAACCTTGCAGCGCATTAATATTTATTTACTCCTCGAATATCCTCATGCAGAAAATCAATACTTTGCTTGACTCTCTCCACTGACACACACCGGGAGACTTCTTACTTGCCCCCAGCGTTTGTTTCTGTTGCCACTGGCCAGGGCTTGGAGACACGCTTCCCCACAGCTGCCTCTGGTCTCTCTCCACACTAGAATGACCCGTCTCCTGGAGTTCAAGGATGACTGGAGACGTCTGAAACAGCGCTGTCCCTTTTGCCGAGGAACACAAAGCACCCACCGTTCTGACACGCCGCGCCCTTGAAATGGAGCTCGGAGGTGGTTCTGGGCCAGAAAGATACACTACAGAATAAAGTGCTCATGTTATGGCACTTTTTTCTGAGTTTATCCCCATGCTGTTCCTAAGTTTGAACAAAAACAACAACATACAATATCGTAAGTGTTTGGATTCATTCACGTGCATATAGGTTTGAATGATTTCATGAGGTTATGCTTCTCTATGTTTTTAAGATGTACATATTTACTATAATCCTTGTTGGGGAAATCTGTCTTATGTATTTAGCCTTTAGTGCCTTCAGTGCCACTGGGGCAACATGTCAAGGTGCAGCGCCCAGACTGGGACCCATCTCTACATCTTAAGCTGGGTTTGTGATAAACTGGAGGATTTTTTAAGTCCATGCTGCTTCAACTGACCCTTTCAGCCCTCAATTTGCCACCACAACAAAGTAATGGAGCTTTTTTTTAAGGTCTCACTCTTCTATGTGTCTTTATGTGATGTGTCCAGACGTTTTGATGTTCAGAAATTAGTTGAAAATAGAGGCCGGCCGATATATCGGGCCGATATTTGGGATTTTACGATATCGGATATCGACCGATCTAGCGCCGAAAAAAGCCGATATTTTCAGGACCAAAAATGATAGAGACTTCTTTCAAACGAGTCCTCCCACAACGCCTTAGGCCTCAGGGGAGATAAGTAACATCGCAATGAAAACTAGTTGACTTCAAGTTTGTTAAACACAAGTTCCACTAAACATCCGTCAATATGGACATGCTGCTTGAATTGGAGAATTCAATCGCTGAGTTAGTTTTAACCTCCACTATTGTATTTTTGATCATTGCATTTTGTGCTAGCAACAATATGCTAATGCTAACAACAACAAATCAAAGCTGGGACAGAAACTATGATTGGATGACCTAGAGTAATAAAATAAAATCGGCCAAGTATTTGTTTTTACAGAATTATAATAAACCAGACATTTGGAAAAATCGGCTAAAAACGGCTGAGCATATCGGCATTGGGCCAATTAACATCCCAAAACATCGGCCTTAGAAAAACTCATATCGGTTGGCCTCTAGTTGAAATCAGGCTAAATTACTACGACCTGTTTCCTGTATGTTTTATTTAAATTGTAAAGCATGCGATACCATGGCTAAGGTCTCGAAAAGCGTCACACAATGCATAATGTATAGAGCTTTTAAGGTTGAAGTTATGAGTGGTGGAGTGAGGGCTGCCAGTCTGCAATGTGAGAACGACAAAAGGCTTGTGGTTGCACTGAGGTATTTGGCACAGAGCGGGCGGATCGTACCGGGACAAGCGTGGAAGGAGTTTTCAGAAGCTTCGGGGCTGTTTTGACAATGTGTATCGTTATTTTTTTTCATAATAATGTGCATTAGAACAACATCAGAGCAGATTTTTGTCGGATGAAAGGTGGGGAATATCCGCCAGGTGAGATGTGACAAATGATTAAAAAATTTATCCGATAATGGGAAACAATGCCACAAAGCCAAGGGGGGGACGTCCTGTTATGGGAAGAGAACGAGTCATTAGCTTTGACATAACGCAGAAGGCAAGGCTACGGGCTGTATGGAGAGGAGGATGCACTGATAGGAAGAGCCATTCACTCTAATGAGCATAGGGGACTACAGAGCTGCATACATCTTAATAGACTCATTACTACTAATACCTAAGGAGCACCAGGGGCACTTATGGAACCGTCATCGAGTACAAGATTGCAGCTGCCTCATTAAAAGTACATTTGAAGCTGTTTACCGGTTCAAGTTTTGCCTAGTCCTCTCCAACTCTTCACTTAAGACATAAACAGACAGCTGTATATCCGATCTCTCAGGCGCCCAAGGGTCTGACCCCTGGCCCCCCAAGGAGAGATTCTCTGTCCCATCTCCCGAAACGCCGCTCTCATACCCTTGCTTTAACTCTCTTGTCCAACCTGATCCCTCAATCAGGCTCCCACTCGCCCCACTTCCTCCAGGCAGTGCACACAGTCTGAAGGCCCTGACCGGTTTTCTGCTAATGGCGCGCTACAGGAAGTACAGTGAGTGCACCCGCTGCAGCTTGTTCAAGGAGGGTTTGAACTAATGGATGCCAATGGGAAAGATGCATTAGTCAACAAGGACACAAGAGTCAGCATAATTTGACAGATGCGGTTTCAATAGTGTTCAGATTTAATCTGAAATAGGGCTGCACAAACCGAAGGGAAATTGCGATATTCGATGTATATTGCAATAATGTTTTTTTTTTTTTTTACTAGACCATTAAATTAAATGTAAACAAAAAATCTAAGCAATTTGTTTTTCAGCACATTGTGAAAAAAAAAAGTTTTTTGGCTGTTAGCAAAAATACAAAAATGTCAAATCAGATAAAAGACCTGAGTGACGGTGAGATAATATTGTTGCTTCCTCTCACCTAATTTGCTTACACCATAATTCTGCAATATATTGCGCAGCCCTTGTGTACGGAAGTACACATGTATTTTGTGATCAAGCCCTGAAGCAAAAATGTCTGGGTGATTTGTCAACAACACAGCACATGGCAGGATCTCACTAGGTTAGTGACAGTCCCTACACACCGGCAAGTTGTGACGCATCGGATTCCCGCCATCTTAGTCACTGGACAACTTTCTCTGCCAAAAACAACGTAACCAAGAATCTTCGAACAAAATTGTGGCCACCTGCCAAAGACACGAAGGCAAACCATAAAATACACTATAAAACCCTTGTTGAAAAACACAAGGCTTTTAGGGCAGGGTTGATGCGAGGTAGGTAGAGCCCCGTCCTTAGACAAGCTTCTGCACAGGGGGACACAGCTGATCTCTTCATGTCTGCAACCAAAATAGACGCAAACTCAACCGTCCTTTCTCTTTCATCTGTTGATTTTTGAGAAAGACTTGAGACACTGTGTTAAAATCTAGGCATGGCATGTTTATTTATACCATGCATTTCGTACGCAAGGCAGCTCAATGCGCTTATTGCTCGACCAAATATCACTTTATGGTGTGAATATCCAACTAACATTTCAACAAATTCCTTTTACTTCATTATAGACCTGATAATAGTTACAAATGCAAATCATAACATTCTAATTTAGCAAAGAAATAAAGCAGCAAATTCTTTCATTGGTTTATCTGTGAAAAGGGTCTATTGAGCGACTGAAGACTAGCCCCAAGGAAGTCCTGATAATCTCCCTAATCTTTATGGGCTAATGGGGCCTTTACCTAACACTGCTTTCCAATCGCCTCCCCGTTTCACTTAAAGGGAGTCTGTAACTGCCTTTATTGGGGTGATGACAGCCTAAAGACCACCTGCGTATAGGGCAAACATGCGGCGCAGCCTATTGGGAGGGGGAAAGGCCTGTCCGTGCATGTGCAACAGAAATGACAAACACCCGACATCTCCTGACCTGTGGATGGCAGTTTGGACGTGTGATCATATTGATGCGGCCACGGGGCAGCTCACACAGTCCAGCCCCCCTCTCCTTTCTCCTTTTCTTGCTCAGTACGAATGCCTGTACACTATCTGTACTCTATCTATCTATCTATCTATCTATCTATCTATCTATCTATCTATCTATCTATCTATCTATCTAGAATATGATGTTTTGAATTGTTAATTGCCATGGCAACGGTCCAAATTTTTCACAACATGAGGCCCATTATGGATTGACAGGGCGGCTCAATCTCAACCGACTCTCTCCCCTTTTTTCTCTCTCTATCCCACCAGGAATGCCTGCACAGTCTTTTAACCTAGACAAACACTCGAGACGCTCAGGTATGTCGTTTGCAAGGAACTTTCTGACACCGAGAGTCCAACCAGAACAATCCGTCTTTTGTGGGCCATCCATCACCCATGTGCAAGTCAGAACAGCGCTGTAAACATCACGCTGCAACAATAGGGAACAGGCCTATTGGGAAACAGAGGGATCATCCAGCTAGACCTTTAAATCTACGAATTAGACAGAATTAAACTTGTGATGCAACAATGAAATAAAGCCACATATTTCAGCGGTTGCGCATAGAAAAACTAAGACAGATCACTATAGGGGACGTCTGGTGATAACATAATGAGGACGTCCTGCTTGGGGGAGAAATTCCTCAGCTACAGTAGTGAATAGGCCCCCCCTTTACAAGATGAATTACGGCTGCGGGGCAAAAGTCGAGGGAATCCGATGGTGCCATTTTGGAAAGAAAATTGTATTAGTCAGAGATAAGAGGGTTTGGTTGAATGAAGGAGCTCGATTCATGTCCAGTAAGTGATGACATGCAGCATCAGAATGGGATGAGCCAAGGTCAGGTCTGTCTGCTGATAAGCCTGGCATGAGCGGAACATGATAGATAGGCAGTGAACAGCTGGTCTGACAGGAAGCTCAGCAAGTCAGACTCAATAATCTGAGTAATCGGCAGTAAATTAATGATAATTAGCGCATTGGTTATATTTTTTATGGATGCATTTTAATCTAAATTGCCTCATTCCATCATTTCTCCACACCCGTTGGCGATAAGCTACTACACTGCCTGACCAGGAAAAAAAAAACACTTTTAACTTCGATACAGCACCCATTTGTTGTTGCTTGTTTCAAAAAGCTGTCAAAAGATCCAGTGTTTGATTCATTTTCCACTTAGACCTGGTACTGATGATGGGGGAGTGTGACCTATGTGCAAAGCCTTCTCCAGCACATCCCAAAGATCCACAACGGGGTCAAGATCTGGATTCTGTGGCGGCCAATCCAGGTGTGAAAAGGATCCCTGAACCACTCTTTCACTATGTGAGTCCGATGAATCCTGGCATTTACATCTTGGAATATGCCTGACTGTGCCATCAGGGAAGAAGAAATCCATTGATGGAATAACCATTCAGGAAGTTCAGATCGTCAGCTGATTTCATTCTTTGGGCACATAATGTTGCTGAACCTAGATCTTGACCAACTTCCGCAACCACAGAACAGTTAAATGTGGGCTGATACTTTTTTGGGGGTGTCAGTGTATAGCAGCTGATTGATGGAGTCTCCAATCTCCACCAATTGAATATATGAATAAATCTATAGGGTGTTTAAACAGCTTGGTACTACATATCATTCCCACACTACAAATGTCTAACTACTACTACAACTAATTCTACTACTACTAATTCTAGTTCTACAATAAACTAAACAAATGCAAGCCTTCCACTCCACTATCATTACCCACGCAAGTCTTCTATTGTACTCATCAAACTCCAAAAATAGGTGCTGTTACTTCCAAAGAATTGTCTGTAAACCTGATGATCAGTGAGATTGTTGTTGTTGTTTGATTACATTTCAATGAACCGCCCAGCCCAAGTTAATAGTGCTGGTAAACTGATAGTAAACTGCTTGAGGAATATCAATATCACATAATTATGTCATAGTTAAACAGCCTCGTGTGCCATGTAGTTATCAGAGGGGGAAGGAGATCAGAAGCCGTGACGTGCAACTTTTGTAAGTTTGTCAAAGAGCGTGCCCAGGCTGTGCCTTTTGTGGTCAGCTCAGACAAACCATTTCCTCCGCGGTGCTGACTGAAGCTGCATCAGCGCGTCACTTCCTAATCGAGGAACAAAGCCTGGCTGAGCAGTGTACAGCGTGAAAAGTTAATAGCATACCTGCAGGGGAGAGCCGAAAGGAGAAGTGTGCGGCACGGTGTTGTTTTGTCTACCGGGGCACTTTCCTATGCGAACTCCAACTGCCAACCCGGCTGAGGACCTGTCAGTCTGCCTGGACGGGTTACACCTCTCGGCTGTTTACACCGTGCTCATTAAAATCGCACGCTCCCTCCAAAACAAGTGTGTAATAGTCATGTGCAGTGAGGAAAATGTTGTTTGATGAGATTTTAATGTATGCAAATATGACGCATCAGTACAGACGGAGGAAAATACGCATTACTTACGCTTAAGTTGCTTTAAGGTTGCGTTCATGTTGTTGAATTTAATAAATGGAGAGAAAGAACCTGTTAAAACCCTTTTAAAAACTAATAACAGTCAAAGGTATTATTTATCTTTAGGGTCTAAACGTTTATTTTGTTAATCTTGTGGCTCAAAAATCTATTGACAAAGCGTTAAAATGTTTTGCCCTGGTTTCGGGTTAGTACTGGACCTGTTCACATGAAACAAAAACTACCATAAGGTGCCATAAGGTTATGACATCGCAATGATACAATGTTGTTTTCTAACTTAAACTACTTGGAAACTTTACCTAAATGTATTTGGTCAAATCAGCTCACACAACCAGCTGTATCGAAGTTTTAGTCCTGTCAGAAGCAATTTGGGCCTCACATTCCTCTCCTGGTGTTTTTAATCCCCATGTGAAGATTTTCTGCTTAATTTGACAGAAATTATAGGCCTGCCCGTCTCCCCAGCTGAGCACTGTAAATCATCGGTGTCTGACGTTGTGTGTTGTGCTGCAGCGCTCACTTTTCGTCACAAGTTCGAGGCATGTTTTTATTCCCATTCCCACGTTCTTCTCCCGGGAACTTTAGGGGTTACCATAGAAACTGATGAATTCCCGGGACAACTCAGCCGCTGCCAGCTGAGGCCCCCTCACCCCCCTCCTCCCCTTCTCTCGCTCTGCTGCTGCCCCACGTGCAACAAGGGAACTTGGCTTAAGTTTTTCAACTGCTTTGAACTCTCTCCCTTTGACTTCTGGGAAAACTTGAGCTGCTCCGCTAACTTTTAAAATCCCCAAGTAACTGCATTTTCCTTCATGCCACAACTTTCAGGCTGAGCACACAGATCAGTGCAAGTGTGATTATTGTGAAAGACAAAACAAAAGTGTAGATCAGTATGTTTCTGTTTTAGCTTGTTATCCTCATTACTTTGGCCTCAATTTCTTCCCTCAAGGTAATCCATAGGCCAGAATTCTACAAAGAAAATCTACTAAAACTTTTACACACCCACATGGTAGCAATAAAAGAGCCAATCAGATTACCAAGGCCAGGCAACAACACGTTTTATAGAGATTCTGAGAGGGGCCATGTAAAAACATTATGAAGTTCAGCTGAGCACAGTGTACTTTGATATGCAATTATAATGTAGTGTTACATTTAGGGAACTTTTACTCTCTTTTTTGTTTACTTTTATGAGTATATATGCAAATGTATATGAGTGACCTTTGTCAATGCAGACTTTCATGATAAAGTAGTAATAACTAGACTTTCCATTAGGTTATTATTCCATTAGGTCCATTATGTTGACATTGTAAATTTGAGGCCAACTTATAACTCACCAACACAGAGGCAGATGACATCCAGGCAGACCAGCACTCTCCTCTTGGTGCACAGAGGCGTCTGCTCGGGCTGCTGGCTCAGAAAGTGTTTCCCAGCTCCGTTCTCCTTGCCTTCTCCCGAAGCTCCGCTGTCAGCCAGCCGCAGCTGGAGGTCTGCGTCCCGGGGCAGGGTGTCGCTGTGCCCGCCGGTGGAGTTAAACTTCTGCATGTCCTTGTATCAAAGAGTCACAAATGGGAACGCTTCACAAACAAGTTCAGTGTGATAAGAGTGCTGTGTGAATTGTGTAAAAAGTCCAAAGTTTTCAGTCCCTCTGTCGTCCATGCAACAAATCCATGTCAAAGAGTTTGACAGCGAGAACTTGGTCCAAGGCGCTTGTTAGCGCGGGTGACTTAGAGCTGTAATTTTTAAAGTTTGAGCAGGAAGTAATAGTCCAGAGAAAAGTTGGTGAAACGAGATGGATGCTGATTAAAACTCTCGGCTAACCTTAAACTTGTGTGATCTCCTAAAACTTTCACTGTGTTCTGGTTCTGCTCTCCCATAAGACAGTCAAGCGCGCGTGATCAGAGCTCGCCTGTTGCCTTTCCGCCTTCAAAGTAAAACTCGCGCAGGAGGAAGTGCTCTTTTATTTACGATAAACTAGTTTACTGCACCGGTCCAATTTGCAGTGTCCCTGGAAGCATCCACGTGCAATTGACAAATGTACGTCCGCGCAGCAAAGCCCGCAAAATCGAAGTTTAACGATCTCCCTGGAGCTCACAACAATGTTCGATCCACCTGACCCGACTGTGTAATGAAAATGAGCGTCCTCCCAAACGAGCTGCCCCTGTCCCGTTAAACTGCCCCGCCCACAGGCAAAAGCACCACTGTAAGTTAACCCATTTCACTGGCTAATGGATTGCTTGTTTTTAACTGCATTCTAGGTCATTATGAGAATTTGCAGCGCTGGTCGATTTAACAAACAAAGTTACATTTATTTTATTTATTTTTTCGTTTTCTGCGCCTCATTTTTTTTAGTCGCTTTGCACAGAGCAGACGGACCAAAGACTGACAGATGTGGTTTTTGTTTTTTGTTTTTTCAGACATGCTCTAAGACATGCTCTCACACTGTAGTTTCCCGCCACCTGCTGTAAAGACTGGAGCACTCCATGAAGCTGAAGGTCAGGTGCATCATAATTTAGCCTTATTTTTGGGGGGTTTGGAGTTCTCATATCAATAAATCAGGCTTGGAATTAGATACAAAAACATATATATTTTAAGGAAAAAACAACAACGTGATCATCTTGTGAAGTTTAAAGGAACAGGCCACCGTTTTTCCATACTGAGATATGTTCTTACCTGAGCTTAGACAAGTTGATACGTACCTGTCTGGTGTTTGTGCGTGCCCGTGGAAGAGTATGGTAGCTTCCAACTTCACCCCGTTTGGTGCCATAGCATTATGCTGGGAGAGGCCAAATGCTAGCAACATCTTTGGTTGTTTTGCGTGACTGAGGGCCTGGCTGATCCAAGATTCATCCCTCTTTACAAAACTGCTGCACTTCAGTGAGATTCAGGTGGTGCACTTACTTATTCCACCCTCTCCTGTGAATGTTTACATATTATGGCCAGTAAAAAATATGATAAAATGTAAATGTTTGGGGGGTATTATTTTAAGCAGACACTGTTTTCTCATTCTTGATAAATATTAATAAATATCAGACCACATTTTATGACAACTTTAGGTAGAAATGTGAGAACGTTGTACTCACTTTTTCCTTCCACTGTAGATCAAGGGGAGGACTAAACCGGGAAGAAATAAAAAACACCCAACTTAATTACATCACTAAATAGTTAATTAAATCATCTCTTGTGAAAAAGCTGCATAATAATAATGATGATGATGATAATAATGGTAATAAATGAAAAAAGAGTACATAGATAATCCACATAAACCTACACTAGATGGCAGTAGACACAGTCTTTTTTAGTGGCGAGCAGGTATAGCCCGCAGACCTTTCTGATTGAGAGTTGATATTTACAGTTGACCTGCTGGCGTGGTCTTGGTTTCTCTTCGTCATGGTTGCCAGTATGTCTCAGTTACCCAAGTAGGACATATGTGGTTCTGTAAAGAGCATGAGTATAATTATGATGCATTGCATTAGTGTAGAAATTAACTTGTGCGATAAAATTCAGAAAACAAAACAGATGTGCACATTATGTCAGGCTATAACCAAAAGAATACAACACAAATTGGCTGTATTGCATAATGTATGTATGTAACATTTGAATGTAAAGTCAGCGGTTAGTGCTCGTGCCTCACAGCTCGAAGGTCTCGGGTTCGATTCCCACCTGGACGGGGGCCTTTCTGTGTGGAGTTTGCATGTTTTCCCCGTGTCTGCGTAGGTTAGTGGTAGGTTATAAAAACATGTGCAATAGGTTAATCCTCCAGCCAGGTGTTTCTGACCACCAGCCTGGCTCCACATCATGGAGATGGGTCCCCGAGCGCCGGCCCATGCTGGCAGCTCACTGCTCCTACAGTTCGCCCCATGCGACACTGAGGATGGGTCAAATGCAGAGAACTAATTTCTCTACAGAGATTTCTCTACAGAGATTAATACAGTATAACTTATTTACTTAAAGACTGCTATATTAAATGTAACAATATAAAATTAATGATGAATGTTTACAGATCATGAGCTCTCAAACTGCTTAGGTATCAGCAACAAACTGTATTTATTCTCAAGCTACATTTACAAAACAAAAAGGTAGCTCTTCTGCAGATGTCAGTGCACTCCTTTGTCTTACTTGAACTATGCACTTAAACCAGTCAACAAAGTTCACTTTGTCTTTGTCTTCAATGTGAAACAATGATGCATTGTATATTAGGAAATTCTGACAGAATTTTCCACCAAAAGTATTTATTAATAAATTCTTTCTTTTATCTTTGGGCATTTTATCTATGAACCCACACAGAACTATAAAAGAGTTTCCCTCACCTTTATGTCAGTGATATCTGGGCATAAAAAACAAATGTGCCTCTGTAAATGGTGGGGCATTATTGAGGTGTTGGAATTACCACAGTGGAACATTAGTTATACATGTTGCGACATGTTGTGTTCAGCCATCATAAAGCTAAGCCACAGCACAGGTGATGTGAGTGCTGACACATACCTGGACCAAAGGCATCCTGTTTTCATGCATCAAAACTTTCCCTGAGCAAAGGGCAAACATGAAAGTGAAACTACATTCACTGACCTCAGCCTCAGCATGTACTGGCAGGTGGGAAATTCTGCTACGACAAATTGAAAGGCTACTGTTTATGATGTTTGATAATTAGTCAAAACCTCAGCACTCCTGCTCTGAGCTGAGCTCACAGAGACTTCTGTTTTCTTACAACTATAGGGCACTGTGGAAATGTCCTTACACTGCATTTAAGTAGTAGTAACACTGGCTATTTCAAATATTTCCACGGTCCCATTACCTCAGCCCTCTGTTTAACACCTGTTCATGTGCGTCAATTTTGTGTGCACTTTTATTCTTACACTTTTACTCCCTAGGACTGCCTGAGGAATTAAATTCTAAGTAGTAGAAGCAATAGAAATCAGTGGTGGCATGCTATACAGAAGCAGGATTTGGGTTTGATCCAGTTCATCATGTAATAATAATAATAATAATAATAATAATAATAATAATAATAATAATAATAATAATAATAATAATAATAATAATAATAATAATAATAATAACAATAATAATAACAATAATAATAATAATAACAATTATTATTATTATTATTAAAACCGCAAGCAGCATTGAAAGGCCCTTCCGGCCCCCTTAGCCGGTTGCCACACGCCGCCGCAATGACCATCTTTCTTTTGAACAGTTTACTCCAAGATTAATGGCCTCCATGTGACGTGAATCTGCGCCAAATTCCGTTGGTCTACGACAAACTTAATTTTTAACAATCCCATATTATTTTTTGGTTGCTCCCCAGCGGGTGCTATCGCACCCATTTTCCCAATTATACTTTTAACAATTTGCAGAGATGATACGGAGTGGTTATAATGTCACTGCCACCCTAGGATGAGTTTATTAAAGAGCAAAGGCAAGAAATGGCACCTTCGGCATCAGATCACTCGATTTACCCAAAATGGCTGACCTAGCAACCATGTAATGTACTATTTTGTTCGGACAGCAATGACGCACATGTATACCAATTTTGTGTGCACTTTTATTCTTACACTTTTATTCTTACATTCATTTTTATTTGGTGCTCTCAAATTTCTTATATCACGATATCCGGGGTTGAGGACTCAACCAACGATTCAAGTTACACACAAATTAGTCACAGTATGTGCGAGTTATGGCTCTTTGAAGGATGATGCCGAGCTCCGAAAACATGTGCGGAATTCATGGCGTTGCCATGACAACACCGTTAATCCTATTAGAAAGTTTTTAATAACTTTTAATGTCCCACTTGTGTAGATGATCTGGAGTGCCTCCACTGCTGCTTCCTCTCCATGTGAATAATGGCTCCTGCCTGCAGAGGGCGCTAGCACGCAAAACCTTTTTTATTTCACAAGCAGCAGATGGCCATTAGGGGCCGTACTTCAATGACCACTGTCCACGAGCTCCTGACGGAGGGCGCTAATATGCTGTCATTTTGTATAATGTGAGATTCGTGGGCCTATTGGCTTTTTTGATCGTGATGCCATCAAATATGTTTGTGCCGAATTTCATCCACGTTGGAAAAACACTTTTTTTTTTTTTTTGGCCTATATCGCCGGATAGATCTCGATGCCCTGAGTTGGGGACTCGGAATGACCCTTGTCGATGACGGGCACAACGCTCGTCATCGATGTTGCTCATCTATGTTGCATGGATCGGGAAGTCTGGGAATCTCTGCTGAGATTGCTGCCCCCGCGCCCCAGCCCCGGGTAAAGCGGAAGAAAATGGATGGATGTTGCGCCATGCCTGTGGTTATAACCTTCTTTTCAAGCTAGCAGGAACAAATGTGCCTATATCAACGGACAGGCCACGGTGCCGGGAGTCCCCCTATTACTGTTTGGTGCATGGGGAGCGCACTGCGCTCTGTTTCTTGAGCGCGTTTAGGGGTGCGCACGTCTTTGCGCACTGTACAATATTAATATAGGCCCTTGCGACGGCAGGCCGCTCGGGCCTAATAAAACATAATGTAGTGCAGCTTTGGTAGGATTATTCACATAAAAAGCACAAACAGAATCAAAACAACAACAACAGAAGTAACAACAACAGGGCGGTAAGGGGAGTGCTCCACTTTCTGATTGAATGGAAGCCTGTCCAGATCATTGTTATTTAGACAAAACATAAAACCTCTGTTTTACCAGAATGAAATGAAACATTCAGCCCTTGGCCTTTGCGGGAGCCTGAAAGTACATCCTACTTTCAATGATAAAATCCACAAGAAGGAGATGCAATGTCATTACTCTGCTATCGTCTTTAAATATTGTTTAGTATTGTTTTTATTAATCTTTATTAAAGGGGCAATGTACAGAGACATTAAAGGAATAGGCCACCGTTTTTACATACTAAAATATGTTCTTACCTCACTTTAGCCGAGTTAATATATCCCCGTCTGGTCTTTGTCCGTGCGCTCTGTCACGCAAACGGAGCACATACGCAGCCTCTCCCACATGTCACATAGCTCCGAAAAAGCTCACGATAGAAGCTACCAAGCTCTTCCACGTGTTCCCTATTTAAATAAAGTTACGTGAAGTGTTTTCATGCGAAGTATATTTACACAGAAATGTAGCATGTCGATTTTATAAGCAGATAAAAAGGGGGACTATATTGTGGGGCGTAATGATACGAGGAGTAAAACGTCCGCGCAGTAACTCCTAAAGGTTATTGACGGAAGTGAGCAGGGGAAGTCTTTAGGAGTTACTGCGCGGACGTTTTACTCCTCGTATCATTACGCCTAACAATATAGTCCCCCTTTTTATTTGCTTCTAAAATTGACATGTTAATTTCTGTGTAAATATACTTCGCATGAAAACACTTCACGTAACTTTATTTAAATAGGGAACACGTGGAAGAGCTTGGTAGCTTCTATCGTGAGCTTTTTCGGAGCTATGTGACATGTGGGAGAGGCTGCGTATGTGCTCCGTTTGCCTGGCAGAGCGCACGGACAAAGACCAGACGGGGATATATTAACACGACTAAAGTGAGGTAAGAACATATCTTAGTATGTAAAAACGGTGGCCTATTCCTTTAAGCTCATAGAGACAGAGATGTACTGCACCAGATTATAGCTAAATAGCACGTTTCCCTCCGTAGTCCCTGGTTACAGAGAAACAACTAACACTATATGACAATGCATTAATCTCACAGTCAATCTCACAGTCAACCACACAACACTCCACGACACGGTGCAGCTTGTGGTCAGGTGGTTTTGGCTGCTGTCACGTACATGGAACTGTTCCAAACCTCAGGATTGTGGGTTCAACTCCTGGCGCTGACAATTTGCTAAATGTCTCCCTCCACTCTTCACCCCTTTCACCCTGAACGGTTCTGTCTAATGAATATGGTGCTCTGTTTTTACAGAGAATGACTAAATGAAAACAAAAAGTATGATTTCAGGCCTAATACCAAAATATAACAGCGTGATTATTTATTTTTCAAATTATATGATGAACAGTTTTTTTTTACATTTCATAATGATCAAAGTGAGTCACGTTAAAATGAGAAGTCGTTCTCCTCTTTCCTTTTCTCCCTGGTGGCGAGCTTCCTCTTTTGTTGATGGTGAGGAAAAGAAAAAAGGGCCTGTCCCTGTAGTCGGCACATGCAATCTCACCCCGCTGTTCACTGGTCTAACACCAGGGGAAAGTACCATATGGGATGTGACTGCATAGAGGACAAACCAGGGTATATGTAGAGTACTCTCACAAGGAGGCAGTGATCACTTTGAGCTCAGGAAGCCGCCGCTGCTGCTTCTGCTGCTTCAGCTGCTTCTCACTGAAGGAAACCATACCCTACACACTATGATCTCAACCTCAGAGTTTGTCATTGAGCCATTGCGGGAGAACAAGGCTCAGACCAAGCCCAACTCCTCACGTAAAAGGCTGGTGCGAGTGCTGCTTTGGTGGGTGACTGTCCTCTCCATCAGCCAGGTTGTACTTCTGGTGCTTTTCTTGACAATGGGACAGGTAAGACAACTCAAACTACACTATCATAGTTCAGAAAGTATTCATACCCTTCAGTTATTCCTATTTCACAGCTTTATGACACTGATTGGGTGTCTGTTCTTTCAAATGCCTTAATTCTGTCTCTAAACCACAGGTGAACTTTCTTACAGTTCCAAAACCACACAGCATTGATTAAGAGAAACTGAATAGCTATAGAGGGATTTTATCAATGTGATTAATCTCTTAACCCCCATCTGAACCGAGCACATTTTCTCCA
Organism: Gobius niger; assembly: GCF_951799975.1. Lineage (NCBI taxonomy): Eukaryota > Metazoa > Chordata > Actinopteri > Gobiiformes > Gobiidae > Gobius > Gobius niger. Next base: position 20,355,666 of record NC_136861.1, read on the forward strand.
GTTCAGCTCTGCAGAACGATCATTTTTTGTTGCTCTTTTATGGCTGTTTTCAGTCAAGTTTTGCCACTTTACATTTATGTTGAACTTTCATCGTTTTAGATCACATTTTTGTTGCTCTTTTGTGGCTGTTTTTAGTCAAGTTACTGTTTTCTTGTTTGTTGTACTTTTGTAGCTTTTTTTCTTTGCGTTTTCTGTCGCTATTTTGATGCTTTTCTCAAGAAGCTTTTAGATTTGGCTAAAGCCGAACTGGAGAAAATGTGCTCAATTCACTCAATTCTGCTGTTAATAATAACAATAATAAGAACGGACACATTTAAGTATTACAGACATAGTCATCACAATGGAGAAGAACAGGTGCTGCATTAGAGATTAAAGATTGTATTGTAACACCTGTGCACCGCATCTGCACTTTCTTGCGGTTGTGGCTGACACAGGTGCTGAGTAAGACTCTGCATCTGTGACCTGTTTGACGCAACATAGACCCCAACCATAACAAATGATGTCATACATTAGTGTAAAACATAGTATTGGAAGGTCTACAGGAAATCCTGTCATACAAGACGAACTGTTGTATGACGTACAATGACCCCAGGAAGATTTACTGCTGATGCCAATCTGGATCCCCATAAACATAAACACATTATTTGTAGTGAAATAAAATTAAAATGGTATTGTGAATAATAATAATAACTCGACATTTTCAGTAAGGGGCCTAAGGATGAATTACGTAGATGCATTTTTTTCCTTTTGGTAGAATTCGGTCCGTGGAAAGCTTTATTGTTAATACAGAGCGTATTAAAACTTAGTTTTGCATCTGTTCTGATTAATACAGATGTTAATGTATTTACAGTAGATAATACATTATGACAGTTGCTATTGCTAAGTCAAGAAACTCTCACTTTTCTCTTTGTTTTTTTTTCATGATGTATTTTCTCTATAAAAAGTTGAAACTGTATTTATGGCTATATTAGTGACATTGTCTTGCTTCCACCTCTAGTCACAAAACAGAGCTGAACAGGGTACACCAACCAAACCTCAGGAAGTCTAAGACTTCTTATTATTACAGAACAATACCTCTGAGCGTCAATGTCACAGTCTACTTAGCATCCTCAGTGCACGAAAGGAAGCCTTGTGTGATGTCGTGACCACATTCGGGGAAAAGCCACCCAACCTCTCTATTATGTTCACACTTTCAAAACACTTTCGCTGAGTTCTCACAGAAAAAAATCATTTTCCATTTTTATTTGTAACACTAATTGTTATTTCCCTATTCCCATCAGTCATCTTCAGAGGGTGGAGTTTCCAGAATGTTCACCTTTAAGGCCAGGGGAGGTAATAAATAGTTTGAAAACTGTAATGATTCATCTAGGAAAATCTCAAACCCTCTCTTCTCTTTTTTTCAGCACGCAACGGCTCCATCAAATGGTACGCTGTAGATTCTGATGATCTTCCCATTGTCCAGGGAAAGCAGGGGGTCTTAAATATCAAAGCGGATGGAGACTACTTGATGTGTCTTCGTATCACTCTGAAGGAATGTAACAAGTGTGAGGAGGACAAAGTGAATCTTGTCGATCAAAATAACAACTCCATCCTGTTTGGGTCAATCAATAATATAACACGGAGCACTGGTCTCCTGTGTAAGATGACACGCCTGTCAGCCGACGCAAATACCCTCAAAGTGGAGATCCAAACCAAACTTAAAAATCCATCCGAAGTGAATATAAATGACAACCTGAATGTGACCTACCTGGACGTCTTCTTTATGCCCTCACGTAGTAAGTCTTAGGAAGAGTTCAAGGGTTTACAAATGTACGTAAAGAGATTATCATCGCCTGCACAATACTTGGAAAACCTATTTGTTGTCGAATGTTAATGGTTACATTTCACATTTTACATCTTTGGACTTGCAACTCTGAAATACAAATCTGCTAATAATGGACAATGTAGAGAACAGAAACTAAGCTCATTGGATTCTGCTGCTATAGCACACCATTTGGTTCAGAAGACACTTCCTTATAAACATACAGCACACAGTCCATGACCTTCCCAAATATGTTTCCCATAGAAAATATGTCTGAAAAGCCCTGATAAAACTAATTTATGCCTGTCTAACCCAGGGCAGCTGTGGCTTATGAAGTTGACCAAAGATTGTTATAATGAACTCGAAAGAGACCTTTCTCTGAGACCACTATATATCATTTTTTGGTCGTAATGGTTATTATTGTATTTGTTCTTAAAGCCTATTTGTACAGGAAAGGTCCGATATAAGCTCAGAGCAGAGATACTTTTTCTTTCTGGACCACACAGGCCTATGATTAAGATTCTTATTTTTCACATTGGTGCTTTCACTACGAACATGTGTGTTTGAATGAATTGATTGTTTTCACTGAATGTATTTTTAGACTTTTTCACGTTTGTAAATTGATTGATTGTTTGCACTGAATACATTTTTACACTTTTTTTTTTAAACCGCTTGTAATATATTTATTTATTTATGGAAGCATTTTGGTCAATGTCTACAATTTAGCAATTTTTTACAATTGTTCCATATCAGACCCTTTCAGTCACTTTGTCCAGATGCAATTGTTACTGCCAGACATTTGGACAAAGGGTAATTTGTTTATTTTAAGGTCTACTTGCGCTGCAATTAAAATGTATGATTCTGTCCACATGCATCCAACGAAAAACAAATAAATGAAACAAATATATTTTCGATTATCTTCTGTGTAAACAAAGCACATTGCGGTTCCCTGAGTCATTACAAGACCCTCGTAAGATGTGAAAGTGAGAGGTCAGGTGGAGGGTCCACACAGTGATCACTGTTGAAGCAATAACATCTGATATTAAATAATTTGAAGAAAAAAAAATACAAACCACAAATAGGAAAAAATGAGTCATGAGACTGTGGCTGTGAAGTGTTTCCAAGTATCAACCGCAGACGCATGAGCCCGGCTATACTCTCCTACTTGTCTGAAGCTTCTGTTTCCATGGACCATTATCTACAGGGACACCATCATTCACAGTTTCATTCAAACGTGGGCTGTGAAACTTTGCACTTCCCTCAACCATTTCCTATCATTATTAGGAAATTATGTTGAGTGTAGATTTGTTCATTGTAGAAGTACTTTAATAATTTATTTAAGACTCAGCTCTTTTGCTGCAGTAGCTAATAAATGTTTGTTTTTTGTTCTTTTTAAATAACGCACTTGTGGCCTTTATTTGAGAGATCACTATGAGACTAGACAGCTACAAATGCAGCTCGGTTGCAATAGTGACACTTATTGACAAGGAAGTAGAAGAGAATTCGTGGCCCTGGGTACTGGCCGTTTTTGTGGGCAACACGAGTGATTATTATATATTTTTAAGCTATAAACAGACTTTTGTTTTCTGAGGGCCCCTCCTCTAAGCCTTGTATTATGCTTGGCCCAGTGTAGGGAGGGGCCCCCAACCAGTCCAAGACCGCGGGTATTGATACTTTAGGCTTATCGTAAAAGTTTCTTGAGGCTGATTGATTGTTTAATTTGATATTACATACTTTTACCTACTTTTAACCCAGCAGATGGCAGCATTTCTCTGTATTGGTGTGCACGTACTGCGTGGAGAAAGTTTGACTCTTGTCTAAACAGCTATTGCTCACTTACGTTTGAATAAGTAAGTCCGATTATACGAGCGACACTGTCAATAAGATCCATAAACCATCTTAGAACTGGACTGTACCTCCGATGAGATGCATCTATAGCTCAAGTATGTAGGCCTGCACATGCACCCACTCTGTTATCTACTTTGTCAAAGCCCAAATATAGCCTATCTAATGACAAATCACGCTGCAACTTCAACTGAACTAGAAATAAAAAGGTCATGTGACTGAGAAAAGGAAGTTTTTCGCCCGCGTGGCACATACCACAAACCTATGCACCGTGGATTGAACATGGAAAGTGAGTAATCGTCTTCTACTCTACGAAATCGTGGGTGTTTATTCGACATTAGCAACGGGATAAAACAAACGAAACGAAACCTCATCCTTCCTTCTGCAGGGTGAAGGGTTTAGTGGGTAGAGTTTGTTTAATGAATAAGTAAATTAACTTTCATGCTTGACATAGCCTTCTTATCTCAATGTATCATTTTATTTATTTTATTATGCCTGTTGCAAATAGAGCTTACCTTTTTCAATAAGTCACTACCATATTTTAGGATATTATTTATTATTTTAGTTTGTAGGGGTGAATATGGGTAAAGTGGGACAATGGGTAAAGTGGGACACTTAACTTTAATCATGATTATTTTTGAATGTGTCATATTTTATCACTAAAAATACATACACACCGAATAATTAGAATGTGCAGGATAAGAAAATAATGGTTTTGTGGATATTAATTCACTTCATATGGCGTGGCAAACCATAATCTACCACCAAGTAGTAAAAAAGCGGAGGTATGTCCAATGACAGAGCATTTGGGGATTTATGATCTTAAGGTTATAACTTTTTAAAACTCACAGACATGCAGATTTTTGTTGACAAATTATATAAGGGAATGCATCTGCAAACAAAACATCTCAAAATCACATGTCTATTCTTTATACTTTTATTTTTATAAGAGATGTTATCACTGTCCCACTTTACCAACGTGCTATTGGTAAAGTGGGACAGCGTCATATTGGCAAAGTGGGACAGTGTATTTTTGTGGAAAATCCTGGGTATTAGGTGTTTCTTTTATTTACACATCTTCAAATGAGATCAATTTAACTCTATATTTCTTGTTTTGATTAAGTTTTCGGATGATTACATTTCTGATTGAAGTTTTAACTGTAGCTGTTGTTCACTACGAACTGTTGATCGCCGTTTAGCAACATTTCAACATTAAGTTGTTCTTTGAGGTTTCTAAGTTCTTTAATTGTAGATTTTTTTTTAAATATCGGCTATATATATATTTCTTTTCAAATCTTTAAAACATGCTTCCCGTATACTTCACCAATTAGAGGCGGCCTGAGTTCACAGAGTAACATGTGTTTTTTGGGCATGTCCTTCAGATTATTCCTCACTCATTCATAAACAAAAACAAATCTGATGAAGGCACTTTACAATATTATTCTTCCATTGTTCTGTCACTCTTGTTTTTAGTTTATACGAAAGGTCCGAAAGGTCCGAAAGTTAGTTATTCCACACTGTAACATGTCTGACTCCTTCTGCACCAACAGCACAGGCTGCACATCAGACACATGTCCATGATGGGCCTATGTCTCACACCACAGTTAGAATAACCATTAGAATGGTTATTATTATTCATAACTTCTTCACATATTCATAAAAGTAGTTGCTACAATAATATTAATGATTTTGAACACAAAAATGACCATGTTAATAGTGTCCCACTTTACCAATTACAAGTGTCCCACTTTACCAATAGCACCTCTAAAAATTTATCATTGGACCAACCTGTGTTTGAGGCCAAATTATAGCTTCTGTGTTAAACATTTGACTTTTTTTCCTCCACTGGTGTAAAATAGACATCTAAAGCTTTTTAAAAATATATAACATTAAAGACTTTGGCATTTAATTCCAAACAAAAAATGAGGTGGAAACTGAATTTTCAAAAAGTGTCCCACTTTACCCATATTCACCCTATTTCTTGCCAAATAAACTTAAATCATTTAAAATCATAGATTTTATTATTATTATTTATTTGTCAATTCCATCAAGTGTAACTTGGCATTATTTCCCAGTTTCTCAGTATAAACTGTGTTTAATTTTAAGACAATATTATAAGACAATACTGTATGGGAAGGGGGTTTTGAAGGGAGAGTTCAGCTTCCCAACAGCCGAACTTGACTTATGTAACTACACTGAGTTATAATTAACCTGGATGTTTTGCTTTATTGTATCAGATTTTGGCAGATAATTCAGACCTGTGCACTTTAACCAGTACCTGCCGTCCCCCCTGATCCAGGAGCTAGGGCTAGGGTTAGGTAACCATAATTAGATATAAATAATTGCTAACAATAACCCTCAAAACTTTTCATCACCCACCGCAGTCTCCCAGCTTTCCTCTGCTCTTTGTACCACCACAATGTCCGGCTGGTTTGTCATTTTGTCCGTCTGTATCTGGAAGTCCCACAGGATCTTGGCTCGGTCATTCTCTATCACCTTTGGAGGTGTTTCCCACTTTGACCTTGGGGTTTCAGCCCATACTCTGCACAGATGTTCCTGTACACAATGCCAGCCACTTGGTTCTGGCGCTCCATGTAAGCTTTCCCTGCCAGCATCTTACACCCTGCAGTTACAGTATGTGCTGGATTGTCTCATTGGCCTCTTTGCACAGTCGGGTCTTGTCTGGTGTGGTAGATCTGGGCCTCTATTGCTCTGGTGCTCAAGGCCTGCTCCTGTGCAGCCATGATGAGCCGCTGTGCTGTCCTTCAGTCCAGTGGGTGGGAAGCTCCCGCTGGACCACGTAACTGCAACATCAAGAACAAGGAACAGGAGAAACTAGCAAAATACCAGGGGCTCAGAGAAGAGCTGGAGAAGGCCTGGAGGGGGGAGGCATCAATGGTGCCCGTGGTCGTTGGGCCACTCGGGGCAGTGACCCCCAAACTGGAGGAGTGACTACAGCAGATCCCAGGAAATACATCAGATATCTCGGTCCAGAAAAGTGCAGCTCTTGGAACAGAAAAGCTACTGAGGAAAAAGAGACCACTAGCGAGGAAACCTTTTTATATGTGTATAAAATAAAATGATGATGGCTGATATCAGTTATCAGCTGTCATCAATGAGCCGATATATAAAACAATAGATTTTTTTGTTAATAGGCCAAATAAAAAAGTTGGGGGGTTGGGGGTTATATTATTTTCCATTTCCCATCGTAGCCACAGTGATAAGGAACGTGCAGCTGACAGTGGATGAGAGAAATGTGATCTGAAGCAAAACCATAGTATATCACAGGTGGAGGAGAGTCATATTGAGAGTCAGTAGCTCAGAGCATATTTCACTCTTGTGGTTTACAGCAGGTCTCTTTGTGCGTGAGTGTGTGGGTGAAATGCTGCTGCTGAGACCACTCTTCAAAAGCCTGTCGCCTCTACAGGAAACGGTACTAAATGTGACAGTGGCCGGAAAAGACTACTCTTGCCCCTGCATGCACAAACCTTTACTATGCACCCTTTTTACATGTTCAATGCACTCTGCAATACAAAACATGCTTTAATGACCAGCTAGACACAGAAAATGGTACTTTTGATGGGTAATCAAAAAGTAACCTATTTAAATCTCAGATATGGCTGTTATTAGTCAACATCTCCGAGCTGGAGACGTCCCGCTCGCAGTAAAGTTACTTTCATGTCTTAGGAGAGGTGAACAGCAAGCACACATGTTTGTTGGTACATTTTATTAGTATATGTAATAAAAAAAAGAAGTGCTTGTACTTTATTCTAATTATTGGACAAAATATTACCTGATGCAGCTTTATCTCTTAGACAAAGCCCCCTCATAACTCTCTTTTTTATGTCCATAGAGTAATACTTTATAGAAAATCAAATCAACGAGGCAAAGCAGGACAATGTAGAATAGTAGAATAAAATATAATATACAATGATCTGTGTTATATTGTAATATATGTATTTTTCCTCTCATATCATGTAGGCACCAAACACATTTTGAGTGGGGTCTCCACGTGCGACATGAGAGGTATCAGAAACCTTGACAAAGATAGCATCGTCTTTGTAGAAGTGTAAAACTCCGGCCAGAAAACTGTTGGACTGTTTTGAATGTAATGAGGGCCGGGACGTCAGTAGCTTGATGCTATTTTTGCCAAGATAATATTTTGTTTTTAGTTCTATTGAGTGGTGCCAGCCTTGATCAGCAAGGAAAGACACTTTGGAGTAAATGTAGTAATATCCATTTTCCTTAAACACAAGGCTGCCATTTTTGTAGCCCACTTTATAGAGAAGAGGATCAGCAATCTCGCTCCATGCCATGACATGTTTTGCATTGGCTACATCTGTGCCATCTATATGAAACAAGACAAAGAAATAAGCCACGTTAGTTAGTTATATTTGTGTTTAAGTTAGAAATGTTTTGGGGGGGTTACCTGTGAGATGTGCCACTGGTTTCGATGGGGCTTCTACCAGTCTGGCCCATTTGGTGGGTGCAGGTCCTATGGCTGGTGCATCTAAAAAACAGGGACAGCTTAGAAAGAGAGCTCATACGAAACACTTTACAGTAACAGAACTAAAGGAGAAGGACGTACTTCCGATCATCTTTGCTGCTGATGACATTTCTTCTGTGGTCTGTAAGAGAAATGAAATAAGGACATGGTTGTTTACCAGAAGAAAAAAAAACATGTTTAAAATGAGTAAGATCACTTTTACAGAAAGCTAAAAGGTAATACTTTAGATTACAGCCCGTGAGTTCCACGTGTAGGTACAGGAACAAGAAAGGAACACGTTCGTACAGTGCAAGGTTTAATAAAGGCGTCCAAAGTGTAACAACTGTGTACAATGTGTAATAAAGGTGTAGGTGGCTTTTTAATGTCATTTTTAATGCACAAATAGTGCATTTTAATGCAACAAACGCAAAAAATAAATAAATTGCCGCTTATTTAATTTCTTAAGATTTGCAATGATTTTATCAAACAGAAGAAAGAGAATTGGACAAAACGGGAAACCTTTGAGCAATTTCAGCCTGACTATGTTTTAGTTCAGTAATTTTTTATTTAATTTGATGAACTGAAATTTGTTCAGTAACATCATTTTCAGAGAAATGTAAATTTAATGCCAGTTTGAATCCAATTTAATGTTTTAAGGCCTTGATTTTTTGTTTGACTGCCTGTTTGTTTGTGACTGACACAGGAGATGTGAGCACGATGTGCTGTGCCGAAAACAAATTCCACCAACTCGGTTATGTGGCCGAGTTAATTACTGATTCTGATTCTGAATGTAATGACTTGTAATGCTTTTTAATGCTGATGTAATGTGTTAACTACAGATGAGCGCGGGTTGAGACGCAATGTACACCTTTATTACTCTGAGTACACAGTCATTAAACCTTGTGCTTCAATGTGTAGTTACATGTACTTACATGTGTAATTACTTTCTTATTAGCTGTACCTACACAGGGAACTTGCAACCTGGAATTTAAAGTGTTACCAACTACGGAAAAGTTAAAGAAATATTGCTGAAAGTGGTTGAAGTCACCACAGTGGAGTATTCAAAATGATAATGTGTCTTGTATCGACAGGTTTGTGCCACAGTGGAGAGGATTAAAGGTGAGTTTTTATTTTGTATTTTTCAAATAGTCCTTGTGTCGCCTACATCTACTTCTTACTGTGATATTTATCTCTGTTGACTTGATGTTTTCACCATTTTTAAAAAATCATAACCACTTCCTCAACATGGCCCAATGACCCGCAGCTGTGTTACTTTTGTGTTATTTCTGATACACAGTTGTTCTAAAACTCATCTAACCAACATGTCCACCTGACCCTGTCCCTGCGCTCTGGGCGCTGAACACAACACGGAACATCGAATAACGCTGCGACCACAGTTACTTTTCGGAATCATTTGGACACCAGTTTTATATTAATTTATTGTAAAACACAAAATTCTTATAGACAATGATTCAGTTTGAACTGTTTATCAAGTCAAAAACAAAATCGACATTCCTTGCATTTTATTATGACTAAACAACATTTGCAGGGTCTCGACTTTGCTTTGTGGAAACTTTCACTTTACTGATGACAGCGCAGCACTTTTCTCTGTGTGACTAAGCAGGACAGAGTAAAGTGCTCTGCTCACAACTTAACAATTTTTTCAAGTATTGATAATTATGGGTAAAATCATATCATGTTACTTAAAATAATATAAAATATAGTTCACTCACTTGTGCAGGCGGGGGATTATAGAGGCGGTAGATGAGCCAGGCTTCCACAACCATCCCACACAGGGCCACAGTGACCAGGAGTAAGAGCAGCACCTGGGTCGCGCCGATCGGCCTTCTGCGCCCGGGCCGTGGGGGCAGAGGAGGGGGCGCCGTCCGGTAACTGTCCACTGTGTACACCGAGGGGTACTTCACTCCCTCCTGTGTCATTGTATCAGTAATCTCTGTAGTGCAGTGTCAAGATGTAGCTCCAGTCAGACCAGAGTGCAAAGGGAAACTGCACTGTGAGTGTGACAGAGCATGGGTGGGCTTTTCTGTGATGGGTGTAAGTACAGTGACACAGGAGGTACAAAAGGAGGCTTTCGCTATTGGATGTTACAGATTTGTGTCAGAACTAAACACGGTGAAGCTGCGTTTTAGTTTTGTGCTGCTAAAAGCTGCTAAAAGATGTGAGACAGGCCTCAACTGCACAATGTTCAAATCAAGAATGAAAACTCTTTTAACTGTGCACATAAAAGTACACTCTCTTCACTCTCTGCTTTTTATTTATTTTTATTTTTTTATCAAGATAGCTGTGATTTCATTTGCCTTTAAGAAATAGTTTCATGTACTTCATGCACTTTCTTGTTCTGCTCGGTGTTCTGCTATTGAACACCTTCCGCACGTGCCCCTGCACTCACGCCGCTTAGTCAACTTCTTGCACATACACGGCCTCTGAGTATGTTCTTCTGGGTGATCGGAATCGGGATTGTCTTACAGCAGTTTGATGCTTTTAACCTCTCTCAAATTATACCCAACCTAATCTGAAACTCCCTCATCTTCAATGCTGATTGTCCTCATTCTCACCAACGCTTCAGCCACTTTTCTATGGCATGTCTACGCTCTGGCTGCGTTGTTAAAAGATCTTTGCTGATTGTAACCAAGCACTTCCTGAAGAGACGTTCTTAAGAATCATTGAATGAGGCTTTAATCTATTTTAAGATTCAGATTTAAATTTAGATTTAACAAATAAAGAGAGGAGATATTTATACATATAGTCTGAAATGGAAAAGGCAGAAGCTAAAGCTTATTGCGCCTATCCCAGTGTATTTACAAAACAAAAGCAAAAAGCTGCCAATGTCTTATGCATGCAGTTACACCGTTTTCGTTTTCAGTTCATCACAAAAAAAAAGAAATGAAAAAGCTCCATCATGTTGAGTGCATCATCAGCATCCATTCTCAACATATTTTTTTCATAATTGATTTCTTCAAATGTTTTAAAGTTTTAAATGGTGTTAGTTGGACCTAGCTCTAGGTCCAACTAACACCATACATTAATCCCATTCCCAACAAAAGACACACAATGCAGCTTTGCACTCGCTCTCATGTATGCTTTTTAAAACATCTTCCTTTTGGAAATTATAAACACAGTCTTGTTGTGGCCAGATTATCAATTAATATGCCTCCCTGAAGAGAGTGTATGCAGTGTAGGAATAAAACAACATGTATCATCAGGAATACCAAACTCTTCCATTATAAGGAGAAATTTGTCCCTGTGGGGAAATTTTGTGCCTCTCGTCTCACCAATCTCATCAGTGTTAATGACATTGTTGTTAATAATGCATTGGTTTTATATAGCGCTTTTCTGGACACTCAAAGACGCTTTACATTGCACTATTCATTCACTCCATACTCGGTGGTGGTAAGCTACTATTGTAGCCACAGCTGCCCTGGGGTAGACTGACGGAAGCGAGGCAACCAGTCTGCGCCATCGGCCCCTCCGACCACCACCACTCACTCACTCACGCATTACATTCGCTAGGCTTCCTGGTGTTCCCAAACGGTCTCCCATCCAAGTACCGACCAGGCCCTTCCCTGCTTAGCTTCCAAGGTCTGACGGGATTGGGCATAGCATAGGCGGCACAATAGTGAAAAGTGACGGACTCACTATCTATAGAGACTATAATATCTCCAACAGATACGGTTGACACTGTGCTCTGCAAATAAAGTTATATGATATGCTTTCATTTGTCTCCATAGAAAATGCCCTCTTCATTACACCCATCCTTCAGTACCACTGGGCAAGCCTTTCTGGAGCAGAGTGAGACTGACCGCAGAGCAGCACCCGGAGACTCATCTCCAGACCTTGAGGTTGGTTTGGTCAGGACAAACTGGAAGTCCATTTGTGCATGTATTAGAAACCAGAGCAAAAACACCTGGAGGAAATCCACAGACTTGGGACAAATATGGAAACATTACAGAGAAAGGCCCCACATGGTCTGGGAATTTACCTGGGACCTTTTTAATCAGGCAAGCGTGCAAACCATTCACTCTTTGTGTAAGATTGTATTAAACCAATGTGTTTGGATTTCATTATCAAAATAGCTTCAATGAAGCTCTCTCGTTGGCGCAGGACAATGTGTTCTGTCACAACTGTGTTAATCCACAGATCTCTGTAGTCAAGGTTATCACGTGACACTCATAGTGTTTTGCATGTGTCTCAATAGTTCACTGTGTCACTATTGGCCAATGCTGATAGGGGCTCATTTTCTCCAAACAAGGAAGTGCTAATTGTCAGAGCATTTGCAAACTAAATGGACTATTTGAACTTTTAGGCTTTGTATTAGGCTTTACTTAACTGAGAAATGCTTGAAAAGGTCTCTTTGCTGCTTCTATGTTTTTCCGCGGACATAGCGCTGAGCCTGGGACCAAAGCAAGACATGGAATTTACATTTATATTACCTGCTGGTAGGACTGAGTGCTTCTTTCAGCCCGCACTGAAGGGAGACACCATGGAGTTTGAATACCAGGTAACGACTTATTTGGACCTCTATATATCTCTTGCATGTCTTATTTGGTCACGGTCACCTTTTTATTTAGTGTTGAAGTTTTGAAAAGCGATGGATGGAAGTTGGTGAATAATTCATAAATATGGGGCTGTGAACTTTGGGCCAGTGCACAGGAAGATAAGGCTTCCACTGAGCCGGGAGACTCTAGTGTGAGCGAGAAAAAAAGCTGAAAATGTGAGCACTGACTTTTTTTTTTTTTTTAATATACAGCATTATATGACACATGAGTGCTTAAAATGTCTTGACAATTTTATGAAGTCTTTACTTTCATTTGACAGTACATCAAGGATAATAAATCAGGCCACCAGTGCAATATTAAAGGGGGGGTATTATGCAAAATCGACTTTTTCAAGCTTTACATCATGTTATTAAGTCATTCCCTCATTAAAAACATGCCTGAAGTGTTGCCTTAGCACATTCACGTATTTTCGAGTAATCTGTAAAAACTCCGATGGCGGCCATTTTAGGGATAAAACGCCTGATTCCTTCAGGAAACGCCCTCGACCTCCAGGATACGCCTCCGACCTTTCGTCACCAGCCGAGTAACCAACCACTGCTCCTCAGCAGAACCCCCTCCCCGCAGTGTCTAGCCCTAAGATGTAAACAGAGTCATCATGGAGGATTAGCTTCATGTGTTGTGAACCGGAGCCACAGCAGACTTTTACAAAGACACACATCAGTGTTTCTGTTACCGAAACACCCAGGATTAAAACCGGTGACAAGAACACTTATTTCAGTGTCTGGTTCTGCGCTGGGCCTTGATGATGCACAGAGCCTCCGGAGAAAGCTAATGCTAAGCTAAACCTCGAGTCATCACGTGAAAACGAGAAATATGCACACATAAAGTCAATAAAACCACCACACACATAAAGAACCGTTTAACAATGATCACACACGGAGCCAGGCTTGTTGATTTGGAAGTTTATTGCTCACATTTCATCTACAATGGGTCATAGCCGAGTGGCTTTCTCCCGGAGCTAACAAGCTAGCCGCGATAAGCTAACGGGAAAATTCACTGAATACAAGCAGCATATTATGCATTGAAAACGTCACTAAAACAGGCAACTGCTTGAAGCAGCCTTTATGATGATCACACACGGAGCCTGGCTTGTTGATTGTGTAGTTTATTGCTCACATTTCATCTACAGTGAGTCGTAGCCGAGTGGTTTTCTCCCGGAGCTAAGGCACTATTAGCCACGACAAGCTAACAACCTTCACCTTCACAACATTCATTGAAAACAGGCAGCATATTATGCACAAATAACGTCAATAAAGCAGGCAACTACTTGAAGCAGCCTTTACGATGATCACACAATGAGCCTGGCTTTACACATGTGTGGTTTATTGCAGACTTTTCATCAACAATGAGCTGTAGTCGATTATAACAAGCTAACGGGTAACCTCGAAAAACCACTGTCCACCTGCACAGATAATGTCCGTCTTTGAATCGTATGGGCTCCTGCAGATCCTGGTGTCGTCCATGGGGGTATAGTTAGAGATCCATAGGGCAGGGCAGATGCAAAGAGATAGCCTCCAAACAGCAGTTATTTTTCAGGCAAGAGCCCCGTCCAAGCGTCCGGTGTGGAAGGTTTGTGTCCAAATCACATCCTGTGTGGCCATTGTTCACAAAGTGATAAACAGTAGGTCCTTTCCAACAATAAAAATGAAAATGCACCGATCGTAGTTTCAATACAGTTGAGACAACGAGCACAGTGTTGTGATGCCACAGACAGCGTGTGGAGGGGGCGTGTCGGAAAGGGTCAGAGGTTCTTAAAGAGACAGGGCCTATTTCAAGTCTTTCGCTACCGCCATTTTGAAAGAGCAATTTTATACAAGGCAGTTATTCTAATTTACTGCATTTACAGACCAACAGAAGGTTTCGTCATCATTGTAGTGTGCCATAGACTGGTGCTATGTGGCTGAAAAAAGCATAATACCCCCTCTTTAAGTAATTGTACTTTGCGCTACAGTAAGGTTTGTCATGTTGCTTATCAAAACCATAAACACATAATATATAGGCTGTATATTGTACGGCATCACAGTGTTTTCCAGTGTCTTTGAAGAGCTTCCTTTGTGGACTTTTCACAAAAAGTCTGTATCAGTCTCTATGGTACATTTGCAGCATAGAGGATGTTAAATGTAAGTGATGAACTGGTGATGAACTCCAAACAATTAGGCAACAAAGTAAAAGTGTGCACACAGTAGATCTTATATTAAGTATATCAAAATTGGTGCCGAATGCCTCTTGTCTAAACAGGTGATCGCGGGGTCTGGCCTGGACGTCAGTTTCTCCCTGATCTCTCCCACAGGACACAGGCTGGTCTCGGAGTTCAGGAAATCCGACGGCATCCACATGTGAGTTTGACCCTTTAACTACCCACATTTTCATTATACTGACTGTGAAATCTAAATTATGGGCACATTGGGCAGGGTGGACTACACAGAAGACGGGGACTACCGCTTGTGTTTCGACAACAGCTTCAGTCACATGTCCCTGAAGATGGTGTACTTTGAAGTGGTTCTTAATGCTCAGAGCGCTGCCCGAGACGAGTGGGACGAGGTGGCCAAAGAGGACAGTCTGTTGGAGTATAAACTGAATGACATCAGGGTGAGAGGAGCATATTCTCCATATTTAGAGCATGTTATGCCATTACCAATGTCCTAATTGTTGTGGTGGTTTAGCACGTTGTCTTGTAATGAAATAAGAAGCTTAAAGTGCATATGACACATTAGACACATTTTTTGCTAAAACATTGTTAAAGCAGTACTAAGTAACTTCTTTACCTTAATAAATCCTTTCCGTAGTCCCTCTGGGGGTAATATAAGTGTCAATGGAATGATTGGGGGGTCTTTCATCTCCCCCTGGTTTATCTGGCCAGAAAACCACTCTTGCAGTTTTCCCTGCTTTGACCCGGAGCCACCAATACACACTTATGTAATCATGAAGAAGAAGCTAACAGGCTAACGGGCAAAACTAACTGCGGGCTAGCGCCGCTTAAACAGTATTTACAGCCAAGTTTGAGTGAAAAGAAGAAAAAAAAGATTGTGTCTCCATTGTGTAATTGGATGTACAATATCCCTCTCTCACTTCGTCTTTTCTGTCAGTGTTGTATTTACTCTCACGGACAATTAATGAGTACCACAACATGCGATGACGCCTGCAGTAGCGCTTATGGCCTCTAGGGGCATGAGTTGCTTAGTTCTGCTTTAACACAATTATATTTAAGATTTTGCTAAAGATTGTACCCAACTGTCTTTAATTTAACCATTTTTGTTTCACTTCCTTATTGGACACCGACAGGAAGTGACATAGATGAAGGCAAACAATTTTAATATGTTGCCGTGCCGACCATGTTGAGTCAATGTGAAGTCAAACTGCTGTGGAATTTTACCTCTATCTATGTCACTTCCTGTTAGCAGCTTAAAAAATCATATAGAATCACTTTTCTGTCCAACATTTCTTCATTAAAATAAATAAAAGGATAATTATGCAACTGATGAACTAATGTTATCTAAATGAGTCATATCTTCAAAAAAAATTAAAACCTGTCATATGCTCTTCCTCACTGTAACATCATCTTGTGCTCTCTCTTTCCCAGACCAGTTTAGAAATAGCGCGCGGACATCTGGACAGGACCAAGCTGCTGCAGGCTGCTCTCCGGGCGTTTGAGGCCAGGGATCGATATCTTCTGGAGGACAATTTATGGAGAGTGTCGTTTTGGTCTTGTGTTACGCTGCTTGTGATGCTCGGTGTTGCGGCTGCTCAAATATACACTCTGAAAAAGCTTTTTGACGACAAGAAGAAAGTGCGCACAAAGGCATAAAAATACTGCTTTTGTGACAAGCGCTGGGGACGTTTGGACTTTGGGGGAGACATTTTTTATAAAACATGTGACGCAATTTCAAGGAATTAAGAAACCCACAATAACTACGGTACTAGAAGCCTGGAGAAAAAAGACCTCTGCAGGTTGATCTCATCTTGATGTGATACTTGTGCAGTCTTGGATTCACCTCCTTTTTGTTCATTGAACCACAAAGCTTTCATTCTTACTTTGCTTGAAAAAGACACTAATAAAATGAATTATTTGTACTTGTGATGCACTTTGGTTTAGCTTCTAGTACTGAATGAAACCTTCGCACTAAAAAAAGTTGCACACAAAAAGTATGGTTTATTTTCGTAAGCTGCTAAAATCATTTTTATTTAAAAAGTACATGTTTGTATCAACAATGTAACTTGCCATATACTCAAACAAAATACTCATCTATTTACAGATTTCCCCAATACAAAATGTTCAGCAACTTCGAAGCCACAATATACAAGAAATGTAAAACAACAATATTTGGCAGCATCTAGGTTTGATTACAATCATTCTATTTGTTCACTTTTGTTGCATCTTATGTTAAATTAACTTAAAAGCTTATATTTGAGGATCACCTCATATTCACACATTCCCAACTTAGGTCATCATTCATCATGTCAACAGTTCCTAACTTGGATCAGTAACAACACTGTGGTGGTGTCCTGAAGGGAAGTCCAGTGCGCAGGAGTCAGTGTTCACCACAGGGGGCGCCGAGGAGCAGGAGGAGGACGCCTGTTCACAAATATCCAGTGTTAATCACTTGTTCTTGTCATAAGGATGAGGGATAGTTCTAGGATTCACTTTCAGAAAAATACAAGGAAATAAGACAATGGTGTGATCAGCTTAGGTTGTTGGAGAGGGCTGGATAACATGAGGAGTGAAAACATCATAAGGCAAACCTTTTCGATGTTTTTGAGATGAAGCAAGTAAAATTAGTAATTGTGGTAATAGTAGAGGTCAATATAGAATTGAGCAAGTAGTAGCAGCAGCAGCTGGGTGTGTCCAGGGCGTGGCCAGGGAGGGCATAGGCCACCCCTCAGATCTGATTGTCTATGGCAGGAATTTGCCGATAAATTGAAAAATATGGCCAAAGCGTCTCAAGCCGTCATCTGTTCTGGGTTGTTATGGTGTTGAGGACCGACACTCGACACTTCAAATCAATGGATATAATTATGCTAAAATCTGTGCATTTAAGTTTAACAGGATGCTGAATATTAAGTATTCAATCCTTAGTCAATATTTTGCTTAAGTCTTGCTTAAACCTCCTGAACCGAGTCCATTTTCTCCAGTTTGGCTTTACCCAAGTCTAAAAGCTTAAGAAAAAGCATCAAATTAGCAACAAAAACTAGCAAAAAAACGATTTAAAAATGTGACAAAAAAACAAAGTACAAAGCAACAAAAATGTGACGAAAATGTGACAAAAACATGACGAAAATGCAATAAAAAAAAAATTAAAAAATGAGACTAAAACACGACAAAATCACTGTGTGACTAAAACGAAGTAACGACATGACAAAAAGTTCAGATCACTTTTGTAGGTCTTAGCTTTCAAATGAGGCATCACACTGTTGCTCTCTAGTCAAGAAGCTTTTAGATTTGGGTCAAGCCGAACTGGAGAAAATGCAGAATGTCCTTGAGTAGGAGTGGCAGTAGTAGTTACAGTGTAATGGGATGGTTTAATAGAAATGTACGGACAAGTTGTTTAAAACAGCAGACAAGGGTAGAGCTGCCAACAAATAGGGCCAAGGGGATAAGTTGATGGTGAGAGAAGATAACGCAGGGGGCTAGATAAAGGCAGACAATTTGCTACGGCTTGTATAATTATTCTAAAAGGTAATTTGCTCATAAAAATCTGCAGGAGCATTAAAAGCATCAGAAGCATTTTGTGTGTGTGGATTTTCAATTGTTCCCATGAGCGCACCTGTCGCTGGGGCTGAGTGAAAACACATCAGACAGGGGCCATTGTTTGAGTGCTGCCTGGGAGGACTGACAATTTGACGTTGCCATAGAAACGTGTGCAGGAAAATGTTTAGATGTTGTTAACGCTGAGGGAGTTTGGGGCAAGAATGAAAAGAATCAAATTAAAACAAAAGAGACGGGCAGGAATAAGTGCGGACAAATCAAACTTTCATTTTTTTTTAAAAGTCATAATTAGCAAATCGCAATATAGCAGCAATTATGTACACACACTGTGGGAATGAGACAGAAAAAGCTCTAGGGTAAGTAGGGCTAAATGCAGACAATGCATTTTCCCCCAT
Source organism: Gobius niger (assembly GCF_951799975.1). Classification (NCBI taxonomy): domain Eukaryota; kingdom Metazoa; phylum Chordata; class Actinopteri; order Gobiiformes; family Gobiidae; genus Gobius; species Gobius niger. The sequence goes on from NC_136861.1 coordinate 20,374,474, forward strand.
GTTTCCTGGGTTAGTATGAAGGAACAAAAACAACTTCCGTTAATTGGGAATATACAAATACATACATATATTTTTATGTACAAAAAAAGGCTTTTGATGATTGAAATGGTCATGTGTTTGCGTGTCATTACAATATTAACTGCTATGGTCTAAACATGGATAAAGAAAAGTGGTCTCCGCTTGGTATGGGGATGTAATGATGTGAGATCAATAAAGTACTATCTTATCTCTTAAATAGCATGCAGTCTATTACTGTGCGGTAAAGTAGAATGTTTAAAATAATGTCCTATTCAAAGTTCAGAATGACCTCCACAGAGACCCATTGCAAAAATAATAAGGCAAAAAGTTTGGAGCAGTAGACCATGACAAATGTGTGGTAAAACCCATGTGACTCTAGTATTACTTTAGCTGTTCAAATCACAGGCTCCTCTCTTTGCTATTATGACCCCCTTGGATTGTTTAATATAAGCACACTAGGTTGGATCCTGATTTAAAGAACAAATTGCATATCTAATTCAGAAACAAAACAAGAAGTCCTGGAACACAGCGCACACAGAGAGACACCAACCACCAGACGTGTATATTATTATTCACAACACCCTTTATTTCACTCTCCTGCTTCCAAATCAGGTCAGATCAGTTCATTGCTACAGAGGCACTTGACAAAATAAAAGGGCTTTCATGAAAACAAAAGGTGTAGAGAAGAGAAGTGGGTATACACACGATCGAGGAGAAAATACTACAATATTACAGAGATTTACAGACTTCATTGTGCTGGTTAAAGTGACAGCCAATTTTGTCCTCCTGCGTCCAATTGGAAATAAATAGTAGACCACGGCAAGTACTCGAGGTGCTTAATCCTTATGTAGGGGCCGTCTTTTTCAGAGAGCTGTCACCACAACCACAACCTATGCACTTGTATTAAAAGCATACTCTGTCAAAAGCCCGTTTAGATACTATATGATTCGAATAATATTTGAGTGTATTGACATATAAGGGCTCGTCAAGACAGAGTGTGCTTTTATCTCATTCGGACAAATCTCCCACCACCAACACCTCCACTACTGATTAAATGGAAAAAAAAGGAGGGAACATCAAAACAACCCCAATGGCAATCCCCTTTTGAAATATACCACAAAATACACTTTCATAGAAGCTTTTGTTATGATACCATCCCTATGAACCCTAACGTCGTACAAGGCCAAAATGTCAAAAAAAAAGTCTGGCTGATAAATAATGTTATTGGGATATTCTATTTTTTTGTTGTTTTAACGGATCGGACACAAGTGCTAACCCCTGTAAAAGAGGTCTGGTATATACAAAATATCCTTTAAATGGAGGCCACTGTTGAAGGCTGAAGAGGAAACAAATTGCTTCTTGCCTTTATGCCCTGGGTTCTTTTTAAAAAATTCAAAACCTAAGGAATGAGTAAACGCTAAAGGCCTCGATGGGGTATTTCAATAGAATATGTAATGGCGACTTCTAAAAGTGATCGTGAGGAGAGAGGTTTGGACGTCGCGCCTCCTACTCGCCGTGCATAGTGTTCTATTCGCTAAGGCTGGAAGTGCTTGGATAGTTATGATCACTCCCAAGTTGTTTATTTTTCTCCTATGTATCGCTGTTAAACACATTCTGATCTCTCTGCGTGTTTTTTTCTTCTGATTTTTAAAGCTACATTTCTCATTAAAAGTCACTCAAATAAAATACAAGAACAAGATATTGCAAAATAACAGTCACCATAAAGTACTGAATGAAATATCTATTCATTAAAGGGACACGTAAGTGGATACAGGGGGGGATGAGGCAGGCCTAGAGTTTGTGTGAAAGGCTAAACATCGGATGAAAATGGGCTGTAAACCAGTTCTTACAAAGCATATCTGAGTTTTGTCCACAGCAGAAGTTGTTCAAGTGCTTGCAAGGCGTTATCACACACTGAACAGGTCGGCATGTGTGGCTTATTAACAGTGCTTGACCAGACATGTTTAAAACGGGCTAATTTGCTGACATGACACGGCCGTAGCCTTTCCCACTCCCGCCAATGCCGGGTTTAAAGTGCGCCGAGAACGACACGGGCGCACACTGGATAAGCTGGGCTTGGCCACGGGTCTAGTCTAGCAGGGAGGGCTCGGCGGGGCGGATTATGGTGGGCCGGTGAGAAGGGGCGCCGGGGGGTCTTCGGCTGCAACAAGGACAGAAGATAGAGGAGAAGTGAGAGACACCAAATAACCCGACAGATAAAAGGAGAAGGCAATAGAAGATACACAGGAACAACCAAAAGAGGAAACAGTCACCCGTGATTGAAGGGGAAACAAGAGAATACAGGATACAAGTTTAGCGCAACCACCAAAGGCTGCAATTATTTAAGGAATATAATGTCCTGCGTATCCTATTGTCCTAAAATGTGTCCCGTTTGTGACTCTGGGCACCAGCAGGAGCGCAAAAGCTTTCAGTTTTATGCAGCTAAAATCTCTTTTTGAAGACGTGAGACAGGTCTTTAACTCTGATTACGTTTATATTCAGGCTGGAAATAGTTCAATTAAGCTGGACATGTGACAACTGAAGGCATTTTACCTTCACTCACACCTTTTCATTTGATTTATAATTATTTATATTTTACAGATTTGATCTGGCTGTTACAGCGGGACTAAACACCTCACTCCGCTCACATTGCATAAACACAGAAAGTTGTTATGGCGCGATATGGCAGCTTCTACACTGGATAAGTGCTAATAACACACTAGCCTGATATTTGGATGCATTGCTGAATGCACTTCCTACTCCTGCTCACGATACGTGATTATGACATGAGTTTGAATGAGCTACGAATAAAATAAAATAAAAAATGCACTTAGCAAATGCGAGCTAATGCATGGTTTTAAGCGAAAAAAGCAACTATAGTTTATACTGAAATTAGAGAGATTGGTCTTAGACGTGTTTAGTTCCTCTTTGAGTGAACATATTGCTCTTATTCTGTAAAGCACTTTGTGTAACTGAGATGCATGTGACTCTTGTATTACTTAAGCAGTTTAGTATTAAAGTTTTCTAACTGAAGCTTCGGTCCCTGGAAGTGTTTTCTGTGTGAACAACATATTAGATTTAAATAATAAATAAACCCCAAATTAAATTAATTACAATCCCCAGTAAAATATCCTTCAACAATTGTAATGCCCTAGAGGAGGAACTCACACACGCTCGTCTATTAGTTTCTAAAGTGATACCTGGGCACGCCTGGTGGGACACGGGCCGGTCGGGAGGGGATCTGTGGGGGTGCGCTGAAGGGGTCCTGGTGGCTGTTGAAGGCGTTCATGGGCTGGTTGGGGCGGGACGGGATGGGAGGGGCTCCGAAGGCGGGAGAGGGGTTGAGAGGAGCCCCAAATGGAGGAGAGGGGTTGGTGGGGGGACCAGGAGTCGTGCCCCGGACCACAGGCGGTCGACTGGGAGGAGCTGTGGAGGCAGGGGGCGGCTTGCGCTGGGGGGTCGGGCTGCATAGAAAGAGAGATGTTGCTGAAATTAAGACAAAACTCTTCGGATAATGTGTCTTTAAAAGCCACACTGCGGAACATTCCAAGTCATTATCCATATGTCATAATAAAAGGACTATTGTAACATGCATAAAAACTCTCCAGTGACACTGAACGTCCTCCTAATGATAACTTTAAAGTGGGTTATTAATGATGAGGACATGACATAAATAAGCCTACTGTTCCTCATTATGCAAGAGTGAGCATTTAAAAATCTTAGGTAAACATAGGAAAATAAATAAACATTAGTGGAAAGACACGTAGGCATTACCTGGCGTTCTGCATCCAGGAGTCGTTGACGGGCGGGGGCAGGGGGGTGGAGATGGTGGTGGTGCTGATGTCTCCGATGATCTGCAGCGCCTCCTTCAGGGCGTGGTACATGCGCAGCATCTCGTCCCTGCGCTGGGCCTGGTCCGCAGACTCCTCCATCAGGGTGTTCTGGTCCCCGCTCGAGTAAAGGTAGGCCAGGAGCTCGGAGTGAATGAAATCCTTACTCTAAAAGACAAAAAAGGAAATGTAATGGAAAAAAAAAACTATTTGGTGAGTCAGAGAGAAATGAAAGTGCAGGTTATGTCACAATATGTTGTAATTATAGTGCCATGGAAAGTTGTATGTTACTTCTCTTTTTTTCCCCGAGTTTAGTTACCAATTTCCTGCATTCAAAACATTATGGGTTACTCACATTGTTGATCATGAGGTGCATGATGGTTTTGGGCAGGAGGTCTCTAATGGATTTGTTGATGATTCCCGTGTATGAGTCCACCAGATTACGGATCGTCTCCACCTGCCTCTCCAGCTGAGGGTCCATGGAAAAGGTGTCTGCAGGGGCCGACTCTTCCTCTACCTGGAAGAGGAGAATGAAGCAAATTAAAACAGAAATGGTATGAACAATGCTGTGGTTCTCAAGTGGCAGAACATACACACAATATACAATTGCCAAATGTTCTCATAATTTGAAACACTGACATGGATTTATTTATTTATCAGGGACGATACAATCAACATAGTTACAATAAAGGTTTGCAGCTGATGCGATGCATGAAGAGCTTTAGCTAGTGCTAGTTCGCAGCTCATGTCCCTGGTATATGATAATGATATTGTTATATATTCTCTATACGTTTGTTAAGGGGTGACATCACAGCTCTACTTCCAGGTTCGCATAGACCGGCAGATGTGCGAGGAACTACATAAAAAACTCTTCAATACCACAATTTCTGAAACTCAACAGAGAGTTAGTTACTGAACATACTTATTTATCAGGCCCATTATTAGCCAAAACCTTAGCCGTACCTACTGCTGTAAAAGTAATATTTACCAAAATCACTACATCCGGGTTTAGCAGAGAAAAATGCTAAAGTCCGAGGCGGCGTAGCAGCAAAACCCGGAAGTAGCGACTTTAGTAAATATTACTTTTTTAGCAGTAGGTGCGGCATTTATGGCTAATGAGTCTGAGAAATAAGTAGGTTCAGTAACTCTGAGTTACTTCCAGAATCTCTGAGTAACTCTTGAGTTTCAGAAATATTGATTGTTGTTTTTAAGACTTTTTTTTCTCACATATTTCTGCCAGGACCCAGAAGTGGAGTCGTGACATTTTTTTCATTTATTAATTCATTTGAATGGGACTAATGGGAATATTAATGAACAGACAACGAGTGCTGTAAATATGCCGGATTTAGCTAACGGAGCGCCATATAAATAGTTGAGCAGTCAGTTAGGTTCAGTTGGGCAGTTGCAAATATCTGCGTCTGTGTATGAGGTGGGCAAAAAGATATATCTGACAGTTCATTATTATTTAGTATAGTTTAATGTGATCATTTAAGAAATGTGATTTAGGTGTTCAATTATGTGTGTACAGTATTAGCTAGTTACTCGTAGTTAATAGTTATTTTTCAGATACCAGACTTTGTAACTGATTGAAACATCATTAAAATTCCTAAACTGCCCTTTGTGTCTGAATGCGATGTTGAGTGGATAAAGAATTCCAGATAACCATAGTAAAGTCCTACAATCCCTTAACATTGGTCCTTCAAGCCGGATATTCTTATTTGGGGCGTGGCATGTCCAAAGCTAAAGCATTTGAGAACCACAGCACATTATATACATAGCAGTGTTACTGAAGCTGGTGAGAGGCCACTGATACCTGGTCCTTCTCTGGATAAACTCCGGCCCTGAGGAAGGATGCTTTCCAGCTGTCGACGTCTTCTTGAGATTCACAAGCCAGCTCGATCTGACGGAGATCCTTATACACGTTCCTGTGCGCATATATCATTAGTATGTTATTTGTCAGATTACAGAATTTACAAGAAAATATCCTAAGAGAAAAACTAAACAGGACTAACGTATCAAGGATGTATAAAGTGAGACACACCTCTGTTCCGTGTTGAATATTGCAAAGACGTGCTTCGTGGACATGAAGCCTCTCTCCACATCTCTGAGCTTCAGGTTGTCCAGAGGAAGCATGTATTTCTTCTCTTTTTCCTACAGCGGAGCAGACACAAACGCATTACTGTAGACATGAAGCCAGATAAATATTTGATATAAAACTGAGCGATTTTCTACTTTTGGAGCAGAAATGGTGGCACGCGTTTCCGTTGTGATCTGAACATGGGGGATGGATGAATAGGCTTGTAAAGAATATTACTACATCGACTTCTCGTTCAATTTCAATTTCAATTTCACTTTTTATTGTTTGCGCCTTAATTTACCATTTACAAGTTATAAAATAATTTCGCTGTATTTTCTTAGGGTTTGGTTTAATAAAAAAGAATTGTGAGAATTGAGTGTACTTGAACAATTATTGAGAATTTTACTTCCAGAACCAGAGCCGGTTTCAATGTAGGCAAGACTTGTTGAGCTCAATTATTGTCAAGAAACATGGATTTTTTGTGTCATCAAAATGTGAATTTTAAATGTCTGTGAAATGTATGCTTTGAATCTTTTTAACACTGAAATAACATGTTTGATTTTTTGTTTTCAGTCACTTAACATTCACTGCAAATTTTTCAAGGCTTTTGAAATGAAAATGAAAAATTCGCCTTTTAAATATTCACTGTATCATTTTTCAAAACATCCAATTCAAGACTAGACTGTAAAATTTGCTATAAAAACTTCAAGTACATAAAGTCACCCTTAAAATACGCAATGTAAAAAAAGAAAATTCAACAGTTGAACAGTGTAAAATTTGCAGTAGAAAAACATTCAAATGGAAAAATTCACCCTCAACATATTAAATATTTAAAGAATCAATTAATTCAACAGTAAAAATTCAGAGTGGAAAAATTCACACAGCACATCGTGGACCTCAAGGCACGAGCAATCAATCCTGGATGACTGAGAGCTGAGATGCAGGATGTTTCCAATTGGTTTGTGTCTTAAGTGGGCGGGGCTTACAGATGAGGAAACAGGAGTTGACGAGTCGCATCTAAGAATTTTGATTGAAAAAAAAACAAATACAAAAATAAAAAAAAGAATTTTGATTGGTCCCTTGCAACGTTTGCCGATGAACCAGAATTTGGCTCGAATCACTCTGGATCGATTGCTCATGCCTTGGTGTCCAGGATGTTCAGTGTGAATTCTTCGCTGCGAATTTCACTCTCTGAATTTCTAATGTTGAATTTGAGGGTTTGACTTTTTTTAAACATTTCATATTTTATATTTTAAGGGTGAATTCAGTGATTCAGTGTTTAAACATGTCAAAGCAGAAAATTCACAGACATTTAAAATTCACATTATGATGACACAAAAATGAAAGGGGTTCTTTCTTCAGATTTAGCACTGCTTTTGTGTTAAATTTATGACACAGTTAAACTTTTTTTTTTTACTGGAATCATCGTGATTCAAGGTTGTAAAATCAGTGGGATTAAATGATCCTCAGTAAAATCGTTGAAATTTGTGGAAGTGTCTACGTAGGGAGCAGCTTCTCTTTCAGTTTCACTCAATCAATTCATTATTGCGATGCCCAATAGCGCCACAACAGTTGCCTCAAAAGGGCCGCACAAGAATTGACCAGTTTTGGGGGGAGGAGTGAAGGGACTTGTGGGGGAATGGGGTGCCAGTGCTTTGAGCTAAGACATCTGGAAACATTTACTCTGGCACTAAACAGCGCGGCGGAGACCCAACAGTTACATCACTCGGAGCTGTGCACAATCCCCAACCCCCAACACATGCGCTCGCAAAGGCCAACGACTTCACCACGCGTGCAACCACAAACAAACAAGTTCAACAAATTGGATACGCATATACTGAAGGGACTTTGGGACGTCTGCTAACACACGTTTAACCAATAGTGGAGGGTTATACATTTTTTTGAAAAAGATTGATTTGCTTTAGACACGGTGCGCATAATCACACCGCCCCCTCCGGCCCCCGTAACCCAGTACGATTTCCTGCAAATTCCAAAGTCAGATCCCGGCTGGAACATTTCAGCTCGCCTGCCACGTCAGATCGCCTCCACCATCCTCCCTCGCCGGATCGGCCGCTTTTTGGCTCTTCCGAACACTCTCAATCCTCCGACACAAACTTTATGGATGTTTAGGCCGTCAAGATGGACATTTAGTGGTTAATCATGGTGCTTTTTTTATTTTATTCAATGATTGGATGGCACTCAGCAGAAGTGGTGAGTATCAGGCTATGCTCTTGCTATGCATCTCACTTAGTCACTGGAACATCTACGCTACATCAGTCAATGAAAATTATAAAGGTTCATCTGGTTCTGTAATATATGTGCGTAACCTTTATCTATTTTACTGTTACATAGAGTCTATACTCCAGCTCACTGACTAAGCATAATTGTATCAAAGAAGATATTTTAATAGCTAAATCTCTTAGTAATGCACATTATTTCTGCTTTATCTGATCCATCTGACCGTGTTTACTTTTGCCTCTTGTCCCAGGTGCAAGCCACAGTGACCTGCAGGTCCTTCCTCCTCCGGACTCTGCCCCCCCGCCTGCCCAGTGTTCAGACTACCTGTTCATGGGCCTATAGCTGAACAGTAGTCTGCACATTGGTTAGGCTGGGTCGGGACGTGCCCCCCTTCCTACACACACAGGGCCCAGTCCCACTATCACTCACCTCCTCGTCTTTGTACCACGACAGGGACTCCGCTGTCAGCACGAACCAGTACTCTTTGGAGCCTCCTTTCATGATACTGATGTTAATGGTCAGCCAACCTTTCCGGATCACCTGTAGGAGTAGGGAGAAGGCGTACAGAGGAGAGAGGTGCAACAAAACGCAGTGATTGTTTAATAGCTTTTACTGATGATGTACTGATCGGTTTATCTAGATTAGAACTGAATCAAAAGATTCATACTTACCTGCAAGCCAACTCAATTATCAATTCAGTATTTGATTCTGGAGACTTATTAGGACTCTTTATAGGCTACTTTGTATTATTAGATGATACTTTAAAGGGGCATACCATGCAAAATCAACTTTTGACATACTTTGAGTGGTATTAATCTTCATTCACCCAGCTTTGAGTAATCCAGTTTAATTTGGTTGTTTCATCTTCTAATGCGGATGCGCATCGATTTGTGTCTCCTTTATTTTAAACATAAAGTGTGTTTACCATTGATTTGTGTGCAAAGGGATCTCTAGGCTAATTCAGAATCCTGACCAGCCATGTCTCTAGCTCTTCACTTCTTATTCATATATAGATATTATTTCGTATAATAAAAGCTAAACCCGTCATAAAAAATGCCCACATTTCTTCTATTTGCCACAAATCTGCATGATATGTCCACTTTAAAGTATGCCTTCTGATTTATAATGAACAGTATATGAATGGGTTCATGTACACAAAAGCATTCAGGATCTTGAGCAGAGAAGAGCAAGGATGTTGTTGTTTGCTTTTAATTATAAAGAATTCCCTAAAACAACAAACAGGGCCAGATGGTGTCCAGAACATGCATCTCCTAAAGTCAATGACCAAGATTCAGAAGTGCAATGTTAGTGGGTCAGTAAAAACGACACAATAAAGACAAAAGCTGTGTTATTGGGTTACCGGGTTACAAACAAATGGGTACAATCTGGTTAAATTGATGGCATGAAGTTCGTGTTAGGATTAGGAAGTAAAAGGGAGGTAGACACATACGCTGAGATCACAAGACTTGGCTGGGTTTAAGGTTAGATGGGAATATATAATGCAACTGAGAATCCAAGAGTGGAGAGGATAATAGCAGGCTTTTGTTTGTTTCGACATTGGTACTTTTGTTGTTGTTGTATACAGAGATTCTAAGCAGCCATCTATTGGCTACTGCAGTTTTTTGAAAACCTGCTTTTGATTGTTCCTGCTCTCTCTGTGCATTCAGTATGACACAAACAATGCTTTAAGTTAGTAGGTGGCAAGCAGCAACATAAAACATGTAGGGAGCGACGAACAAGGGAGCCAAATGTGTAGTGTGCCTCGATGAGCAATTCATTTGAAGTAAAAAAAAAGTTCTGAAGTGCTATTATGTTGTTTGTTACATCTGATGCTTTTGTTTACATCTGTGTTACTGGTTTGAGGATTGATTAGAAACAGTTACCACTAATAAAAGAAATGTACTCATGAAACATGCACTTTGAGTTATTGTGTCCCGACAGATTGAGACCAGTCACCAGATTTGAGTGAGAGTAGTTCTGAATAATGGACCGAGAGATCAATACGACCAAAGGTTTATAAGAAAATAAATAAGAATTTGTTAATATACATAGATTTAGTAGTGGATGTTCATGCACGTAGTGTAAGATCAGTGGTATTCAAAGGAGGTGATCAAAATAATGACTCTAAACAATGATAACTCTAAGCCAGAATCCCTCCCAAATGTATTCCTTGATGATTCTCACAAGGCAAACTTAAGGCAGCTGTGCACAAGGCAGCAGCAGAGGTACGGCACAATAAGAACTGATGGCATCAACATTATCTAGTATTACGGTGTCAACTTTTATCATTCACATTATTCAAACAGTTTACTAAAAATGTATGCCAATAATGTATCCAACTCTAGGCAGACGCTTGTTAGTGAGTGCTCAGATTATGCAATTATGCACAATTACTGTCCCAATTATATCTAAATAGAGTTAAACTGCTGACAGTCCCAAATTACTGGACGTGTGTCAGCAGGATGTTAGTTCTGCCGACAGTACCTCGTGCAGGAGCTCTCCCAGTTCACCGAGCTGCAGGAGGTAAAACCAGGAGCGTGTTGGAGAGACCTGTTTGTACAGCTCTGTTTGTGCTGCTTCCGTCCAAAACCACTCCACTCAATGCAGCCCCTTATGTGTGATGTTGTCAGTTCTTTAGCCTGGTCTACCCCTGCTGCCCCCCCTTTGACAAGGCCTGGTTTAAAATCTGTGGGGTACTTACCAGAATCTCACCCTGCAGTAACAGAAACGGGTTGGGGAGGGGGGAGGTAAAGCAAAGGGGAAAATCGTAGCAAAAAGAAATGGCAAAGCGAGCGAGCAGAGAGACAGCAGTGGGGGCAGAGGTGGAGGAGGTAAAAGATGAAAAGAAGAGAGAGGAGAATGTGATGATACGGCCAGGGCAATAAATGTCCAGGAGAAGGAACATTTATTGATGCAAAAGGCCATGAGGAAAAGAGTGAGACAGGTCAAGAGGAAGTGAGAGGGAGGGGACAAACAGAGCAAGAAAGTTACATGCAATTAGAATTACTTCATGTCAACCACATTTGGTTATGTCATAATTGTTGCTTAGTCGAAGGCGCGCAAGTCCATGCACATTCTGAATTAAAAAACAAAACAAAAAGATGCTGTGAGTTAAAAAGAAGAGCTTCAACACAATCCTATGATCACTGTTGCTGTTACACATGCCTCGCTCTCATGCGATTAATAAAAAGCCATTAAAACAAACTCTGTTTAGAGAAAAGCAGGGAAGCGGGGATTTACTATTAGTTCATTAAGGCCACACTATCCCCTGCTAAAACAACCCACCTGTGATCAGTGCCCACTCTAAATCGTGGATCAAATCTAACTAAGTTTACATATGGCAACTTTGGACAATGTTAAGAGTGACATTTTTTTGAAATGGCTGCACAATATATCAGCAAATTATTGTCATTGCAATATAATGTGGTGGTATATTCATATTACTAAAGCCACAATATATCACTGAGACTACAACCTGACACAAAAGGTTCAGGGTCCGGTCATTATTTCCTCCTGTAGTTCCATTTTAGGCTTGGTTTTTTTTGTGTCATATTGTGCAGCCCGAGTTGCTAATCAAAACCAGGACACACACCTTTAGATGGGTCGAGGCAAATGAACAGCTGTGGGCTACATTACTGTGTCAGGTGTATTCACATAGTGGATTAAAAGGCTGCTAATGGGAGACATCAGTCGGGGGGGATTAACAGGGGAGCGGAGAAAAGGGCAGAGACGTACCTGGTTGGGCATTGGCCTCTTCTTGTTGGCCGCTGTGCTTCTCTGCTGAGCACTGACATTACAGAGAGGGGACAGAACAGAATGAGTGAAAGGGCGACTTAAATGATACCTTATTCATGAAACCCGGCAGCAATAATTCTATCAAATTAAATTGTAATTACAGTATTTTTGTGTAGCACGTTTTACACTTGGGAAAAAATGTAAAAGCCCTTTCTACCCTGTACAATGGGCTTTCAAAAGGCTGCCTCGCTGACATTTACACAAGCCTGCATCATCGGGGTCTGTCTGCCCACCTGCTGTTGCTGTAACCTGGGCTGCTACCATCATCCAGTCTCCGGTAGTCAGGACTGAAACTGTCATGGAAAACGTTAAACAGCCCCGGCTTATCGTTCAGACAGTTTGGGATATCCACTCGCCATGCAGTCGCTGTGCAACAATCCAACTCCCACGCCATTACTGGGTTATTGATGTGGATGAGGAGAACTTTTACTTTTACAATTATGACTGTGTCAATTATGATGTGTCAACTCAAGCCTTAAAGCAGTACCAAGTAACTCATGCCCCTAGAGGCCATAAGCGCCACTGCAGTTTTTTTTACACATTATTTGTCCGTGAGAGTAAATGCTACGCTGACAGAAAAGACAAAGGGAGAGAGGGATATTGTACAGTTACACAATGGAGCTCATTTTTGTCACTCAAACTTGGCTGTAAATGCTGCTATAGTGGCGCTGGCCCACAGTTAGCTTTACCCGTTAGCCTGTCAGCTTCTTCTTCGTGATTCTATTAGTGTGTATTGCGCCTCCGACCCGGTGAAGGGAAGTTGCAAGTGTGGTTTTCTGGCCAGAGACACCGGGGGAGATGAAAGACCCCCAAATCGTCCCATTAACACTTGCATTATCCCCAGATAGACTACGAAAAAGGATTTATTTAGGTAAACAAGTTACTTAGTACTGCTTTAAACTGCATTATCTTTTAAATGTTTAAATTAGTCTACAAGGCACACGCAAAAAGGCTTTTGTAAACATTAGCACTAACCTGAACACTACCTGGCCCAAAAGACAGTCACCATCCAAAAAAAGGTTTTTGGGGGGGGCCGGGCAGTGTCTAATGCAAAAATATGAAAGTCTCATCTACCACTCAATCAAGGGCTTTTGATTGACTTGTCATTTTGTAGCATGCTTGGAATAAAGACAGCCGACTAACGCATCCGTAATCACCATAATTCTCATCTTCCCACAGGAAAACACATGCTTTGATATGGCTAGGCGCTAATTGGCAGTCTACATTAAATTCGCCACAGCAAAGTTCTTAACATGTGTGGAAATGGTAGTTACGGGGCTTTCCCTTGTTATTCAGCCGAAACACAAGCTGAACACGGTATTTTGAGCTCAGCAGCTTTGAAAACAGGCAGTGAGTGAATGAAACAGAGCACATACTTGGCAAAACCAATGAAGTCCTCATGGTTGGTGTTGATGTAGGACAACTCAATGTCAATCAGCAGCAGGACCTTAATGAAAGCAGAAAATTGTGGTTAGGAGTCAAGGCTTCAATTAACACATCCGTTCAGGAGCGTCTAGCCTCAGATTTCACACTTGTAAACGCAAACCCTATTGATATTTACAAATTATAGACTCAGACACTGCAAAGTCAAGTGTGTCTATGCCAGATAGTTATCAACAATCATTTCAATTAAAAAACAACTTTATAGACGGATGTTGGGATAGGTGGCTTAAAAAATAGAATTCACTTAACTTTCCATTTTTTCATTATGTTAACAAGGCAATATTACATAAATAAAACCGACCTGGTCCTTGGTCTTCCCCTCCGTCTCTCGGATGTGCGTGGTCACGATCCTCTCGGTCTCCTCTCTCAGTCTAGGGTACGAGTTGAGCTGCAAAATACCACATAACACACAACAACTGCAGCATAGGTTGGCACAAATGCGCAAACGTGTGAGTCGCAGCCTGGTCAGACTTACCACGAACATCACAGACAAACAGGAAGTGAGAAGTGAGACAGTAAAGAACAGAGAAAAGGGGAAAGAGTCAAGTGACAGTTTAGTGCCGGAGTTAAAAAAGCTCAACACACAAGAGAGACGTTATTGAAGGGTCTATCAGGAGATAATAGACGATGAAAGTTGTTACAAAATCTTTAAATCAGGGATCGCCAAATGTTTTCCCCTGAGAGAAACTAAAATCCAAACAGCAGAGAGCTACTTAGGCTTTTAGGAAGCTAGGTTAAGAAAATGGTTTAGTTTCCTATTATTACTTGGAGACCCCTGATTTAAGTGTTAGTTTTGAGACTAAGATGGGAAGGACAGATTTGTGTGCAATGCGCCTTTCTGACCACAAGATGGTGATGGAGACGCGTTGCTATGGAAACGCAATATTGAGGCTGACAGTGTCCACCAGAGCCCAAGGGCTATTGCCATCATCTCCCTTTTACTTCAGTCTGTTTCCATCTGGCTCAGCCCATGGCAGAATGTCAGGCCACAGCGAAGGGTCAGCGAAGAGCGAGGAGCCAGATTAGCTCCACCTCTGCCTTTGAACAAAATCTTGCTTCTGTTGTTCCGATCAAAAGACATTTAAAAATGTAAACTATCTCAGACACAAACTGTAATAACCCCTGAGCAATAATAGGGGAACGCAGCAAGATTTAGACTTCACTCTGTCCTTGTTTTGGCAAATGAAAAATCCTGTTAACCACCTGGAAAGACTTTATCTCATAAGTCTGCCCCATACAGGAAGACATTTCTAAGTTTAGATGGCCGGCGTTTCAATAGTATCCAATTTTCTTAAATCCCATCAGATAGTAGACTGGGCAGTGAAGCGCTCCAGTGCACACGTGTTAAAACCATTGCACAGTCTCCAAGGCAAACAGAGCCACCCTCTGATTCAATTTACCCCCGCCTTAACCGAGCACATTTTCTCAACTTCGGCTTTACCCAAATCTAAAAGCTTCTCAACCAGAGAGCAACAGTGTAATACCTCATTTGAAATCTAAGACTTACAAAACTAATCGTAACTTGTTTGTCTCGTTGTAGCCGTGGTTTTGATGATAGGTTTTCTAAGCGTTTTTGTCACTTTTTCATCTCTTTTTGTCATGTTTTTGTTGCTTTTTCATTGCTCTTTAGTGGCATTTTAGTAGTGTTTTTGTCACTTTTTTGATGAGTTTTTTTAAGCTTTTAGATTTGGGTATAGCCAGTTGGCTTTTCCAGTTGGTAAAATGTGCTAGGTTCAGGTGGGGGTTAAGAGGATAAAAACTATAATAATTATGCCGAGATGTCATTGATGAAGTTGGATACAACACTAACAATGAAGGGAGTGGGAAAACCTTCTGAAATGACAATATCTGAATAACTGCATTATGGGAGATGGTGTGGATTTGATTGTGGTTAGAACTTCACTGGGGAAAACGGACGGGGTGGGGGTGGGGGGAATGTATTAAATTTCCCCTCCTGTTTCATGGCTTTATCCCACGGTTACCTTGCTGGAGCACTTCACGGCGAGTGCGGTGAGCTCCGACACAACCATGTCCACGCACTTCAGGCTGGGAGCGCGCAGTTTGAGAATTTGCTTTTTGACTATCGCCTCAAAAGCCAGGTCAGGGGTGAAGAGACCCGTTCTGAAATGGGGGGGTCAAAAAGCGATCGCGTGGAAGCAGAGGAGCAAGGGCAGACAGGATAGATATTAAACAGGAGAGAGAGAGAAAAAAAGAGGAAAAGAAAGATATTTGCTCAGTTAGTGATTTTGAGTCGGAAAATTCAAGCCAATATAGAACACGGACAAGCCGCAGTCATTTCACATCCACTTCCTTTCAAAGCTACTTCCTCTAAATTTGTGACGGTAGCTGGGGTGAACACATGTCAGCTGAAAATTTGAGAACTTAGATATAATTTGACGGTTTGGTTTTATGTAGAATGAGGATGTGGGCTCTGCAGCTTGTCCAGAGAGAGCAGAGATGTTGACTGAGGGACAGATCCAGAGGCCCAATAACATCTCATATGCAGCGTTACGACACGGCACGCGCCAACAACACTCCACCACAGCAGGACAGCACGGCCTTCACACGGGGACAACAGGCCGGGACAGGCTGAAGGCACACGGCACAGCGCAAACCTGAGAAACCTTAACTTATGAGTTCCGAGTTGTACGCCATTAATGTATAGGTTATTCCTCTGATTAGAACATACAAATAAAAGTCTGTACTTAAGAGAATAGATACTCTTCAGTTTAGCCTCTAGTCATTTGTTCTGTGTACTATGCCATCAGCTCTGCTCCTCTGTCGCCTGTTGCCCGGTGTTGGGGCAGTGGGAGATGCTGGACACCTGCAGTACCTTGTTGGTGCACTGCCTGACTGTGTTGATGAGCTCCTGAATGACCATATCGATACATTTGATACAGGGCGATTTCAGCTTAACGATCTGCTTTTTGACGATGGCCTCAAACGCCAGGTCAGGAGTGAACAGGCCCGTTCTGAGGACGCACAGAGAGACACGGAGGCACGGAGCCAGACACGTGTAGGACAGTTAACGGACAGGAGAGACACTACCAGAAATGCCAAAAAAAAAAAAAAAATGGCGACATGAATGAAAAGAAAGGCAATTTACAGTGGGTTCAGAAAGTTTTCAGACCACTTTTAAAGGCCCTGAACTAAATTTATCTGTGAGCCCTAGTCCTGATTCTAGATAGGGATGAGTTTATAAGCAAGTTTTCCACACCTTTCAGGGATCATGGCGTGGTAATGTAACATGCAATCTAACATGCACCTGGATAATTGTTTTGAATATCATTGCAACTTCTGAGTTTTCAATCACTGCAGATTGTATTTTTTTTCCCCTCCACAAACATCTGCGAACAAATACTTCATGGGGGCAAAAATGGATTTCACTCTACGTAGAAAATGAATGAAAACAATTTTAGAAAATGGGGAAAAATTGGCCTTAAATTAGGGCTTTCAATTATTTTTATTTCACGTAGCAGTCTGAGAAAAACATACTACATTTGAATTGGTCAAAAGCTTGCACTGCACGACTTCAGTAAATAAGACATTTTAAAGCAGTACTAAGTAACTCATGCCCCTAGAGGCCATAAGCGCCACTGCAGGTGTCGTAGCATGTTCCTTTTTTTACTCATTAATTGTCCATGAGAGTAAATACTACGCTGACAGAAAAGACAAAGGGACAGAGGGATATTGTACATCCAATTACACCATGGAGATAATTCTTTTCACTCAAACTTGACTGTAAATACTGTTTAAGTGGTGCTAGCACACAGTTAGCATTGCCCGTTTGCCTGTTAGCTTCTTATTTGTGATTCCGTTAGTGTGTATTGGGGCCTCTGACCCGGTGCATGAAAGTTGCAAGCATGGTTTCCTAGCCAGAGACACCAGGGGGAGATGAATCATCCCATTAACACTTGTATTACCCTGAGAGGGACTATGGAAATTTTGGAAAATTATGGAAAAATGGATTTAAGGTAAAAAGGTTACTTAGTACTGCTTTAAAGATAGTGAAATAAGTAGCCAGTAAAGCTTAAAATAATTGTTTGAACATTTACAGTATAATATATAGTAATAAATAAATTGAGGGGTGTGAATACTCACTGAACCGACTGCATCAATGCAAAATAAACTAAAATAATAACCATAAAAAACTAGATAAAATGTTACAAAAACTTAAAATTATTAATTATGAGAAAACATGAGTAGTTTGAGTGGATTTGGCTGTAATTTCCTGGACTGAAGCACATGTAACACAATACTATGTAATAACTAAATGCTTTGGCTGTGATGGAAAACGAGTGGGTGGTGCTGCACTGAACAAGAGAAAGATCAAACACAGTAGAATAAAAGGCATTGAACACAAAAGCAAACACTGTGATTAGAGCCTCTTTGAATTGGACTGTCAAATTTCACAGTAAAATAATGTCTAAAGACAAAGCAGCAGCTGTATATTTTGCACAAGACTCCTGCGCGCTCTGTGGGAGGTAGACTGACTGGAGCGTCTTCTGTCTGTACTTGCCTGACACCATGGACGTTCTTGATTGCGTGACTGATTTCCCGTCTGAGCTCCTTCTCATCAAACACAATCTGTCGCATATGGAGGAGGGGCGTGAATAACATTCTGTTACAATCATCTTCGCACGTATAAACATCACAGATTTGCTCGTTTGTATGAAAATCTCACCCGAATCAGTTCAAAAGGGAAGCGTTCGTGGAAGATACGGTTGATCTTTGCACCACCCGACAGCTCTTTGGTGTCAACTTGGTCTCCGGAGCCCTCGATGCACTTCTCAAAGTCCACACCGAACTGCTGCACCATTCTGAAAACAGGAAAGGCATTATTGAATAACATTTACTGCCATAGTGTAAATCAGTGGTTTTAAGAAACTTAAAATTTCCTTCATTAGCTAAATGTTCAAGTAAAACATAAGACGAGACATGCTGATAATAGTGTGTCTGATTGTTCCAATTTGCACAGGAGGTGGTTTCATTTCTCACTCTTACAATAAAGTAACTATCTAAACCATCTCTTCCCGCGCATCTCAATTGTTCGCCACAGAAATTGCATACTTTCGATTTCGATTACAAAAAAAGTCTTTCCCAGTGTCTGCGTACATTGGTGTATGAATGAGAGTATGAATGGGTGAGTGGATCCTTGCTGTAAAGCGCTTTGAGTGCCTAATGTAGGTGGAAAAGTGCTATATAAGTTGAGACCATTTACCATTTTTAGCTACATTTACAATATAGCAGCAAAAAGGAATTTATTTTAAAACAACAAAAGTGCTTTAAAGAATGAACAAACACTCTTGTCCTTATAAGGCCTCTTCTACTCACTGCAGTAAAGCTTTGGTTTTGCGCGTGGGGTCGTCTGGTCGGAAGTTCTTGTACTCTTCCACCTCCTTCTCCAGCGACAGGAGCTGACTCTGTAGTTTACTGCGCAGTCCAGGCAGGGTGTCTCGGATGTGGTTTGTTAATTGCTGTGAAAAGAGGCACAGATGTTTCAATTGTAATATTCTAATGAAGGTGTGTGTAGATAACTCAAAGATCTGCACACACCTGGTTGAGAGCCTTTTGGAGATGTGGTGTGCCCATGCGCTCGGCCATGTGTCTGTAGGCGGGATGCGACAGAAAGAACTTTCTCTCGGCAGCGAGGGCCGCACGGATGTCTTTCTTTCCATCAATGTCTTTCTGACTCCGATTCACCACGCCAACGTAACCTGCAAAGATTACAATGTGTAAGTCAACAAATTCTTTTTTAAAAAGAGATATACCATATTATTGACTATAAGTCGCATTTTTTTTGTCATAGTTTGGCTGGGGAGGCGACTTATACTCCAGTGCAACTTATTCATCAAAACATATAATTTCAGGTTTGTAATTTTCACACTGACAGCTGCTAGAGGGCGCTCTAGGCTTGTGTACCAGTATCAGCTACACCTGTACTACTGAAGATTTAAAAAAAACGGTAATCGAGCAGCAGAAAGGAAATTTTGAATGAGCGAGAAACTTGTGAGGGACTGGCGACAAGCCGAGGTTACTCTTACTGCAATGAAGAAAACAAAAAAAGATGGCCATAGATACAGACGGCATCTCTGGATTCGCCCATATATGGTATAAGAGACAACTTGGAGAAAAATCTAAACTTTTTCTAATTATTCAAATAACACTTAAAGGGGCTAGATGCAAGTTAGTCATTTTATGCTCACTACTGCCACCTCAGGTCTTATGCGTAACTGCAGCTTCAATATTAAAGGGATATTTCAGGATTTTTGACATAGGGCCTCGTTTCCTAGTTATCCAGTGTTGCTGGTACCTGGAGATATTTTTTTTGTAACAGTCTTACACACTCCACAGAGCACCTGAGGCAAATCACTTATAACGCCAGTATAACCATATAAATGTTTGTGTCAATAGAATCATTTTTGAAATATAACTGACCTTGCATCACATGAATGATCGCATTTTGAGGGACTATTTTCTAGCAGATCACTCCTTCGCTGCGTAGCTTATACAAACAAGAAGAAAAAATAAGGTATTTTAAATGCAAAATGGTAAAAATTATTCTATTGACACAGACATTTATATCGTTAGTCTGGCGTTATAAGTGTTTTGCCTCAGGTAATACTGTTGTTAATGCAGGCTAGCTGACATTGTAGAAATGCGCTAGCCTTGCATTAGCCTAGCGCCACGAAACTCTTCAAACATAAGAACTGCATGAATTACAAAAAAAATATCTCCAGCTACCAGCAACACTCTGGATAACTAGGAAATGAGGCCCTATGTCAAAAATCCTGAAATATCCCTTTAAGCTCATGCATGACAGCACTACGGACCCGAATTAACACCTTTTTGAGTGACAGTGCAGGATTTTAGAGGCAGTTGTGGTGAACAGGTCTGAGCTCATTCTACACATTAGGACATTGCTGGAACATGTGGGGGGATGAAAATACTTAGTTTAAAATTTTTTAAACTCCGTATAGTCCCTTTAAACATGCTACATGCTAGCATCATGCTAATGCTAACGCTAGCAAGTGCTTGCTACAACTGCAGATTATTTCGCTTCTCCTGAACAATTGGCTGTGAATGAACACCCATATTGACCTGATTCAGACTTCACTTTATTTGTATGTGATAAACAAGCTAATATTTCACCAGAAAATGGCGAAAAACTAAAAAACTATTGGCTCGGTTCCACCTACCCTACTCTACTCTACCCTGCTCTACTTTGCCTGCATTTGAAATGTTTCCACCAGCCCACTTTACAGTTAACTGGTACTTTTTTTAGTACCTGCTTGGCCCTGGTACTAACCAGGCCAAGCAGGTACTGTTTCCAATGGACACAGTCAAAAGCAAAGCTATATCCATGGATACACCCTGGTAACCATGGATACAGTATCAGATTCTACAGAATAGTGGAAACACAACCAGGCCAAGTAGAGTAGGACCAAACCAAGTAGAGTAGAGAAGGGTAGGGCTGGTGGAAACGAGCCATAAGTTTCCCAGAAGATTCTATTTTCCCCCTCGACAAAGCCATGCCCCCTTCTATGACTCGATGCTGTCTGTATCTATAGCTAGAGAGAGTTTGCAAATGGGTGCTTGAACAATGTGCTGCCGGGAGAGGCTCGTCAACAGTGTAGTCCTCCATGGCCAGGTAGTCACCAAGCCTGCTGCAACTTAAACACCGGAGCGACTTATAGTCTGGAAAACACGGTAATTAGTACCTCTGCGCAACGGAAGAAGTTTGTTTTCAAAAATGTCCTTTGCATCTGTCCCTTCGTCCATAAGATCCAGTTTTGTGATGACACCAATGGTACGTAGCCCTGCAGTGAAATAAGAAACACAAATCAACAAAACACGACAAATAAAACACTGATAAAGCTGAACTCAGTGCTTACCCTGCGGGTCCACTTCCTTGGCGATCTTGAGTGCGTCAGAGTTTGCCAGGTCAGTGTTGGCGGGGGTGACGGCCAGGATGAGGCAGCTCTCTTTGGTGATGAACTGCATCAACATTTCCCGAATCTGGAACTCGATGTCAACCGGCTGGTCTCCCACGGCAACCTTCGTCATCCCAGGAAGGTCGATCAGGGTCAGGTTCAGCACTGAGGGACCGGTCAGTGGAAAATGTCATCAATTGAAACAAATATAGGATTAGCTACTAGCGTTTGTGAAGATGCCCTTTATCAGGGATTGCTCTGGTACAAATAACAAAACAAAAGATTGTAAAATAGACAAATCCATTTCTAAACCACATATTATATTCCTCTTAGGGGGGGAGCTACAATGATTCCTAATGCCACATGTGTCCTTTACCGTTTGGAGAGTAGACCCTCAGGTTAATTGGGATGTTAGAAATGCCTTTGTTGGAGCCCGTTATCCGGTCCGTCTCCGCTTCAATTTCCGACCGCACTTCATCAAAATCCACAAATTTCTTTCCTTTACAGTGCAGGAATTCGGCATGCTCTGTACAAGGAGACAGTGACATTTAGAGAAGGCATATCTAATTAAGGATCTTCGCTCGAAGGCAACGTGAAGACGCTGAAAAGACGGGGCTTTATATAAAGCAGTTTGACAAAAGCACAGCTGGATTTTCACACCTGCTTTATTGTTTATCAGCTGCAAGATGAGAGGTCTGCGGGTAACGATGCCCGATCCACGCGGAAGGAAGTCCCTGTGGAAAGAAGAGAAGGAAACATTAATTTAGCTGAACCTTGGAACGAGATGAAAGATTAATTAATCATTTATTACACTCCGAGACCTGTGTCAAATTAATATCACAGGCCCATTTCACACCTCGACCTGGTCTTACGACAAATCAAATATGACAGCCTGTTTTCACATGATGAGACTCCACACGTGCCCACTTCAAACAGTCACAATGCTACAATTATACTTTTGGTGACACTTTCATCCAATTATGACAAGCTATAATCTGAGAGGTTTTGTATAGTTGATTTCATTTCATTTCTATTTTGCTCATGGTTTAGTAATGGTCTAGCTGTGGTAGGGTAGGCACGAGCAATAATCTCTCTGCAAGTCATTAAAATTGTTAGTTGTGGTCCAAACTCATGCCTAACTTTTGAAACATCCCAATTCTTCACAAGCATCAACTCATCTGTTGCTTTTAAGTGACAAGGCTACGGAGCAATTTTGAACCAGTTGCTGACTCAGTCCCCTGCTCTCTCTCCTCCCTCCACATCGGCTCTGCAAACACACTACATCTGCTGCCAATCACTGCGCACCCCTGGACCTCTGCAGTTCGAGAAGGAGCAGAGCCAAGTCAGCAAACTAACCACCATTATCTTTCCACTTCCTCATGGCCTGGACTTAACTGGAGATGCCCCGGACGAGAGCCAGTCCAAGCAGGTCTACAACTGCTGAAAGAGTAATCGTAATTGTATCAAAATCGTTCTTTCAAAAGTCGCAGACAAACCCCAAAAATCTACAAACAATACTCGGATAATGTCCTTGCAAACAATAAAGTAAGTGGGCTCTTTGTGGTCGTATTATTATTGCTGGGTACCATTACAATCTTTTTGATACCGGTACATAAAGCAGAACTAACTAACTCATGCCCCTAGAGGCCATAAACGCCACTGCAGGTATCGTAGTATGTTGTGTGTTTTTTTTACTCATTGTCTGTGAGAGTAAATACTACGCTGACAGAAAAGGAAAAGGGAGAGAGGGATATTGTACATTGTGCCACAACCCAATTACACATTGGAGATCTTTTTTTTTTCCTCTCAAACTTGGCTGTAAATACTGCAAAATTGGCGCTAGCCCACAGTTAGCTTTGTCCGTTAGCACGATAGCTTCTTCTTCTTAGTTCTGCTTTAACAATACAGATACCTGAACGATACATACAAATATTTGTCATGTAGAACCATAAAAACAGAACAATAATGTTAATCCATTCAATAAAATAGAATTTTATACTATTTATTTGAGCGGAAACAACCAAGTCACTTCCTGCCTGCTTTAGATACTTCTGTTACCGATACCAGTGTAGTTTAACAGTATCCAGTCATACTTATTATGCAGTAAGGTACCAACGAATGGCAAATTTATCGTAATTATAATTTTAGGCTGCTATTAGGAAACCGCATAGACTGCAGTAATTTAGGTAATAAAGAATCTATCCTGCAGCAAAAAATAAAATAGGCTACCCTGTCTTATGTATAAAACATATTGTAACAGTATTCTGAAATGCATAACTGCACGTACACTGCCGACTAAATAAAAAGTGTCTAAAACATAAATAAATAAAAAGTGCAAATCTAATCACAATCACAGTTCTTATCAGAAGTAGTTGGGTATTTCTCTAAAATCACACAGCTCTAGTATGTAGCTTTCAAACAGTTTGTCCCTCGTGTATACGGCTCACAGGGCCAGAGTGGTGGACATACAATATGGTACAGACAGTGGAACATTCTGGACATTGCACACACATCAATGGAGGACGGTGCTAGTGCTGTGTCATGTGGGGAATACCTCGTCCACGCAGCTGGTGGTGTTCAAAATAATGGATGAGGATGTAACGTACAACAACACAGCATGACGGGGAAAAAAATATACCTCAATCATTTCTTGTACTTTTTTCTTAATCTGTAACTTACAGATATTGCTCCTTTCACTGTCAAAGGTTTTTATCTAGTATTATCAAAAGAGCTGGTTTTGAGCTTTGTTCACGGAAGGGCCAGATAGACTGGGCAAATATTTGGGTATTTTACAATATCGGCTATTGGCCAGTATCAGCAGATAAAAAGGTTGATATCTCCAGAACTGAAAGTGATAAGAGACTGGAACTGGAGACTGAGCCCTCCAACAACTTCCTAGGCTCAAGGGGGCATAGAAACATCACGGTGAAAATTGCTCACAAGTTTTTTGCACCTATTTTATATAATTTATGTTGCAGACTTTTACATATTATTTCAGAACCATAAGAGAAAAAGGCTTCGTTTTTGCTTTGGAATCTACTAATTTTTGTCTTTCAAACCAGCTACCCCTGAACATGAATATCCTGAATAAATCAGCCCTATGCCCATATCACCCAATCATAATCCTCAATATTCGGCCTTAGAAAAACCCACTTCAGTCGACCTCTAATAGATATTTCTATTCTATGATTGAAACCTTTACTATAATAATCAATGTTTAACTATAGGTTATTTGAGAGACATTGCCCACCTGTATTCTGTGCACACAAGCATGAGTTTTTGCCACACATACAACTCTTCCATTGGCCATTTCCTATATCCCTCTGCGCCAGAATCCTGTAAATTTGTCATCAGGTCATCACACACAGGCCGAGACAGAGACCTCTTCTGCTAAACCATTCATGCCTCTCTCCAATTACACTTTCACTGAATTTTGACTCCGCAGCTCAACGAAATGGTCAAAGATTGCACACCGACAGCAAAACACAGAGTGTGCAGAGAGAGCCAAAAGCAGCAGGTCCATGTTTGCAGAGATCACAAGCACATCACAAAAACAGTCAATCTTCATCGACAGAATAGGATAAATGGCAGTGGCATATTGAAAAGACGCACGGGGCCAGAGCTCTATTATTGATGCCCTGTAAATGATAGACGAGGCTGAGCAGATTGTGTATCATTTCATGCATTATGGATGGCCGAGCAGAGAGCATCAGGCACTTGGGCTTCCTGTTTGTGCCACAACTACTAAAAGAAAACAGTGACGGACGGTGGTAAGTAGGACTACAGAAATCTAGGAAATAAAACTCTTCTGCATAATTTATATTGAGGTGGACCTTTTATATATTTTGGAAAACCTGCTTCAAACACCATCATTTCACGTTTTATAACTCCCTAAAGTCTGTAGGGAAAATACTCAGATGGACGCCTGCTCTGTTAGAATCTCGGTTCTTGTGCAAGCGCCCTCCACTGGCAGTAGAGAGAATAATCCATGAAAATAACAAAATTCAAGCCATTCTTTTCAACCAACTGCATCGTAACAAATCCATGGTGGTGTGATAAAGCAGTACGAGTGCAGGAAAGGCCCACTAAACTTTTACAAAATCGTGTGTATTCAAGCTAATTTACACAAGAACGTTCCCTTAACAGATCAAAGAGCTTCGGCAGTAGAAGAATAAGCAACTGAAGGACAACCATCTGATCTACCACTAAGTAAGGATTACTTATTAGTGCATGAATGAAGAAAAAACTGTACTTCTGACCAGGGAACATTATAATTAAAGGCTCAAAAGAGTAGACCTTGCATGATCGGTGTCACTGTGTGAATATTAAAAACTAAAACTCACCAAGACCATAATCACAATCATGACTAAAACCAGACTTTTGATAATCATTTTAAGCTGCTTTAAACAATTTCTCCAATTAGCAAACACTAGCAGAGGGAAACGTTGAATAAACTGATGATAAATTAGCGGGATCAGTGCAGATTTATAACCGTGTGGGACAGCGACAGTCTCCTTCCCCTTCTCCTACCTGACAGTATTCATCATTTTACTACAAACAAACCCAGCCACTCCCAGACCTGTTGCCCTCAGCTGATGTCTGTGTTGGCTGAGAGCACTTTGACAGTGCTCTGTGAAAAGCCTCAGGTCACAGCAGGTCCCTCACACAGAGCGCAGGATAAGAGTGACTGACAGAAGTGGTGAAGTGGAACTGTCCCACAGGCGTCTGGTGCGGCCAGGAACCGCATATCCACAGACTGACAGTGTGGGCACGCAAAGTCCTCCCAAAGTGCAGGGAATTTTCTTTTCAAAACAACCAAAACCATCTGGTATAACTACACTAGCCTAGAATCACACAACAGATTGTACTTGGGAAATTTTGACATGAAGAACAATATCACCTGTAAAAGACGTTCTTCATTTCTATTTTTTATTATTTTCTTATCTTTGTAAATAGAAACAAAACAAAAAAGGCTTTCCATTTTCAAATCTCTAAACTTTGCCTTTCATATTTCTATCAGATGTCCCCTACAACATAATATTTGCTTGCTGACTAATATCTTGCTGCCTTCTCTACTGGCAGGAAAATCTGCATTAAAGAATATTCTAGTGCAGGGGTGTCCAAACTTTTTCCATGGGGGGCCGCATATTGAAGCGTACACGGGGTGAAGGGCCGTAGATCGGTAGTTAGTGCCGCAAAAGCTTCGACTAGCAGAGGTTTAAATTGTGCCCCATACCTCTATTTAAGCTTAAAACCTTCATGCCAGCTCAGCCTCACAGTAAAATGTTAGTTGTTAGGTTAGAATTGTATAGAATGATTACATTTCAGATAAAAAGGTCCATCTCTGGTGATGTGTACCGATACAGCAAGAGGCCGAGGGTCACCATAAATGGGTCTGAGGGCCGCATTTGGCCCCCGGGCCGCACTTTGGAAACCCCTGTTCTAGTGGGACAACTCTTAGATATTATGTTAAGTGGTATGTCTGACATTCAAACTCAATGTTTGTTTTGCCTTTGTTCATGTAAATTTGCTCCATGAGCCATGAAAAAACAATGCAAAGTCCTTTCCCCAGGCAAAACAAATGTTTAAGTCAACATAATTGACACTTGTTTTTTAACGTTTATAACCCTACTGTGAGGTTGTCATTAACATCCTCTGAAAGAGAAAGAATTACAACAAGGACTTTGACCGGCACCACACAACTATTTCATTATGTCATATGTAGCTGCTGTAAATGAGCTCATACTGGTTTGAATGTATAAGTGTCCAGCAGCAGCTCATCAGTGATATGGTTTCTGTGGCGGACTGAGAGCAGAGTTGATAAGAGCCGCCCTCCGCCCATGCAGCTTGTATAGGCAGATATCACGTCTTTACTGCGGCCAGTGGAAATGCCACTATCTAATATGCTCTTTATTCATATTCAATTTGATTAAAAAGATGGAGTATTTAATAGGGTTAGTGGGACGATAATAATCTACGCTGGAATCCCTTTGCTGTGTTGATATGCCCTTCATTACCTCTTTAAGGCATAGAAAGTAAAGTGCCAAAATGGATTGGTCTCCATATCCATAATTCTGTCACATCAAACAATTACATAAAAGTAATTATTGAAAAGTGCGATATCTTTTGTTCATTACTGGTATCACTCAATCTGTTTGGTGCCACTCCTGATCTCAAACAAGCCATTAAATCAACAATGAGTCATGTGCACATGCAAACAGCAGTTGTTATAGAAACCTTCCGCCCGCTGGCCAGGTGTAACCCAGGTATGACATTGCCTCGTATCAGTGAGTTTGACTTGTGCTTTTAGTTTCCACACATTTTCCCCTCAAATTCAACATTTTTTATAAAAGGAAAATCTGAAAATTTCATTGATACAAAGCTGTACAGATCCAATCATTATGGTTTACGAATATGTTGGAAATTCTGACTGAAACTCACTGTTGTTACTTTCCTTTAATGAAGGAACTTTAAAGGATTCACATAAACCCCGAGCATAGTTATGTTTCTGCTTGGAGTAAAATCTGTCTGGGCACAGGCTACAGAGTGACATGATAATGCTGTCGACGATCAGAAGTGAAAGCATGAGATGAAGGCTGCTGCGAAATGTGCTGACAGCAATTACAGCTGACATGTGTCAAAAGCTACTTTCGTGTGACTTCTACAAGCTCTGCCATTTCTCGTTTTTCTTGGTTGGAAAGAGCGTTACAACTCGCTCGTCAGTGTTTCCTCTCACTTCTGCCCTATTGCCTGTATACGACGTGTTGTTATGTATTCGGTGTGTGGGTTGGGTTACACCAGGCGTCTCTCAATGGGGCGGAAACCTGCCAAACAAGCTGCTCACAGCCAGTCTGTTTTGTTTCATTATCTCAAGGGTGATCTCATATGCAGCTGATGTGGGACAAGAAGACAAGACCTGAATGTTGAGAAAACTGCACTATCACTTTATAGACACCAGTGGCAGGAGCTTCGGTCCTGTGCACTGAGGAGCTAAAAACTAAAAAAAAAACCTCAATAAAGACATTTGATGGCTGAAGAAAATAGGAGAGATTCATTACTATTCATGATTGTGGGCGTGGCCTGGATATATTAATAGATAAAACACAGAAAGTGATCAGTAATGAAAACCTGAAGAGAACAAAAATCAATCAAATTCTGCTTAAAAAATTCTACATGTTATTTAACAATGGGCACAGTCACTCTTAAATTTGTAAAGACTAAACATTATAAGGTTAACAACAGGTTTCACGTAAGGCAAATTGTAAAGACAAGTGCACAGAGTGACTCGCTGTCAGAGCTCGCCTCAGTGGCAACGCGCAATCACTCGATTACTGGTTTCAATACAGGCCAAACAACATGTAAGATCACAATGACTTCAGTGCATAGATAAAACAGAGTTAGTGCACTTACCTTCCGACAAAATTTTCCAAAACAGAGCTCTTCCCTGCGCTCTGCCCACCGACCACTGCTATTTGCGGAAGGTCTAGGTTGCAGCTCTGCCCTATGGAGCTAAACGCGTCTTGAAGCTTGTTGATGAGGGGAATCAGGTCTTCCATGCCCCGGTTCCCCATGGCTCCAGTAGCTCGGGAGAACCGTCACCAGATCGCCAACTACAGGCTAACGATAGCCGTGCTAAATGGCTAAGCAACGTTAGCTTCGTAGCAAGGTGCTCCCCGGCTGCTCTGAAGAAATATCCCACTGCGGCGAACAGACCCTGGTAGCTTTCCTGCAAAGGCGTAGGGTTAGACTGATTAAAAAAGTGGTGTTACTCAGCGTTGTATCATTTCATTTTGCGTTATATATGTCAGGGATTCGCCAGTCAGCCGAAACGGGACGGAAAGTCGCATAACAAAACTTCCTCAACACAGATATCCGGTCAGAGGAGACGACATCCGATCAACGCCGGCCCCTTAAATCCGGGGCTTCTCATTGGATAAGCTTACTGTCAATCACGCAGCAAAAAACTTGTGATTGGATTTCCAAAAGGCGTGTTCCCCAGTTGAAATCATGCACCCGTCCCGCATTGGTCAACCTGCTTGTCAATTCACTCCCTGTTGCGCGTCACAAGATCCAACATGGCGGCCAGCACGGCGTGTGAAACTCAGGTAAATACTCCAGAAGAAAACAGCATGCTCATCAAGAAAGCCTTGCCCATAATGCCGCCTCTTACTTTGAGGGTTGTGGCTGAGTGTCCAGTAACAAAAGCCAGGGCATGTGACTTGATACTGCCCCACAGTGCGGTGAGCACCCCGGTTTTTATGCCAGTGGGCACCCAAGGGACCCTGAAGGGGATCACTGTGGATCAGCTGGATGCTCTGGGATGCCAGATCTGCCTGGGGAATACTTACCACCTGGGCATGAGACCGGTATGTACCCAGTGTTTCCCATACTTACATGAGGGCACTGTCGACTCAAATTGTTCATATTCTTTTCATACATTTTTTGGGAGCATACATGTGTGTTATATAATTATGCTTTGTTGTAGAGTATGTTTATGATCATTAAAGTAGCAAAAAGTAAACTGTCATACTCCTTTATAGAGGTTATATTCATGTTATAGGACAGAAAGTTAGACTGTGGGGGGTCACCATGGTCTCCTTTATTTATCTGGGTCACTGTGCACCTCTGCATAGATTGAGACCAGCATTATGCTTAAGGTGCATAATATTACAGGTTACAATGCTTTCAAAAATTTGACTTTTTCAGAGGGATAATATGAGTTGCAAGTTAATCAGTTGCATAATTATAAGAAATGCTGGGTAGAAAAGTTTAGAATTTTTAAGCAACTGGCTGGACTCACTCATTTCCCATTAACTTAACATGGTCGGCACGGCAACAGTTTACCTTCTTCTATGTCACTTCCTGACGGTGTCCAATAAGGCAGTGTTTTTCAAGTTGCAGTGTTTTTTTTGTTGCGCCAAGGCACATTTTTTTCATTGAAATAATCACGAGGCACACCACCAGCAGAAAATGTTCTCATCAAAGTGTCTTGGCTAGGAACACCGTATTGTCAATGTCAATGTCAATTTTATTTGTAAAGCACATTTAAAAACAACCATAGTCGACCAAAGTGCTGTACAAGTACAGTAACAATATGTACAATAAACACAATAAAACTTAAACACAGGTAATATATAAAGGCACAAACTGTGTCTGGTCTACATAGAACCAAAGGCCACAGCAAAAAGATGAGTTTTTAATTTGGTTTTAAACTCCTCTACAGACTGAGCCGAGCGCACATGTAGAGGAAGGCTGTTCCAAAGTTTAGGGCCCGACACTGAGAAGGCTCGGTCACCTCTGGACACACGCTTGGATTTAGGAACAGACAAAAGGAGCTGGTCTGCAGACCTCAGAGCTCTGGAAGGACAGTAGAGCTGCAGCAGTTCTGACAGATACTTTTAGTCTCACTAGCCACAATGTCTCAATACATCACTAATTCTCTTGTCTCAAAGAAATTAACTACCTGATATGGAAGAGTATAATATGGTTACTCTGCCGATCACTAGACAGCATAGACACTCGAAAACGGTACATTATTTGTGGATAATGCATTTGTTAAAAAAAAAAAAAAACAACTAGGTGAGATTGGATAATTTCCCAAGGCACACCAGACAATATCTCACGGCACACTAGTGTGCCACGGCACAGTGGTTGAAAAACACTGCAATAAGGATGTGACACTATAAACATCACAAAAACTGCAAAGCTGGATACAATCTTTTGCAAAATCTTAAACATAATTGTGTTAACTATGTTTTAGCAAAAAGTGTGTGTAATGTGTCTACATTTGTGCAGGGTTACACAATGGGAAATCTTAGAATGTGTATTTTACTGTTCTGTATTCATTCTAACCTACTGATCTGTGTAATACTGTACTGATGTTCATAATTGGTCTGCTTATGCTTCGTTGTGGCGGTGTCTACTTAACATTTGGATTCATTTACATGGTCTTCTCTTGTTAGGGCCCAGAACTGATAGAAAAAGCCAATGGGTTACATGGGTTCATGAACTGGAAAAGAAATCTCCTAACTGTGAGTCTTAATTTTACTCGATTTTGGTCTAAAGAGATCGTCATTGGGCTTTAAAGTGTTTTTCACCAATTTAGGACAGTGGAGGGTTCCAAATGGTGTCTCTCGTGGAGCTGTCAGAAGTCACAGAGGAGGGAGTCAAGTTTAAATCACCGTATGATGGCAAAGAGATCCTGCTCACCCCCGAAAAGTCTATCAGCATACAGAACAGCTTGGGTAATGTATTTTGTCAAAGTATATTGTCTTGCAATTTGAAACTGAAATCCAAGCGGCTAAACTGATATAAGAATCTCATGCATTTAATAACTTGTTTGTAAAGGTCTGACAGGGTGAGTAATTTTTTTACATCGTAATTAAGGAGTCACAGTGAAATTATCTTGTTTGCATTATAGTTGCCTAAATAACTGCAGCCTTTGCAATTTGCTAATAGAGACCATTCAATTTGTGATTTCACTTCAATAGCAATAAATCTTTCATCCCCAATGCAAAGCTACAAGTAGAAGCGGTTCTACTTTTCAGTTTTGATCAGTTCCACATTTTTCCTGTGTTTTAGGCTCTGACATCATGATGCAACTGGATGACGTGGTGAGCAGCACAGTGACCGGCCCCAGAGTGGAAGAAGCCATGCACAGATCTATACGATGGCTGGATCGTTGTATGGCGGCCAATAAGAATCCACACAAACAGAATCTATTCGCCATTATCCAGGGAGGACTCAACGCACAACTGCGCAAAACCTGTCTAGACGGTAATTGTGCTGTAATTATGCATACTTAGTGAGATAAACCTGCTTCTCCTGTTTTTGCGCTAAATTCACCCTCAGGCAGGCACAACAAGTTCTGCGGAAAGGTTACTACATTTAGAAATTTGTAAAAATGAATAGATACTGAGACTGGCTGTGTCATTAATAGCAACCCATTAGTTACATCTTCATTACATTGACCTGTTGTCTTTGTAGGTGTTTTTGAAGGCCCATTGATTTTTCTCTAATTAAAGTTCTTCTTTATAGAAATGACCAAGCGTGATGTTCCTGGTTTTGCCATTGGAGGCTTAAGTGGAGGAGAGGAGAAAGATGATTTTTGGAGAATGGTTACCTTAAGTACAGACCATCTGCCGAGAGAGAAGCCTCGATACCTTATGGGAGTAGGGTACGTGTCTTTTTATGTTCAAAGTTGAGACAGTTTTCCTTGTATCTTAGGAAGAGAAATTGTATTTTCGCAGGTATGCTGTGGACCTTGTCGTGTGTGTTGCTTTGGGGTGTGACATGTTTGACTGTGTCTTTCCAACGCGTACAGCGGTAAGCTATTAATCATGCAGCACATACTGATAACCCAACATATTATTAACAATTATATAACAGCTACTAAAATGTAATCATGACGTGTCTAACGGGTTTCTCTCTTTGTTCAGAGGTTTGGTTCAGCCTTAGTGCCTTGGGGGTCTCTCCAAGTCAAACACAAACAGTATGCTAAAGACTTTAAGCCTATAGATCCTGACTGCGAATGTCCTACATGCAAAAGGTAAATAACAATTATTAACAAGCTTCTCACGTATTTGTTGAGTTTTTTTCAGTAATGTTTACAGTGTTCTGGGTTCACACTGTTGAAATGGTTATTCAGTCACCTTTTCACCCATTCACCTCTAGATGGCATTGTGTCATAGGTCTGGTGTAGGGCTGGATGCAAGATATTGCATCCGTTCATGGAAACTATTTATTTTTGCACATTGGTCATTACATAGTTTTGTAGATGCTTTAAACTAATTGTCTAAGCTATATATATCTGACCTCAAGAGGCTGAACCTAACACTGATCTAGTACATTGGGGGCTACCTTGTTATTCTGTCCACTTACCTGTGTGAACAAGTCGAGAGAATAAAAGCTTAAAATCTAATTAAACACAGACTAAAGCTGCAGAAGAGCCTGTGTACCACTGGTGGGACCACTGAAAATCTCTGGCCTACAGTATCGCCGATTTACAATGATGTATTTTAGAACAGGGATGCTGAAAATGCGGCCTGTGGGCCACATCTGGACCACCAAAGTTATAATCCGGCCCCTGAGGCCATTTTCAAATTATGAATTATATTTTTGTACCAATAAATTATGCATCAACTGCTAGCACTCAAAGTCCCCTAGCCCCTGTACCAACTCCTCCCACATCTGCCACACAGCCTGTGCTGCTGTTCGTGATCACAAAAAAACTTCCCTGAGAATGCTCTCTAGATGGAGTGAAATGTTGACATCCTCCCAAAAATAAGTCTTGTTGATTTGCCTTTAAACCTACAATATTCTATATTATAATGGTGATAAAATCCTATATTGCAGCACAAATGTTTACAATAGGTAGGTAGGTTTTAGTAAATTACCCGCTGAATTGCTTTGTTGAAATTAACCAAAAAATAGCCCATGAATTAGCATTATCTTCTACATTTAAAGTTGTTGTTAAATTAATATTTAGAGGTTTGCGATATATGCAGCCCGTGGCACAACCTGATGTCAGAATTCTGGTCCACGGTCCAAAATGAGTTTAGCACCACTGGTTTTGAATCACCCATCAGTGTTAACTTCTGTCCAGATGCTGTAATTAAGATCATCTTTGATAATTTGTTTACAGGTAAAACATCACCAAAGAGCTGCTACCATTTATCTCTTCATTACCTCTTGTGGGATGATGCTGTCAATACACCATGAGAAAATCAATGATGCACATTTTTATCTTAAGTATTACTCTGCTGTCGTGTCGATGAAGCTCCACATAATGTTTGTCAAAGTGAAGAGGGCAGTGTTGATGGATCATGTAATAACACAGTAATGATTATTACCGTTTCAGACACAGCCGCGCTTACCTCCACGCGCTGTTCAAGAGCGACACAGCAGCCATGCATCACATCACCATTCACAACATCAGCTATCAGGTCAGTATATGTCAGATAAAACCTTACAACAAGCCGTCTTCATACTTACGTGATAATGCACCGAAAGATCTGTACAGAAGACTAGATCTGAATAATTTAAAAGCTCATAATCACGACAATGTTCGCTTGTTGGTCACTGCTTTATTGCATATTTGTGGCGTAGCTTATTCCCCACATTGGATTGCACTTACACTATAAAATCGTCTTTATCTCCAGAAACTGTTTTAGCTGGCATTATCAAAATGGCAGTACTTTTTTCTGACACAGTCATGATGTTAAAAGGCTTTTTATGCAACAGCCTTCTACTTTCATTTTGTTCAGGCCAAATTGAGGTTATTGTTTGACGATTTGAGTCCAGTAAAACGCCTCCGAATGGCCTTTCATAGACACTGTTGCATGCCTGCGTTGTGCTGTGGACGTTCCATCTTGCTTTCTCTACATTGCTGAATTACCGCTGACCCCATGCGCACAGGATGTACTGCTAAGATGATTTCCCATCGGAGATCAATAACCGCGTCTGTCTTGTGCAGCTCACCCTGATGCGCTCTGTTCGCCAAAGCATCGTTGAAGGCCGTTTTCCAGAGTTCATACGGACATTCATGAAGCGGATGTTCTCTTCTCCGGATCAGTATCCCAGCTGGGCAGTGGACGCCTTGGCATCTGTCAACATCACACTGGATTAGGCGCCGTTGCTCTGGATCAATATATCAGTGTCAGCGCCATGACCTTTTCCTGTCACGGACACGAATTTGAGGACTTTTGACTCTTCGAAAGCAACAGTATATTCTTTTATTTTCTACAGCAACTGTCCTAATTTGTTTTTTAATCTCATGTATTTTAAAGACCAAGAAGGAGGCAGGCAAAAATGAGGTGAAGATTGATTGTTCCGATATTTTTTTGACCATCACCACTGTCCAAGAACGTTTATTATTCTCTGAGCGGCTTCAACTCCGTATTGACTGGCTTCTTTGGGCAGCATCATTTTTCAAGTACATGAGGTTCATTTAGGGTGGTTAGACAGGTGACCGCTTAAAGGCCTTATACTTGTTTTATGTTTTGTTTACAGACAATAAGAGCAGGAGTGTGTACATCTTTCCTAACGCGTTTTCTAGCATCCCCATTCTTCACAGTTAAGAGTTCATGAGCACGTTTTACAACATTCAGGGAGCAGTGCTGTTAGGGTCATGTAAACAGCAAGAACTAGCTGCTTGTTCACAATCAACAAGTTTCTGTACCCAGTAATTAAAGGAACTATACGGAGTTTAAAAATGTTAAAACGAAGTATTTACATCCCCCTACATGTTCCAGCAATGTCCTAATGTTTAGAATGAGCTCAGACCCATTCACCACAGCTGCCTCTAAAATCCTGCACTGTCGCTCAAAAAGGTGTTAATTCGGGTCCAAATTGCCTTCATGCACGAGCTTAATATAGAAGCTGCAGTTACGCATAAGACCTGAGGTGGCAGTAGTGAGCATAAAATGACTAACTTGCATCTAGCCCCTTTAACAGACAAAAAAAAATCGGATATTAAATTGTTGTCGATTAATTATGTAGACATTTGTTGGCAGCAATGTCAGTATAGCTCCAAGAGGTAGCTTCATGATTAAGAAATATTTGGTGAGTTTCTGGACCCAGTCATTTACAAAAACTTGAAACATTAATGTTTGTGAAGGCTCTCATTCCTCCATGGTGTATCCATCATAGAAAAGGTTGACTGGACTGGGTTTGGTAAATCTGAGGATGTTTCCCTTCAAATCACAGAAGCTTTTTCGTAGCTCTTTGGGTCAGAAAAGACACTTTTTGGGAGGAGCCTGAGTCTTTTATAGACCGCTCCAGTTTGGGTAAAAGTGTCTTTT
Source organism: Gobius niger (assembly GCF_951799975.1). Classification (NCBI taxonomy): domain Eukaryota; kingdom Metazoa; phylum Chordata; class Actinopteri; order Gobiiformes; family Gobiidae; genus Gobius; species Gobius niger. The sequence continues at coordinate 20,410,610 of NC_136861.1, forward strand.
CTGACCTAAAGAGCTAAGAAGAAGCTTCTGTGACCAGAAGTGAAACGTCCTCAACTTTACCAAGACACAATGATTTAACCTTGTCTATGATTTAAAACATTAATGGATTTTCTGATTTAATAACTTCAAGCTCACAGTCTCTGGCTTATGGTAGTACCTTAGATTTTCATCAACAAAAGCAATCTATTTGAACATTTGTGGATTTTCTTTTTAATTTCCTGTAATTTTTGTCTCTAAACCGTTGCATCCAAGCACATGAAAACATCCTCTTACCATT